>NC_059334.1:51349552-51985802 GCF_018350155.1 Leopardus geoffroyi | reverse complement strand
TTCGAGCTTCGCATAGCAGTCATTTTTGCTAAATATTCATATGCTTATTTATACTCTCCCGGCCTTGTCTGAAATCAGGGAGTTTAGAATTTCAGGCACAAACTATTTCCCTTTTTGGGAAGAAACATTAGTGGACACAGGCATGCAGGAGTTGAGAAAGGGAAAGGTGGATGATTCCATAATCCATCTTTGGAAGAAATGCTTATTTTCTTTGCACACTTGGTAGAAAAGAGTTGCTAATTGTGTAGGGCATGTAACAGTATAAGCTCCAGTCCCAGGGGGCTGTATTTTTCCTAGCCCAGCAACTCATAAATGTGTGTTGAATGAATGAGTAAATGAATGAATAATCTATACGAATGTGCAATGTCCTCGAGGGCAGAGACTAAAGGTTGTCTTTGTAACCATAGTGTCTAAGCAGCGTTCCTGGCACATATAAGGAACACAAATACATGTTTTGGGGTGAGTTAATGAATGATAACAGGAAAGGAAGGAAGAAAGAGAATATGGGAGAGAGAGGGAGAAAGGGAGGGAGGGGCTTAAGAACAGACAGCTGGGCTGGCCACGCTACTTCCTGGGACCAGTGCGCCTAGCCGCCAAGGAGAAGCTTTATTTGTCTTCTCCAGCTATTTGTTACACCTGCTTTGGGGCCGTAAGATCTCAGGCCGTTATGGTGAGACTCTCCACAAGTTGGTAGCCCTTCGTAACTTGCAAAGCCTCTCAAGGGTGTCCAGGTGGCCACGAGGAAATTTCAGTGTTTTA
Source organism: Leopardus geoffroyi (assembly GCF_018350155.1). Lineage (NCBI taxonomy): Eukaryota > Metazoa > Chordata > Mammalia > Carnivora > Felidae > Leopardus > Leopardus geoffroyi. Next base: position 51,985,043 of record NC_059334.1, on the reverse strand, counting down.
CCTTGAGAGGGATCTCATCCCTCCAGGCTAGTCTGATTCCTGTCACTTCTGGTTCTTCTTGTGCCCTTCCCTAGCTGAGGATGGTTTGTACGTCTACGAAAGAGAGAGGGGAAGAGAGTGAGATGCTGGAAGTCAGCTTCCCTATGAGTTCTCTGGAAGGCCCACCAGTCAGCATCTTTTGGCTTCCACATCCCTTCCTACATTCTCATGGAGCTCTGTTTCTGCTTATGTCAACATAAGAGCTTATGGGCTTACGGCTTCAAGGGTTGAAACGAATACTGAAAGTTTACAGCTCCTCGGCAGGATTATGGAAGGGGAATATGGGCATTTAATTCCCTTTTATATTGCCCTGGTAAAATCAATGGAAAAATTCTCTTTAGGTTCTTCCTATGTGTAATAAACTCGGGACTAGTCTGAGAATCAAGAGCCTTCATCTCTATCTTATCTCTGCCTCCAACTAGCTGTGTGAATGTGAGCGAGTGACCTCCCTCTAGGCCCTGCTTGCTCATCTGACTAATGGGAAAGTTATGCTGTAGGGTCTCTAGAGTCCTTGCTGGCTGTGGCTCTTCTGCAATCTTCTGTGATCACCTGTCTGATGATGCTGATGCCCTGGAACTCACTGCGCCAAGAGGAGCTTGAGATGGAGGGCACTCTGGGAAACCACTGTCCCCAAGCTACCCTATTTGTTTGCATCAAGCTAAGCACTCGAGGAAAGAGAAAGGTAGCCTGGTGGACATCAGAGGCATAAGAACTAAGGAAAAGATTACTCAGCCCCAGAGCCATAGTCCTCTGAGACCATGACAGTTTCTCCTGCCTTGCCTCCCCCAGTTCTCCTCACCTGTCGACACTAATACCTTCCCTCCACAAATCAGCCTTAGCTGGTCCCTGAGCCAAGGCAGGGATTACCCTCACATAAATACAAAATCCAGTGTGGCTCTTGGTATAATAATAAAAAACGAGGATGAATCCAACTGAATCCATACCTACAAACTCACCCGCATTTCTGTATTTTCTTTACAATAAGATTAAATCTATCTCAGAGTCCCCATCCTTCCAAGCCAATGGGAAATACGTGTTAGTTTTTACTGAGGTTCCATCCGGATTGCCATTGGGCAAAGGGTTCCTGGGTCTTCTGATGGTAGAGTGTTAGCATGACCCCTTTGCTAATTGAATGGTTACCGCTAAGACCTTCTTTGTCCCAGGCATCTCTGTTGTCCATTCACGGTATTCTATGATGAGACCCAGAGCCAGGGAACCAGGGTCCAGCCTTCCTGGGGCAGGCACTCCCCTTAATACTTGCTACCTCCTGGGATTCTGCCACAGAGTGGGCTTAGGGTTCCCACCATTCAGGGATCCTGAAGACCTCGGTCCTCTTCTCTGGAAGAGAGCTCTCTTTCTTCTTGTTCTCAAGCCCCTCCTCAGTCTCTCTTCATGGTCCTTCTCTCTTCTCCTCCACTGGTCCCTAGGATGTTGTCCTCATCTGCATGACCAGAGCTGCGTGAGCTCTATGTCTGTGACCCAGCCCACATAAAAGAGAAGGAGAGGAAGCCCAGGACCCGTAACTTATCTTTTAGAAAATCATCTAGAAGTTCTCATGTCATTTGTACTTCTAATCCACTGACTGAACTAATTCATAAGACTACTCATGGCTGTAAAAGAAAAAATAGTATTGGCAGGGACGCTAGTACTAAGAAGAAGGAAATAATATATATTGGGGACAATTGGGGCCATCTGCTTACAACATAATGGAAAATATAAGAAAAAGACACCTTAAGCTAACATTTTAACATGTTATCTTATTAGTCTTATCAACAGCATTATCATTCCCTTCTCATTATCGAGGACCAATTATATGTCTGTCACTCTGTGAGATTTACATGCCCGTAGTATCTCCAGTTCTTTACAGTAATTCTGCAAGGAAATTATAGCCCTTGTATTATCTGGGGCTCTGTGGTGTCTTTTTATTGTGTATATTGAGAGACGTGAAGTTACTTCCCTATATGATTGGAGATTAGGGTTAGCTACAAGAGAAATTTGGATGAGATTTGGAAGGCAAACAAGGCCTCAGCCATTTCTTTTTTTTTTTTTTTAATGTTTATATATTTTTGACAGAGAGACAGAGCATGAGCAGGGGAGGGGCAGAGAGAGAGGGAGACACAGAATCCGAAGCAGGCTCCGGGCTCCGAGCTGTCAGCGCAGAGCCCGACGAGGGGCTCGAACTCACAAACCACGAGATCATGATCTGAGCCAAAGTCGGACGCTCTACTGACTGAGCCACCCAAGCGCCCCGCCTTCAGCCATTTCTATACAAGGCACAGTGGCAACTCTTCCACATTGCCACTGGTCCGCTGCTCCCCTTGTTGGCACGGGGCAGCATCCAGGCTTCTAGCTCCTCCACTTACTGCTGAATTTTCTCCCTCAGCTTCTCTGAGACTTGGGCCAGGTATGTATGCAGTTCCATGATGAAAGATACTGGCTTTTCTCATAGGTCACTGATGTTAACAAAGTTGAGGTAGTTTGTCCTCATGGGTTCCATTTCAGGGGTTCTAGATTGTCCTTTCTCTCCCCATTTCCTGTCCTTCCATCCTTCCTCCCTCCCTCCCTCTTTCCTTTCCTTTCCTTTCCTTTCCTTTCCTTTCCTTTCCTTTCCTTTCCTTTCCTTCCTTCCTTCCTTCCTTCCTTCTTGCCAGCCCCGCTGATCTGTGTCTCTGGTCCAACATCAGACATAGAGGCAACAGCCTTATATAAAATTCTCCAATACAGCTTATCATTGTAGAAAGTCTAAATACTATAATAAATCCCTTAGCCTATAGAACTCATGGTAGTACTTCTCTGACCAAATCCTTACGGATACAGACCCTTTGGTTGCAAGCAATAAAAAGCACCTTCACATAGCCTAAGCATAGAAAGGCTACTTTATTTTAAGGGTGTGCAAATATCTCATGGAACCCAAGGATGGGAAATCCAACGGGTCACAGGGAAGGAGATCTTTCAGAGTGTAACGAACAACAACAACAAAATCCTTCACTTATCCCACATTCCATTTTCTAGCTTCTACCTCATTATTGAGCTCCCCTTCAAATAAAAGAGTTGTGTGCACGTCTTCCTGAATTACTCCACTTCCAGCAATTTTCCAACACTTAGAAAACCAGCCTCGAACCCATAATGCCGCCATACTAACATAGTCGAATGCAATGTGCATTTCCACACCCTTGACTTACTGGAACCTTCGGTACTGCTGACAACTTGCTGTCTGGATGGATGCTGTGATGTACTACCCAGAGCCACCTTCAGTGAGGGACTTGTTTCCCCAGCTGCTAGGAGTGATGTAGACAGAGACTTCAGCTGTGAGCCTGTTCAAGGAGGCCCTTAGCTGCAAAGAGCCCCTTGGCCAAGAGCACACTTCTTTTGTGGCTCCCACCCAATGTGACTGATGTGGGGAAGAGTAAAGGCCCGGCTACCCTAGCTGGGTTCGGAACAGCCATTCTACTTCCAGAGCCACCTGTGGGATAATCCAAGGTGCCTTTGGTCCCGCATTGCAGTTCATCTTCTTTCTCCCTCCCTTCCTTTCTGTGTGTTAGACCTAGAGAGACTCCTTTGATGCGGAGTTTTGTCCCAGAGTCTGCTTCCTGAGGAAACCAACTAAAAACACCTTCCTCTTCAAATGCTCCTTCTCTGGCTTCTGTGATCCTACTTTTTCTTGGTCTTTCTCTCACTTCTATGTCAGTTCATATCTGCTTCTTTTCAGGCTTCCACTCTTCTCTGCTTTTTCTAAATCGGAATTTCTCATTTCTCTTCCCAGGTAAATTTATCCATTCCTGTTTTCAAATGCCATCGATGTGTTCATGACCTCCCCGTGACTTACATTTCCAACCCAGAGTACTCTTTAGGGCTATAGACTTGTAGGTCCAATGTCCTCCTTGACATCTGCACATAGATGACTTATAAGCATCTCAAATTTGATGTTTCCAAAACTAGACTTTTTTCTTCCTTCTGAAATCTGTTGCTGTGCCATAGTTTTCCAACTCAGTAAACTGCACCCTTCCCATGGTTCAAGCCAAACAACTAGCTCCATCCATGACTCTCCCTATCCTTCGCTCCCGACAACTAAAAGTTCAGCAAATGCTGTCTCTTACGTGTATCACAGCCATGCAGGTAGTACCAAGGTCCCCGAATTTCTGTAGGCTTCCTGCCTCCTGGTTCCACTTAAGAACGGTAAGGCAAGATCTGTCTTGAGGCAGGCAGGTGTTGAACACCTGGGCTTAGCACAGCCATGGACATAGCCTGGGTCAGCTCCCAAAGTGTCCTACTGAGTTTCTAACAGAGGCACAGAGAAATGCAACAGGTCTGAAGATACTTAATGCCTTATTATCACTCTGAAGATAAAACTATATTCCTTATAATGGAATATATCTATATAAATACATACTTTGTACTAATATAAATAATGTACACTTCTTTTGTTGGGGGGGCGGGGGAAAGGGTGCTCTGTTTGAACCACACTCCTTAATCCCCGGGAACCAAGAATAAGAAAATAGTACAGATTTACAGCACCAAACCAAACAAACAAAAATACAGTGCAAACTTTTTCTGTAAACAACGTAGCGAATCAAATATTTACTGAACATCCACTTCATATCAGGCACTCTGCTAAGTGCTTTGAAGGAGCTCACTGATGAATAAGACATGACTCCTGAATTTTCACAAAACAGTTAAGAAAACGAAGCACAATAAGAGAACAGTTAAGTAATAAGAAGGAATTAAGCATTGAGGGTTTGTTTACACAAAGCAATGCAAAGAAACTACATATTAGGATTGCTTCTAAGCAATGCTCTGCAACTAATAAGTGCAAGGACTGAGCAGTGTGAAGAATCCTCTAGCTGTTCTCAGTCCATATGCATCTAAGTGAACATCGGCACCCCAGCTATTCATTTCCATGGTAACGGGAACATCTAGGGAAGTGATCTCATTAATACTTATCAAGGTAATTAGAATAATAATAGCACTTGTTGAGGCTAACTATGTTTTGGGCATAGGCTACACCCTTGGCTAGTATTATCTCATTTAAATCTCACACCAGTCCTCCAAGGTGGTGACTATTATTACTCAGGCTCCTAGACGGTAAATGGCCTCACATGTTGTAAGTGGTATTAAATGGGACTTGCACCCAGGTCTGTTTGGCCATGACTCACAGTTCAAAGTCAGGAAGGGAAGCTGCCTCATCTCTTAGCACCTCCTTTTGAGAGAAAAGAATGAAGAAAGGCTGAAGGTGAGTCATGCGGAGGAACAGGCTGGCTGGGGACAGGGGAAGTAGCGTGATTTCTCTCGGGTACGTTCCAACAAACTGAAGGGGAGAAGGAAGAGTTTGTAGTCGTGTGTGTTCACACACGTTGCTGGACAGACATTTTTACCCAAAACCACTTCTGAATATGGGGCTGGTGTGTGCTTCACAAAATGGATAAAGAAAGGAATGTGAAGGGTTGTTACTCCTGACCCTTGGTGGCAGAGTGCACATAAGAGTGTTCTAAATTTTAATGCTGAACCTACAAACTTAAAGAATGTTCCAGAAAATGGAACTCTATTTTCTAAAAAGAGTGACCTCTTCCATGGGAATCCATTATCCTTCCAGCAGAATGTCTTAGGAACCCCTGGGAGCAGCTGTGTGCCGCAGCTGACTTGTACAAGCTTGTGAGAGCTGACTGTTACATTTGCAGGAACTTCTCGAGCAGGCTGACATTATGTTGGTGTTGGGAGTATTTCACACTACAGAAATCCATAAACGCTATCAATCCCCCAGAGAGCTGGTCGTCAAGTACTCATTAGCACAACACTACCTAGAGGCAACAAAGGTTTTAATTAGCACCCTTTCACCTCCCCAGGGACCTTGGTAGACCTAACGTGGACGCTTAACGGGAGCAGAGGGGGTATAGGGAAGGAAGATGGAGAGTATAGACACAGAGTTAGAGGAAGTGCTGATTGTGGTACAGATAGTGAATCTTGCATCTGGCTGCATGTAGGAGGTTACCTGGAGAGCTTTTAAAACATAGACCTCTAGATCCAGCGAAGTGCCCAGCACATTTGACAACTGGAGCGCATTAACACCCCCCCCCCCTCCATTTGGGGACAAAATTATTTTAATAGTAATTATGCAATGATTCGTAGTTGCTATGTCATATAAGATACATAACTCATGTTATATGTAGGTATAATGTATGCTGTACATTATGTGTATGAGATAAAACAAATAATGGTATATATAAAAAACATTTTTGCCTCACTTTTATTTTATAGTTGACAATTTAAAAGAAGACCTTTTAATTTTAAAATATTGTTCAAGGAGCGCCTGGATGGCTCAGTCGGTAGAGCACGCAACTCTTGATCTCAGGGTCATGAGTTCAAGCGCCGCTTTGGGCATTGTAGCCTACTTTAAAAGAGATTATTCAGGGGCGCCTGGGTGGCTCAGTCGGTTAAGCGTCTGACTTCGGCTCAGGTCGTGATCTCGCGATCCGTGAGTTTGAGCCCCGCGTCAGGCTCTGTGCTGACAGCTCAGAGCCTGGAGCCTGCTTCAGATTCTGTGTCTCCCTCTCTCTCTCTGCCCCTCCCCTGCTCATGCTCTGTCCCTCTCTGTCTCAAAAATAAATAAATGTTAAAAAATAAAAATAAAAAAAATAAAAGAGATTATTCAATATGATAGTTCACAAATGGAATAAAATGTGCCCATCCCAAAATGTACGTGTACTTAATAATTTACACTCTATTCCACCATCTTAAATTTGGAACACAAATAAAAACTCTAGATGATTACATAGAATGGCAAATTTGAAGTAATTCAAGTTCGGCTTCTTTATCTTGACTAAGACTATTACCATGGGTCATTCTTATTTATTTAGAATGCAGGAAAATGTAGCACTACAGGTATTGAAGACACAATTTGAACCCAAAGCAAGTCTCCAACGTCAACTGTTAAAAACTTTCTCTGGAAATGAATATACATAGGTGAGACCGTGTTGGGGGCCGGCTGAACAACTATGAGTTCTGCAAATTACTTCCATCTACGATATGATGTTCACTAAAGGATTAGTAATAAAAATGTACGATTTGAGGCTTGAGTAGATATCACTTAAACTTAACAGCAAGTGCATAGAACTTAGACAAAGAAAATAAAACAAAATAACAAAAATGAAAACAACCAACCCACCCACCAATCAAACAAGATTTTGAAGTATTTTATCACTGACAATGTTTAGAACTGTTAGCACATGGTGATAATAAAAAGCAGGCTGACTTTTAGCTGGTTCTATTATCATTCTTTAAATTCTCTAAAGACAACGCGCCCACTAATTACCTGCACCTGTCCTTGAGGGATCAAGGGTGTATTGCCCTCCTGCCATCTAAGGGGCTTAGATCCCACCTCAAGCCAAAATATTCAGTCTTTTGAGGGGAGGACCCCAGGAAGCTCTTCCATGTGATTCTAATGATCAGCCAGGCCTGGGAACCACCAACATGGGAACAACAGAGACAGAAATATGTAGGACTCAACATCACGGAAAGAGAAGGGTGGAGGCTGGGATGGCCAAGGAGCTGCTCCAGTCTCCAAATTCTGGAAACGCAGCAGCGTAGGGAGGCAGATGGACCCTCTTTGAAAGCAAGCATGCTAAAAGAATCTCCAAGGACAACTCTAGGAAGTTCTTCCATCGTGTCACGAGAGATATTTAGCCCACAGATATTTACACGTTAAAACAAGAAAACATACCGTTTTTATTTAATGATAAATTAGGCGGTCTATTTTTTTTTTTTGTCTTTCTTTATAACTTAAACAATGTTTGTCCACTGTCTTCCCTCCTTACTTGTTCTTACCCCCCCAACAATCTGAAAAGAGCCTGTTATTAAAAATGTCAGATTTGTAAAAACTTGTTAGATGCTACTCTTCCGCCAGAATACCTTCACTGGGTTTCCCATCTCACTCGAGTAAAGGCCAAAATCTGGCTATTGCTATGAAGCCTGTACTGTGTCCTCGCTCCATCCCAACACGACTGCCTCCGGTTGTGCCTTCTCATTCCTTCCATTCCAGCTCCATTGGCCTCTTGCTGTCTCTCCAACTCATTAGGCATTCCTACCTCAGGACCTTTGTGTTGGCTGTTCCCTCTGCCTGGAACAGTCTCCCTTCAGAAAGCCACATGGCTCCCTCCCTCTCCTCCTTCAAGTCTGTGTTCAAATCTCTCCCCCAGGTGAACTTTATCTTCCTCAATCACACTAACACCATGTGACATGCCTTTAATTTATTTATTTTCTGTCCCTTCTACTACATTTCTGAGGGCAGGATTTTTGTGTATAATGTTTGGTGTTCTATCTCTAGTGACTGGACTGTACCTCGCACCTGATGGCCACTGAATAAATATTTACTGAATGAACAAATGAATCAAAATGCACATGATTAAAATCAAACCATAATGATAATAGTAACAGACTTATTTAAAAAAAAAACAACAAAAAAACCTCCTTTGCCTCAACTCTTCTTAGTCAGAGTTCCAGAGGTAACCACTTAGAACTTTCTAAGCTATATTTTCTGTGAGTTTAGTCCTAGATCTCTAAATAACATGCTTCTACTTACGCAATCTGCTCCCTGCCATGGTAAAGCTGAATTTGATTCTCTCGCCTTTCTACTTTCCTCACCTAGGCACTGATTTAGGGCAATGTGGTTACTATCACTGTTGTTAGTTCCTTCTTCATGGATGTTATCTATTACAGAGTAGTTACTATTGTTATTTTTAGTTCTTACGTTGATAATTCGTTAACTTAGTTATTTTCTGCCAGGTTTCCATTCAACTCTCTGATACAGTATCTTCTGTCTCCTCAGTTTCTATGATGAGGACATTAGCTCCTTACTCTTTCCTTCTACTCTCCTCCTTGCTTTCCTCCCAGCTGCCATTGCCTTTCCTGAGGCGGTAGTTTTCATCATCACCACAATGTGACCGGAATTTAATGTCTCATAATGGAAATCTTCAAAAGGATCTCTAGGAGGGTGCGGCTAGTTGTAACAAACAAGTTACTTTAACGGGTCTCCATTTTAAATCTGGGCAGAGACAGCGTATAGCTGGTTGGGATTTTGCCAGGAGAAGGGGGATGGCAGGCCGTGCCTCAGGAAGCTTGCCAGGGCAACCCGTAGTGGTGGGTGTCCCAGTCTTTGGGGCTGGCCTCAACTGGACACATCTGTCACCTGATTCTAGACATGACCTGGGTTGGGGGGGGTGCGGGTAGGAGGGGCATAGCTCTCAGGAGAGGACTGTGGTCAGCCAGTTAACCAAGTTCCCAAAACCCATGTGCCAATGCAAGTCTTTCTGAGGAGAAGCAACTGTCAGGTCCAAAGGGACATGCATATTGGCAAGATTAACATACTGCCTCCCAGTAGACAGACATAAGAAACCAAATTATAATCAAAGGTAGCTTGGTGAGCATAGAGTCAAAACAAGAAGATGAAAAGGATATTAAATCACCATAGACACAGATAGCCTGCTCAACTCTCTCTCAAGGGAGAAAAGGTTCTGCCAATGGGACCATAGTTCATCATGATCTGTTGTCTGTGACGTCCTTCACTTGTGTTGCTTCCTTTCTATATCTCCATCACTGATGAATCCCCTTTTGGCCAATGGATATTTAAAAAATTTCCATAATTCTCATTACAATCAAGCCTCGTTGTTCCAAAAGTCATTTCCCCTAAGGTAAGTTAGCATATCTCTATTAAAATAATTTTTCTGAGAGCCGTCTTATTTCACTCACTCCCAGAATCACAGCCAGTCACATCACTATTGCCTTCAGGTAAGAGTATAATGTCTATTTTCTATTGATTGAAGGCATCCTGGAAATTCAGTATCTCATAAATATAACAAACTGAGCCTCGTATTTCTGTAGTAAGCACATTTCTGAAATGGATGGAGGCATTTCTGCGACAGCCAGAAGACTGGTTGGATGTCAGACCAAGTTCATGCTGGGCCTGAACATGTTTATAGCTGTTGTGACTTAATGATTTAGCACCAGATGCTCTATCAGATCTTAAGGGGAAGTGCACAAGGAATATCAGAGTTAATCAACTATGTACAGGGCTTAGGGTTTCTTTTGAGTTGTTTTCCATTGTATAGCACTCCATAATAGTGTAGCTTATGATACAGAAATATGGAAGGAAGGGATTAGATGACTAAATCTAAAATGAAAACAAAATTAATTACATTAATTCACTTACTGAACATTTGGTTAATATTTACTGAGCACCTACTGTTTACTGGGTCCTGTACTAAATCCTGTAGGCATTGTAAATGATGAACAAGGCAGATTCCAATATCTGACCTCACGGAGCCAACAATCCAGAAGACAAGGTAAAGCCAAACAATAGTTACACAAGTAATGAAGGTATTATCACTGTGAAAAGAGCTATGAAAGAGAAGAGCAGGGGCTATGAAATTATAAAACAGGAAGGACTGATCTAATCTGGGTTAGGTGGAGTGGGTTGGAGACGGCATTCGTAAGGAAGTGGTGTGTGTGCGCTGAGATCTGAAGCATGTGCACGGGGCTAACTTGGTAAGAGATTGGGAAGAATGTCTCACGTAGAGGAAACAGCCCATGCAAAGACTCAGAGGCAATCAGGAACATGGTATATTGAGGGAATTGCTAGGCCAGGATGGGTAAAGAGTATCCACCAAGAGACTTAGATGGGTAAGATGGGCACTGGGAAGCAAATCATAACATTCCTAACTGGTAACAATTATACCACTTACTGGAGACAGGTGTTATTATTTAGTTCATGGGTATGTAGTTTGGTTACTTTTCAACATGGAAAAAGTCATCATGCTAGTCCATGAGATGGTATACCTTTCAGGTAAACTAATATTTCTATCAGCTAGGACTTCATCTATTTCTTCCCATAACAATTTTAGTAACTTTGAAATAAGTACCTGTGCAAACCGGAGTGCCTGAAATTTTCTTGGTGGATGAATGTCAGTGGGACAAATCATCCTAAGAAGGGCTTCCTTCCCCTTTTCGATCTATGCCCTTTGGAGCTCTTCCCAGTTGTCAAGGCCATCTTTACAGTTCAGGTCTGCCTTCGAAGGACATGTGTCATTTGTGAAAGCCTTTTGCCGAAAGATGAAAAGATCAAAGGAAACAAAGCCTCGATTCCCAAACCACTGGTGGTCTCATTGGATTTTTTCTTTTTCTTTTTTTTTCCTGTTTCCAGTTAAAAAGTGTCGCCCCAAATTCACTTTGTTTTACGACCCACCCATATCCCTCTTACACCAGGTCTTCCTGTGTCAAATCTCCCTGTACTGACTCCTGCACTATTTCTGGTTTCAACTTTCGTCATTCGTACCCTCCTATAACAATAGGAAAGGGTCTGTTCTATGAAGCTGTATCTAGTTGCATCTGTGTGCACGTTATCGAGGTATGAGGGTGTAGAATTATGCACAGACACAAAACCACTTATGTAGGTGTGTGTACATACACGTGTCAACAAACAGACTCAGGTGTAAGTGTCCCGTGATTATAGCACTGTGGGTCTGTGCCGTCTGCTCTGCGTATCCTATTTAAATTAACTAAAATATGAAGTTCAGTCCCTTTGTCGAGTTGGCCATTTGATGTGCTCAACAGCCACGCGAGGCTAGTGGCTACCATACCGAACAGAGCAGATACAGAACATTTCCACCGTCCCCCAAATGTTCCTTGGATAGTGCTGCTCTACGGGTCTCTTTTGCTCGGGAATGCAGTTCAGATTTCCGAGTATGGCTTTCAAGGTCCAGACCCGGCCCCTCCTGACCTCTGTCACTGTCTCTTGCCATGTCTCCCATCAAGCACTACTCTTCTGTCCTGCTGAACTTCCCTTGATTCCTTGAGTGCTCTTTGCTGCCCTTACCAGGTCTCCAACACACTCTTAACGCTTGCTAGAATACTCTTTCCCCCTTCCTCGTCACCTGTCTCCTTCCATCCTCAGCTTAAGTGTCACTTCCTCAGGAAGTCTTCCCTGATGGGGAGGCTCCGCAGCGAACACCTTATTTTTGCCCTGGATGAAAAACGATACTTAAAAAATCTATTGCTTGTTTAATTGCACCCAATTTCCTGCTAGAGCTTAGGCTCTCTGAGGCCAGGGCTAGGTGCCTTGACTATACTGCTTAACTTCTGCATTGTCACACATGCGGCTTAATACGTGTTAAATAAATACATGGCTGGTTCGTCCATGAGTACATGAGACTGTATCTAGAACTACAATACACCTTAGGACAACTCTGTGTTCACGTGACACAGGACACAACCAGTGTGCATGCAAAGCAGAAACGGGCACTCAGAGTCCAAAAGGAGACGAGAAGACGGAGAAGGAGAACGACAGATACAGGAGAGGATTCCCTGGGAAGCAGGGCGGAGATTCTCGGCAGTCGTTCCCGATACGTCTCCTCAATATCCAGGGAGTCCAGGACAGGCATCAGAGTCCAGGTGGTGGACTCACATATCGATGTAAGTCACACAAACATGTGGCCTTTGCAGTCCTGCCGGGGCGGCGGGGGGGCTTGGAGTTTGGTGGCACGGCCTGTACAGAAGTTTTAGTTTTTATACTTCACTCCCCCAGAAACATTTAAGCAGATATAATAACTTAGTCTTTAGAAATGCATTAAAATCTCTCGTCCCCTTCTATTTTTAGAACCCTTAAATTCCTCTTGAAATGTTTTATTTATTTGAAGAGAGAAAGCATGAGAGTGGGAGGGGCAGAGAAGGAGAAAGAGAGAGAGAGAGAGAGAGAGAGAGAGAGAGAGGGAATCCCAAGCAGGCTCCACGCTGTCAGCACAGAGCCTGATGCAGGGCTCGATCTCACCAACCATGAGATCATGACCTGAGCTGAAATCAAGAGTCAGATGCTTAACTGACTCAGCCACCCAGGTGCCCCCTCTCCCCCACCGCACCAAATTCCTTAGAGTTTCTTTCTTCTGCCCTGTGTCTGCCACTCGGTCCTTTGGTCTCCCAAAGGTCTTCCACACAGACTCCAAATGAGTCTCACACTCTAAGGACTGAGGTTTGAGTTCTACTCTAATTGCTTTTCTCACAAGAGCAAGATCTCCCCCCTTTTTGTTCACAGAAAGTGAAGGAGGCATGAGGGGTCGAGTGAGCAAAGGTCGGGAAAGAATGCCGGGAACACCAAACATTAATCATTTTTATCCCATCACATGTAAATTTAAGTTTGTAAGTTAAACATCTACAGAGTTTATCTATGGAATGGCTTTAGTTCCAATGTTCTTAAAAAGGATCGAGCTAAAGGATTCTCTTTAGATATTAGGGGAATAGCTTAAGCAAGTTTATAAACTATAGTTCTTATTCTTGCCCTGTGCCCTGACGGTATAGAGTTAACAATGAGGGCTTATAAAATTGGTTCCCTTCTGGGGAGCAGACCAGTCCATGTAAAATGGATGAGATACAATTCTGTATAAATAAGATAAGGGAAGAGACCGTGCTTCCCACAACACCTGTCACACAGTAGGGCTCCATGAAAGAGCTCAGGGAAAGGAAGAATCTAGTGCAGTGCTTTTCAATCCTGGCTGCACGTTGAAAGCATGTGGGGCCCTTGAAAAAAATATCATTCTCTGCTTCCTGCCCTCGAAATTCTGATGTAATTGGTCTCAGGTATGGCCTGAGCACTGGAATTTTTAAAAGTTCACCAGGTACTTCTATTGCACAGCCAATGTGTGGAAATACACGTGGGTCTAGAGAAAAATTATGAGTCCTTCTCTTATATTTTCCTATGGATCTTTACAAGGATGCCAAATCACCTTTGGCTTAGCCATGGGGTTGAGAGGTCTGGGGCCAATCAGTTTGAGATAAAAATTTCATTACTCAATTATTCCACTGGATGTGGTCTGCTAGACGTGTGTGTGTGTGTGTGTGTGTGTGTGTGTGTACACACATGCGTGAATAATAAATTTCTTCTGAGCCCTTTGAAGTTTCATGTCCCCAGCAGACATGTCCCCCGTGCTAAGAAATTTGGGAGCTTTCCCTCAAGTGACACTGTAGTTTTTCATCCACATCCAAAGCGAACGTGGCAGTAATTATTAGCATAAATCAGCAAGCAGAATATAGTAACCGGTACAGAAAGGCTGGCTTGATAGTCCTCAGTGACATTTTTATTTTCATATATCCACTAGGTTCAAGATTTGTTTATTAATTCTGTAGCAGGTTAAGGGAATGGAGGCAGCTGGTATCATTTATTCATTTATATTTTCATTTAAGAGCCATCTGCTGAATGTCTTCTGTGTTCCAAGCTCTGGTTAGGGTTGGGGATATACTGGTGAATAAAATTACACAGTCTCTATCCCCTGTCCAGTAGGAGACAGAGACAAGTGAATGGCCACTGGCACTGAGTTAGAATGCGCAGGATACCATGAGAGCACGTAGTTGGGACATGGTTAGTAGGTTGGGGGTGGTGGTGGGGTAAACGTCCTGGAAAAATTACTTTGGGGAGAATGGCAGCCATGGAATAAACCTCTTGGATTTCTCTTTAAGAAAGAACTTGCTGTTCAGCTACTGGGAGTGCGCTTATCTGATAGCATCCAGCTGTTAGGGCTGTAGGGATTTGCTCCAGCTTTCAAGTTGAGGCCATGCTCTTCCAGGGAGGAGGGTGATGCCACAGTGATGCCGTTGTGCGTAGAGTGGAGTGAATGGTAGTAGGAAAAAGAGAAGAAAGAGATAAGGGAGGGAAAGAGGTAAGGGAGGGATCACAGCCAAATCACGCAGTCTTGGGGGCCATCATGAAAATGCTGGCTTCTACTCAAAGTATATGGGGTGAGGGAGGGCATTGGGCAGACAGTGATATGAACTGATTTAAGTTTTATGGTATCCTTAGCCTCTGACTTTGCTCCAGCCCACTTCCTCCCCTCCAGGCAATAATACCCATCCCTGCAAGGACCTGGAATCTAGCAAAGCGATACACTTTCTGGGTGGCTCCTAGTCTGATAGCTCTGTGCAGTGAGAGTTCCAAAGAAGTTGCAGATTTTATTTCTGACTTCAAGAATGTTATATTCTCAGGATGATATTAAATGTGCTTTTGTGCCCCAAAGTTGTGGAGGTCATCAAGCATCAAGGCCAGGAAGCATGGTGGAGGAAAGTCCAGTCTTTCTAGTGACAAGTGAAATGATTGGTTTTTTATCCTCGGTAAAGGAACCGACATTCCTACTTGTCCTCAAGCTACAATTGCCTTCCCTGACTTGCCCAATCTGGTGGTCAGTGAACTTGGTAGGCAGGTGGCCCTGGAAAGGTCCTGGCTGGTGTACAATCCCAAATTTGGAGCATGGGTATCTATTTCCCATTCTCTGCTTCTTCAGATTTCCAGGTAGAATTGAGCTGAGCCTAGCAGTAAAGAGTTGGGCTAAAGGGAACTGTATAGAAAAAAATTAATTCTTCCCTGGAGGAATGATTTCTCTGTGTTGAGATCACGAAGATTCCATGCTTTATTCCTCATTAATTATTCTTCTTAGGATTTCATTCCCTTAGCTGAGACTGTCTTGAGAAAGCCCATGACTTGGTAGCTTCCTATTTAGCTCTAGGCCCCACACCAGTCCTGGATGTCCTTGCAAAACCACTTTCTAATAGATTTCTTGGCAACAAAACAACTCTTTTTGATACCAACTGTTCCCAGGGAATGCCAGTATTGGAAGATAAATGCTGGGAGTGAGATAAAATCCGTTCTGGTATCTTCTCTATCCAAGAGTCTGAGTTAACCTGGCCTTGACCATTCTTGGCCCCAAATGCTATGATGAGGACAATGATGGTGAACAGTATCATTACTAGGAAAGTGGCTGGAACTGACGATTCACAAGTATCTAGGGTGAATAAACATGTAAAAATATTTAGAATTACTAATAATCAAAGAGGAAAGAGGAGAAGGGGCGTAGAACAGACAAAATCGACAAAATTACAACCAAAATGGCTCACTATAGGCAATTGGTTAAATCTGGATACAACGGAATATCTTAAAATTTTCTGTTTATAAAAAAAATGTTTATGGGCATCATAAAATGTTCACAGGACACAAAACTGTACATTCAAATATGCTCTTAACTTTAAAAATAAAAGCATTTACAAAGAGGAAAATATTAAAAAATAACAGTATTTGTTTTAGGGAGGTATAATTATGGATTACTTTAATTTCCTCCAACTATTTTTCTCTAATTTCCTATTTTCTGAAATAAATGTATAGTCAGGAAAGCCAAATAAAAATAAATTTTAAGAAAAAATAAAGAAAAGGGATATTAAAATCATACGACTCACATTTTTTTCCTATAGTGTAATTTTTACAGAAAAAAAAAAAACGTTTGAGAAAATACTTTTAGAAAGTCATCTAATGTTGCTGTTGGCTTTTCTTGCAAGAATATGGTGTGATGGCAATAAAACATTTTTCATGAAGTTATGATTTAAATGGTTAGGCAATCTTAGTTAACCTCAGGCCCAGTTATAGAGTTTAACCATCCTGTCTCTTTTGGCCACCAATGCTAGGAGAGTGTAGGAACAGCCACTGTCATTCCTTAATTAGTACAAGTTGGCATACTTAAAGGACACAGATCCACCCTCTTCCCCGCCCTCTGCCACTTTCAGTGCAAATGGAAAAAAGAAGTGAAGGCTGAAGAATGATTCAGTTAAGATGATAGAAAAGAAGGAAGGAGAGGAGAGTAGGGGGGGAGGGAGCCTTAGGAGAGCATTGGTGAACACCAGAAGATCTGGAAGTGAGGGAAGGCCCATGATGGATGCTGACTGACATCCACTAAGTTCTTCCCCTGGGCCAGGCTCAATCCTAAGTGCTTTGCCTAGACGACGCCATTCATTCTTTATGGAACTTCTTGAGGGAGATGTTCTTTTCTCCACTTCACAGATGAGGACGTTGAGACTCAAAGAACTAACTTGCCCAAGATTATCTGTGTTAGTAAACAGTGGGGTTGTAATTCAAACCACCTTCATAACTCATTCTGAAAACATGCACGTATGTGTGTGTGCATGTGCCTGGGGAACACCCCTTTGCCAGTGGAGTTTTCCCCATCCAGTCACCAGAAGTTTGGAGAGGTAAAGGGACTCCTCTGTGGCCGTGGAGACAGCACAAGAACATAAATGACCTAATTATTAGTCTACATAGATGAATTGTAATTTAAACTCACGCTGTCTGGGCAAAAGCTTTGAAAAAGAGTGCAAGCTTTAGGTGCTGGCAGCATTACAGGAGAAAAGAGAGTCCTGAGAAACAAGAGAAAATATGAAGACGGTACCTGTGAGGAGCTGGTTCAGGAGAGAATTCTGGGGAGCGCTGAGCAGAAAGCATCAACATCCACGTGGTAGCTCCTGAAGGACCCAGGATGCCCACTTCCCCAGGATCTAGGAGTGGTTTCTGAAAGGGCAGATCCGATGATAGAACTGCCTCAGGACAAGGAGAGCTGAAAGTCTTCAGCTTTTAGAGAGATCTAGCAGCAAATGGGATTGGGCAGAAACATTCAGACTCGGGAGTCAGACAGAAAATACCCGGGCTAGGAAGGGCTGGACACGGAAGCTTCAATCATTCTGACCCAGGGTCCCTTGAGATTTGTCCCAATACTCCCACATTGTAAAGTCACTTCTCCAAGTCGGTGACCTGAGTGTGAGGCTGACCAGGGTCAACTTGTAGGAAGAGAGATGGAAAATAAACAAGCAACGGATGCAACCCCATGACGGGAGTCTCACAGAGGGTTCATTTCTTCTTTTATATCTTTTGGATTGTTTGTCACAAGACCTGGCACTCCCTTCCACATGAAAGCACTCCATGTTCACTAACGGTAGAAGCCTTACAGAGAACGCTCTCTAGGGAAGCTATGTGGTGAGGATAAAAATCAGAACATTTTTATCTCAGATGATCTAGCGAGTCATTGTCTTCTGTAATGTTACAACGCGAGGAGTTCCTAGAGGACAAGGCCCATATTTATTTTTTAAATCTCCCACAGGGCCAAATATGGCATCTTGCTCACAAATATGAGTTGAATGAGTGACACCCAGGTGCCTTTCCAAGGTTGTGTTGGAGAATCTACAACCAATTATCCTTCAGATATAGTCTGGTTTAGTTCTTCCCAGGTGATTTCCTTGGATGTATCACATTGAAATGCCTCAGTCTTCCATTTGCCTCTTATCTGTTAAGTCCCAAGAGATTTTCCTTTGGTTGGTTTTCATCTTCCAAGGCCACGTCTAGTCATCAGAGAAACATCCCTGGGAAATTTAATAGGGTTTGCCACCTCTATTTGACACAGAATGTTGGAGAAGTGGCAGAGCTAGATATGTCCAATAACAAGCACAACTCAGTTGCAAATATGTTTACAAATGGGTCACTTTCTACTTTTTGCATGTTGTTATTATTATTATTATTTTTTTGTATGTCAAGTTGACACTATTGGTCCTTCCTCAGTAAGACATAGATTTCAAGTAGTTTTTGCACAGTGTGATAGATTGATCTGGCCAGATACAAAACATAATGGACAGACAGGAAACTAGACCATGGACAGAATCACTGCCACTTCCTGCCAATCTTCCCAGGGGCTGTGGAAATGACATCCACATTCTGAGTTCCCCTATTTGTTCACTATAAGTGTAAATATAGATTAAAGGCCATTTATACTTCTTTTTCTTTTATTAGAGAGTCAAGAATTTCTGGAACACCTACCATGAGCCAGCTATTATGTGATGCTCTTTGCATGTGACCCCATACCTTTGCGTTATTCTATTTTGTAGTAGAGGAAGCAGAGTTTCACAGAAATTACATAGATTGTCTGAGGCTAAACCGCTCTTAATCAGCAGTTAGGATTTGAGTGCAAGTCTGTCAAAGTCCAAATTCTTGCTCTTTCTCCTAAACCACAATCCTGTGGTCACATTCCTACAGGGATGGAAGGACTTTGCCATGTGAACTATCCATCCCCAAATTGCCTTCCTTATGGAACCCTATCAAAGGCTTTTGCAAAAATCGAAATAAGTCATGAAGACTGTATTATGTTTTTTGAAATCTTTATTTTATTCCTCAGAGGACCCCATGGAGCCAAAGAGATGGCCAATGGAATTCTCTGCTCATCCCAACTCAGCCTCCGTTCCATTCAGAATCAAAGCCCCCCAAGAAGGATTGAACAGAAGGTCGCTTTTCCATAAGATTAGGATGCCACACAACTATTTTCTTGCAGTAATGGGACAGGTTTTCCCAACATCTCTTTGAAATCACTCTGAAAATATGTATCCAACAGAGTAAACTAGATGAGAGTGTCCAACATGTGGAACATTTATTATCTACCACACTCTTTTTTCCTTTTAAAAAGTATCTTGAATTTATAAAAAGAATATATGTTTAGTGTTAAACACTAAAACAATACAAAGGTACAGAGATATAAGAAGCGAACGTTCTCGTTGGTAGCCCCTTTTACTCACTCGTACCTCAGGAGGTAACATTGGTGACATTAGAGTGAATGCTGTTATTTTTGGCCATGTTTTAACAGCCCGCCCCACCACCCCCTACATATGTGCGCACACACACAGAGCTGTGTGACTTTTTTTTTTTTTTTTACAAAAATGAGAGCACACTCTATATTTCATCTGCAATTTGCAACTTAATACATCACACATAGGTTTTTATGTCTATCACTCATAATTTTGTTAGCTTATCACTCACAAGTGGGAGTAACACTGCTTTCCCCTCCTTCACCTTATAAATTTGCTGTGAGGATTAATCATCCATTAAACGAAACTCAAAGATTTTTTTTTTTAAATGGCACCTGAGGTTTTGAGATGGCCACTGAAGTGTTATTTTATAGGGAGACGCTGCACAGATGAGGTGGTAAGTTCCAAAGAGAGGAAGGACAAGGAAGTAATTTCTCGTTTTCCCACTCTGAATGGGACACTTCGTGATCTGCATATTATAAAAACATGAAAGTGAGGTCAGGCTTGGCAGGGAAATTGCTGGCTACAAGCTTTTAGGACAATTAAGAAACAGCAGGATCATTCTGGCACGAGCTTCAACCAGTTGGCAGAAAAACGCCTCTTCGGCTCCTACGGTGACTGGCAATTCCAAGTAAATGGCTAAAATTGCCTTTCACGTCTGTCGGCAACTTCTTTCTCGAAGTCTTTATGTCTTGTTGAGATCTCGTTGATAATGGGGTATCTTCTCTCTTAGGGCAAATCTGATATCTACAAGGATGATTTCAGCTCTAACAGGACAAAAATTCACTTGTTTCCAGGATTAAGAATCCTTGAACCTGTGTTCGAGTCTAGAAACAAAATGTTTCTCTAAAAGTTTTCTTCTTTAAGGCTTTGTTACCATACACAAAGACTGTTTTCTACGATGAGCGCCATAATAATAGACATTCTGAAATGTTAAAAAGAGCCCCTACACCCCTGTTATTATCTTTGGTGAAGTCCAAGCACTTGGAACCCTAGGTAGGACACTATTAACTTAAAATGTCCTTATTCACAGAAATTATAAGCTGTCAATAAATATTAGTTTTCTTCCGACTTCAATTTACTGTTCTCTCTGAAGCTACATTTCTCCTCCCCTCCCTAGGACCTAGCAAGAGCACGCCAATAATTGCTTGTCAGCTTGCTGCTGAAAGCCTAGAGCGGAGAGTGTCCACAGCACGACGGTTGAGTGTGGTCTTGGAGCCCCGGTGGCTGGTCTGAAGCCGGGCTCTGCCACATTGCTCACTTACAGCCTCCACAAGATGGACAAGATGGTACATAGCACCTTCCTCCTAAGCTTATTGAGAAAATCGATGAAGCCACATAATAGAGCACCTAGAACACCGCCTGGGCCATGAAGTGTCAGTTATTACTTTCTTTTTTATATTTCAGGCCACCCTCTTTAACTTTTGTCATTGGAATGAGGTTAGTAGCTATTTATGCTACTAGGGGCAAATCTCCTCATCTCTTCGCCTGTGTCAAAACAGAAACAAAGAAGAAGAAGATAAGTCTGCTCACTTTCTCTCTTCCCTATTTTAGGTCAAGTAAGGGTGGGGGTTTGGAGCTAGGCTGCCTGGCTTGGCTACTCGCCAGGTTTTACCGTGAGCATGAGCGAGTTTCCTGACCTTTCTAAGCCTCGGTTTCCTTATATGCGTAAGGGGATAACAATCCCCCCTGGTCATAGGGCTGTTGGAAAGATCTAGACAGTGTGAATAAAATACTTACACATAGTAAGTGCTCTATGAATTAGCTACAGGGTTGATTCGAATGCAACAAACTTAAATCCACCTACTGAGCACCGACTATGCGTCCCCTTTATGTAGGGAGTTCGTTAATCCATAACCCTACAAGGAACACTCATCATCTTCCCTTAACTAGTGGGGAGGTAAGGCTTTGAAATGTGTAGCAGTGGTCAAAGATAGAAGGCAATGGAGCGGGAATGTGACCCAGGTCTTCTGTACCACGGACTAGCATTCTTTCCTCTGTACCCCTAGATACCGCCATGCCCCATGAATATCTGATCAACCTAAGACTCCCAGGGTCAATAAACAAGGTGGAGGGATTGTTAGTCTCTGCCTTCTGCTTGCTGTCAGAAACTTTCCCAATTATTTTTTCATGACTGACACATATGTGAACGCACAATATACTTTTAAGAGTTAAACACTATAACATGGATTTTCCATAATCATACTCTTGGATTCTTTCCCCTCAAAGTTTCATGGGCTCTCTAGAATGTCCATATGACCCTGAAAGTTTTCAACCAGGAGAGATTTACCTTTTTCATTGATTCTAAAACAGTGAGTTGACTCCTCTCCTTCCTGGAAGCCTTTTTAAGTCATTACAAATAGCATTTATCCTTACAGTTCTCAAGTGACCTTTAGCGCAAACATTTCTTTCTTCTTCCTGGGATGGGTTCTGACATCATTCTCCAGGAACACAAAGGCCTCCACTAGATTGATTTATCCTGCTGAGGCTTGGGAAGGGGTCTCCTCTTCTCTGACCATGTCTTAATTTAAACTTTGGAGGAAAATATTTAACAATGCTTCTCTTTTCCTAGTTTTCCTTGGAGTTGTTTTTAAAAAAGGCGGTTATTCTAACATCTGCTTGGAAAACTTTATTGTTCCCGGTCAGAAGTATGGCTTTGTATCTTTTAGCCAATTATTTCTTATCTTTAGTTACTTCTGCTCTTTTTTAATTCAAATCAGCCCGCATCTGTTCCCAGGATTCTGTGCCAAGGTGCCACCCAGCTTAGAGAAACTAATCTTTGATCTTTTTCTTTTGCTTCGCCTTGGTACCACGTATTAGTTACCGTCCCAAAGTCTCTCACGTTCTCGTGATTCCCTTTGCAAATTTACTTGGGATTTAAAAAAGAACACTTTAAAAGGAGAGCTGTGAAGCTTATTCACATTACATGCTGAACTAAGGTAGCCACAAGCTGTGTGGTCCCTGAGTTTGCTCTCTTCTGCCTGGATGTTGGATGGCTTAATGGGGAGAGACCTGCCAACTTAGCATAGAGCAAAGCGATTTTCACGATTGGCTCCTCCCGTATCCTGGGTCCCTGATAAGTTTCCCAGGTGGCTTTTTCATGTCATGGGCATAATAGTGGAGGCCATCTCCAGGGGTAAAAATTAGCGTCAGGAGGGAGGCTCAGGTGGGACCTGCCTTACCGAGAACAGTCTCTGATATTTGCAGCTACTGGTCTTCAGCTTCTTGGTGCAGACAGGTCCTCTCTGAAACAGAACTCGCAGTGGTTTTGTAATTTCACACTGACATGGAATTTTGGTCCAACTTTTGAAGAAACTCTTCTATTTATGCATGATGAGTCTTCTGAATCCTAAATCACTGGTACAGGCATTTTTAGAGTGAGAGTTGTATAACTCGTGTAAGTTGGAGTAAAACAGTGCTGCAAAGGGCTGCAAAGGGCTTTTCAATCACTCAATCATTCAATCAACAAACATTTGTTTAATGCCTACTCTGTGTCCGATACTACATTAGACCCCAGCAATATAGCAGCAGGGAAAGCAGACATGAGCCCCATCTTCCTGGGGCTTAGAGCCCAGCCGATACCTTCTGCCAACACAGTAGCAGCTTGAATGTGAGTTGACCTAAGTCAGGTGTAAAGCTAGTCACTTGCCTTGGAGCTACTTAAGAAGGCCGATCCCCAGAGAGAGCCCACGAGACAAGATTCTGTAATTTCCAGGATGATGCTATCTCCTGGGCATTTTGCTAAGGAATCAGACCGTTTTACCCAGAGCCATGAACGTGCATAAATTAATCCCTTCCCCGTCGGGAGAGCTGTGGTCAGTCTGAAATGAGGGTTGGTGAACCGCTGCCTAGGGGCCAAATTCAGCGCGCCACTGTGTTGGTATGGCCTAAAAACTAAGAATCGTTTTTACATTTTTAAACACTTGCAAAAAATCAAAAGAAGAAGAAGATTTTGTGACACGTGAAAACTATATGAAACTCAGAGTGGCGTATCCATAGTAGGGTTTTATTGGCACACGGCTGTGCCCATTCACGTATGCATTGTCTACGGTTGCTTTTGTGCTCTGGTGGTAGCGGTGGAGGGTTGCAGAGACTGTCTAGTTTACAAAGCCTAAAATACTCATTGCCTGGCCCTTTAAAGAAAATATTTTCTGGCCTCTCATCTCGAAGACTTTCTGGTGCTGTTACTTCACACTGCATGACCACAGTCACATCCTGAGACGCTGAGAGATACACTAAACCCAAACAGCTGCTTCCCTCTGTGTGACATGAAAGAGAGGGAAAGGTATAAGAGAGAAAGAGAATGGTGCAGGTTCTAATTTTCGTAAGCCACAAACTCGGGTGTGCAAGAAATAGCACATTATTTTCTGTAATGAGACTTCACGTGCTTAATGTGAGAACATGCAGTCTTGGGGCGCCCGGGTGGCTCAGTAGGTGGAGCATCCAACTCTTGATCTCGGCTCAGGTCATGATCCCAGGGTCGTGGGATCGAGCCCCATGTTGGGCTCCACGCTGAGCGTGGAGTCTGCTTAAGATTCTCTCTCTCTTTCTCTGCCCCTGTCCCCAACTCGCACTCTCTCTCTCTCAAATTAAAAAAAAAAAAATACTCAAAGCACACGCAATCTTATTCGTTGCTACAAACCCTCCGTGTTTCTGTCTTTTCATCCAAGTTCAATTCAATCCAAGTGAATTCTGGACGTTCTCTCTTGTTTTCCTTCTCTGCTAGCATGGGGAACCTAGAGGGCATCTCTGGTTACCGGCATTCTGGAAACGTCAACGACCCTACTCCGTCTGGCTGCTTTCTGCTGCAGTGTCTTTCTGTCACTTCCGCCGGGTACCTCCAAAGTCAAAGAGTGCTCTGCGATTCCTGAGCCCTTCTTGGGCTTAGAGAAACTTGCCCTCTTCTGTGTTTCTCTGGGGCTACTGGAAATAAGTTGACCACCTAGCCTTCTCTGGCCCTGGCAGCCCAGGACTCTGAGAAGGGAACCAGGTCCGTGTGACAACGTTCTTGCACTTAATGACATCCTTCCTTTTCACACAGCCAGCTTCTTGGACGGACACTCCCCCCAGGCCTGCTCCTGCTCCATGTTCTGTTTCAGGGTTAGGCTCTGAGGCCGGCGGGGAGGAGGGAGGCCTAGGTTTCTGCTTGATAGGCCTTTCAGAAAGGAGCCAATTTGTCTTACCCGGTTCTGTCCCAGCCAGTTGAAGTCAGACCTATCGGCTCTGCTTGATTCAGCAACTTCAGGCTCTGGTTAGGCCAGATGGAAAATCAGTCCTGGAAACACGAAAATGTGAAAAACCAAGGCAGAGAAGGTCATTCACCCCCTCATAAATCTAAACACACTAAGTCCATTGAAGGACTTGCCAGGAAAATGCTATTTTCAGTTTTCTCTGTGGGTTCAATTTATCTTTACTGCTAAGTAGTCAAGTTGAATTAGATCCAGAACCAGATACAATTCGACTCTTTTTCCTTGAAGGGAATTACCCCCACCTTCCTGTCAGGGACCTGGCTATTCCGTCCTAAAGACTGGCATTTCCCAAGTTAGGATTCATAGAAGATCTTCCTTTAAGATACTTGAATTAAGTGCACTTAGGTCTCCCTTTCTCAGATAGATGCGCAATTGCTTCTTTTCTGCTCTATCTCATTAAGGATGAGAAAGAGTTACTCAGGATTGCACTTCACATCACTGGGTTTGGTTTTTTGGAATGGCAATTTTTCTGCATCTTATGATCTACGTTGGCCTGAAGCATAGCCTCATCTATCATCCTGACCATTCAAGTTTAGAGTTTTGCAAGACACGTAATAGAAAAATGGAGTGTGAGGAAGGACACGCCTGTCCAGGCAACTTGGGTGGCCAAATTAACCCTAGTGTCAATGAGGTGGTTGGAATGGGGACTGGAGTGCCCACACCTCCATAATATTAACACAATTGCGTGTAAAGATAAAACACACAATGCGTTAAAGCATTCCCCAAGCTTTTATTGGCAAGAATCATAGCTCCCGTCCTACAAAGATATGAGCAAGCAGGAGAGAGCATTCAGGTCTACTTCCCATCTGAATGGCAAAGTGGAAATCTGATTTTCCATATGGAAGTGACCTGTTTCCCCACACTGGTTGCATGAATAAAAACAGCTGTCCTGAGACAGATCCCTTCAGGACAGAGTGACAGGAACCTCTCCTTCAAACTCCCTGTGGTAGTCTTAATATATAATCACAAATTCTTTGATATGCCTCCCTTCAAGAGGTGGGCCTTAGCTCCCCTCCCCTCGAGTCTGAGCTGGACTTAGTAACTCACTTCTAATGAACAGAACGTGGCAGTTGTGACCTGGTGTCACTTACAAAGAGTTGAACATAAAAGGTATGATGGCTTCCTCCTCGCTCTCTCTCTCGGATCGCTCACTCTGGAAGAAGCCAGCAGTCATGTCACGAGAACACTAAAGCAGTCCCATGAAGAGACTCACATGTGGAGGAACTGAGGTCACCGGCCGAGAACCAATAAGCAGCTCCGGCCTCTTGCCAGCAGCCAAGTGAGTGAGCCATGCTGGAAGCAGATTCTTCAGCCTCAGTGAAGTCTTCAGACGACAGCCCTGGTCAACATCTTGACCGCAACCCCATGAGAGACCCCGAGCCAGAGCCACGAAGCTGCGCCATTCACAAATTCCTCACCCACAGAAGCTGTGAGATCCCAAATGTTTGTTGTCTAAAGCAACTGAGTTTTAGACTAATTTAGTATGCAGCAATAGATAATTAACAAAGTTCCCCTTTGAGACCATCTCATGTGTGGTGGAAATTTTATTATAAATGTTACTTATGATGCACACTTTTACGTGTACTGGTCGTAAAAAATAACCGATCAGCTTTCAAAAGCAACAGGGCTGATGAAAAGAATTACCATGTTAGTTTAAAACCGAGTTACCTGAACTTGACCAGATATGTTCCCAGATAATTTAGTGGATATACTCAAATGGTCCTCCATGTAGATCACTTGAGTGGACAAAGAGGAAGTGGGGTCCAGGTTTATCAGTTTCACTTTATTGTAATAGCAGAGTTGAGAGGATACTGTGAGAGTTTTACCATATGCCTGTAAACTCTTTGACACCCCTTTTATTGAGAGTACTGTATCTCTGTCCCCTCCCCTGAAATTCAGGCCAACCATAGTGACTTGTTTCTAACCAGAAGGTACAACAGTCCCGCTGAAGTCTCAGGTGACAGCCAGCATCAACTACTAGACACGTGGACAAAGACACTCCCCCCAGTGATTTCCATCCCCTAACCAGCAAATTACTTCCACCAGCCAAGGCACCCCCCAGTTTAAGTCTTCCAACTTGAGGCCCCACCTATCATGGAGCAAATTTCCATGAGCCTAATAAAATGGGTGTTTCGTGCCACTAAGGTTTGGGGTAGTTTGTTATGTAGCAATAGTAATCAGAACAGACAGGCAAAACGGTTTTTCTACATCTTTCAAATTAGTTGAGAGCAACCCAGTTTGGAGACAAGAACTAATTAGCCAACTGAGTTGAGGTGATAATCTTTAAAGGACGTGACTTCAGGGCAAAAACGTAAGGTTCGGTAGGAAGGTGGCAAGGGGAGAGACCACTTGGAAAGGCACTGTATGGTTTTTGCTGTGGTGTAGATTCTGTTGCAAATTGCAGCTTTCTGAGGAAAACATTGAAGAGCTCGTTAGGGAGCATGTGTAGAGATAGAAACCGTGAGCATAAATTTCATCTTTGAGTCTTTTCCCTCACTTTAAAAAAAAATCCAAGTGTGAAAATTTTCAAACACGGAGAAATACTCGTGCGTATTCACTATTGCTACCCAGAATTACTCCAAGGTTGACACTTCTAGACATATTTTCTTGGAATCTATTTTGAGATAAGTCAGTGGTTAGACACACTTAGAGCTCCCCACTCCCACCCAACTCCAATTTATCCCATCTCCAGAGGTAAGTGCTATCCTGAAGTTAGTGTTTCTCCCTTGATTTTGCCTTTTAGTTATTTTAAGCACAATTAGCTCTGAAAGTTGTCTTACAGTTGCATTTTTGAGAGCTAGTTTTAATAAGATTGTCATTAACAAATAGGTTGATTTGGCTAAGACACTATAGACAAATGTTTGCTCTATCACTAATGGATTAAAAATCCTAGGATACATGCTCTCCATCTAGTGGTAAAAACTGGATAACCGTAGGTGCACATATGTCTGCTGTAGAGGAATGAATGCATATAAAGGGACTTCTATGGACAGGACACTCTTCTAGTCTCTGTCAGGAATATGAAGATGGACAAAACACAGACTCTGGCCCTCAGGGTGCTCACCATCCATAGAATATTTATCATGTGCTCAACAACCATATAAGGAATATGGAGGCTCAGAGAGGTCAGGTAACTCGCTCAAGGTCATACAATGAGTAAGCTGAAGAACAGGGATCTAAACTCTTAGTGGTCTGACTTCCAAGCCTGTTCTTTAAGCTGCAAGGACCTTTAAGGCAAGTACCTGTTCTTTAAACTGCAAACCTTGATAGTAGTTTAAAACGTATTTTTTATATGAAAACAAACAGATTTTTTTTTTATGAAGAATACACATTTTGATGAATTGTAAGGCTTAAAGAAGAGTCTTGAAATAAATTTGGTCCACAACCTCAAAGCTAGGAATTTCTACCTTTATAGGTCCCTGGGAGGAAAAGGTTGAAAAGTTCTGACTAGGGATGGCATTCTAGCGTAGAGCAGGAGATGGTTCAGAAAGGGAAAGCAGGACACTTGAAAAGCCACTAGCAGCCATGATATCAAAAATGTTAACACTTGGATGAGCTGGGCACTGACCAATAAGAACAGGGCACTGACCGATCAAATCAGACACTGAATATAGCAACCAGTTTAGCCATAATGGGCTTACCATCTTCTCTGTGAAAAAAGGCTTATGTGTTCTCGATAAAGGGGAGGATTTAAAGAAAGACAAGCGTTTATAAACTATCCATTGGAAGGTCCTTTAACATGTCCCAAACCTCTTCTCTTTTTTTTCTCCTGCCTCCATTAACCTCTCAAATTAGAAACCTTTAGGTTACTCTCCACTTAATTTCTCAGTTAGACTGGAACCCAATCTTCATTTCTGCTCCTTAACTCCTTGGTTCATGGTCCTACTTTGAGGGAGAGAAAGAGAATAGGAATGCCTAGGGCAAAAAGCCCAGAAGACATGGGTTCATTGGGAAGGGAATTTTCTAGATGGAAGAATAGGAGGGCTATGGGCATGGTTTGGGACAAAAAAGGTGGTAATCACATCGTAGATGAGGAGGAGAGCACAAGTTGACAAGGTCAAAGAGATAATCAGAGATCGGGCTATGGAAGCCACCAGCTATGTGGTTTATGTTTTTCCAAGTGCAGTTGGGAGCCATTGGAGGATTTTAGGTAGTAGGGGAGAGGCATGTGATAACATATGATTTGTATTTTCAAAAGGTTACTCTGGCTGCAACAATAAACTCTAGGATGGCAAAAGTGGGAGTGGGGAGACCAGAGGCTTTTACGATGCTAGAGGAACAAGCTGGTGGTAGCTTGGACAGGAGTAATAGTGAACATGGAAACAAGAGGATGCATTTGAAATATAATCTGCAGGTAGAAATTATGGGGAATCACCCGATATTATTTAGTCCAATTTTTCACATTGCAGGTGAGAAAACTGGGGGGGGGGGGGGGGAGTTTCAGGGAAGTAATGTTGAGTCAATAAACCATCTATAAATGTCAGAACCACAACTCTGACATAGGCTCTTCATTTCCAGCCTAAAACACTTCCCATTGTACCACACTACTTTGTGTATCTTTTTTTTAATTTTTATGTACGTATGTATGTATGTATGTATGTATGTATGTATGTATGTATTTTGAGAGAGAGACAGCAAGAGACAGAGCACAAGCAGGGGAGAGGCAGAGAGACAGAGACAGAATCTGAAGCAGGCTGCAGCCTCACAGTCCAATGTCAGCACAGAGCCCAATGTCGGGTTTGAACCCACAAGCAGCGAGATCGTGACCTGAGCCGAAGTTGGA
This sequence comes from Leopardus geoffroyi, assembly GCF_018350155.1. Taxonomy (NCBI): domain Eukaryota; kingdom Metazoa; phylum Chordata; class Mammalia; order Carnivora; family Felidae; genus Leopardus; species Leopardus geoffroyi. Next base: position 51,955,562 of record NC_059334.1, on the reverse strand, counting down.
CGCTTAACTGACTGAGCCACCCAGGCGCCCCTGGGTATCTTTTTTTATGTGTGCCATGCCTTTGTCTCTCTCACTAGATTCCAAATTTCCTGAAAGGAGAGCGGTTGCCTTATACTTGAATGATTAATTCAATTTTTATTTTGCAAAGGCAATCAACAAGCCATATGGTAGCTGAGATGTTGTATGACATAGTTCTACACTTCCAGGATCACTCCATGCCAGGCCCAGAGACAGAGCTCCTTGACATGTCTTAAGTTAAAATGAAGTTGAAAAACATACAAGGGTTCCAACCTACATAAAGCAAAATCCCACTGAAATTCAGACCCCAAGAGAACTTCAGGATCTTGTTTGAATTAAGAGAAGGGAAAATGCTAGAGGAAACTCACATTAGCTCCTTACACAACATGAAATGTCCCACATGAAAGTTGAAAGAGTGTTTGCATTATCTCTTTCCCCGACTCTGAACTTAGGAAGGATTTTACATGGGCTTAGCTGAGGATTGACACACCCTTCCCAAGGCCTGGCAATAGAAATCCTGGTGGAAAGGGTGACGGAATGAGAATTAATCCTGGGGAAACTCTCTTTTCACTTCTGCCTTTAGAAAGGGAAAACAGTGTTGGCTGAGCCTGCATCTTCGGAGGTGTTTTTATCCAGAGGGGAATTCAGGGCCAGGTGGAAGCCCAGGAGAAAGCAAACCAAGGAGCTGATTTCTCATAATTAGTTCTGGCTTGGGCTTCAGGGTAAAATAAGGGAAAAGGGGGAGAGACTTCAAGTTTACATGTTGTTTGATCTAATCCGATAAGATGAGGGATTAAGGACATAACCAGGAAGAAACCAAATAAGTCATAACCAGGAAAAAAAACCATTCATTTAACTCAACCATATCCTGTGTTATCTCATTTAGGAGACCACCGTTGACAAGTAACAAGAGAAGGGATATGCAGATTCCTCCAGGTAAGGGAACCCTTCCCATCTGTGTGGCTGGCAGAATTGAATGCAGCCATCTGGAAAACCTCTAATAAAAAGATGCCACTTGGTTTCAGAGTGAATGCCAAACACCTGTGTCTATTATTAATCTGAAGTCACTGAAAATTAGCTTTGAATAGCTCAGGTACTAATGACAAGTGAAAGTAAGACCATTCCCTGTACCTTCTATTTATCCTTTCTCTAGGTATGTGCAGTGTTGGGTAAGGCCCTCCTCAGGACAGATCTGTTTCCTGTGCTCTTGGCTTCTCATTCTGTGTCCTTCTCCTTCCTTTTCTGGCAAATAATGTCCAATGTTCTCAAAATGTTCCTTTATTCACCGAGTCCATAAATCCTCTGACACTGATTTCATGTGTCTGTTTGGAGGAAAACAATGTGATCGAACTTACTCGTGGTGGATGTCTTAACGTGCTAACGCATCCATCCTTCAAATGGGAAGATCTTAATGGTGGAATGTGGCGGAAACGGGGGCTGTGCCATAGCACTTCTGACATGATCACAGTTGCCCTTCTCACAATTTGTAGTTATATACTTGTATAATTAACTAATTTCTTTCTTTCAATTCGATGACAAGACCCATGCCCATTTGCATTTCTCAGCCCAAAGCACCATGACTGACACAAAGGAGGAGGCTCTTAAATACCTGTGTGAATGAATGAATGAACGAACAAATGAATGAATTGAATTTTGCAATACAGGTGAGACAAACCTTTTTTCTATATGTGCGCAAAAGGGCAAAACTTAAAAAAAATTAAAAATAAAAAAAAATGATGATGATAGAGTCCCAAAACATGGAGATTCCTATAGGGAGCTGAAAAATTACTAATGCTTTTTTTAAAAAGATAACGCTGAGGGGGCGCCTGGGTGGCTCAGTCTGTTGAGCGTCTGACTTCGGCTCAGGTCATGATCTCACAGTTCGTGAGTTCGAGCCCCGTGCCGGGCTCTGTGCTAACAGCTCGGAGCCTGGAGCCTGCTTCAGATTCTGTGTCTCCCTCTCTCTGCCCCTCCTCCGCTCATGCTCTGTCTCTCTGTGTCTCTCAAAAATGAATAAACGTTAAAAAAATTTTTTTAAAGATAACGCTGAGTACAAATTTCTTTAAATAAAAAAAAAAAAAAAAAAAGACGAGAACTCATTGAGGCTGGCAGATAAATGTCAAGGAAGCAAATCCCAATTAGTTAATATCCTGTGCTTGCAGGGCATGACCCCTCAGCTCAGAAAATAAATCGGTGCCAGTCTTTCCACCCTCCGTCCCCTCTGCTCTAATGAGACGAAGGATTTGGAAACAGAACAGCCAGCCCGAATCCCGTGTGTTCAGCTCTCCCGCCGACACCTGCGTCCCCTGCCCCACGCACACCCTCTCTAACTACATGCTTTCTCTTCTCAGGCTTATCTTAGGGATGAGGTACAGGAATGAAAGGTTGGATGTAAGATTTGCCAGTTTTGCACAGGCTCGGCCCACAATGCAGAGGTGTCCTTGTTCCGCTTGGGCCACCACGAAAATGAGACAAAATAAGTAAAAGTGGCCGGTGTCTGGTGGCACCCAGAACATGCAAGTTTTTTTCTCCTCCTTCCTTCTCGGTTCATAAAACACTTGTAAACCACAGCTGTCCAGCAGGGATCTCTCTTTATCTCCTGGCCTAAAAAGGAGGCTAAAGTGTTTGTAATTAATTAAGCTGGAAGACAGTGAGCTGGGGTTGGAAATGTACACAAGTGGCAGAAAGCTAAGAGACTCTAAGAGGCCATAGGCTGTGGCTCCCCAGAGGGAAGACTTCTTAAAGAGGGTGATTTATCTTTAAAGCATCACTCAGGTGCCTTTTTTAGACTCCTACTGTTGCTATGGAAATCACCCCTGTAAGAATGTGTGCAAATGTGGAATGTGTCGCCAGATGCATAAATAGGGGGGTGCGAGCAAGTGGCAGGCATGTTGACACTTGTCGGTCTCCAGCTTTGGACCCGAGGAAAAAGAACTAGAATCCGGTTGGAAGAAGGAAGGAGTGCTGTACAGTTGACACCACCACAGGTATCCCAGTGCCTGATAGGCCCCAAGGGCTTCTAGAATATCTGAGTCTCTATTCCTCAGGCTGACCATTATGTCTGTCGTCTCAACATTTCCACTGATGGCATCTCTTTTCATTGTCAATACCATCCTGATTTAGTTGATAAACCAAATATACACATATAATAAGAGTTCCAGGAATATAATTTCCCCCATACAGAAGAAGCAGCATCGCTGAAGTGATCCCATCAGATCTAGGATTCTTTTTTAGGCACAGGACTTAAGTCATGTATAAAGGTACTTTCCAGATAGAAACCATCTCTTCCTTTCTTTGTACTTCCATCACTTCCACCACAGCTTCCGTTGATCAGCTGTATCTCCCCTTTGCGTTCCCGCCCCCAACCCCCCCCCCCAAAAAAAAACAGCTGCCTGCTACCATTTCATAAGAGAGAATAAAGCTGAATCGAATCATGGATGCTGGAAGTCAGTTCGGCTCACTCATCGGTGAAGCAACTAGATCTTACGTGTGTTACCCTTTCAGATTATATATCTCACATTTGTGCTACAAGAAAAAAATAAATTTCTCCCTATCAGGAACACTTTGAAGGTGCATCAATAATAGTTTCTAGCTATTAGAGACACGTGAGTGGCTCAGTTGGTTGAGCGTCTGACTTCAGCTCAGGCCATGATCTCATGGTTCATGAGCTCGAGCCCCACATCGGGGCTCACTGATATCAGCACAGAGCCTGCTTCAGATCCTCTATCTCTCTCACTCTCTTTCTCTCTGCCCCTCCTCTGCCTGTGCTCACTCTCTCTCAAAAAAAAAAAAAACACAAACACTAAAAAAATAATTTCTAGCGGTGAGAAACTTAAATGAAAAAAGGGTACTGGGGACATTACAGAATCTTTGGGAAAGGCTGGAGAACCACATTGAGAAAATGGAGCTCGTGTAGCCCATCCTTAGCCAAGATCAATGCCAAAGAAGTTGTCCAACACGGACACTGCCACCATGCTATTGGGCATTGGAGCCCACTGGAGGCCCCAAGGCCAGGGCTGCCCCTACAGACTGGATGTTGCTCTCTTTGCTGCCACCAACAGAGTGGATAATCCATGATCCCTTCTTTGACTAATTAGTTTCAGATTCTCAGCCCAGATGCACACATCTCCTGGGTGCTTAGGCTCTAGCTGCACGTGAGGCTAGAAGAGTGACTATCAACCCTTAATAGTTCCCATAGGAGAGCTTTCTGTCTCCCACTAATTTCACAAATATAGGAAAGAAATTTAGATGCTCTGCAGCCAAAAAAAAATGTCTGCCATATGGGGAGATGGTGAGTATTAAATCTGAGAATGAATGTTAAGGGCCTCTATATATCATCTTCAGAAATAAAATCTTAAAGTCTATTGAAATCAAGGTCAAGTGTTCCAAAATGAAGCCTTAAAGCAGGCTCCCTTAGGTTTTTTGTTTTTGTTTTTTTTTTTAAGGGAGATAATTTTCAATTGTCCAAGGGCCTGGCTGTAACGCAAACAGAGGAAAGGGGGAGGAGGAACATAGGATGTTCATTAAAATTCTTGGAGACAGGAAGAGTTCACAGTCCTGGATGGATAAGGGGGCATAGTTGCCAATTTTGCACACTTATCTGCCAGAAATCCCAAGCAATCACAGAGGCAGGGGAATGTAATAAAAGGATGGGAAGGTACTGAGCCAGGAGACACAGAATTCCACGCATAGAGGGAAGATAAGGATGTGGACTATGGCAGCGGACAGGAATGCCAAGGTGAACTTTGGGTCACAGGAATGGTGTCCTCAAGAAATCTTGAACACCTGAGTGCCACATACAACAGGTTGAGGAAAGAGGGGACAAATGGATGATTTGTCACACACACACACACACACGCACGCGCACACACACACACACACACACACACAGAGTCATCTAATTGTGGGACAGGTCAGCTGTCAGGAAGAGAAAATTTGCCAATATGTCACGCTGGCCTCAAGTGATAGAAACCCAACACTACTTAGCTCAGGCAGAAGAGAATTTATTGGAAGGATAAGGGGGTGCCTCATATAACTGCCAACACAAGAGGGAAGGAGCTGTTGGGCCCAAGAATCAAATGTCTCCAGGACCCTGGGTCTGTCCATCTCTCATCACTGCCTTGAATGGCAGACCAGCATCTCCGGCTTGAATTGCTCACAGGGCTAAGGTCCTGCCCCACGGTTTCCACCCCCAGAAGAGAGACGACACTCTTTTAGCTCCAACTTTGTAGAAATACTCAAATGAGCCTGGCTCACCCATGCCAGGTGGACCCATTTAAGTTTCGTTTGCCTTCAAAGGGCAATTGATAGTTGTGAGCAAACTGCTAACATTTATTTTAAGTTTATTTATTTATTTTGAGAGAGACAGAGCCTGAGTGGGGGGAGAGCAGCTACCGAGGGAGAGAGAGAGAGAATCCCAAGCAGGCTCTGGGCTGCCAGCACAGAGCCTGATGTGGGGCTTGAACCCATGAAGCCGTGAGATCATGACCTGAGCCGAAACCAAGAGTTGGATGCTTAACCGACTGAGCCACCCAGGCGCCCCAACAAACTACTAACATTTTTACCCACCCCTGTGGATAGGAAGGTGGAGCCCTGATCTGTCCATTGTAGGTTTATTTCCCCCGGATCTGACAGGTATGTAGGGAAGTGGGCCATGTAACACAGGACTGCTGGGGCCCCATCCCCATGAGTCAGGGCTGTTCTCAGCGAAGGGAGAATCTCTGTAAGCCCCAGTCGGTGGCCGATACATCTGAGAATGTGGATGAGAATCCGAGCAGTCTTTTCCCGGGAGGAAACATGTAGGCAGAGCAAAGGTCTCATAATTGTGGTGATGCTTAGGGTGGTCAGGTGCTCGTTCCAGCGCTCAGCCGATTATCCCGCCTTGCACATGGCCCTCCCTGATGCTGTGGCTATCTCCTTGGTTTTACAAGGAGCGGCTTGGCATTGGCTAATATAAAGCGAGTTCATTGTTCCTACCCACTGCCTACTCCTCCAGTACCTAAGGCCACACAGGGCACATTGGAAAAGTAAAAAAAAAAAAAAACAGTGACTAGCCAGTCTGTCATTATGTTCCTCCCCGAGAGATTCTTGACCGAACTGACTTAATCACACAGTTGTTTTGATGTTTTACAAACAGAGCCATCGTTTGCAGTCTGGAAGAAAGTCAGTGTGCATTTACCAGGCTGATGTTAGCGCCGTCTCCCAGCTTGACCTGGCCTTGCTAAAACTAAACCCTACAGAGAACATTGCCAACATTATACATGCAGTTCTTAGTGCTGGTAAGATTTTCACAGTGACTTTCTAAACAGAACTGGATAATTGGAGAAGGACGGGCGATCCTGAGAAAGTGTAGTCAAGTTTATCCTTAACTGCTCATGGAGCTGAGATGGGCATCTGCAGGCCAAGTTATATGTGCTAGCAAACATTTCGTATGGAGTGATGTTTTAGGCTGATCTATGTTCCAGCCAGCTCTCTATACTGAGTCATGGTCCACCAGCCTTCTCCTGTGGAAAACTAAAGCCACACAGTGGATTCAACTGTCATTTGTTACTAGAAAATGCCTCAGGTTCATCCTTTCCCATTTCTACTTTCACTCAAGTCTCTGACTTTTGGACACATTCTTATTTAAAAAAATTAAAGCTCTGTCCTTTTAGGGATATATGTCAACATGTCAACCGCCTTGTCACATTCTTTGCTAATGCAAAGAATGTCATGGAATTTAAAAAGTTGAAGCAAGGAATTGCATTTTGAAATGAATGCCACGTGAGCAGTAAAATAGAGAACCAGGACCTTCTAGTGAAGAGAATGAAAGCAGAACACTGGCGGAGAGCATTTAAATCCTCCTTACTGTTCCAATCTTCCTCACCTTCTCCCAGACTCCCAGGCCAACTGGAACAAAGGTGGTGTCGTATTCCCCTGGTGGGTGGCGGGGAAGGGGGCGTGTTCACTGCCTGTTGGCGCACTTTCAGTGCAAGCACCAAACTTTCACACTTCCCATCCCCATCCCGACAAAGCACGCATCTCAGAATCATTTTCCTGCCACCGATTTCCCCCGTGCGCATGAGAGAAAATCAGATGGCACACGAGAGTCTAAACACCATGCTTCCCCATTAGCTTCCTGGCACCCACTGTCCTGTTCCGGCTGAGGGATTTCCTGTTTGCAAACCAGATGTGATGGCCATCTCTTAGTCTGTATTCTTAAGTTTAGTTTTCACCCGATATTATCAATAAATTCAGAGTGTAGGCCTATGAATGCAAGCACATTCCATGCGTGTGTCCTTGCTCCGGATTCCTTTTCCACGTCAACAATAATGGCTAAAGTTAAGAAGCTATTCACATTGGACATTTTTACATCAGAAGCAGCACACAAATGTCTCTCGGAGCCCTGCATTTCAGAACAGTTAGCAGCAGCATGTAGAAAAGTATCCAAGAAGCGATTTCATTTCCATGGCAGCCAGGACCCAGACGCCAAAGCTTTATAGATTAAAATCAATGCCTGAATTGCATTCAGAAAGCCTGAATTGCCTGTCAGCCTTCAGGACCAGCAACGCAATGTGATAAATGAGGTGAAGAGCCTCATCCAGGCAAGGGAGTGCGTGCCGCATTAGCGAGCACTTCTGTGTCGTTTTCAAAGCAAATACCAAATGGAATGAATTACTGGGAAACAGCAAATGAATGTCAAGAATTTGAGATGCAGGGGTTGTAATTTACTAATTACTGGGAAAAGATGAACACAAAGTCAATGTGTGAAAGAATGGGGTGGGGGAAGGGTGGAGCACGAGAAACAAAGAAAGTGAACAGCACACATAGGAGGCTCCTATTTTCTGTCCCGGTAAAAAGAGATGGATTTTCCAGGCACAGATACCTAGTTCAGCCCCCGGCTTGGTCATTGCCAGTCTGTGTCATAAACTGCAATGAGTGTTAAATAAGATAAATATATAAACACCTAGACCGCACCTGGCACATAGTAGGCAGACAGGAAATGTTCTAACTCTCTTTCCCCAGCCCCTACTCTTTTCCTTTTTCATTTAGCACAGGAATCACAGCACTGAGACATGACTGATTTTGCTCAATGATTCAGGGTTAGAGAGTGAGCCTCAAAGCCTCCCATAGCAGATCATCAACACTGGAAGACGGGAAGGCACTGATGCAAGGGTAAAGCATTGAGAAATTCACAGAGAAGCGTTCACAAAGAGTGGGTTGACGTTAAAACTGCATGAATACTACGACTTTTGATGCTGTCTTCTGCCTGTTGGTGCAAATCTGTCCAAGGGCAAAATAACGACCCACAGTTTCATTCTCCAGTGGCCTTACCTTTTTTCTGTGACATTAATGCATTCTCCGAGCCCGGGGGGGGGGGGGGGGGGGGGGCTAGGCATGTCATTCCAATCAGCCAGGTGCTCCTAAAAGGTCTGTAGCTTTCAGCAGCCAACATAGGGACTCCCTGGGGTCTCTTCTCTGCCACAAGGGATAGGAAGGATGCCATCTAAAGAGGAACCATAAAGTAATTGAGTATGACCTGGAATGGGAGTCAAGAGATACAGATGCTTATCCTGGCTCACCTACCACCCAGATATGGAAAACAGTGGGCTCAGACGAGAGTATCATTTCCCAAACTATTTCACTAGTTCTTTAAGACACTATGATAGAAAGAGCTTGCTTTTCTTCAATACCCACTGCTCCCTTGTTGGCAATAGTACTCTTAATTTTTAGCTGGGACTCTGGCAGCTCAGAATATAGAGACATTTCCCAGCCTTCCTTGCATTTCTGCCACGTGATAAAGTTCTGGCCAATGAGCCAGAAGAGTAGACAGTGTGCGCAACTTCTTGGAAGTGTCACTGGAAAAAAGAGAGTGTGTGTCCTTCTCCTGCCCTTCCTTCTTCTTGATGGTGTTTCTGTGTTTGTGGTGGCTGAAACTGGAGCAGCCATCTTGGACTCTGATGTGAAAACCATGTGCTGAGCAGAGTGGAACAAGATGACTGAAGGCAACTGGGTCTCTGACATTGCTAGGAGCCATGCAACCCTAGACTATTAAGACCTCTTTTACGTGGAAGAGAAAAAGTCACTGTCAGTTGGGATTTTCTATTAATAGAAACTGAACCTAATCTTACCTAACAGAAATGTTAAGAGATATTCTACCAAGAAAGGGTCTTTGGGCAAATAAATTCTGGAAATTCTGTACATTATAGATCCTTCCTAGAGACTTGCAAGTGCACTCTAGCACATTACAGGTTGTAAGAAGGCCTTTATAAAGAACCGTAATATCTTATGAATGTCTCTCACGGGGCTAGTGTTCTATAGACCCTTGCAGCTTGGAGCATGGTCCACGCACCAGCAGCAGCAGCATCACTCAGGAGTTTGTTACAAATGCAGAATTGCAGGCAACATTGGACCTACGGAGTTAGAATATTTTTTTTAAATATTTATTTATTTATTTTGAGAGAAAGATCGAGCATCAGCAAGCAGGGGGAGGGGCAGAGAGAGGGAGACAGAGAACCCCAAGCAGGCTCCATGCTGTCGGCACAGAGCCCAGTGTGGGCCTTGAACTCACGCACCTTGAGATCGTGACCTGAACCGAAATCAAGACTCGGACGTTCAACCGACTGAGCCACCCAGACACCCCAAGAATCTTCGTTTTTACCAAGATTCCCAGATAATCTATCTGCATATTAAAGTTTAAGAAGCACCGCTACAATGATTACAGTGTGGAAAATGGTCTGTGATCCTAGACTCTGGTACAAAAGTAGGCACGTATTGTCAGGGGATATGTCTGGAGCCCCAGGAGCAAATGAGCAAGCCTGGGTGATTCTCACCGCCACAGATTGGTCCTGAGCTCTGCAGGCCTGAGGCTACCACTATCAACCCTATGAATCCTCTGGACAATTTCAGCCCGAAGCCTCGAGTATTTGCAAGGCCAAGCCTTTTTGATTGACACTGATGAGCCAAGAGTCTGCGGCAGACATCCTCTTCCTCTGCTCCCAGCTGCCTCTACTTCTGCTGGGACTGCTGGGCTCCAGCTGGGCTCCTGCCAGAGTGGCCCCCTCTTCAGTCAACCAGTGCTTTTCTCCACGAGTCATACCTAGATCTATAGGAAAGACAGAAGCGACCTCCAGCAACACCCAACGGTACCTGCCAGGGCCCACTCAAATGGCTGGGGGACAGCACATCTATCAGTCCTTTTCAATCACGCACAAGTTCACACATGGGCGCATAGTCTAGCCAATCGAGATATCAGCTGAATTAAGTTATATTGTTTGTGAAACAGAAATCAATTGGATCAATCCCATTTGCTTCCTGCTTTGTGGTTTATCTCGTGATAGTATGTTAGAGGCTGTGCTAGGCAGTAGTAAAGATCTTGTTCTCTGGAGCCAGGCTTCCTGGGTTTGGATCCAGGTTTACCACGTGCTAGCTGCATGATCTTTAGTCAAGTTACTTAACCTTAACCTCAACAAGCCTCGGTTTCCTCATCTGCAAAATGGCATCTACGTCATAATAATAGGTACCTGTGCCAGGAAGTACATATGCATCTTTAACATACATATTTCTTTTGATATTCAAAACAAGCCTACGATGGCAGTATAACTCATTCTCATTTTACAGGTCAGTGGGTGGAGCTTCAAAGAGCTTCAGAAAATTGCTAAGTTCTCATAGCTGGTAAGTCAAATCCACTTCCCAGATTTGTTGTGAGGCTTACATAATGAATAAATGTGAAACACCTGGACTTGTTCCTGGTCTATAGGAAGCACTACAAAAAAAATGAAAAAATTTAAAAAAGCAGGGCTCCCGGGTGGCTGTCAGTTAAATGTCTGACTTCAGCTCAGGTCATGATCTCACAGTTCATGAGTTCAAGCCCCACGTCGGGCTCTGTGCTGATAGCCCAGAGCCTGGAGCCTGCTTCGGATTCTGTGTCTCCCTCTGTCTGCCCCTCCCCTGCTCGCACTCTGTCTCTCTCTCTCAAAAATAAACATTAAAAAAAATTTTTTTAATTAAAAATACATATATTTACATAAGTAATAAGTTATAATTTGGGGGCTTAAAAACTAAATCATGAGACTAAAAATCTAAAAATGAGGAAAGAAATCTAAACATTGTATGAGTTGACATAAAGTATTTCAGCCCTGTTTCTCTCATGGGGTATTAGCTAGACCAATGATTGTCAGTTTCATTGAAACAGAGCAGATCACTTGAGCAAGCACCCATTTAGTACATGTCTACTGAATGTCAAGGTAGGAGGTCTGTGCTGGGCACAGTGGGAAATGCAGTGATGTAATACATGAGGCTCTTGCTCTGTGACTCCGTAGAAGAGAAGGACATTTGCATAAATATATTCACTACAAGACAAATGCTGAAAACGCTATAGTATGTTCTGTGAAAGCAGAAAAGCACATCATCGTAATAATGTGTACCTGTGCCAGGAAGTACATATGCACCTTTAATATACATTATTTCTTTTGATATTCAAAACAGGCCTGCGATGGCAGTATAACTCATTCTCAAGTCAGTGGGTGGAGCTTCAAAGACCTTCAGAAAATTGCTAAGTTCTCATACCTAGTGAGTCAAAGACCAGGATTCGAATTCAGGTCCGACTGATGGTCCTTGCTTTTCTATCACGCTAGACCGTGAAGAATAACAAACCCTTCACAAGGACGGTGACCTTTCAGCTGGGCCTTGGAAGACGAGTTGGGTTTTCAGGCAGAGTTGCAAGTTGGAGAGAGGGTTGTGGTGAGCAGAAGAGGGTCCGGGCCCCATGCAGAGGCAGGCAAGGCTGGCAGGAGAGGAGACCGGGGCAGGCGGAGGTAAAGGAATTGTGAGACACAAAGATGGGAAGCTGTGACATGGCACAGGATCCTGAGTTAGAGACTGAGGAGCTTAGACTGCATTCCTTGGACCAGTGTTAACAACTCAGCTACTTACGGGGCCTCAGAGAAGAGGAAGGAGTGTCTGTGGGGGATGGGCCCCAGAGGGCAGAGCCAGAGGGAAGAGGGGCGCTGAGGTGCAAGGCAGCAAGCACACAGGCTCCATTTAAAGGCATTCAAACCTTAAAACTCCAAACCAAACAAAATAACCCGTGTACTTGCAAAGCCAAACAAGCCTGAAGCGAGCCTGGCCTTCCAACGACCAGTTTGCAATGGCTGGTCAGCGGTGGTAAACCCGCGCAGAAGGGGTGTGAAACCGGAGTCAGGGAGACCAATCAGGACGCTGTGTGTGGAGGATGATGAGGGACAGAATTAAGACATTGGCAGTGGGGCAGAGTCTCACGCATGGTTAAGAAATTTAAAAACCCTCCTATAGATTGCTAAACAGCTGGATTTTACATCTGGCCATATCACTTCCTTAATTATCACTTGCAGTGGGGGAAAGAGGCACATGAACTAAGCATTATCCATAGGTCTGCTTCTGAAGCTTCTAAAATTCAAATGGGTGAAATTACTTTCTGTAATGCTGGTGATTTAACTGCGCGCAGCCTTGCAGCCTGCAAGGGTGGGGGCCGGGGGAGAGGAGAGAGGATGGTTAAATAAAAATAGTTCTATTTTTGGCATGCTTTAATGACAATCTCCTCTTCGAACTATTTTTCGTGCAATGCCTTTTCTGTTCGGTGTCATTGAAAGGGTTTTTAATTCCAAAGAGAGGCTGTGGCACAGGATGTTAATCAATGAAATTCTGGCATGCTTTTCTATGAATGTGGCTCGTTATTTATATTTACCGCTGACAGAGATGAGCGCTTAAGCCCAGGCAATATTATCATTCAAGCCTGGTTAATAAAGGAAGAAACAAATGCTGTAGGAAATTCATCCTGATGCTGGAGGGAGGGAGAAGGACCTATTTTAGGTCTCTGGGATATTTCATTGTCCCCAAGGCCTTCCCTGTGAGTCACAGGACAGACATTTGAGGCAGAGAAGGCAGAATAGCACAGTCATCTGGACTGAAAAAATAAGTTTTGGCTGAAAGGCCGGATAATGGTATTTATGTATTCCTTGCTTGCGGGTTTCTGCAACGCTTTCTGTTATGTATGCACGGGGTGCAGCCGGCAATGCCCAAGTTTTTGTTCCTCTGAATTCCTGTCGGTGGACACTGCCAGGATTTAGGGTGGGGTCAGCCCGGGGCCATTTTAGCCCCAATAAAGGTCTGTTCTATTAAAGGCCTGCTTGTCCCTTGCCTGTTTACTGCTGCCTAATACAACACTTTCTTTATCTCCTTTTGGCACAGCCCCAAAGAAAGCAGGGAGACTTGTTGCGGCTGGGATTCTAGTTTCTGTCTTCGGTCCGGTTGCATGGGGTTCAGGGGCCCCAGTGGGGAAAAGCTAGAGCACAGGGTTGAGGACAAAATTTCGCACCTTCCGTAGTCCCATGCAAAGCCACGGCGACGATGATGGGATGCTTGTGATCTACGCTGTTGAGCTGTTTCTTCCCCTTGAGGCTGAAGAACGCAGCTGTGTCATTCACATGTCCCCGCCCCCCCCCCCCACAAGACCAGGTGCTGATGGACTATGAACCTGGAGGGTGTTTCCCTGGGAAAACTAGCTGCTGACTTGGGAATGCGCGCTCTGATGTTATCTGACTGATTAGCATGTTCTCACCCACTTACCTGGTCTGGACAGTCCCTGGGCCGACAGGCCCAGTCACCCACAAGCAAGGCCGGCTTCCTGAGCGTGTGGCCTGTGCCATTGCACAGGGCTCTCCGCTATCAAGGGTCCTCCAGCACTGGGTTTAAAGTATGTCAGTATTTCTTAATCCTTTTAAGATAAGGGGACCCCCGGGGCACCTGGGTGGCTCAGTCAGTTAAGTGTCTGACTTCGGGGTTGGTGAGTTCAAGCCCCGTGTCAGTCTCTGTGCTGACAGCTCGGAGCCCAGGGCCTGCTTCAGATTCTGTCTCTGTCTCTCTGCCCCTCCCCTACTTGCCCTCTGTCTCTCTCTCAAATATAAAACATAAGAAAAAAAATTGAAAACAAAGAAAAGATGCGGGACTCCCATTTTCATGCGGCGCGGGGCGCTGCAAATTGGGTAGCCGGCGTCGACCGGAAGACCAGATCTTTGAGCATTCCTGAGTGGAGAAAGTCCTTTTTTTAGGTTCCCCGGTGGAATTCCAATTCTCAGGGGATTCAAGGAAGCATCTGAGGCAGTGACAAGTACGAATGCCTGGGAAATCCTGAGATCTGTTTATTGCAGAGGGGCTGGGCTCATTGACGCGGTGGAAGGTGAAGTGTGGGCTGGCCTTGATGTGGTCGCCCCGCCAGAGCCAGGAAGTTCAGAGAAGAGGGTGATTGGCAGTGGCAGATGCAGCTGTGAGGTCAAGGGGGGGAGGAGAAAGAGGCTTTTGAGTACGCCCTTGAAGAGGTAATTGGAGACCTAGAGAAGCTGTAGAAGAGAAGGGCTGGCTGGAATTGAGAGGAGAATTCCAACAGCAGAACCAGAGACAGCAAGAAAGAGGACGTGTTTGGGAGAATTTAGAGATGAGAGCTGGTAGAGCTGAAGATGTGCGCAAGGGTGGCCTGCACCTGTCGGCCGGTCACTGGGAAGGCGGGAAGGGAAGAGGGAAGGAGAACTCCGCCTGGACGCCGTGGCCAAGGGGAGGGGAGAACAGGGATGGCTGTGGCAGAGGATCCCAGGATCCAATACACCGGAGTCCCGGAGTCCCCCCCCCCCCCGCCCGCGCCCCCCCGATTGGCAAGCTCCTGAGCAGTGACAGAGGGAAGCAGAAGGAAGGTGTTAGGCAATGCTTCTGAAAATCTGGTCTGGGAACACCTGCAGCAGAACCACTATCTGGTGTTTGTTATTAAAGTATTTTCTGGATCCTACCTTGGACCTCCACTATCAGAATCCCTCAGGGTCCCTGATGTGGGAAGGCAGGAATCAGCATTTTATTCTATTTATTCTTTTTTAATGTTTATTTATTTTTGGGAGAGAGAGAGAGAGTGCGAGCAGGGGACGGGCAGAGAGAGAGAGAGAGACACAGAATTCGAAGCAGGCTCCAGGCTCTAAGCGGTCAGCATAGATCGATGTGGGGCTCAAACCCATGGACTGTGAGATGGTGACCTGAGCCAAAGTCAGACACTTAACCAACTGAGCCGCCCAGGTGTCAGCATTTTATACTAAAGTTCCCAGATAATCCGGATGGTCCTGAACATTTGAAAACCAGGAGGAGGGAGAATCCAGCTTTGGGGGGATACTGGAGGCTGAACAGCATGGTATGATTGGTGCAGAGGTTGGGTCAGAAAGTGAGGGATGTGGGCATGGGTGGCCCAGGCCCTCAAGCGTAGATGGCGTGACCTGACTGATTGTAATTCACATCTGTCACAAAGGGAGGTTTCTCCTGGCAGGTTCCAACCACCAGTCCCCAAAGGAGAGGCCAAGTTCCCGCTGCTTCTTGACTCACTGGGAGTCACTGTCTCCTGCCATCACCAAGGAGGAGAAAGAATCTCCAGTGAAGACCGTATGCTTGTAAATTGCACTCGGGTCTATCTTGTTTTTGTTTACAGGTAGTCAGTCTAAGGAGGCTCCAAATAACGCCAGCCCCAGGATGGGGGTTCTTAGGGAAGATCCAGTGAGCTGGGTGTATGGAGCAAGTCCAGTACTCAGCTCTGCCCTCAAGCCAAGCACCTCCCACTGCTCCCTTCTTCCTTCTCCAGCCTTAGCCTTGTTCAAACTCTCCTTGCTTAAATATCCAGAAAACCTCCAGGCGTTGGCTTAGGTAAAGTTCCTTATTCCGGGTCCAGCCTCTCAGCCCTAGATACATTTGATCTCCTTAGGCTACTGATTCAGCCGGCGTGAATAAGCTGACAGGATTTATGTGTGTTTCTCACGGTCATCCTCTTACTCAGTTTCCCTAACCTCCGGCTTCCTCTTCTCTCGGATTCCTTTGCAAATCCGTATTGATTAATCCCTGATTGATGTCTCACTAATCTACTGGTGATTCCTCCCAGGCAGATGGGTTTGCCTCTCAGTTGTCTGATCCCCAGAGAACTTCTCAACATACCAACCATCCCACGGTTCCTGAATGTTGTCGAAAGCAGTCTTTAATATGCAGACAGGGCCCCCGGGAATGCGCATTCTCATTTAGTGGGTCTAGGGTGGGACCTGAGACTCTGCTTCTGGGCCCCAGTGGTGCTGATGCTGCTGGTCCATGGACCGTACCCTGAAGAGCAGGTTTTATAAATGAGTAGCTCCTAATTCCCTCCCCTGTCCTGTCCTTTTTTTTTTTTTTTTTTTTTTTTTTTTTAAATCATCTCTTCATCTGACTTTAAACACAGGAATGGAAAAAGAATCTACCTGCAGTTAATTTAGATTTAATTGTCTTGCTTCTAGTCAAATTGATCTCTCCAAACCAGCTTCAAATTGGCATCCCACACACAAGTTTCTACCATTCTCTTTGCATTATTTGCTCAGGACCCTATTGCAAATGTCTGGTGCACAAGGCAGATTGGATGATAGAGAGAGAAGGACAGTGAGCTGTAGAAAGGGGCTGGCAGGCAGACTTCCTCCAACCGCTGCATAGCATGGTGGACGGAGCTCCCAAAAGTTGGGCTCAGAGGGGCCCAGGTCCCCCTGCCCTGGGTCATTTGCAGAGTTGATCTCACACACTTCTGCCTCCATGGCTTTGGCACCCAACACTCCAGGCCCCTCCTCCTCTGCATTAGCATTCTGAAGCGAAAAGGAGCCGATTGCTAGAACTCCTAGTTTTATAGAAAAAAAAATCATATTTTTTTCCACTTTTATCTAGGATCTGAAAACATTTATTGCTTATAACATTTGCATTTTAGGGGGGCCCAGGTGGCTCACTCAGTTAAGCATCCAACTCTTAATTTCAGCTCACAGATCATGACCTCACAGTTGTGAGATCAAGGCCCACATGAGGCTTCATGCTCTGTGTGGAGCCTGCTTGGGATTCTCTCTGCCCCTCCCCAGCTTGCTCTCTCTCTCTCTCTCTCTCTCTCAAAAAACAAAATACATTTTAAATAAGGATTTCTTTTATTTTTGCACTAGGTGAGTGAATTGAGTCAATCATCTCTCTAAAAATAAAGTTTGGGAATTGTAACAAAAGTTTCACCATCGTAGTATTTGAGGATGGAGAAGTGGTTATTATTCAACGTACACCTTAGGTCTTTCCCCTCAGTGAAAACCTTCAACTTATTCCTCAGGCTCCCCCCTCAAACCACTGCCTGGATGTTTCTACTTTTCACGGCCAAACTCTTAGAATGATCCCTACTTCTTCAGAGACATCTTCCTCCGCGTTTTCTCAGGAAGTGTCTGAAGTGGGCTTCTGTTTTCACAGTTCTACTGAACTTGCACTGTTACAAGGACATAGGCCATGTCTCAGTCACCGGATCTAATAGCTCCTCAGTCTGTTTACGTTCCGTCTGAACATGTGATGCTCTCAACCCATAAGATCAGGAACAAAGCAAGGATGTCTACTTCATCTTGTCTGTCCAACCTTTGTATTATATGTATATAACATATAACATGTAATACATAATAATATATTTCTGTACCTTGTAATGTCTCGATATCTTAAAAAAAAAAAAAAGACAAAAGAAAAATGGTTCTGGCTGGGGAGAGACTGCCACTTCTGGGACTGGCCAGTTCTTAGAGATAACAAAGCGCTCAGCAGAAGGCATGCATTTGTATGCAAACTAACCAATCCGGAGAGAAACCTCCTCTGTCTGGACCAAGCTCCCCAGAAGGCAATATTCCTCTGCCTTCATCATCCCAGGGCCAGGTGCGAGGCAGCTGGAGACCATCCCTACAACCCAGAACCTGCTACAATTATTCAAACTAGGCGGTCCTAAACTGTTCGCCCTGCCCTGCCTTGTCTTTGCCACAGAAACCCCCATAAAGACTTTAGCCTCAGTTTTCTCCTTGCTTCTGCTTTCTGTCTCCTGACTACCTGAGGCTTCCCACATGGCCCTGCATGGTGTGCCAGGCCTCCTGTTTCTAGGACTTGTAAGTACAATAAACTTAACGTTTGTCGGAGCGTCTCCTGTGTTTTCCCTTGTGGTTGCATCTGACCGATCATCCCGTAAAAGGACCAGAACACATTGTACTGGGGCTTCTAGCCAGAGCCATAAAGCAAGAAAAAGAAATACACAGCATCTAGATAAAGAAAGGAAGAACTATGCATAGATGACATGATTACCCATAGATAATTTCCATACGAAAAGCTACCGAATTAATAAGTGAATTTAGCAAGGTTACATGAAAAACTGGAAACTGAAATTCCAAAACAAAACCATTTACAATAGCACCAAAAAGATGGGATATTTAGTGATAAACCTGACCAAAGGTGTTCAAAGTACGTATGCCGAAAACCACAAAACATTGCTAAAAATGACTAAAGAGGGCCTAAATAGTAGGATCGTGGATTGGGTGTGGAGTGGAAAAATCAATATTGTTGTCATTTCTCCCCAGATTTACCTATAGATTCTAGGCAGTCCAAATGACATTACAGTTGGCTTTCATTTTTGTAGAAATTGACAAGCTGCTTGTAAAATTCATAGAGAAATGCCAAAAACTTATAATTGCCAAACTACCTCCCAAAAAAGGAATAAAGTTGGAGGACTCACACCACCTGACCTCAAAATTTATTATAAAGTTACAGGATGGGGCGCCTGGGTGGCGCAGTCGGTTAAGCGTCCGACTTCAGCCAGGTCACGATCTCGCGGTCCGTGAGTTCGAGCCCCGCGTCGGGCTCTGGGCTGATGGCTCGGAGCCTGGAGCCTGTTTCCGATTCTGGGTCTCCCTCTCTCTGCCCCTCCCCCGTTCATGCTCTGTCTCTCTCTGTCCCAAAAATAAATAAACGTTGAAAAAAAAAAAAAAAAAGTTACAGGAATCAAGATGTGCTATATTGGCATAAAGACAAATAAATCAATAAGACAGAATAGAAAATCCAAAAGTAGACCTGCACATATGTGATAAGTGATGTTCAACAAAGGTGCAAGAAACGGTGCTGGAACGTACCATTGGATATCTGTACGCAAAAAATTAAAGTTAAAAAAAGGACCAAAAAGGACAAAACACAAAAAAACCTCTTCAGTCTGTAGCTCATCCCATATATAAAAAGTAACTACAAAATGGATTGTGGACCTAAATCTAAAACCTAAAACTGTAGAAATTTTAGGAAAAAACATAGGATAAAACCTCCATGACCTCAGGTTAGCCGAGATTTCTTAGTTATAACGCCGAAAGCATAATCCATGAAAGAATGCATCGACAAATTGGACTTTATCAAAATTAAGAACTGTTCTCTGAGTAACACCGTGAAGGCAGATAAAAAAAGAAACCGCAGACCAGGAGAAAACATTTGCAAACTGCGTATCCGATACATGACTTCTGTCGAGAATTTATAAAGAATTTCCGGATCTCAATCCAGAAGTTCACGGACAAGTACGTGAATAAACAAATGGCAGTATATCCACATAATGAAATACTACTCAGCAGTAAAGAAGAATGAACTATGGATAGAAGGACCTAGAAGGATATCAACACAATGATGCTGAATGAAAAACGCCAGTCAAAAAAAATGAATTGATAGGGACTGAAAGCAGATCATGGGTTGCCTCAGAGTGGAGGTGGAGGGGGGAGGCAAGGAGGTAAAAAGGGATTACAGAGGAGCATGAGGACAGTTTGGGGGAAGACATATGTTCATCTTCTTTATTACAGTGATGGTCTCCAGGGTGTACACCTTTGTCAGAACATCATCTCTTGGAATCGACCTCTGCTGCCCTCTCTCTCCCTGACCTTGAAGGGACTCCTTCGTCTATTGTTATTGCCTATCATTTCTAGCGCCTCCGAACTTTGGCGGGGTTCCGCTTCATAAAAGAAAACGAGGGGTGACAGCGTTTCAGGCAAAAACCTTTCAAGCAAAGAAATATGGAAAACCTGCCTACTTGTGTGGTATTACTGGGGTTGGGGGCGGGCGGGGGGAGATAGGAAAAACTCAGAGAGCACAGTGCCAACTGATATCCCCCAAATTATCCTACCCGTGTGAACGGTACCATTCTCACCATCAGACGCCGGATGCCATGCCGTTCACTGACCCCCTTGCATTTAATTTTCATGTTCTGTCACTTCCTCATTCAAAATGCCTTTTGTAGCCTGCGTATTTACTCCTGTTCGCATCCTTAGCTCACAGGTAGCTTCTGGCTCCTATCTCCTTCCCTTCCGGTGCCATTCTCCCCTCCCCCAATTCTTTCTACAAATGAGCACGGGGGTAATTTTCTTAGAAGACCACCTGGAACATTCTAGTGCCCTGCTTAGAGGCTTTTCAAGACTCCCAATTGTTAAGACAATACCTGTGAGCCAAGGTGCAGATAACTCAGCCAGGCTTTCAAGGCCCAATCCAGTCCTACCTAGACTTCAGTCTCTTTCCTCCCCTGTAATGAACCCTGTGCTCCAGCCAAGCTGGTCTCCTTCCTCTTCCAAACAGCTCTTTCCAGCTGTTTGCCTGATACTTCCCTTCCTTGAGGCTTAGCCCCAGACCTTTAGCTCCCCAGAGCCTTTCCACTTCTAAGTCACCACTACCTTTTCCTTTTTGGATTTCAAGCTGTTTATTCCATTCATGCCAAACGTTTGGGCAGTTAACCCCAGCTTGTTTTATGAAAGTTTTATTTTGCTATTTAACTTTCCACATAAGTATTTATGTTTCTCTCTCCGTTTGGGCTATAGCTTTCCTACATATGTTGCAAAGACATTAATTCCTCCAACTGCTCAAACCAAAAAGCTCACTGTATTCAAATAATTTGGGGAAAAGCTGCATACCATGGCCTTCTCTAGAAGATTCACATTGCACGTGAATATATTAAAAGATCTAAAAAGTCCTGTACTGATGAAACGTGGCTTAATATCTGATTAGAGTCTTTGCTTATCTTCTGATTCTTGACTATTGAGAAAATCTTTCTTGTCTTGAGACAGTATTAATATTCCTTAGAATTCCTCTCCGAGGAGACTTTGGGAAGTACAGAATTACCCATCATTGTTACCCTACCATGACGCCTAGCTTACTGACCTAGCACTTAGTATGTGCTTAGGATGTATTCGGGATTTGGTTGAATAATTGCTTCATGTTTTACTCATTGATCTAAATTCTTCTAAGAATTTCCTTCTGTGCAATCTTGAGAATGCTGTAAAACAAAGCAAAACAAAATAATCTTGCTTCCATTTCCTATTCAATTTATTGGCGGTAGACTCTGAAACTAATGGGATTTCCAAGTCCTCTATTTGCTCCCACGTCTGCCTGAGAAAGATAGCCTGTGCTTGTATACAGTGGGAACATCAAAAGTTCACTGAGTTTTCTACTTCTAGTACACCAGACCAGGCTTTGCTTGGTGTCACTTACATGTCTGCCTTGTCATCTCATTTCACTCAGAGAAACGATTCAGGGAAAAGCTCAGGAGCTGTCTGGACTCCTGCAAAGGAGCTTCACGGAATTTTTACACAAACAAGAGACACTTCTGGATCTCATTTTTTCACATTTGTGGGTTTGGCTGCACTTTCACCAGCATGTTGGGCAGAAAAGCTAACGGTTGGAATCGGAATCTGAGACAGCAAAAGAAAAATACCTACACTTATTTCAATAGCCAAAGTGGTGGTAGAGTTATCAGCACTTTGAAGCCAAAGTTTGACCTTGGGATTCAGAAGTAATAGGAAACCTTAGAAAGGATTGACAACGTTAGTGATTTTTTTTTTTTTTTTTTTTTAGTTAGTAGGACTTTTTTAAAGATTGTTTTTAATAGGTAATATAAATAATGTATCTTACGCATTATAGCATTCATATTATTACATTATCCAATATATAATACATTATGTATATAGATGCGTGTGTGTATATATATATAAAATAAAAATTGAATATATACAAATTAGTATATAACAAAAAGCTAATTCTCTCCCATTTCTGCCTCCTACCCAGCCTGCCATCCCCAGAGGCAACCCTTTTTATTTGTACATTTTTTAAAATGTTTATTTATTTATTTTGAGAGAGCTAGAGTGTGGGAGAGAGAGTGGGGCAGGGTCAGAAAAAGAGGAAGAGAGAGAAAAAACCCCAAGGAAGCTTCACACTATCAGTGCAGAGCCTGACGGGAGGCTTGATGCAGGGCTGGATCTCACAAACCATGAGATCATGACCTGAGCCAAAATCAAACGTTGGGACACTTAACCGACTGAGCCACCCAGGTGTTCCTAGGTAACCCTTTTTAAAAAATTATTTTTAAACCTTCCAAAGACATTCTATACATATATAAGTACATATGGATGCAATCCCAAATATTACTATACAGTTTATACTTCTTTTTTTTTTTTTTTTAATTTTTTTTTTCAACGTTTATTTATTTTTGGGACAGAGAGAGACAGAGCATTAACGGGGGAGGGGCAGAGAGAGAGGGAGACACAGAATCGGAAACAGGCTCCAGGCTCTGAGCCATCAGCCCAGAGCGCGACGCGGGGCTGGAACTCCCGGACTGCGAGATCGTGACCTGGCTGAAGTCGGACGCTTAACCGACTGCGCCACCCAGGCGCCCCTACAGTTTATACTTCTTAACCTTGCTTCTTTCACTTAATATTCAGGGGACATGTCCATTTCAGTAACGTAGGGCTGCTTTTTGCTAATGGCTTCAGTGTCTCATTTGGTGTCCATCATTTCCATTTTGATGGATGTTTTGTTTATTTCAATATTTTTGCTGTTATAAGTGATGCTATAATGAATATTCATATATATGTATATATATTGGGAGTCAAAAATATTTGGGGGTCAAAAGGTATACACAAATTTTTAAGTTTTGTTTTTTTTTTTTATTAAAAAAAAATTTTTTTTTTCTGGGGCGCCTGGGTGGCGCAGTCGGTTAAGCGTCCGACTTCAGCCAGGTCACGATCTCGCGGTCCGTGAGTTTGAGCCCCGCGTCGGGCTCTGGGCTGATGGCTCAGAGCCTGGAGCCTGCTTCCGATTCTGTGTCTCCCTCTCTCTCTGCCCCTGCCCCGTTCATGCTCTGTCTCTCTCTGTCTCAAAAATAAATAAAACGTTAAAAAAAAAAAAAATCACGGACCGCGAGATCGTGACCTGAGCTGAAGTCGGACGCTTAACCGACTGAACCACCCAGGCGCCCCTTAAGTTTTGTTTTTACGTCGAGAGCGGGGGAGGGACAGAGAGGGAGAGCGAGAATCCCAAGGGGGTTACCTGCTGTCAGCGCAGAGCCCAACGTGAGGCTCAGTCTCATGAACCACGAGATCATGACATGAGCAGAGATCAAGAGTCAGAGGCTTAACTGACTGAGCCACCCAGGCACCCCTGCATATTTTTAAATTTTAATGGATCCTGCTAATTTGCTTTCCCTCACAGCCATGCGGAATGTGGAAGGTGAACTCCACCATCAATGTATGATAGTGTCATTTTCCAACACCCTCATCTATACAACTTGTGATCCAACTTTAGTTCTTTAGCTTTTTCCAATATTGTAGGTAAAGGACATTGTCATAATTTGGATTTCTTACATGGTAAGTGAAGTAAAGCAAAGCATTTTTACAGATGAAAAACCTACAATACTTCCTTTTCTGTGAATTGTGCGCATTTTTTATCCATGTTCTGTTGGGGTACTGTCATATTATTGATTCACGGGAATTCTTTATATATTGTCTGTGATATATATTGAAATAATTGAATTTCACTGCCAGTACTAAACTCCTGCAAGAGACGTTAGACAATCATGTCTTCCAAAGTGTCATTCTCTTAAATTCTGGCTTTTTAAAGATGTGTTAGAGGGGCTCCTGGGTGGCTCAGTTGGTTGAGTGGCCGACTCCTGATTTCAGCTCAAGTCATGATCTCAAGGTCATGAGATCGAGCCCCACATCAGGCTCTGCACTGGCAGCAGGGATCCTGCTTAGTATTCTCTCTTTCTCTCTCTCTCTCTCTCTCTGTGTGTGTGTGTGTGTGTGTCTGTCCCTCCCCAGCTCATGTGCACACGCTCTCTCTCAAAATAAATAAATAAACATTTAAAACAAAATAAAATAAATGTTTAAAAAAATAAAGATGTGTTAGAAACTACTTCAGAGATGATTGATTTCTTTCCTTCTACCTCAGCATCATAAAACCCTTCCTACCAAAACAAGACCACACTTACATATCAGCACATTCAGTATCAGCTTTCCCAAATTAGGCAGATTTAATAGATTTTTTTTTTTTTTTTTGGAAATGATACATGCTCATGACTTGTCTACGTTCCAGCAGAAGTAGGCCGCATAAGACATGGCTAGCAGAATTTCTTTTCTCCTGTTCCCTCTAGATCAGAGGTTACAAAGTGGCCATCCAAGGGCCACATGCAGCCGTGATGTGTTTTACTTGGCCAGCATGGCGTTTAGAAAAAAAAATTGGAATTAGTTGCCGCATTAAAGACAGTGGGTAATTTTACAGGAATATCTAGACTTCTGGCCTCTGCTGACAAATCACAAGATCTGGCAAACCCTGCTTTTCCACGTGACAACAATTGGCTGGAACTTGTGGGTGTCTGCCCTTTCCATGGACCATGCGCCTCTGTGCTCTTCAAACAAGCCTGCCTCATTTTTGTCACCTGCCAAGTTCCCAGAGGTGTTTACCTTTGTAACACCTGACCGTCTGTCCCCAGAGTTCTCCTCTCTCCCCACCCCCCTCTCGTCAGTCAGAAAAAGAAAAAAAAAAATCCCCCCAGTGTCTTGTCTCACTCAGACTCAGGTCTGTTCCTTTTCTCCACCCCAGCCTTCCTTCCTCCTCTCCTTTGAAGCGTGGTTTCCCTCCATCCACGGAGTGTTTACTTGCTCTTTGGCTCGAGTCCTCACGTTTTCCCTTTCGGCCTTTCCCTTAGTTGGGCTCTTCCCCAGGATGTCTTCCAAAAGAATTTGGAAAGATAAAAAAAAAAAAAAAAAAACAACAACAAAAAAAACAAAACTGCTCGACCAGGGCATGAATTTTAAAACACATGTAGGGGCGCCTGGGTGGCGCAGTCGGTTAAGCGTCCGACTTCAGCCAGGTCACGATCTCGCGGTCCATGGGTTCGAGCCCCGCGTCGGGCTCTGGGCTGATGGCTCAGAGCCTGGAGCCTGTTTCCGACTCTGTGTCTCCCTCTCTCTCTGCCCCTCCCCCGTTCATGCTCTGTCTCTCTCTGTCCCCAAAATAAATAAACGTTGAAAAAAAAAAATTAAAAAAAAAAAAAAACACATGTAAACAGACATTAGCAAGGTTTTGAGAAGGATGGATACGAGCATGTTTCTGAGGCTTCCTTTGGGAATGAAAATGTTTTCGAGGGTGGAGCACAGTGACCTGGGAGTGGTTGGCTCCTCGCCACCCCTACCTGCATCTCATAGTTCAAATTCTCGTCAGCTTCCACCTGAACTGTTGCCTCAGCGTTGCCACGAGTCTCCCTGCTGCCAGCCTCTTACTCCGCTGTTCTGTCCTCCAGGCATCCTTTTCTAAAGTGTGAATCTATTTTATTTCCCCCTACCCCCTCTTCAGAATCTTCAGTCACTCCCTGTGGCCTAAACATGTCTTTGTCAACAAGGCTCTCCTGAGGTCCTTTATAATTGGCCTTAAGGACCTCGTTTCCAACCAATCCATTTCCCTTGTAACCTAGATAAGCGGACCCTGTGCTAGGCCCTGAGCACACGTCGGGAATGCTCTGTCCCCATGCTGAAGCAAATGGGGCTTCCTTTCATTGAAACACTGTATTCTGATATTTTATGTCAAATACTCCCATTCATCCCTCCAACTCCAAGGCAATATCACTTCTGTTGAGATCTTCCGTTTTCTCCTAGTTGGTCTCTGCTCTTTGGTATTTCTAGAATCCTGTGCGGACAGGACAGCTCGGAGAAGGCTTCCCTGGCTTCCCCAACCTTGGAAGCAGATTAGGCGTCTCCTATGTGTTCTCACAGCACTTATCCTACTGAGATCTCAGTCCCTTCTGCTGTCCTGGCTGCACCCCCACTCTCAGCTCCTCTAGAACAAGAACTGTCTTTTTCTTCTTTTTACCAGTGACAGATGCATTGGCTCTGGCACAGACTAGATGCTCATTCAATGTCTGATGAAGGGAAAAATTAATGATAAAGGGAAAATAATGTGAGGTATATAATTCACATGACTATATGAATGCTTAACCCTCAGTTGTATTTGAAGAGATTTTTTTTTAAGTTTATTTATTTTGAGGGGGTTGCTGAGAGAAAGGGAGAGAGAGAGAATCTCAAGCAGGATCTGCACCCTCAGCACAGAGCCCAATGTGGGGCTTGAACCCATGATCCATGAGATCGTGACCCATGTCGAAATCAAGAGTCAAATGCTTTCTCGACTGAGCCACCTAGGTGCCCCTGAAGAGATGCTTTTAAAACTAATCCTTGGGGCGCCTGGGTGGCGCAGTCGGTTAAGCGTCCGACTTCAGCCAGGTCACGATCTCGTGGTCCGGGAGTTCGAGCCCCGCGTCGGGCTCTGGGCTGATGGCTCAGAGCCTGGAGCCTGTTTCCGATTCTGTGTCTCCCTCTCTCTCTGCCCCTCCCCCGTTCATGCTCTGTCTCTCTCTGTCCCAAAAATAAATAAATGTTGAAAAAAAAAATTAAAAAAAAAAATAAATAAATAAATAAATAAATAAAACTAATCCTTGTAACAGCATAATCAGGAAAACAGAAACCATGCTAAGTATTGCAAACAGAGGAGATTTAATACAGGGAATTATTTCACAGATGTTAGAAGGAAGTCTGGAAGGAAAGTCTAGAAGGAAGTCTGGCCAAAAGCAAAACGGGAAGTTGAGACAACCTAGTTATTTTAAAAAAAAAAAAATTTTTTTTTTAAACGTTTTATTTATTTTTGAGACAGAGAGAGACAGAGCATGAACAGGGCAGGGGCAGAGAGAGAGGGAGACACAGAATCGGAAGCAGGCTCCAGGCTCTGAGCCGTCAGCCCAGAGCCCGACGCGGGGCTCAAACTCACGGACCGCGAGATCGTGACCTGAGCTGAAGTCGGACGCTTAACCGACTGAGCCACCCAGGTGCCCCAAGACAACCTAGTTATTAATAACTGTGAGAAAAAGCTAGTGACCCCAGGACTGAGGTAAACTAGCCACCATCCTTGGGACACGTGTACTAATTGATGAGGAAGCAGCAGCAAATAGTATGGACACAATCTGCCTTACTGTGTTTTCAGCCTGTCCCGGAGGAGAGACACAAAGGGGATATTAGCAATAATGTATTTTGATAAAGTGTATAGAACTCTAGAACTACAGAGCTGGAGGATTTAATTTAGTCTAGGGGTAGTTGTTCCCAAAGAGTGGTCTGCAGAATCAGGATTACCTGGGGGCTTATTTAAATTGCCCTCATCCCAGGGCGCCAGGGCGACTCAGTGTGTCCACCGTCCTACTTCTCCGACTTTGGCTCAGATCAAGATCTCAAGGTTCATGGTTCGAGCCCTGCCTCAGGCTTTGTGCTGACAGCTCGGAGCCTGGAGCCTGCTTCAGATTCTGCGTCTCCCTCTCTCTCTGCCCCTCCCCTGCTCCCACTCTTTCTCTCTCTCACTCTCAAAAATAAATACATATTAAAAAAAAAAATTAAATTGCTCCCATCCCAGACCTACTGAATTAGAATTTGGTGGAAAGGAACAGAGAATAGAAAGAATCTATATTTTTAAAAAGCTCTCCAGGTGGGGGTGCCTGGATGGCTCAGTTGGTTAAGCGTTTAACTTCGGTTCAGGTCATGATCTCATGGTTTGTGAGTTCAAGCCCCACATCGGGATCTCTGGTGTCAGCACAGAGCCTGCTTCAGATCCTCTGTCCTCCTCTCTTCTCTGCCCCTCCCACACACATTCTCTCTCTTATTCTCAAAAATAAATAAACATTTTAAAAAAAGCTCTCTAGGTGATTCTTATGCATACCAAAGTCTGAGAAGACCAGCTAAGGACGTCTGCATGACCGAGATAAGGAAATATCATTCATTCTGAGACTGGAAGGGTGAGCCTACTCAGGTCAGATGCTGGAGGGGTGGGATATGATTATTCAAGGCCAAAAGAACAGTATGTGTCAAGATCTAGAAGTCCAAGAAAGCCAGATCTATGGCAGAAAGCAGCAGAGAAGGGAAACAGAGTGGTTAGAGATGAAGAATCATAGAAGGAACAAAGAGAAATCCGAAGGTGGTAGAACAGGACCCTGTGAATTCTGATGAAAAATAGGTTGGGGTAGAAATAATAAGATTAACTTTGAGTAACTAACCTCACACCGATCTTACGGAAACCTGGGGTACAAGTAACTTCATAATTTAGCAGACTAAAATCAGTGAAGCCACTCTAAAGAAAGTGAGGACCCAAGCCAAGTCCTGCTGAAATTTGTTATCTGTGTAATGAGAAAAACTGCCAACCAAACTCACTCCGTTGCCTACCCCCCGCCCCTCCTCCCCAGATAGGTTGAGCCTAAATAATTCTATCCAGTAGTCTGGAGTTCTTCCTGGCCTTTTAAGGGGCATCTGTTAAGGAGTGGCCTTGTCCCTTTCTCCATGCTGTTTGGCTCCTGGTGGGAAATCTGTTGTGCACAATAACGGGGCTCTGTTGTCTTGCTGGTGAGAAAACAGGTCTCTCTCAGTGAGGATTCAGATCACATTATCCCTGAGATTGTGTATGTGCCTGATTTTAACAGGGCCATGCTTAAAAGGCTGGTGTGCCTGTAGCTCACACTGGGAAACAGAATTGTGACCAGAGAGATCCACAACTACCCATGATGATGATGGTGGGATTTTTCTTTGCCTCTCCTCTCCTCTCCTCTCCTCTCCTGTCCTCCCCTCTCCTCTCCCCTCCCCTCTCTTCTCCTCTCCTCTCCTCTCCTCTCCTCCCCTCTCCTCTCCTCTCTCTTCTCCTCTCCTCTCCTCTCCTCTCCTCTCCCCTCCCCTCTCTTCTCCTCTCCTCTCCTCTCCTCCCCTCTCCTCTCCTCTCCTCTCTCTTCTCCTCTCCTCTCCTCTCCTCTCCTCTCCTCTCCTCTCCCCTCTCTTCTCCTCTCCTCTCCCCTCTCTTCTCCTCTCCTCTCCTCTCCCCTCTCTTCTCCTCTCCTCTCCTCTCCCCTCCCCTCTCCTCCCCTCTCCTCTCCTCTCCCCTCCTCTCCTCTCCTCTCCTCTCCTCTCCCCTCCTCTCCCCTCCCCTCCCCTCCTCTCCTCTCCCCTCCTCTCCCCTCCCCTCCCCTCCCCTCCTCTCCTCTCCCCTCCTCTCCCCTCCCCTCCCCTCCCCTCCTCTCCCCTCCCCTCCCCTCCTCTCCTCTCCTCTCCTCTCCCCTCCTCTCCCCTCCCCTCCCCTCCCCTCCTCTCCTCTCCTCTCCCCTCCTCTCCCCTCCCCTCCCCTCCCCTCTCCCCTCCCCTCTCCTTTCCCCTCCCCTCCCCTCTCCCCTCCCCTCCCCTCTCCCCTCCCCTCCCCTCTCCCCTCCCCTCTCCCCTCCTCTCCTCTCCCCTCCCCTCTCCTCTCCCCTCCCCTCTCTTCTCCTCTCCTCTCCTCTCCTCTCTTCTCCTCTCCTCTCTTCACCTCTCCCCTCCCCTCCCCTCCCCTCTCCTCTCCTCTCCTCTCCTCTCTCCTCTCCCCTCCTCTCCTCTCCCTTCCCTTCCCCTTAATTTTCTTTTCCTTTTTCTTTTTTCTCAAAGATCAGGATGGCCATAGACATTTCAGAACATGTACCAGTGCTTCTTTAGACTGAACAAGAGACTCGCGGGAAGGAAAGAAGAATGGCCTCCTGCCATAGGTAACGGTGGGATTTTTCACAGGGGAGAAGGGTAAAGATTCAGACAAGAGCTAAGGAAGAAAGTGCTTGGGAGGGTCTAAAACCCCAGGTGAGCTAAGGCAGCAGCAGGGGAGAAGCAGGCAGAGGACCTCATCCCAGAGAGAGGACTAAGTCTTCAGGTACCTCCCTGGGAAAGTCAAGAAACTTCCAGCTGGTGAGACCTTTAACCTTCCTGGATGCAGGGCTCCATGCCAGAAGGGCATCAGAGTGAGGGAGAGGATCCTTACATGTAATCCCTTCTGAGACTGACTCACTGTTCAGGACACTGACGTGTTTGTGTCTGCAAAGGGTGGTGTGGAGAGTGAAGAGGCAGGAAATGGAGCGCTGTCCACCCACATCCGCACTGGATGCAGAGGAGAAGGTGCCTATATCTTTACGTCTCTTTATCCTGTGGATTCGGACTGGGAGTCGTGAGGAAGCCGGACGTTTGGGCACTAGGTGCCAGGCAGAGCTTGTAGAGGGAGCACTGCAGAGTGGGGCAGACGCAAGGAAAGGGCACCGAATTTTTTCCTTACCCCACGGTTTGGACGAGCTGCCTTCTGAAAGTCAGTAGAGGAGGCTGGACATCCCGGTAACAGCTGACTGCCTTGTCTCCAAGAGGAGGATTCGTGGCATCCTGGGCCGACACAGACATACGTCTGAAAGGGCGGAACACACGATCCCAGAGATGTGAAGCTTGTGTGAGGACCTCACGCCTCATCCTCTGTGGTCATTGGCTAGCTGCTTGTGCAGCATCCTTCACTGAGCTCTCAATATGCCCAGAGCAGGATGGCATCCTGAGACTTTGTAAAGATACATAATAAGAGGACATTAGCTACTCTGGGAAATCTGCCCACAGGCCTAGTGGTTTGTGGCTGTTTTGTTTTTAATCAGTGACATTCCCTGGGGCAGTCCCCTTGCCGGAGTCTAGAATCTGCTCTTTTACAGCTCTCCCCTGGCCCCCCACCAGGGGCAGATCCTTTATCACTTTACCCCTAGGTAGGATTGCCAGATCAGATTCAGAACACTCAATTAACTTTGAATTTCAGATAAACATTGAAAAATTTTTTTAGTACGCGTGTGTCCCAAATATTGCACAAAGAATCCTAATTTAACAGGGCATGCTGTATTTTTATTTGCAAAAGTCTACCCCCTGGGGGAGGCCCTAAGGGAGCGACACCTGATTTCCAAGCCTGTGAGCCATTGGTTTTGGTCCTTTTTCCTACTTTGTGATTGCTCCGCGGTCACTGGTTTTGTTACATATGAAAGCTTTCCGCGTGGTCTTTAAGGAGATGGGAGAGAATGAAGTGAATGTTCCTCAACTCTACAGACACATTTTTGTTTGTTTGTCTGCACCTAATCCGGCAGCCCAGTAAGGAAACTGAGAAGAGAAATGCACTGTTACTGGTTCTCCAATGAAACCTCCCACGTCTTCAGTGTATTGGGCCGTAAACTGAAGATACCAAGAACAGCGCAGAGATACCACGGCAATGTGATCTGAAACTGTCAGAGAGGTTTGTTTTACAACCACCTCTCACGCCACAGAGTCCTTTGTTGGTTAGTTGTGAGCGGGTGTTTTTAGAGCACTGATACTGTACTTTCATTTTGAGAAAGCAACTTGCCCCAAGCCAGAGTGAGAATTAGATAAATTACTCTCCTCGCATCAGATTATTAATGATTAAAACTCTGTGCCTGGAGATGTTTGAAGCTTCGATGAGTGCAAACTGAAAAACAACAACAACAACAACAACAACAACAACAAGAAACAGTCACTTGAGTGCTGCGGGCGATTTTCCACCTCGTAGAAAGTGGAGATTCAATAATTCTTTAGGGTAGAATCTTCCTTTATTAGTACCACCGGCTGGTGGTTAATAAATCACCTTTATTTACACAAACGTAAAGCAAGTATCTACCATTTGCTTCTTGTTGAAAAGTGTAACGTCATCCTTAACCTGAATGTTGTTTAGACTAGAAGTTCATTGTTCTGTTTGGGAATATGAATTCTTATGTGTGCCTGCTGTGTTAGACCTGCTTCTCTGTAGATTTGTTTTGGTTCTACAGATTGCTTGTAGAAGCCTAGGATCTGGGTAGAGAAAACAAAGGAAAAACAGGAGATCCAAATCTCACGCTAGAGGAATTGGGTGGGGTTTGGCACAACCCCGCCCATACTGGGCCATCCCTGTCGCATGCACACTGTTAAGACTGAATTAGAAAGAATGTATTGAGGTCAGACTCCTATATGAAAGTGTTAGCTTGAGGCATATAGGGCAAGGCCACCCTCTAGTGGTAGGGGTTGGGATTGCTCCTTAAGGAAGGAGAAAGTCCCGCTGTCAATCATCCCAGGAAAAACCAATTATATCAAGATTAGATTAAATCCCAAATAAGGGTAGGTTAAACTCCTAAGTATTTGTTTCTCTTTCTTAAGGAAAGTCTAGAAGTTGTCAGTCAGAGCTGTTAGGGTAGTTCCTTGGTCTCCAAGGACTCAGGCTTCCGTCTATTTTTCTGCTTAATTTACCTTAACGAACAGCTTCTGTTCTTAGGGTCACAGGAGGGCTGCTGAAGCTCCAGCCATCATATTCACATCAGAGCCTAGAAAGAAGAAAAAATGGAAGAGGAAGAAAATAGTGTGTGTGAGTGTATGTGTTTTAGGATAAGACCTCCCAGGGGATTCTCTTTTAAATAGCCTTTCTGAAGTCCCCTCCATCTCCCCACCCCCAAACCGTTCCAAAGCTGGTTCTCATATGGGCACTTTGTCACCCTAAGTATATGGAAGTGCTATTACTACGCAGGCAGGAGGATGGATATCGGGGGGCGTCAGTAGTGTCTACCTGCCTGGGAAGGACGCCTGAACCTGGAGGGGCAGAGACGTACTTCCTCAGTCAGAGCTATTTGGCAGTTTTTCCTGAAGTTTCTAGCAGCAGGTGTGAGCAGGACTCTGCCACATGGAGCCAAGGCCAGGTACCGGGAACATGGAGACTAGGTCTGGGAGGCGGGCTTCCGGGAGCTGCGTCTGCCAATAGCAGAGATTTCTCTCGAAGCTGGGCTTTACTTCCGCTATCCCCAAACCTTCCGGGAAGTTTTGTTACACCTCTGTGGGGCTGTGAGCAATTCAGGGGTGGAGTGGGGAGGTATTCATTCCTGGAACTGAGTGGTAGGAGGAGGGCCTTTTCTCCTTTCCCGAAGCTGCAAAGCTTGGTTGCCCAGAGCTGCCGGAGCCCATGAGATCCTCTCCTGGGGTGTCTGCCTGAGATAGTAGTTTATGGCGTGGCGGCCGGATGGGGGGCCTGGGTGGACAGACATGAGCAGGTCGGACATATTCCTAAACACACTTTAGGACTGCCACTTTAGGTTCGCCCTGGACTGAGGGTTTCCTGGGCTGTAAGAAAGTTCTGGGGAAACAGGGATGAGTTAATTATCTAATAATACAGGTAAGAAAGCATCTTTTAGGGAACCTCAGAATTTGCCCAGAGGGGTGCCTGGGTGGCTCAGCTGGTTAAGTGCCGGCTTCGGCTCAGGTCACCGTCTTACGGTTCGTGAGTTCGAGCCCTGTGTGGGGCTCTGTGCTGACAGCTCAGAGCCTGGAGCCTGCTTCAGAGTCTGTGTGTGTGTGTGTGTGTGTGTGTGTGTGTTTCTCTCTGCCCCCTCTTCTCAAAAATAAAATAACCATTAAAAAATTTTTTAAGAATTTGCCTGGGAATGCTTGTAAGCCTAGGGCTGAGTGCCCGCATTGTGCGACTCTGCACCTCGCTGGGGTCTTTTCTTTTATTAATATAGTTTATTTCTTAGAGCAGTTTTAGGTACACAGCAAAATTGAGAGGAAGACACAGAGATTTCCCATATACCCTCTGACGCCACACAGGCATAGCCTCCCCCATTAACATTCCTAACCAGATAGAACCTTTGTTACAATTGATGACTCCCCATTGACACATCAGGATCAGCCAAAGCCCATAGTTTACATTAGGGTTCCCTCTTGGTGTTGTACGTTCTGTGGGTTTGGGCCAATGTATAACGGCATGAGTCCATCATTGTAGTATCAGATGGAGTAGTTTCACTGCCCTAAAAAATCCTATTCGTCCCTCCTTCTCCCAGCCCTTGGCAACCACTGATCTTTTTGATGTCTCTATAGTTTTGCCTTTTCCAGAATGTCATATAGTTGGAATCATATAGTATGTAGTCTTTTCAGACTGGCTTCTTTCACTTAGTGATTCACTTAGTTTCCTCCTTGTCTTTTCCTGGTTTGAGAGCTCATTTCTTTTTAGCACTAAATAATATTCCACTCTCTGTGCCACTGGGATCTTATTTTTACTGGTATCAACCATGGGAAATCAGTTTTAATGATTCCCAAAGATTATGATTGCACAAACCCTACCCCTCAGAATAAAATTGTGTCTGCATTAAAGCCCAGAAGAGCAACAATTAAGCAGGTCAAACCAGCTTGGCAATAAATAAATGAAAGAATCAATGGCAAAGTCCAAATCCCACAGCATCGCATATAGACCTCCCAGAGTCTGGCTGGTGCTTTCTCTCAATCTCGTCTCCTGCCTGCCATGCCCCTCATCACACCCTGCCAGGTCACCTCTCTAGCTCTGTCATGTCCCAGATGCAGCTTGCAGTTTCCATTGCCTCTGCCTGAACCCCCCCTACCCTTCCCCTCCCCCGCCTCGTTTCATGTGCCCGGTGAACCCCCCGCTCTTCGATCAAGTTGCAGCCTAAGAGTCAGCTGTCTGTTTGCTGCCTTCCATGGCCCTCCACAGGCAGAGCTGAGTCCTCCCTCCCTCTGGCCACCAGTGCGCCCTGACATGTCCTTCCTGCCCTGAATCCCAAAGGCAGTTGGGTACAGCCTGCCTCTCCCACTGACCAATGAGCCCCCCAAGACTAGAACGCCCTTACCATGCAGTAAACCTCCAAACACATGATACACATAGTAGGTGCTCAGTTAATGTTGCTTGCAAAAGTCCCTCAGTGTGCGTGCATGTATTGATTTATATTTATATTTACTTGACTTTTCTATTTAGGGCATCAGAATATTGACTATAATTCTCAGGTGGAGACACTCTGCTCAGATTTATTTGTCAAAATACCTAAATGGTTTATTTAACTTGGGACCATGTAAATACATACACACACAAGGATTCATTGGAAATATTGCCCCTGAGAATAACTAAAATTTACAAACAGAACAAAAGGGTTCATTAGCTATATTATTTTTGAGAAGAGCAAAATCTACAATGTGGGACCAACAACGTTATGCTTCCCTAGCAGTTGACTTAAGCAGACATAAAACAAGCACTATGTGTTTTATAGTATATTCAGGTACTAACTTGTGGTTCCTTCTCCCTCTGGAATTAGAAACGTTTTTAAAGAGTATGGCGAATGCGTTAGCTAAGATAGGGTAAGATAGAGTTTGTTAAGAAAACAAATGCATCGGGGTGCCTGGGTGGCTCAGCTGAGCATCTGACTCTTGATTTTGGCTCAGGTCATGATCTCATGGTTTGTGAGTTCGAGCACCACATCAGGCTGTCTGCCGAAGTCTGCTTCGGATCCTCTGTCTCCCTCTCTCTGCCCCTCCCCTTCTTGTGCGGACGCACTCTCCGTTTCTCTCTCAAAAAATAAATAAGACACTTAAAAAGAAGAAGAAGAAGAAAACAAATGCACCAACAAGAACAAATACCAAACGGCAGAGCTTTAACACAGCAAAGGCTGATTGGCCACACGTCCCAAGCGGTGTCTGTGTCACCTCACACAAATGGCCTCCAAGAGCACTGGGCCACTTCACTCTGCCTACTTCCCAGTGGCCAGAACCCTGTCACGTGGCCCTAACCTACAGGCCAGGAAATGCAGAGGAGCCCATGGCTCGTTAGGGGAGCATCATGGGTCTGCAGGGAAGGAGATTCTGAGGTGGAGATTACCATTCGAGGCATTTCTGAGGGAGCGCTCTTGGGGTCGACATCTCTGGCAGAAAGCAGGATCGGGTAGAGCGACAGGTCAAGTGTCTGTGTGGTCTCCTTAGGAGCTCTAGCTGACTTTGGGGCGGGGGGTGGGGGGGATTCTGAAGACGACTTTCAGGGCTGTCCCGAGTTGGGGCAAAAAGGCCGGACCTTTGTGCCTCTGCATCGGCTGGCCACTGGCTCGGGCCGTCCTGGGAAGAGGTATGACCCTGAGTGAGGTCGCCGAGCCAAGGCGATTCCAGAGAGGGCTGACGCCTGAGGGCTGCGTGCTGGCAGCTGAAGAATGAGTCCTGCTCACATCCCTGATGGGGGGGCCGGGGAGCTCTTCGCGACACCCCTCTGGTGAGCACGACAGCCTCTTCCAAGCAGATATCTCTGCACAGACCGTATCTGAATCCTTTTGCGTCATCCCGGCTCTAAACCAATCACTGGCTTGACCTGGGAGCCCCACCAGTTGTCTGCCAGCAGTTCCACTAAGCTGGGGCATTAAAGCACATTCTTCATCCCTAGCTGCTCTGGCTGTCCCTGCTGGCTACTGCACAGATTTGAGCCCTGCTGAACCCCCCAAGAGCATGCTGCAGAATTCCCGCTGCCCACTTCGCCAAAGGACAGCCTCTCTCCATCGGCACCGGGTCTTTGCACTGTGAATCGGGGACCTCTGTGTCTCTTTGAACTGCCTGTGGCTAAGTGGGCCAGGACTCTTCCAAGGAAAATAGCCTCTTTCAGCTGGACTTGCTGTTCAGGGTCGTCAGACATTCACTCCTCCAATAATGCAAGCATACTTCATTTCTCTGTTTAACAGTATCCTGCCCATTCTACACGGGTTACACTGCACACAGCACAACCCCGCGAGGAACACCTGTGCAAATCTAGTGTTCGTTTGTTGGGGTTCCTGGGACCCCACTCCTAGGACCTCATTTTTACTGGATCTAGCAACGTTCTTTCTGGAGAAACAAGAGTGGCCAGCGTTTATGGTAAAAGCACTTCTCATATGGTAACTTAATGTTTGCAACTGTCCAATGCCAAAGTACTCTCATTTTTCCTGTTACAGACAAGAAAACCGAGGACACTTGCCCAAGGTCACATGAGGTATGAATGGTGGAACCAGCGCTGAAACCCAGGGAGTCTGGCTGCAGAGTTCTGGCTCTTGATCACTATGTCATACTGCTTGTCAATGTCCGGGGTTTCTTAAAACTCAGGTTTCTGGGAGGCAGGCCCGTCGATCAGCAGGCCGTCGTTCCTGGAACTTCTCATAAGGGCTATTTAATGTGCTCCAATATTGTCCACGGAAAGGCTAATGAGGAACGAAGCCTTAGCCAGGTACGCCCTTCACAAGCCAGAAAGATGAATTAAAAGTGAGTGTGAACTTAGGAAGGGGGTTCTCCATAAAAAATTGGAGCTGGTATGAAAATACAAATGTACGGACTTTGATGTGCGGGACAACCTAGGAGATGTTTTTGTGAGTATGTATCGTGGCAGCACGAAGCATGAATTAGTAAACCGCATTTAGATTTGGGGAAGAGACAGCAGCCAGGATTTGTGGGTGGGGGAGGAGTGGCAACCCGAGTGGGGCTGTCCCTTACGCGCGCACGGAGCCTCCTGGTGTGTCCCCCCCACAGAGATGCAGAGACACGGGGCTCCGCCCTCACCCACCTCCTTTTACGCAAGAGGCCTGTCTACAGAGAGTCTCCGAGTTACGCGGTGGTATCTTCTTTATCAAACGCCCTGAGAGTCGGGGGGTATCTGGTAAACCTGATCTGAACGCTGGACAAATGTCTCCTTCATCTTGAGGCTTGATAACGTGATGGTCTTTCTCCACACCCCGTTACCTGGGAAATGAGGCTGGAAGGCAGCTCGGTGCCATGCTTCTTCGACAGGAATTCCACCCTGTCTTGTTGGCTCCCCCGTTTGGATACAAATGGCTATAATGAGGCCATCGACCAAGCTTCCCAAGTCCCGCCCAGTGATGAAATGTGCTTACAACAGGCAGGGTCTGGAGGTGATTTGGGCCTGACAGCTCGGCCTCCAAACCACATTTTCCATGTGTCAGGAAAATGAGCACCACATCCATTGCACATGGTTTTAGCAATTAGACCTTTATTAATACCACGGAGCAGCTGGAACTGGAAATAGTCTCAAGTGCTCGCATTCTTTCAACATACACATTTCCAGAGTGGTGGCAGCTGCTGAGGCCAGGTTTATTCATCTCGGGCCAAAATTCTCATACCCTTGACCCCCCATGTTTTGGGCCTGGACTTGGTGGCCCCGGGAAAATATGGCTGCCAAGCACTGCTCCAGGGAGTCAGAGCCTCCCTATTAGAGTAAGTGTCTTCTCCCCCTGCCCCTGATATCTCCCCATTGTCTCTGGTTCAGGTTTTAGAAAGGAGCTTCCCGTCTTGTGTTTGGGGTTTCATTTCTCCCCCAATGGGAGTGTTATCGTTTATAATGCCTGCTCTTTTCCACCCTGCTCACAGGTTTCTCCCTGCACACCTATGCTGGGCTAGACTTCACAGGAAGACTAGAATTGCTCTCATCCAGCTGCCTACCCAGGAAGAAGCCTTCTGTGGTCTCTGCCTCAATCTCCCCCAGGCATGCCCTCACTGTAGAGTGGCCCATTTCCACTGTGGAGCAACTCCGGGTATTTGTAAGTTCTTCCTTGTGTTTATCTTAGATCTACTCCCTTAATCTGGCCTTATCAGTTCATTCCCAGTTGATGATCACTGCATGCAATGAGACATTTATTTCTAGGCAGATAGACCTCCTGAGGGTCCTGCTCATTTACAAGCCTCATTCCCAACATTCATTTTTCCATCTTGTTCCAGTGAAAGAGGGGAGGAAAGTGTGAAATCGACTCCTTCCCCCCATCAAAGGATGAAGGATGATAAAAACCCTTCAGGAATGAGGTCCGATGTCACCTCCTGCAGAAGCTGTCTTCATTTGCCTTATTTATTTTCTCTACTTCTATGAATTTCTGTCATATGAAATACTGTTATGGGTTAAATTGTGCCCCACCCCCAAACCAAGAAAAAAAAAATGTGTTGGGAGTCCTAACCTCCAGTATCTCAGAACATGACCTTATTTAGAGACAGAGTATCTACAGAGATACTCAAGTGAAGTGAAGTTTTGAGGTGGGCCCTAATCCAATATGATCAATGAGCTTATTAAAAGGGGAAACTTGGGTACAGAGACACTCACAGAAGATGATGCGAAGAGGCACGAGACGAAGACAGCCATCTACAGGCCGAGGAGAGGGACCTGGAGCAAACCCTTCCTGCTCTGCCCACCTCATGTCACACTTCCAGCCTCTAGAAGAAGCATAAGACACTCAGTTTCTGTTGTTTAAGCTGCCAAATGTGTGGCACTTTGTTAAGGCGGCCCTAGCAAGTTAGGGCAGGTATGCTATGAGGCCTTGTGTTTTATACATTTTCTTCCCTTTAAGTTTTATCGATAGAAAAGTATAAAGAAGCAAATGAGCCAGAAAAAATGGTATACAGTCTTCCTGCTCAGAAAATTCCTGCTGTTTATGCATATATGTGTGTGTGTGTATTTATGCATATATACACACATATATCTGAAAATATATATCTTCATTATATATTATATATGTAACAGAAGCTTTCTGATTTATATAATATTTATATATTTATATAATATACATTTATTTTATTTATTTACATAATATATATTATATATAATTTATTTATGTAATATGTTATGCTATAACATATAATTTTCTGTTTTATATAATGTATACTATATATCATATATGATCTCAATATAGTATATATAGTATACGTATAATGTATATATACTCAAGCATACCATATATTCATAAATATACAACATATATGTATATATAATATAACATCTGCTGAGTTACACAATTTAAGTACTTCAGAAAAGTGCAAAAGAAAGAGAGGACTCCCACTCCCTAGTTTCTCTTTCCGTAACTGTTAACCACTGTGAACAGTTAACCACTGATTCTCCTCACCTCAAAATTGTTTATATTATGCTATCAATTATTTATCTACCTTTTTTTTAAGTTTATTTATTTATTTTGAGAGACACAGAGACAGTGCCAGTGGGGGAGGGGCAGAGAGAGAGGGAGAGAGAGAAAATCCCAAGCGGGCTTCACGCCATGCGCAGAACCCGATGGGAGGGCTCGAACTCACCAAACAGTGAGATCATGACCTGAGCCGAATCCAAGAGTGGGACGCTTAACTGACTGAGCTGCCCAGGTGCCCCTATGTGTCTATGTTTTAAAAAAAATTATACCAAAGGGATCACATTTTACACATGCTTCTTCCCCTTGCTGGTTTCCTTCCTCCTTTCTTTCTTTCTCTTTCTTTCTTTCTTTCTTTCTTTCTTTCTTTCTTTCTTTCTTTCTTTCTTCCTTCCTTCCTTCCTTCCTTTCTTTCTTCTTTCTTTCTCCATGTTGGAAATCCACTGAGATCAGCACTGTGACTCATGTAGCCCAATCTACCCACAGGCCTGGATTTTCTGCTGGGTGCCTGCAGGGCAGCTCAGGAATGCGTTGGGAGCATCTCAGGGGCTGGGAGGACCAGAGCGTGGGGCAGAGCGTGGAAGTGTTTTGCCTAAAGTGACACACAAAACTAGCAGAAGTGGTTCCAGCTGTTAGGGATGTCGAGACATTTTCCATAATCATATGATTTTTTTTCTTACCAAAACAATGTAAGGGTGTTGCCTGTGAAGGGAAAAACATCTCATAGGTGCACATTTACAAAAAAAAAAAAAAAAAAAAAAAAAATTTGGAAGCAGAAATTTCTGACCCGTTCACAGTTCTTCCAAATGAAGAGTTTTAGAGGGTTGAACACATATGTTAAATATGCAAAAATGCAACAGGTTCCAAATAGTGTGTAAGAATAATTGATTGACATTAGGGAAAATTAAAATATAATAGTTGAATTTAAACAAAATGTGTGTAATTGATAAATGGGGTTTGAAAATGGGTATCATGACTTAGTAAGTGTGCCTGCAGTTATTATCATTTATATACATGTGTCTTTGTGAGGTATCCACAGTTTTTGTGCTTGCTATTAATACTTAAACTGCTAATTTCTTACTAGCATAACAGAAGTTGGTAATGAAACAGTAACGTCAGAAGGCTGAGGGAGAATAACGGAAACTTTAGAATTCTATTCTCAGCTAAAGTAGAATTCAAAAGTGAAACCAAGCTAACGACATCATCAGACAAGCAAAGACTGAAATAATCTGTTATTCGCAGCCCCCTGCTGAAGGAATTCCAGAAGCTCTACCTCTCTGGGAGAAGCCATGGGAGGCAGGAAGCAAAGGCGAGTGGAGAGGCAGATAAAGAAAGACATGGGCAAATCTAAATGAGCACTGATCCCAAAACAGTCTAATGATGATTCGTTTGGGGTTATATTCGTAGGTAAAATACTAGACAGGGCAGCTTGTAGTACAAGAAAGCTGGATATGGACGGAGGGAATGTTCAGGAGACAGGAAAAGATGCCGATTAAACTTGGGCTTCATTATGGAAAAAGCCCAGCATGAAGATGGCAGCAAAAAACTGGTATTGCCTGGAAACCATCCAAAAGCAACCAGAAGAATAAAAAATAAAATTCAATCTTCAATATTAGCAACACTGGGGGACAGCTAA
This sequence comes from Leopardus geoffroyi, assembly GCF_018350155.1. Taxonomy (NCBI): domain Eukaryota; kingdom Metazoa; phylum Chordata; class Mammalia; order Carnivora; family Felidae; genus Leopardus; species Leopardus geoffroyi. The sequence goes on along the minus strand of NC_059334.1, from coordinate 51,914,238 downwards.
ACGTTGAATCATAAAACAGGTGGAAATGCTCCCCCAAAGCAGTTGACATCAGGAAAGGAGGTATGGGGGGGTGGGGGGGGTGGAAGCATGGAGAGTATACTCTTGCTGCAAAGCCCAGAAAAACTTAGGAAAATCTGCGTCTCAAAGGTGGGGTATAAACCTTAATCCAAGAGCAGTGGGGATGTGGTCTGGGCAATGATGACAAAATCCCCTGGATCTGTTTTAGGTCCAAGAGGAAGAAGTGGGGCAAAGGAGGACTTTCACACAGATAGACCAGAAACTATCCATCAAAAGGATTAAAAAAAAAAAACTTCAAAAATTCTAGGGGCGCCTGGGTGGCCCAGTCGGTTAAGCGTCCGACTTCAGCCAGGTCACGATCTCGCGGTCCGGGAGTTCGAGCCCCGCGTCAGGCTCTGGGCTGATGGCTCAGAGCCTGGAGCCTGTTTCCGATTGTGTGTCTCCCTCTCTCTCTGCCCCTCCCCCGTTCATGCTCTGTCTCTCTCTGTCCCAAAAATAAATAAACGTTGAAAAAAAAAATTAAAAAAAAAAATTCTGAAACTGTCTACTTTCAAGAATGTAGTCTTAAACCATATGAACTACAAATGGCCAGAATTACACACACACACACACACACACACACACACACACACAAGGAATTCACAATCATAGTGAGATATTTTAAGACAATGCTCCATACTAACTAGCATAAGGAAACAAAATAATTAACAAACATATAAACAATAGAAGCAACACGTTTAGGGACACCTGGGTGGCTCAGTCAGTGAAGCATCTGACTGCAGCTCAGGTCGTGATCTCATGGTTCAGTCTCTGAGTTGAAGCCCCGCATCGGGCTCTGTGCTGACAGCTCAGAGCCTGGAGCCTGCTTTGGATTCTGTCTCCCTCTCTCTGCCCAGCCCCCATTCATGCTCTGTCTCTCTGTCTCTCAAAAATAAATAAATGTTTAAAAAAAATTTTTTTAAAGCAACACATTTAATAACTTGAAAGTAGCATTTCCTTTAACAATTAGGAAATACACATTGAACTTATTTTTTAATGACCACAAGCTTGGCCACAAAGCAAGTATCTAAAAGCAACAAATGAATCAAAATCATATAGACCACAGCCCCTTCCAAAATGCTATTCAATTGGAAGCAAATTACAAAATGTAACTACAAAAAAGGAACCATATGTTTGGAAATTTAAAAACACTTCTGAATTATTAATTGTTCAAAGTAGAAATCATAACGGAAATTTAAAAACATCTAAAGCCGACTGATGAGGGGAAAACTGCATATCACACTTGTGAAATTGTGGCTAAAACAGTGCTTCAGAGAGGAAATGACAGATATGCACACACACATACATACACCTCGAAAGAAGACATTTTGAATACGAATGAACATATCTAATTAAAGAAGCTAGAAAAAAATAACAGTGTGAACTCAAGAAAAGACAAAGGAGAAAAGAAATAGACAAGAGCAAAATGAATGAAATAGAAGACAACTGAGTAGATTAACAAAGGCAAAAGAGCGGGAGAAAAAGAAAGATGGTACAAATGGACCACACTGGGAAAGAAAAAGATGTAACTCTAGATACAACAAAAATTCACAAAGTCATGAGACGATGGTGCGGGACTTTGTTGGAGTAACATTGAAGTGGAAACACCAAAAAAAAAAAAAAAAAAAAAAAAAAAAATATATATATATATATATATATATATATATATATATATAGCTCAAAAAGAAATAGAAAAGCTGAAGAGATTTATGGCCTTTTAAATATTGAATTGGGGGGCTCGGGGGGGGGCTCAGTTGGTTAAGTGTAGGACTTCCACTCAGGTCATGATCTCACGGTTTGTGAGTTCGAGCCTCACATCAGGCTCAGAGACTGCTTCAGAACCTCTATCCCCTTCTTTCTCTGTCCTTCCCCTGCTCTCTCTCTCTCTCTTTCTCAAAAATATACATTAAAAAAAAAAATCGGTAATTTAAAATCGATTCACAAAAAAGTGTGGACACCTCAGAGAGCTTTACAGGCAAGCTTTTCTCAAGTTTCAAGGCAAATTCAATTCCTATGTTATTCCAGAAACAAGAAAAAGAGAAAGCTTTCCAACTCATTATATAATATTAATATAACCTTGACAACAAAAAACGGAAAAGACATTACAAAAAAGGACAGTACAGATGAATTTCATTTATAAGCAAGTACATAAAGTTTTGCCATAAACATTAGCGAATGGAATCTGGTAGTGTTATAAATAATACATTATAACTAACTTGGGTTACAGAAAACAATATTAATGTAATTTGCCGCATACATGATAAAGAAAAAATATGTGATCACCTCAAAAGATTGAAGAAAATGTATTTGATAAAATTTGGTACCCACTCATAACTAAAATCTCTTAGCATACCAGAAATAAAAGGATAATCCAATAAAGTTTGTCTACTATTTTTTTTTTTTTTTTTTAGTTCATTTACTTTGAGAGAGAAAGAGAGAAAGAGGGAGGGAGGGGCCAAGAGAGAGGGAGAGAGAAAATCCCAAGACTGTAGCACTGTCAGCATGGAGCCCAATGCAGGGCTTGAACTCACGAACTGTGAGATCATGACCTGAGCCAAAGTCAGATGCTTAACCAACTGAGCCAGGTGCCCCAAGTTTGTCTACTATTAATCTATAGTGAAAGTCATACTTGGTGCATCTCTAAAATAATTTCACTGAAGTTCAGGAAGAAGGCAGGGATGGCTACTATCAAAAACCCTTACTCAACATTACTTTGTGAGTCTTAGCTGATGAAGTAATGACAAGAAAAAGAAATAAGATGAATATTCAAAATTAAATAACAGTATCATTATTTATGGATGCTATGATTATCTATTTTTAAAAATCCAAGAGAAGTAATCAACAACTATTAGAAGAAATAAGGAAATACACAAGTTGCCTGATTTAAAACTGATTTTTAAAAATGGTTCCTGAACACCTGCAGCAAATTGTTAGAAAATATAATTTTTTAAAAAGATACTATTTACGGGGCGCCTGGGTGGTGCAGTCGGTTAAGCGACCGACTTCAGCCAGGTCACGATCTCGCGGTCCGGGAGTTCGAGCCCCGCGTCGGGCTCTGGGCTGATGGCTCAGAGCCTGGAGCCTGTTTCCGATTGTGTGTCTCCCTCTCTCTCTGCCCCTACCCCGTTCATGCTCTGTCTCTCTCTGTCCCAAAAATAAATAAACATTGAAAAAAAAAAAAGAAATTAAAAAAAAAAAAAAGATACTATTTACAGTTGCAGCAAGCATTATATAAACCTCATAAGAGAGCTAATAAAAATGTGTAAAATCTTTACAGGGAAAAGTATAATCTATATTAAATAATATAAATGTGTAATTTATCAAGAAGGCCTAGGTAGAAAGATATATCACATCTCTGGTCAGGAAGACCCAATGTTGTACAAATGGCGAAAATTTCCCAAGTTAATCTATTAGATGCATTTCCTTTATCAACCCTATGCGTTTTTCATAGGGATAAAAGCCTAAAATATTGGAAGAGTAAGAACTAAAGAAAGTCAGAATAAATTTGAGTCTATAGACAATAGGTACTTTATTGCATACTTGGAATTTGTTAAGAGAACATCTTAAATGTCTTTAACACACACACACACACACACACACACACACAAATGGTTAACTGTTGAGGTGATGGATGTGTTGACTAACATTATTGTGGTCATCATTCACAGTATATGTATATATCAAATTATCACATTGTATACTTTAGACTTAGAAGAAAAAGAAAATAAACTTAGAAGTGTTATTTGTCAATCATCTCTCAATAAAACTGGAAAACAAATAAACAAATTTGAGGACAAAGAATGAGGCGAATCACTGCCCCAACTGCTAATATAGCCATTAGCTATAATGATGGTCAAATTACGGTGTGGCGCAGGTATAGAGAAATGGGCCAGCCGAATGGTTTGGAGAGTCAAGGGAGTGATCCACTTGTGAATGGAAACTTGTATTTAACAGAAATGGCATTTCAAACACTGGGAAAAGCTAGCCTATCCTTATGAGGTGCTGAAACATTTAACTTTCTATTCGGAAAAAGATAAAATTAGATTCCTACTTCACCACATAAGCAAAAGTAAATTCCAGATGGACAAAAATTTAAATGTGAAGAGCAAAAATTTAGAATTTTTAGAAAACAATGTGGGAGAATATCTCGAATGTAGAGTTATGAGCAGATCTATTAAAGAACAAATACCCACAAATCTTAAGGAGATTTATGAATTCGACTACATCAGATTTTTGAAGTGATTTGTGACAGCGGTGTCATACACAAAATTTTAAAAGCTAGATGCAGGTTAGGACAAGATACTTGCAATTTAAATAATAACTTCCAAATAAATACAGAATAGTTACAAATATAGTAGAAAAGGAGAAACCAGGTTTTTTTTTTTTTAATTTTTTAAATGTTTATTTGTTTTTGAGACAGAGAGACAGAGCATGAGCAGGGGAGGGGCAGAGGGAGGGAGACAGACTCCGAAGCAGGCTCCAGGCTCTGAGCTGTCAGCACAGAGCCAGACGCGGGGCTCGAACCCATGAACCATGAGATCATGACCTGAGCCAAAGTCGGACACCCAGCCAACTGAGCCACCCAGGCAACCCCCAAGTTTTTTTCTTTAATGTTTATTTATTTTTGAGAGTGGGGGGGGGGGAGAGAAAAGTACGAGCGGGAGAGGGGCAGAGAGAGAGGGAGAGAGAATCCAAAGCAGGCTCCAGGCTCTGAACTGTCAGCACAGAGCCCTATTTGGGGCTCGAACTCACGAACCACACTGTAAGATCATGACCAGAACTGAAGTTGGATGCTCAAGTGACTGAGCCACCCAGGAACCCCTAAACCAGTTTTTTTAAGGGAGCAAAGGATTAGAACTGGTCTCCCTCCCTTTTCCTTCCCCCGCTCTCTTTCCTGCCCTCCCTCCCCCTCTCTGCTCCCTCTCCTCTGCCTCTTTCACACACATACACACAGACACATAAACAAAACTGGCTAGTAGACATGTAAAAATGCTTAAGCTTGTGAGTAATCAAGGAAACGTAAATTAAGACGACACCATGCCTTTCACGCCTATCACGTTGGAAAATTTTTAAGTGTCACAATTGATGGTGAGGATGCAGGGAAACAGGACTTTCTAACCTGGTAGGAATATGAATTGGTACAACCACTTGGGAGAGCACTTTGTCACTACTGAGGAGAGTGAAGAAGCACATTCCCTACCACTTAGCGATTCTCCTCCCAGGTGCCTTACACTAGAGAACTCATATACATGTGCACAAAGAGACGTGCACAAACACCTTCACTGTGACAACAGCCAAAGCAAGTAACTGATTGTTCTTCAATAGGGAAATGAGTAAACTGTGATATGCTGGGCTGCAGTTAAATGAATGAACTAGGCCTACATTGTGTCCGAACAACATGAATCAGTTTCTAAAATATATTGTGGGGCACCTGAGTGGCTCAGTTAAGCATCTGACTTCGGCTCAGGTCATGATCTCACGGTTCGTGAGTTCGAGCCCCGTGTCGGGCTCTGTGCTGACAACTCAGAGCCTGGAGCTTGTTTCAGATTCTGTGTCTCCCTCTCTCTGTGCCCCTCCCCAGCTTGCACACACACATATTCTCTCTCTCTCTCTCTCTCTCTCTCAAAAATAAATAAAACATTTAAAAATAATTTTTTTAAATAAAATATATTGTACAGTAAGAAAAGCAAATCTCAAAATAATATATACAATATGCCATCTGAGTACATTCCAAATGCACGTAAAATGACAGCGAACATTGTTTTGGACATACAAATGTTTAGTGGGAGTACAGAATCACGCATGGGGATAGCACGTAGCAACTTCAGGCGGAGATACCTCTGCAGAGGGGAGAGGTAGAGAACAAGAATGGGGGTGGGGGGTTGGCTGTATTCTTTTTTCTTTTGTTATGAGTCATCTCAGTAAAAATGAGAAAATGTTAACAGCTATTTAATCTGGATGGTAGGCATGTTGGTTGTGTATTTTATTTTCTACACTTTTCTACATGTTTGAAGTATTTCTTAATTAAAATACAGAAACATTGTTTAAAAGCTGGAGGGCCAGGGGCGCCTGGGTGGCTCAGTCGGTTGAGCGCCCGTCTTGGGCTCGGGTCATTATCTCGCAGTTCGTGAGTTCGAGCCCCATGTCGGGCTCTGTGTTGACTGCTCAGAGCCTGGAGCCTGCTTCAGATTCTGTGTCTCCCTCTCTCCCTGCCCCTCCTCTGCTTGCTCTCTCTCTCTCTCTCTCTCTCTCAAAAATAAACATTAAAAAAAAAAAAAAAAGCCAGAGGGCCAGAATTCAAGATTCCTTCTGAATCTTCTTTAATACGATGAACATTTGTGTACGTCTCATGGGCCAGGCATGGGGAAGCTGGTTGTCAGAGATGTGGTCTCGAATGTAAGGACTCCATGTCTTAAAGGGAAGAAAGGTAACAATTATTCCTTATTCCTTTTGGTTATTGTTTGGTGCCTGTCACTAGGGCAAACAGTTGCAGTTTTTTATTTGAGCTAAATATAAATGCAACAAGGAAAGACCCGTGTGAAGGGCTTTCCCCGGGACCACATTCTTGGCTGTCACGCCTACTGATGGCAGTCACAAGTTCCCTTTGACTGCCAAAATGTCATTGGATGGTGGCGCCTATCTTTGTGCACATGGCATAACCAGGGCTACTGGGGCCCTAGGCCACTTCACAGACTGCAGGTAGCAGGGTGCTTCTGCAGAGGTCATGTTCTCCCAGGATGACCTTGATTGTTGTTTATTGGGATAAAAGGATGAGAAAGGAGCCAACTATGGAGACAGAGAAAGGATCAGTGGTTGCCAGGGAGTGTGGGAGTGTGGAGGTGTGGGGAAAACACCAGTAGGCAAAGCACAGGATTTTTAGGGCAGTGAAACTACTCCATATGATACTATAATGATGGACACGTATCATTATACATTGATCCAAACCCGGAGAACGCGCAACGCCAAGAGTAAACCCTAACAGAAACTATGGGTTTTGGGTGCTTATGATGTGGCAGTGTAGGTTCATCAGCTGTAACAAACGTAGCACTCTGGGGGAGGCATTGATAACGGGGGATGCTATGCAGGTGTGGGGGCAGGGGGTACATGGGAAATCTCTCCTTCCTCAATTTTGCTGTGAACCTAGAACTGCTCTAAAAAAATAGTCTTTAAAAACAGGGCCACCTGAGTGGCTCAGTAGGTTAAGCACCGACTTCAGCTCAGGGCATGACCTCGCGGTTCATGAGTTTGAGCCCCGTGTCGGGCTCTGTGCCGACAGCTCACTGGAGCCTGCTTTGAATTCTGTGCCTCCCTCTCTCTCTGTTCCTCCCCTGCTTGCTCTCTCTCTCTCTCTCTCTCTAAAAAATAAACATTTTTTTTTAAAAAAGGGTGCTCAGAGTCTAGTGAGGAAGATAAATATATAGATCGACATACATGGTCCATAAAAGAGGTAGAAACACTATGCTAAAAATTTTGAGAAGAAATTGGGGAAGAAATGAGATTGCAGAAGATTTCTTGGAACCAACGGAATTTCAGATCGGCTTTATTTCGAGTCAGTGAGTATGCGAAGATTGCTTTCAAATCCCTATCTGATGGGTCCTATGGTATCATCCCAAGTTGACATTGACAGAGAATGCTTTGTGGAGGTGACGCAAGAATCTGCCAATGAGGCTTACGCCACTATTCCATTCCCCTCCATCTCCTCCCAACCGAGGCCATGGCGGGCTGGAGAGTGTTATTCCAGCATAGACAATACAGCTGTCACAGTGACTGCAGACACAGAACTCGATGGCTTTGAGGGGTAGAAGGGAAGAAAAGGAGGGTCAGAGACAGAGAGAGAAGAGAGACAGAGAACCAGTTCGAGCAGTAGCAGGTACGACGTAAGAATTAGTCATGTTTCATAATAAAGGCCTGAGCCAAGAAGTAGTTTTCCCAGAGGACACCAGCCTTTGGGACAACGGTAAATGCATCTCCAAAAGAAGATCTGGGGGCCTCCTCGCTTTTAAACAGAAACTCCCAACTGAAACCAGAACGTATGCCCCCTACCCCGAGTTTGCTGTATGACCTGTATCAGGTTAAATAACAGTCTGCAAAGATACTCAGGCCTAATCCCCAGAATCTGTGAAGGTTGCTTCAAATGGCAAAAGAGACGTTGAGGGTGTGTGATTAAGTCAAGGGTAGTTCTTGAGATGGCGGAGTATTTTGGATTATCCACGTGGGCCCTAAGTGCAATCACAAGTGTCCTTTAAAAGGGAGGCAGAGGGAGATTTGCCACAGAAGGCAATGTGGCCATTGATGGAAGGTGCCATATTGCTGGCTCTGAAAATGGGGCCAGGAGCTACTGGCCAAGAAAGGCAAAGAAATTCAACTCTAGAACCTGGAGCAGGCAAGGAAGCAGTTTCTCCCTCAGAGCCGGCAGAGGGAGCCCAGCCCTGACAACACCTTGATTCTGACCCCTAGATTTTAGGCTTCGCACCCACTGGGTTGGTTGTGATTTGTTACAGCAGCCAGAGGAGATGAATACAGATTGCTTTGGCTATCTTGGTTCAAGAAGACTCCTAGGCATTTTATATGCAGAAGTTGATGTCCATTAGAAGACAAGAGTCAAGATTCTGGCCCTAAGGGGAGCAGGGGGCAAGGGGAGTGATATTCTGGGACAGAGATTTGCATGCAGGTGGCTAACTGGGAGTGCTCTGGGGAGGACCATCATGCAAGGGAGCAGGAAGCGGGCCTGGGCAGAGGATGAAGTTACACTTCGATGCAGCAGCACAGAGGCCCCAGCTGATCTCATAGAGAGCTGTGGAGTTGGGGTGGCCCTGCAGAAATGTCCTGAGTTAAGCAAGGGGGCAATCCTTCATACCCCCGCATTGACTAGCCATCAGATGCAGGCTTTTTCCAGGGAAGGGGTTAAGTCTCAAGTGAGACCACAACCCTTATCAAAAGGCGATCCCCGGAGAGGGACTCAGCTAGGGTCCAGGAGCTGGCAACCCTGTGGGCAGCTGGGAGGACGCACCTCGGTCCTGAGCGGGGTCAGAGCAGCATAGTAGCTTCTGCTACACCATGCCAGCAGCCCCTAAGAGAATTGTATCTCACCAAGTTCCTCACACAGAGATGTAAGGGACAGTTTCTTTTTTTTTTTTTTTTTTTTTAATTTTTTTTTTTTTCAACGTTTATTTATTTTTGGGACAGAGAGAGACAGAGCATGAACGGGGGAGGGGCAGAGAAAGAGGGAGACACAGAGTCGGAAACAGGCTCCAGGCTCTGAGCCATCAGCCCAGAGCCCGACGCGGGGCTCGAACTCACGGGCCGCGAGATCGTGACCTGGCTGAAGTCGGACGCTTAACCGACTGCGCCACCCAGGCGCCCCAAGGGACAGTTTCTTATTGACCCCCGCGTCAGGCCATTCCTTCAGAGACACAGTCCAAGTCCCGAGTCTCTGGGATTCTTTTAGAAGCCTGCTGAAAGCAGCTCAGGGACACCTTGGACCAAGAGGCTGACCTAACTCTAAGTGGCTTGGTCTTGGACCGAGGTTTGAAAATCAACCTCCCGATGGAATATTTGGAAAGCCTGCTGAGAGAGCCCCTGAATGAAAACCATAGCCCTTTGCGCCATTGGTCAGGATTGTTTTGGCGTGGTTTTCTGGGACTCACGCTGTGCCCTGGCTGATAAATGAGGCCATGTGGAAAGCACAGGGAGCCCGGGCCAAACCCTGTCCCCGCCATCACACCACACCAGGCACCAGGCAATTCTGGCTTCACACTCCAACGCTGAGGTTCAAGGGCGAAGCAGAGTTGAAGTTGATTTCTAGGCAGCCCGTGCTCTGGAGAGACCCGCTGTTGGAAGAACGGCCTTAAGCTGCAAAGTCTTTGATTCCAGTCTTCTCTTGCTCTAAGTCCTGCTAAGAGGCCTTACTGCACTTGGCTGCTTAAATGCTGCACTGAGCCCAATTTAGTGGTGCTTTAGTGACTTGGAACCATCCAGAGGCTCGGAAGTGTCACTCTGAACGGACTGTGGTGTCTGAAGGTCTGGGGTCTTGTCATACTCCTGACTTGAACGGTGCGACCTTGGGCAAGGCACTGCTCTCTGAAGCCACTTTCCTACCCTGGAAAATGGGGTTGATAAAATGATCTCCAAGACTCTGTCCTGTCTTCACGCTCAAGAAATCTGTGGTCCTCCTCTGTGCATGGAGGTTGCAGAGAATGACACGCATTTGTACAGATGCTGGCACATCCTAGAATCTGCCTTGTTGGAGCAAATTCTTGCCATCAGATTTCTTTCAAATGGATGAATATATGAATATATCATGCTTATTTGCATTGGCTGCTTTTGCTCAAAATCAGCAGCTCGATATTCACTTGCATCACCAAAATAGACCCCTTTCATCAGCCTGGGAATTTTCCAGGGTTTGCATATGAGTGGCGATTATATATTTTTTTAAATCCATAGGATTATTTCAGAAGTTTCTCGGAATGGTAGAATAGGAAGCCCACTGACTTATTTGTCAGAACCTTTGCATTGCAATTTGTGCCAACTACGCACCTTGTGACATTGGCAGGCCATTTAATGCCACTGTGCATCTGATAGGGAGGCCGGTCAAGGTCAGCCCTGCCTACTTCACGTGGTAACTGCAAATATCAAATGAAATGGAACTCTTGAGAGAACTCTGGAATCTGTAAAGCTTATCAAAATGAAAGCAATTATTACTATTCCTTTAGCACCTCCAAAGCCACACACGGGGAATCTATTCCCCCAGTTGCATTTGCTTGGGAAAAGCTTTCCTTTTCAAAGCAGAGGTTTGTAGGGCTGTCAGAATATAAACAGAGTGAATACAAAGATTTATTTTGCCAGCTTCTGAGGTTCCCAAGAGAATGATTCGCAGCCGTAAAAGTTGCTAGAACAGTTTGTGAGGTCACCTGCTCTTAGCAACCGCGACTGGTAGAGAAGGAACTCGCCAGAATCCACCTAGAGGATGGATACTCATACGGGACCCTACAACGGCAAAGGGCAATTGCTCCTGAAACCTGCAGTGCCCTGAGCCCCTGTTTCTGCATTAGAACAGACAGTTCTGTTCGCTCCTTCAGAGCACACGTTAGTCACGTGGTCCTTCTGGTTACAAGGACTGCAAATGTGAATCTAGTCACAACACAAAATCACAATCCTTTAAGACTCTGCTATTTCTTCTGGGCAAACCTTATTCTTTCCAGATTGCAGTAAGCCCACAGAGCAACGCCTCACCTCTCCTCTCCCCCAGATTTGGGTCTCTAGAAAAAAAATCCCTGCAAATGAAAGACTAACCCTCCTCCAAAGTATCATTGCCATAAATGCAACATGCTTCTGCTTCCAGATTTTGAAAACACCTTGAATTCCACTGTTCTTCAGGAAGATTTTGAGAAAACATCATAGTAAGCCCATTGATAGCTGACTTCCTAGTCTTGCTACAGGCTTCAAAGAACGTAGGCAAAGCACAGTGAAGGAAGATTCAAACTATCAATCGATGCCCAGATTCGAATGGTTTATAAAAGCTCTGCTTTTGTTTGCTTATTTACTGAGCCTCCATTTCCTCTTTCCAGTTTTGGGAAAAACTGATGTTCAGTGCTGGTGGCAACAGGCATGGCTGGTCTGGAGGGGCCAGGCTGAAGGCTGGGTTCAGTCAGCATGGATTGGGAAGCGGCCTCTGCACACCGCGAGGAAACTCCAGGGGGATGGGGTCTGTTGTTATAGAAACCAGAGTCTTCCTGGGTGCACACAGGTAGGGGCGACAAGTCATTTGGAACACAGTGCAGATGGTAAGACCTGGAACAGTGCTGTAGGATTCAGCGCAGGCTGACAGGCAGACCCATGTACAATGCAACTGAGCGTGACAGCTGAGCATAAAGAAGAGGCCGGCGCTCTTCTGCTCAGGGTTGAAGCCCTGTCTTTCCTCCCTCCAGGCAGGTGTTGGCTGGCAGGTGCCTCTTGGTCTCTCCTCAGCGAGGCAGAGCTTTGCAGGTGCTTGTTACTGCACAGCCAGCAAGAGTTAGGTCTTCTGGGAGGTTCTTAACAGTCCTAATGTCAGTCACTTGTGGGTTCCCATTTCTCTTTAGCCAACTACCTACAGTTTCACAGAATGTAACGTAAAACGTGGATCTACGTGAACTGCCTTCCTCCGTCTTGCTCTGAATTTCACACAAACACACACATGCACATACACTCACACAGAATCACACAGATACCTATTATACCTAGACACACTCTAACACAGACACATCCTCCTAACCCACCCTCGTGGGCCCTCCCGAGTCGACATTCACATCTTTGAGGTCGAAAAAGACTTAGTCTTCAGCTAAGAGAGCTTAGCTAGGTTTCTAAACATTATGGCTGGCCAAGGGATGTTCCTTTTATTTTATTTTATTTTATTTTATTTTTTTAATTTTTTTTTCAACGTTTATTTATTTTTGGGACAGAGAGAGACAGAGCATGAACGGGGGAGGGGCAGAGAGAGAGGGAGACACAGAATCGGAAACAGGCTCCAGGCTCTGAGCCATCAGCCCAGAGCCTGACTCGGGGCTCGAACTCACGGACCGCGAGATCGTGACCTGGCCGAAGTCGGGCGCTTAACCGACTGCGCCACCCAGGCGCCCCATGGGATGTTCCTTTTAGAATACGGTGGTTGGAAGCTCACAGGAATTCGGAGTCTGAATTGAAGTCATGAAGCTTTAGCTCTTTCAAAACTAGCTGGGCTGCCTTGGTTATGATTGTTGGTTTGTTTTTTAACTTCCTTGAGATTTGTTACGGTGTGTGGTTTCCAAAAAGCCCTGCCGGGGACCCTGAGGTCGACACTGTCTCCCTCACTAGTTTTTCCAGAATGTAAGAGAAATGTGTGGCATGCCAGACAGAAATAAGCCTGTCCAGGGTGACCATTCTTTTTGTTTTGTTTTGTTTATTTTTGAGAGAAAGAGAGCATGAGCAGGAGAGGGGTAGAGTGAGAGGGGGGTGGAGGATGCAAAGCGGGCTCTACACTGACAGCAGAGAGCCCGATGTGGGGCTCGAACTTGCAAACCATGAGATCATGACCTGTGCCAAAGCCAGACGTTCAACCGACTGAGCCACCTAGGTGCCCCCAGGGTGGCCACTCTTAAGGTGAACTCCTTCATGCTCTGTGCCCCTAGACCAAGAATCTTGACCTCAGGTGTCAGTAACACTCTCCTTATCCAGTCATCTCATGTTAGAAATACTGTGTAGGGTTCTTTAACCCATGGCTTTATAAAGATAGCGAAGAAGAAGAAGAAGAAGAAGAAGAAGAAGAAGAAGAAGAAGAAGAAGGCGGCCAACTGGGAATGACTGACTCCAGCTATGAAATGAGAATTATGTACAGTTTGTTACACAGCTAACCTTAACACATTTCTATGCCCCACAGGCCATAAGTAATAGCATAGTTCTAGAACCCGTATCCACATCCTTTCGTACCAAAGATTTGTCTATAGGCAAATGTCTCTATCCAGTCCTGTTCAGATCAAATTTCCTTTCACTGTCCCGGTTCTCATATATTTATTACCCACTTCTGTGTCCCTTACCATTTGAGTTCAGATCATGTTTATGGTGATGGAGCAGAGAGGCTCCCATGTGTTCACCCAGATCCTTCTTTTTCTCCGGAGCACAGAGGAAGATTCCCCAACCTCCCGAGCAATGGGAACCCTCTGCATCACAGCCAGTGGACTTCGGGCAGAGGTGTTGGATACCCTCCTGTGATCACGTGGAACACAGCACCCACTGCCCCTTCCCCATACACCCACCAGCGGATCGGGACATGGGCAAGAAATAGACTTCACTGTGTTCCTCTAGTAATATTTGAGGGTGGTTCGTTACAGCACACAGGATGGACTCTTCCATAGATCAAGGTTGAAGCACTAGCTTTCAAGAATTCTTGGTTTCTTAGTCTACTATGGCTCTAAGTCCAGGTTTTGAGTGAATTTCTTGTTGACTATACATATAACCAGAGTTGCTTTCATCAATCTAATGCCTGTTGTCCGGTCTTCCTAGAGTGGCTTCTCTGTGTATGATGGGGGAATTCTCTATTCTGTTCTATGTCACCCTGAGTTGCATTGCATGGGAGGGGTTTTAAAGCGTTCATAGCATTTTCGTGTACACAATATGAGAAAAATGTTCCCCACTGTATAAAATCCATTCCCCTCTGGTTCTTCCTGGGGAGTAGTATCAGACTTACCTATTCCCATCTTGGCATGGGAGCCACATCAGTTTGTGGGCAAGACTGGAAGTCATCAGCTTTCCTGAATCTCCCTTGTTTGAATCTAAGATCAGAAACACTTAGATTTGCACCACAATTTTTAATGCCTGAGAGGTCCCCTCAGTTTATCTTCAACATCTGTGAAGCATCAGGACAGACTCCAAGTAGCAAGACAGTCATTGGCAGTCCACAAACTGAGACCTCTCCCGGACCTCGTAGATTAAGGAACAGTTCATCTATTTTTGAGAACTGGAGAGAAACGACAATATAGATTAGTGGGAAAAGCGCAAGATTAGGTCATCGATCTGGATCCTAACCCATACTCTTCCACTAACTTGCTTATCAAACAAGCTGCAACTTCTCTTGGCCTCTGTTTCTCTGTTTCTTCACCTGTCATATGTAGGTAATATCTTTCTCTGGCTAACCTGTGGGGTTCTTTAGTTGTTACATTATAAAAAATATATTATATATAGAAACATGGGTAAATTCCATTGGGGAAAATGTAAGGAATTATTTAAAGAAAACTCACTGATAGTCAGGTAGTTATGTGTTATGGACTGACCAGACCTCTGCCAGAAGGGGTTGCTCTTTGAAAATGGACATTATTGTTTTGGGGTTCATGCAATAGTTTTCCTACTTTGGTACACATAGCCACATGTGACACAATGACTTTTGAGTGGGATACATACCATCATTTTTCTGGCTAGCTTGTCAGATTAGAGATCTTGCTCAGTTCTAATGTCTACTCAACAGTATTAGGGTTAGCTTTGCGGGTGTTGGAAACTACTGGGATAATTGTTAGAGAATTTCATGTCGGGGAACTTATCCTATGAGTAGATAGATATGAGAAGTGACACATATTCAAGACTATTCACCATTTGGAAGAGTAAAAGATCAAAAACGCTGGTATTTGCACCACAAAGGGGATTGGCTGAGTCAACTATGGGCTATCCATGTACTGGCAAAATAGGTAGATATGAATCTAGAACTCTGATATACTGATATGGAACATTCCCCAAGAAAGTTCATTAAGGTAAAAGAGCAAATTGCGGAAAAGTGTGTAAAATTTGGTACTGTTTGTGTCAAAAAAAAATTTTTAATGTACTTTCTTGTTTGTACATAACATATCCCCCCAAATGTTGGTGTTACTGTTTGCCTTTAGAAAAGAAAATGGATTGGCTAGGGAATAGACTGTGGAGAGGCCATTGTGTTTTTAACATTTAAAACCATGTGCATATATTAGCTCTTGAAAACAAAGCAAAATAAAACCAAAAACAAGATTAGATCCCGTTTGTTTGTTTTTAGTTGTAGTAAAATATATCTAACATAAAATTTATCATTTTAACCATTAAAAAAATTTTTAACACTTCTTTATTTTTGAGAGACAGAGAGAGACAAAGCACAAGTCGGGGGGTGGGGGCGGTGAGGGGTGGAGAGAGAGAGAGGGAAACACAGAATCTGAAGCAGGCTCCAGGCTCCGAGCCATCAGCACAGAGCCTGACTTGGGGCCCAAACCCTTGAACTTCAAGATCATGATCTGAGCCAAAGCCAGATGCCCAACTGACTGAGCCACCCAGGCACCAATTTTTAAGCAGTAGCATCAAATATGTTCACACTGTTGTAGAACTACCACCATCTATCTCCAGAAATTTAGATGCAGTTCATTTGTGATCCAGAACTGCCACACATTTCCATAAAGGACAAGAAACTTGTGTTTCCCTCCTAAGGAGGGAAAAATATCAGTGGAGTGCTTTTCTGAAGACTCCTCAACCCTTCACTCCTCCTCCCCAAGTATAGGTGAGTCACCAAACTGCTTGGTGATTTGGAAGGAGGTCTACAGTTAAGGTTTTTTTCTGGGCTTTCTCTTTGGTAGCATCCTGCTTCAGGACACACACATTTTCTGCCCCTCCAGCCAGTAAACCCAGGAAGACCCTGCCCCTAAATGGGAAGGCCTGTAGCTCTGGGAAAGTGAGGTCAACTTGGAAAGAAGGAGTAGGAAGCTCTTTGGGTGAGGCTCTGAAAGGTATGCCTTAATTTGTCCAAGATGGACTCTTCCTCATCAGCCTTCTAGAAAAGTCGTTGGCTGCAAAGCTCTAAGGAATTGAATTACAGCCCAGGGTTGAAGCAGCCAATCCAGGTTAATCTCTAGGCTGGACCCAGCCTCCTAAACAGACCAGGACACAGGCAGTACTTCCCCAATTATGAATGCTGGTGGGATGGTGCCCCGCACATGTACATACAGCTGCAAAGGCAAGGCTTGGATCCACCTCCTGCTTACTCAAAGGGAGGGGCCAGCCATCCCCTCAGCCACAAACCAAGAGCAGGCAGGACAGGGCTGAAGCCAAGGTTCTGCCACGCCACGATTTTTATTGTGCTATGACCACTAATTACTCCAGAGGAGGGCTCAGTGATTTCTTTGATAATGTAGCTTTAAAACTTCACAGCCCAAGGGTCAGGGTCCATTTCCTAGAATCTGATGTCTGGCCCCACAGATCACTTTGTTTTGCCCTAGAAGGGTGGGGAGTGGGGACCCACACACCTGCTACTGTTCCTATCTTTGCCTCAGTAGAGCCAGTGGGTCTGCTGTCTGGTCATCTGACGGCAGTGTCCAAGCCCGTGCTGCTGGTAATAAAACTGATATTTTCATCTTTAGACTCTTGTGTCTAAACATCTATTGGTTCTAAATTCAGAGTGGGGAGAAGGGACTGATTTATTGTGACCTGCTTAAGCCCCCAGATTTTTCATGGAATTGCCAAAACATGACTTTGGCCATTACCTGTTCCTGTAGAGTTTCTCCCAGTTACTCCAGAGAATCCTCTATGAGGATAACTAATGTCTTGCGTCTAGTAATAGTATTTCCCTATAAAGCCATCACGCCCCTGCCCAAGGTCCGGAGAAATCACTACACTGTGGCACATGGCAGTTTGTATAATTCTTTCACCACTCTGGCCTCAGGAAGAGGCTCTGCTCTGTCCTTCCTCACCAGGAGCCAAACCTGTCCCAGGAATGTTGTCTCCCCCAACCTTGCCTAGGTTGAACTTGACTCAAGGTTTAGGGAAGCACGGGAAGAGAACGTAGAACTTATATAAGACACGGTTTCTCTGAATCTTCAGGCTGATGTACTGTCTAAATATTGATCTACCTACAAAGAAGTCACTCACGCTTATGCCTAGAAGTACTCAGAGCATAGCCCAGCGCATCACCTGAGGCCCACAGAAAGAAAGGAATGTTTCCTCCTCTCTGATATAAGGTCTATCTTCTCAATCCTTATTTCCTGTCTGAAGATATACTTCTTCCCAAGGTGACTGACAGTGGGTATTACCCTGCAACAACACCATAACACAGCAGTCTAATAATGGTACTTTCCAGGCTAATTGGTCTTCAATAATACTATGGGCAGGATATCTGCAGAGAGGCAATTTCTGAATCCAGATGAAATTTTTAACTATAGGGACTTTATAGTCACAAGAATAAAAAGGATTAATTTCAGTTTACAAAAGTACATTTGCTCAAGATAAATATCAATAAAAGACCTTCAGATATAAAAGCATGTTATATTAGAATGAAATTCTATGGAAGAAATGGAATAGAAATGCAAGTCAATGGAGAAAAGGAGTGAATTAAAATTTGTGACTTTTAGAGATGAACCTGTTTGTACGTTTTAAAAATGGATAATAGCCATGTAAATAAAAAGAGTTGGTTCGACACACAAAATGCTAGAAACCTGGCTTCCCAGATTACATCCAGAGAGAAAGTGTTATTAGGGAATTTATAGATGCATCCATCTCAATAGGAACAGAAAACCTTTAGCAGACATACTTCCAGGGTGCAACTATCACACATTTCACTCACGCGTGTGTAGAACCTCCTTCTGTGAGCAAGCAGGCGCTGTCTGAATGCCTTTTAACTCCACGGTACCTACTTCAGTGCTGAAATTCATTAGATTAAAAAACAAAGCAAAAAGAACCCAACCTCGTGTCTCTGTCAGATCGCAGGCAGGAAGGCTCCTTTAATGTAGAAAGGGATTCCTTCTAGGAAAACGTGGTGGGACTCTTCCCCCTCATGACCCACTCCCTCATAAAGAAGAGAAAGATGAACACTCTCTTCTTTGCATATGACTTGGTTTCATGGAATCAGTAAAAATGGCTTTAATAGACCAGGATTCGCCTTATGACCATACAATAAAAGACCCAGATGAGCTTCCCAAAGCAAAGGATTTTTAACTGGTTTATAGCCCAAACCATTCAATCCCCTAGGGGTACAGTTTGTAGCTTGTTCATCCTGCTGGGGTCAACTTGTTACTCAGCCATCCCAGCGGACAGCTGCATATGGGACCAGTGCCATTTCCCCCACTTTAATTTTTTTTTAATGTTTATTTATTTTTTGAGAGAGAGAGAGAGAGAGAGAGAGAGAGCACAAGTGGGGGAGGAGCAGGGAGACAGGGAGACACAGAATCCGAAACAGGCTTCAGGCTCTGAGCTGTCAGCACAGAGCCTGACGTGGGCCTCGAACTCACAAACCGTGAGATCATGACCTGAGCCGAAGCTGGACGCTCAACCGACTGAGCCACCCAGGCGCCCCTTTCCCCCCAGTTTTAAAGCTGCTCCCGTTGGGGCGCCTGGGTGGCTCAGTCAGTTAAGCGTCCGACTTCGGCTCCGGTCATGATCTCACCGTCCGTGAGTTCGAGCCCCGCGTCGGGCTCTGTGCTGACAGCTCAGAGCCTGGAGCCTGTTTCAGTCTGTGTCTCCCTCTCTCTCTGACCCTCCCCCGTTCATGCTCTGTCTCTCCCTGTCTCCAAAATAAATAAAATGTTAAAAAAAAAAATAAAAAAAAAAATAAAGCTGCTCTCGTCGGATTGTGTTTGATGTTATGTCACAGTCCACGTTGCAAGATTTTAGGAGAAACGGTCTTATGAAATTCATTAATTCATTATTGTACTTACTGTAAGAATATTATTGAGGGTGTGATTCACTGTTTTATACAGCATCTTTTTTATGGAGAGCTCAAGGTAGAAAGCCCTTTCAATTTTAACAATCAGGACTAGTAATAGTTCTCTTGAGCACCTTGCTTAGTTTTAACCTTGTGGGTCCTCTAATTAACGTAACCGAGCGGGTTTTACCTCGCCTTGACCGCTGTGAGTGGGAGCTGAGTTTGTGGCCCCGTGCTGGCAAGTGCACTGAATTCATGGCAAACATTTGTGGTTTTTGCGGGGGGAGGGGGGGCCTGGGGGGAGGGGAGTGCTCACCTTACTACTAGTCTCATTTGTTGATCTCCTCTATGCTTATTCTCTCTCTCTCTCTCTCTCTCCACTTTTCTCCTGCGCTGAATGAATCAGAATCCTCTGTTGAGACTGGTTGGAAATTCAATAAGAATACATTATGTCTGTTAAAACACAGTTTGGAACTTGGTCTAGCCTCGGCCATGGCTGCATCTAGGAATTCAAGATGTCCCAGCAGTGTTCAGTGTCCTTCCACCTCTCAGCTCTCTCTCTTGTCTCTACCCTCCATTCTCGGGTTCCTGCCTCCTCACCAGGCAGCTCCTGGTAGCACCAGGCTTCTATCATCCTCCAGAGAGCAGTACCAGTGGAAGAAGAGCTGCTCTTTCCCCATAATTCCAGCAAAGTTCCCGGAATTGAATTTCCATGATAACTTGGCCAAGCCACGGAGACCAGGTGGATGGAATTCTCAGACGGGCCAGGTATGGGTCACACATCCTCTCGATCCTGTGACGAGGTGATGCCAGTTCCACCCAAGAGGCTGCTCATTCCCCCAAAGAAAGTGGGAAACAATACAGCTAAAATGGTTACGAAACGGGCAAAACCAAAAAAAAAAAACCCACTGTGTCAATTTATATCAAATTTTATCTTTTAAAAAAAAATTATGTTTATTTTTGAGAGAGAGCGAGTGAGCACATGAGTGGGGGAGGAACAGAGAGAGAGAGGGAGACACAGAATCCCAAGCAGGCTCCAGACTCTGAGCTGTCAGCACAGAGCCCGACGCGGGGCCTTGAACTCACGAACCGTGAGATCACGACCTGAGCTGAAGTCAGACACCCAACTGACTGAGCCACCCAGGCGTCCCTTAAACTTTATCTTTTAAATTGAAGCATGTGCATCTTTGTAAGCTCTCTTATGTCCTTTTTCAGATCAAACTGGGGTATTAATAATACGTGGGCAATCAAATTGTAATTTGTCAGTTGCTCAATGAGCATGAAATCACAACAATGGAAATTGCATGTATGAACAAATATTTTACGGCTTAAGCCTCTGAGAGCTGAATCATCTGTCTGCACAACCAGGAACAGACAGGCCACTGTCTGGAGACACATTACAGGTGCTTTCTCCTTTGTCTCTTTTCTAGAGCTACCATTGTCCAACCATCCTGAACCTTCTTGGCTATGGTAGTAACCCTGCACTCCATGCAGCTTTAGAAAAGTCATTGGAACCAGAATTCCTGGTCTTCCTGCTTCAGGTCCAGAAGCCAATCCATCTTTTGCCTGTCTATATATTTCTTACCTCATGACTTTTGAGCTGACTTTATAACTTAACTCTCAGAACTTCGGGAGATACTGAATCTACTAAATATTTACACAGGAGGCAAAAAGTTCCCTCTTTTCTTTTCACAAAAAGTTGTGTGCAAGGGGTAGAGGAGGAGGAGGAAGAAGTTGGTGAGGTGGGGGCAGTCTTTGCCATCAAATGGCTCACAGCCTATGGCGGGAGTGATAGAGGAGAATAAAAAAATGTATACCTGGTTGTGTGCAGTACTCTCAGTGTATGGAAAAGTGTACATCCAGCAGCTTCTCTAGAAATCATGGAGAAGGCAGTGCAATTTTTCAGGAGACCCACATTGCCTTGGATTCCTTTGGAAGGACCTGCTTGAATTGACCTTAGTGCTTGTATTTCATTGTTGTGAGGTTGGCTGAACCTCCTCCTATTCTCCCACCCGGGAAGGGAGAGAAAACAGGGATAACAGGCATTCTTCATTTTCAGTTAGTGCCAGGAACCTCAAAGTTCCCCAGAACATGGAAGGCACAAGTAAGGCCACAATTGTTATTCCACCAGAAATAGGACCAAAGTTCTGTTCAGAGGAGAAATTGGAACTCCTCACACAGGCCACATTGTGGGTATTATCAGAAGAAAGAGAGTCCTCTGGCTGCAAATTGTGAATGATTTTAGATTTTAGATTATTGAGGGGGAAATTAATGGCAACCTGAAGAAAGCCCACCTTTCCTTCTCTCCACTTGCACCCGTTCCTGTCCTGCGGCATCCCTCTCCCTTCAGCCATGGGAACAAAACTCATGCTCCTCCAACCTCCACCTCCCACCCAGGAAGATCAGGGAGAACTGGTAGAGGATAAGGAGGTGGGAGGAGGGGGAATCCACAGGAGAGGTCCTTGACTCAATTAATGGAACCTTCCCTGAGGCAATTAATGGAACCTTCTAGAAAAGAATGCCATTGCTTCTTCAATGTCTGCTATGTATTTGTTTTAGAAAAGAGGGGCGTCTAATGAACAGCAGCTCCCTCTCTGTGTCTGCATGGCCACCAGAAAGCCAGAGCTGTCTATCCAGACAACAGCTCTGTCCCCAACAGTTTGTACTCCTAAAGGGCTCCCTAGAGTCCCACATTGTGGGAGAGAAGAGGAGAGAACTACTAGGTAAGTTTGCAGCTCCTCCAACAAAGTAGCCAATCTAATGTCTTACCCCAAGTGAAATTTTAATAAATGACTATTAATATTTTGCCAAAGTCAAGAAAATGATAAACATTTATTGAGTACAGGCACCCAGCTCGGCACCCTGCCAGCAGAGGCACAGGGGACAGCACAAAGTATTGTATGGGAAAAACGTTGCCTTTTTTTTTTTTTAATTTTTTTTTCAACGTTTATTTATTTTTGGGACAGAGAGAGACAGAGCATGAACGGGGGAGGGGCAGAGAGAGAGGGAGACACAGAATCAGAAACAGGCTCCAGGCTCTGAGCCATCAGCCCAGAGCCCGACGCGGGGCTCGAACTCACGGACCGCGAGATCGTGACCTGGCTGAAGTCGGACGCTTAACCGACTGCGCCACCCAGGCGCCCCAAACGTTGCCTTTGTAGAGAGAAAAGTAGAACAAAAATGACGCATCACAAGAAAGCTAACAATTCAAGTCTTTATGAGAATAACTCAGAGAGGCTAAGTGCATTCCCAAGGGCACATAGCTGGTAAGTGATGGAACCAGCATTCTAGCCCTTTGTAAGACATCAACTTTGTAGCCACTGAAGGCAGCAGGGAAGGAATTCTGTGCCATTCATCAAACTCCAGGCTCCAGGAAAATGGTTTCTGAAAAATTAGTGTCAAAAAGCCTGGATTATGATCTGGGACTCTAACGTTTGCCTCAAATTGTTGTGAGGTCTGGAAATTATTTCCAAAAAAAAAAGGCCAAAGATGTCTGAGTGCTAAGCAAAGGTTCACTTTTTCTTATTGAAAGTTAACTCTTTGTCAGACCTTAACATGGATGATAGGTTCTGATGCTGTCATTATTTCTAACCCATCCTTTTTGATGATAGCTTTAAGTCAACAGGTCACCGATCTCCAGAATCATGAACTAGGGACATGGGAGGCTTTGTGCCTTGTTTAGATTGTTCAGGGAGTTGACAGTTTTCAATCAACTCTCCCTTTCTCTTTATCCAGTGATTTATCACTTTGTTTCCTTACTAGTTTTCCTAAAGCACCCCAAACTTAATCTTCTTAGGTACCCCAGCAATGAAGGCCATTAAAACTAAATGCATGAGTAACTAAAACTCAAGACTCAATTTCATTAGAAAAAAAGTCTCACTGAGATATGCACATTTTGTAGCAGGCTTTTACATCCAGTTGTCAACCCTGCCCATACCTCCTCCCCAGTAATAGGGAAGTAGATATGTGGAGAAGAGCCAAGATAAGAGACTATGTGCCCCTGGATCGCTGGCAAGAAGGGGCCAGTCCCGTGGTGCTGTCCTGCCTGCCCTTGGGTTCCAGGAGATCCCCATGTGTCCTTCCAACAAAGCCGCCTCTCAGTCTTCAGATCATTTTAATTGTCCTGGACAAAAGACACCCTTTCTTGCTCCTTATCCATTTGTCACTGGACTTCTTTAACATATTCTGTGAGTGTTAGTTGATGTCTTTGCTATGCCTTTCTAATTTCATGAGTTTACTTACTGGCTTGAAGTAGTTACTTGATTTTGCTTTTATTTAATCAGGACAAAATATATCTGGCTTAACTCACAATGGAATATAACAGTAAGCCAGAGAGTAAATTGGGGATATTTGAGATAGGAAAAGATTATTTTAGGTTATAAATCTGAATTCTATCTCTAGTCACAAATTGCACAGGGGATTTCCAAATAGCTTTTAAAAAAATGCTTGTTTCTTTTATTTATACAACACCAGCACATTCCATCATCTTAACTCTTAAAAATCTGAGCTGGGAAAACCATGCAGGCTAGTTCAACTCTAATTTTACAGATCAGGAAACTGAGTCTTAGAGAGGTTAAATATCCCATTAGAATGTTTTGCCCAGAAAAGGTTACTTTAGGCCAGAATTTCCATTGCTGGCCTTGACATCAGTGGGAAACAGATATTTCCACATCTCTTCTGTTGGTAGGAATTTCCCTAGTTGCCTTGGGCAGTGGCCCTCATCTGTGATATAAGTCCTTAGGGACAGACAGGGGTCTCTTTATTGCAGCAACTCATCCTGTATGTAATGGGATGCTGTGAATAATTGATCGAGGATGTTTTCCTGCTCCTTTGCTTTATGGTGCAGATATAACACACTATTGACACATGAATAAGTTCTCAGAGCTGCTGGAATTCAAAGAAAGCCCCACTCTGAGCCCCTCTCACCTGCCACTACCCACCACCTGTGCAAGAGAGGCCACACTGGGGCCATGGAGAGAAGAGATATAAGAAGGGACAGGAATCTAGAAGGAGATTGCCTTTGAGGTAGCCCATGATTTTCAAAAAGAGGATGTCGGGGCGCCTGGGTGGCGCAGTCGGTTAAGCATCCGACTTCAGCCAGGTCACGATCTCGCACTCCGTGAGTTCGAGCCCCGCATCAGGCTCTGGGCTGATGGCTCAGAGCCTGGAGCCTGTTTCCGATTCTGTGTCTCCCTCTCTCTCTGCCCCTCCCCCGTTCATGCTCTGTCTCTCTCTGTCCCAAAAATAAATAAACGTTGAAAAAAAAAAAAAATTAAAAAAAAAAAAAAAAAAGAGGATGCCGTTCTCTCAGGAAGAAGGCCACCACTAGTCCCTCTCGAGAACTATGGTAGTGAGGCCCAAGAGAGTTGTCTTATAAACTCTGGTGGGTGGACTGCCATTTTGATCCCTAGTTGAATGTCTGCTCAGCTTTTTGATTTGCAGATCCACCCCAGGGGTATCTGGGCCCTAGGGAGAGAGCAGAGGCAGGTGTGGAGGCAAATAAGGTTAATGACATCACCTTCAAGTTCTCATTTCCCTAAAGGCACACAAAATGAGTTTTTGTTCCCAAAGTCTGCAAAGGATAGATAGGATTGGGCAGAGAGGAAGAGCAGGGCTGTGCTCGTTGCCAGGGACCACCACAGTCAAAGGCACAGAAGAGCTTGCCCCAGAGAAACGGGGCATGAGGTCCTCAGCTAGTGGAACAAATGGATTTTTGCCAGGGGCTACTCATGCCTGGAGTTGCTACCTGGGGCTGAATAACTGCACGTTGCAGGGGTCCCTGAGCCCACCACTTCTCTAGCTCGTGGAGAAAGGGCCCAGATCCAGGCAGGATGTTGTCAGAGCTGCCGCATTTGGAGTCTTTCACCTCCCTGTGCCACATCCCAATACCAGAGAAGCAAGCGCGGAGAAGAAGTAAGAGGGCAGATCATCCTCTCACTGCACCCCTGCCCCATCCCAGGCAACCAGAGAGGACAGGTTTGGGAGCAAGAGAGCTTCGAATTGAACATGTATGGATGTTTTAAAATGAATGGTCCAAGTTTAAGGACCCGCCTAATGAGGTGGTTTGAATGACTGGAAGTGATGGGAAGGGTATAGAATCAAAATCTGGTATTCCTCACTGGCTGGAAAGGACGGCTGGAAGGAGCTGCTATTTCCTGAGGGCACTTCATGGGCTTTGCACTATGTTAAGTATTTCATGGGCTGCAGCAATTATAGTGGTTTATAGATTGGTGGGCAACGAAAAAGTCTGTCCAAACCGACTATCTGCTCCTATTATATGCCTGATTTATTGAGTCAAGGATCCAGAAACTTTGAGAAGCAGGTAGCCCCATAGGGGAGGAGCAGAGGAAGTTTATACTAATAGACTTGCCCCTGCTCTAACAAGGGGTTTGAGCTTCTGGTGACAGTTATCTACACAAAGTAAAGTCTTAACAGATGTGAGAAGCCCACATCTGTTGCTCTGCCGTTGCCCTTTCACACCTGGGATTGTATTACTCTTCTGGAAAAACTGGCGCTTACATCTATGTGTTTATATTTAAGAAAATGTTTACAGACATTGGGTTCTTCTGCTTCTTGACTAAACTTGTTGGCAGCCAGGCCACATGGGGGAAAAAAGCAAGAGTGTGATATTATGATTTATAATAGGAAATAGATATTTGGTATTCATCCCATTCCTGGCACAGAGCTCCTAAAATCCTTAGAATTTCCTGAGTGATAAGAGTGATAAAAGTGTCTTGATTTACAATAAACCCCATTTCAACCACACCTGAGTTTATGCTAATGAGGTGAGTTTTGGAAAGAACCTAAGGACGAGGGCCGGTTGCCAGGGTGAGCAACCCTGTGGTTGGAAGGTTGGAATTTCCAGTCCCAGTCCCCTTGACCTCCAGGGAGGGAACATGGGCTGGAGGTTGAATAAATCACCAGCAGACAATGATTAATCAACTGTGCCTGTATAGAGAAGCCTCCATAAAAACTTACAAGGATGGGGCTCAGGGAGTGTCTAGGTTGTTGAAAGCACAGAGGTGCTGGAAGCAAGACACATTCAGAATGGGCATGGGAGCTCTGTGCCCTTTCCCCATACCTAAGTATCTCTTCCATCTGGCTATTCTTTTTTTTAAAAAAAAAATTTAATGTTTATTTTTGAGAAACAGAGCATGAGCGGGGTAGGGGCAGAGAGAGGGGGAGACACAGAATCTGAAGCAGGCTCCAGGCTCTGAGCTGTCAGCACAGAGCCTGACGCAGGGCTCGAACTCACGGACCGTGAGATCATGACCTGAGCTGAAGTTGGACGTGCAACCGACTAAGCCACCCAGGTGCCCCACCACCTGGCTCTTCTTGAGTTACATTCTTTAATGACAAACCAGTAATCTAGTAAGTACATGTTTCTCTGAGTTCTATGAGTCACTCTAGCAAATTAATCAGATCCTAGGAAGGGGTCATTGAAACCTCCAGTTTGTAGCAAGTCATTCCAAGCACAGGTAACAACTTGGACTAAAGTGTCGGAAATGGCAGGGGCTAGTAGGGATGTGTCTGCTAGGACTGAGCCCTTAACCTGTGAGATCTTATGC
The DNA here is from genome assembly GCF_018350155.1 of Leopardus geoffroyi. Lineage (NCBI taxonomy): Eukaryota > Metazoa > Chordata > Mammalia > Carnivora > Felidae > Leopardus > Leopardus geoffroyi. The sequence goes on along the minus strand of NC_059334.1, from coordinate 51,887,463 downwards.
TATCTCCAGGTAGCGTGTCAGAATTGAGTTAACTGCTTGGTGGTGGTGAAAAACACACATATTGTACAGAATTAATGTCCATCTGTCCCTGATGATTACCTCTTCCTCCCGCCCTCCATTCCTTGACATGTGTATCATCCATGGAAACTCATTATCCCAGGGGCGCCTGGGTGGCGCAGTCGGTTAAGCGTCCGACTTCAGCCAGGTCACGATCTCGCGGCCCGTGAGTTCGAGCCCCGCGTCAGGCTCTGGACTGATGGCTCAGAGCCTGGAGCCTGTTTCCGATTCTGTGTCTCCCTCTCTCTCTCTGCCCCTCCCCCGTTCATGCTCTGTCTCTCTCTGTCCCAAAAATAAATAAACGTTGAAAAAAAAATTTAAAAAAAAAAAAAAAAAAAAAAAGAAACTCATTATCCCAAACAGATATCATTTTGGTAGTGTCTACCACAGACTCATGAAGTTGGGCAAAACCGAGGCTTAAGACATTACATAAGTTGCCCTGAATCACACAGCTAGTAAGTGGCCAAGTCAAATTTTGAACACTGGTCTGACTCTTGGCAAATACTCCTACTGCCTTTTTCAGAAGGTGGCACAAGGCTTCCCCCCCCCCCCCCCCCCCCCGCCCTGCCCCATCTTCTCCATCTGGTGACTGAGTCAGAGTGGAGCCGATGAATTGTAGAATGTTGCATCTCAGAGATGTGGGAAGCTAAGTCCCCAAGTCCTGCGAGACCTCTAGATGTGGCCAGTGTGGATCCTCAAAAGCCAACCCCCAAGACCAAGTGGTGAGGGAGAGACTTTAGCTCTGGGCTACCTTAAAGGGTCATCCCCAGAGCATCCTGACTATATATAAGTAGCAAAAGGCCTATTAACCCAGATATACTCTTCATAACTGGAGCCACCAATTTTTTAAAGTCCCTCATGTTTCAAACACTATACTAGGCACCTTACATACATCTTATTATTTGATCTTCCCAATAGCCTTTGAGATAGATGCTACTGTTAAGTCTATTTTGCAGTTAGGGAAACTGAGATGTTACTAAGCTACTAAGGTTTGGGGTGGCTTACTACATAGCAATGCTGGGTTGCAGTTCTAACCACAATCCTGTATCTTTTCCTCCCTAAATCTCCTGAACTCATAACCTTATATTGGAGGCTGTTGAAGAGGGACTTTACGCGTCAGGGGAAAGGATGGATTAGATGACTTCTAAACCACCCTTTCTAAAGTTTCTTAACCTTCAGTTTAAGTTAATCTTAAGCTTCAGTTTCTTCACCTATAAAGTCAAAATAAACCTTACACTAGGTCCTGATATTAATCTGGCAGAAAAACTTCCTCAATTAACATCAATAAGAGGACAAAAAATAGTTTGCATTGATTTTCATCAGAGAGCAGTACACATCCACTGTCTTGTTCTAGGATTATGTCCCAGGAATATCTCTATTCTCTGTCACGATATAGTTTAAAGAGCCTTGATCACCTTGACATTCTACAGAACCTCACCCAGACCCACCATATTGATTGGATTTGAAGCGCAGGAAGTGGTAGTAGTTTGGATGCTGTTGTAAAAACTATATATGCCAGAGAGAGGTTGCTACACCTTGTGAAGACCTAGCTACTCTCCACATCCACCAAGTTTTGGGGTCCAACAGTCCGGATTATGCTGGAACATCCCCTCCAAGATAAAGGGCAAGTCATTGTATTTTGCATTCCTTTCCACTAATGACAGGCACAGCACTGAGTGGGTTTCATTGGATCCTGGAGGTAACATGTACTCCACTTGGGGATACTTTTATACCACATTTACCAAAGGACTCAGAAGGCTACCATTTTTGAGTGGCACCCAGAGCAAGACAGTTTCAGGAGATTCAAGCTGCAATATAGTCAAGCTGCCACTTGGGCCATCATGACCCATTAAACTCAGTAGTGCTAGAGATAGTTATGGTAGATATCAATGTTGTGTGGAGTCTCAGCCAAGGACTAATAGGAGAGCCACAGCACAGAGCCCAGCCACATCATCTATGGCAGAGAAATAATTACCATTTTCAAAGCAGCATCTGTGGTAGTACTGAGCCTCCATAGAGATTGAGCACCGAGCATGGAACATAAAAGTACTAATAATGAAGTAAGTGTTATCAGATCCACCAAGTCACAAGGTCAGGCAACCCATCATTTGATGGAAAAGTACATTCAGACTCGGATCCAAGAAGACCCCAAAGGTACAAATATGTTTTGACGCCAAAGGTAAAAACAAATCAATTGTGACCCCAAAGGTAACAAAGACGTTCATGTCACCTCCATCTGTTGTACCAATGCCTTCACCGCAGCTCTCACCTATGGCCTCATGGGGAAGCCCCTGCAACCAACTGACAGAGGGTCACAGATGGGTGCTAAGTGAACGTTTTAGAACCACAACACAGAGGGAGTTCTAAAAGTGCAGAAGGAAAAGCCTCCCAGTTACCAAGGCTTCCAGCAGCGCACTTAGTCATGCACTTTGTGAATAGCTTGACGCACAGCTATACACACAAAAGTGGAAAAGAGTATGGCCGGATGGTCAGGACCCAGGAAAAGAAAGATTAGAAGTCCCGAGAAAAGGCAGTTTGGGAACGAGTCATGTGGAAATGACTTGTGTCTTTGAAGAGGAGTCACCACTATACGTAGGGAGGATAAGTTGCCCTCTGGATGTTGCCACCTTCTCCTCTCAGTCACTGCAGGGCTCCAACAATATGCCCATGAGTGGCTCTTGTGGCGGGGGCGGGGCTGTAAGTGGGCCTAAGATCATGGGATTCCTCTCATTAAGGCTCTTCTCTCAGCTGTCACTCATGAATTTCCACCCTCACGACTGAAGAGACTGACACTGAATACTTGATATGGCACTCTATCTTGAGGAAACAGGCTAGCCATGTGGGGGGCATTGGTTAATGATTATTGATTATTGATCGCTAGATTGCTTAAAGGGGTTAGTTTGGTCTCTTTCTATCCCGATAGAGTAATGATTCATCCTTACCAGAGTTGATACCTCCTTCTTCTGTGTAGGGGTTTGCTTTCTCTGCCCGCTGCACCTCTTCCTGCACCACATCCAAGGTCTTATATAATGCCTGATTTACTGATATGTGATCTCTACATAACTTTGTATCAGATCAATAGATCTATTTTACAGTGAAGAAGAGGTGACATTTGGCATATAACTATGGAACTCATTTTTTCTACTATATATCAAATTACCTGGAAGGCACCAGCATGATATAATGATGGAATGGCCAATTAAAGACTCAGCTATGGCATCATCTCAGGAAAAACACCCTGCAGAATTAGGAAACTATCCTCCAGGATGTAATATATGTACAGCACCGATGGCTGATATATGGTGCTGTGTCCTCAACAGCTAGAATAGATGATTCTAGGAACCAATAGGATAGAAGTAGGATTGTCCCCTCTCATCATAATTCCCAAAGACCCAGTTGTAAAATTTGTACTTCCTATCCCTTTAATCTTAGGTTGTTTTGGATTAGATATCTTTCCCCCAGTCATACTCCCCCATGAGTGGTAGGGGAAGAATATTTTCACAAGAGGATTCTCTAAGTGTCCCACTGAACCTGAAACTATCATTGGCATCTAGTTATTTTGGTTTCTTAAGCCAATTAGCCAAAAGGCAGAGGCAGGAATCACCATATTAACTCATTTCCCTGATTATCATGAGGCTCTGGGATTACCGCTATATAGTCAGGGCAAGAGAGAGTACATCTTGATCAGGGGTGTTTCTTAGCACCTCCATGTCCAGTGATAAGCATAAATGGGCCATTTCTGGCTTCATGACCCAACAAGGATAAAGCAACTATGAGTTCTAGACCCTCAGAGATGAAGTTCTGGGCCACCCTACCAGGCAAACATCCTATACCTACTGTAGATCAGCCGAAGGTGAGAGATATATAAAAAGAATGGTGGAGGAGGAAACGGATAACTATCTATCAATCGTATCAGGGGATCAGTTGCAGCAGCAGAGACTGCAGCTTGTTCCATTTAATCTTCCTGGATTGAGTATTCAATAAGACTTGAGACTGGTCACCACTTTGTAAGCTCTCTGATGGGCTGGACTGAACAGAGTCCACAAACAGATCCAAGCAGTGGATTGGATTGAGCCAGATTTGCTCCTTGTCTCAAATCCTCTTGGCCCACCTTTATACTCCAGTCATTGGTGCCACAGTCTGCAGGTATAACCCCAAAACCCTATTCTCTGCCACTCTATTCGTTCCTCTGGCTGCTGTAACAAATTACCACAAGTCTATGTGCTTGTCTCTTCCAGCTCTAGAGCTGCATTCGTTGTCCTTGGCTCATCGCCCCTTCCTCTATCTTCAATGCTAGTCATGTAGCATCGTCTCTCTACGATCCTGTGTGAAACACATGACTTTCTTTTCCAGTGTGTAGTCAAATGTCCCTCTTATAAGGACGCTGTGCTTGCACTTAAGGCCTACCTAGGCAATCCAGGATAACCTCCCCATCTCAAGATCCTTAATTTAATCACATCTGCAAAGCCCCATTTTGCCATATAAGGCACACCTGCAGGTTCCAAGGGTAAGGACTTGGATATATTTAGGAACCATTATTTAACCTGCTGTAGCCACCATCATACTCTAATGCCTAAGGGAATCTACTCCGATGTTCTGGTGCATACACAAATCTGGAAGTTTGAGGACTTAACGCCCCATGGAGCAAACTTCGCCCAAGGGGGACTGAGATCCGGTGGCTTTTCCTCTATCCCACATCTCAGACAGACAATTCTGAGGCATATTCTACATAGCTTTTCAAAGTACCTTCAGCACAATGGGGGCCTAGTTGCCTACAGTGATTACAGGCCAAATAATGCCGCCAATTTTATGACTTTAAATATGATCTCTATGCTGACAACTCCCAAGTGTATCTCCAGAGTGGACTACTCCTCTGAACTCCAAGTGTCTATGTCAATACTACCTTCTCTACTGATCTCCTAGATGTCTAATTGAAAATCTCAACACGTTAGAAACAAAAAACCAACCACCCTTCCCCTTCCCCGCCCCGATTCCTTTTCCCTCAAAACATGTTTATTCCAGAGTCTTCTCCATTTCCATACATGGCAGCTCCATCCTCCCAATTACTCCAGAGTAGAACCCTGGTGTCATCATTGACTCTTTTCTTTTTCTCACACTCAACCACTTCTCCACTAGAAAATCCCGATTGGTTCTACCTTCAAACATATCCATCATCTGAACATCCTTTATCCCTTCTACCTCTACCAAGCCACAGTCACTTCTCACCTGTGTTATTGCAATAGCCTTTGAATTCGTTTTCCTGCTTGCATCCCTGCTCCCTTGTAATCTACTCTTGCCATAGTGGACAGAAGATCCCTTTAAAACCTATGTCAAAAATTGTCACTCCTCTGCTCAAACTCACCAGTGGGTTCTCATCTCATTCCGAATAATCTCAAATACTGCCTGCGAGCTACAAAATCCCATGTGATCTGGCCCTGACAACCTCTCTGCCTTTCTCATTCTGCTGTAGCTACACTGCCTCTTTGCTATTCCTTAAACATGCTAAGCATACTTCTACCTTAGGGACTTTTCACATGCTGTTCCCTCTGCCTGGAAAACAACACGTCCTGCAGATATCCCTAGGGCTCCATCTTCCTTCAGACTTTGGTGTAGCTGTTACCTTACTGGCGAAGGCTTTCCTGATCACCTTGTGTAATATAGCAACTCTTAACCTTGTTTTATTTTCTTTCCTGGCACGTATTGACTTTCTGCATGGCACATGCAGCCTACATATTTGCTTGTTGATATATTTATTGTTATCTCCTCTCATTGTAGAATTTTATCTCCTTCATGAGGATCTTCATGAGAGCAATGACCTAATTTTATTCACTGCTCTGTCCCTAGAACAATACCTGACACACTGTTAACATTCAATATACGAACGCTAGGTCATGGTCAGGTATTGCTAGGTTCTACTATTGCCATGTGGCATGCTACGTAATATTCTATTTCTCATCTGTGGAGAAGAAAACGCCTAAGGTGACACAACATGAGAACCTACATCTTTTAACTGTTAATGTTTTATTCGTTTGTTTTTTGGGGTTTTTTTTTTTTTGAGACAGAGAGAGACAGAGACAGAGCGCAGGTGAGGGAGGAGCAGAGAGAGGGGGAGACGCAGAATCCGAAGCAGGCTCCAGGCTCCAAGCTGTCGGCACAGAGCCCATCACAGGGCTTGAACTCACTAACTGTGAGATCATGACCTGAGCCGAAATCAGACACTTAAGAGACTGAGCCACCCAGGCGCCCCTACGTCTTTTAACTCTTAACTCAGTGATGCTTCAGATAACCTTGTGGGAACTTGGCTGCTGTGGTCAAGGCAGTAGCTCTATGTTAAGTGGGAAGATTCAGACCCAGGTTTTCCCAGATCTCATGAGTCCCAGCTTTCATTGTTAGAGGCCGGAAACTGCTTCTGTGGTTAGACTATGGCTGTGTCTCCTGCACAGGAAGTCAGCTAACCATGGCAGTCCTCAGAAAGCAAACTGATGCAGTGTGTTTCGTCTGGGTTTGTCTTGCAGCAGTTCAATTCTGTGAGCAGTGAGGGGTACACAAAGGGAGGGAGGGAGCTTTTGTTTGCTGTTTTCAGGCACTTTTGTCAGAATCATAGGCTACTAGTCACATAGCATGAAATTCAGAAAATTGGTTTAGGATGAAATCCAATGTAAACCTGAGGACATTTAATATAGTTTTGGGAAGAGTTTTGATTTGAGTAATTATTTGCTCCCTGTACCGTGAGTTAAAAAAAAATAATTACCTGAAAAATTACAACCGTGCATGTGAAAAAAAAAAAAAAAAAAAAGGTTTGAGAAGTTTGGTTCAGGTTCCCAGTGGGTTAAGAGATTGATTTGTTGTTGTTATTTTTGCCTGCTGGTTTTTGCAAAGACAGACATGTTTTGTTTTGGTTTCATATTAAAATTATTTCCTACTTAACTTGAAGTCTGATGCAGAAGTATTTTGATTATCTATTGTTGCATAAGAAGCCACACTCACGCAAGGATTTGTTCTCCTGCTCCTGTGGGTAGGATGGACAGACCCTCTGCTTGCTTTCCTTTGGGCTCACTCACGCAGCTGCATTCAGCTGGAAACTCGGCGGCACTTAAGACAGGGGTCAGAAAACCTTGCCTGATAAGGGCCAGATATTAAATATTTTAGACTTCAATGGTTATATAGTCTCTGTCACAAATCCTTGAGTCTGCCATTATAGCATAATAGCAACCACAGACAATATACAAACAAGGGAGTGAGGCTATGTCCTAACGAAGCCTCATTTGTGGACTCTAAAATTTGAACTTCATATAATTCCCATGTGCTATAAAATAGTACTCTTCTTTTGATATTTTCCACCCATTAAAATGGCTAAAACCATTCTTAGCTCATAGGCTACACAAATATAGCTGGGCTGGATTTAGCCCATGGGCTACGGTTTGCCAACTCCTATTTAAAAGGTCTGGGATGGTCTCACTCAATGTCTGGCAGTTGTTGGTGGCTGTCGTCAGGGGCATCTTGGTTCCCCTCCACAAGGCTTCTTCTTTAGGAAGCTGGTCCGGCTTGTGTTCATGGTGGTCTCAGGGCTGCAGTCCAAGGGGCAGAAGGCAGAGGCTGCAAGGACTCTTGAGGCCTATGCTCCACACCTCATGTAGTGTCATTACTGTTACATTCACTTAGACACAGTAAGTCACAAGTGCTGTCCAGACTTAAGGGATGAGACAATAAACTTCATCTCTTGACGAGAGGAGCTATAAAATATTGTGGCCATATTTTTCAACCTCTCCCAATAACTGGTTGAATTGTGTCTCCCCAAATCTTAAACCCGGTACCTTAGAATGTGACCTTACTTGGAAATAAGGTTGTAGCAGATATAATTAGCTAAGATGAGGTCATGATGGATCAGGGGATGGGCCCTAATCCAATATAACTTCTGTTCTTTATCAAAAGGAGAAATTTGGAGACACACACACACACACACACACACACACACAGTGTGCCACGTGAACTTGAAGAAAGAGACAAGGGTGTTGCGTCTCCAAGCCAAAGAATGTGAAAATTGTGAGTCCCTCAGTTTCCTGGGGCTACCATAACAAAGTATCACAAACTGGGTGGCGGAAACAAAAGAACTGTATTGTCTCACAGTTCTAGAGGGTAGAAGTCCTGGATCAAGGCACTGGCAAGTTGACAAGTTTGGTTCTTTCTGAGGGTCATGAGGGAAAGAGCTCTGTTCCAGGTCTCTCTCCTTGGCTTGTAGACATCTTCTCCCTGTGCCTTCACATCACCTTCCTTCCGGATGAGTCTGTGTCAAAATCCCCCTTCTTATAAAGATTCTAGCCCCATTGGATTAGGATGCACCCTAACGACCTCCTTTCAATTTGATTAAAGACCCTGTCTCTAAATAAGGTTACAGTCCAAGAACTGAGGGTTAGGACTTCAACTTGTGAATTTGGGGGGAACGTAATTCAATCCATAACAGCCAGCAAACGACCAGAAGCTAGGAGAGAGGCATGAAACCGATTCTTCTTCAGATCCCTCAGAAGCAGCCAACCCTGTTGTTTAAACCACCCTGTCTATGGTACTTTGCTGTGCCAGCCCTTGGGTACAAGTACAGTAACTGTAAGTAAAAGGCAATGTTCCAAGAGCTGAAGCTGCAACTAAAACAATAACGAGAGGTTATAACACGTTGAAGATCTGAAGTTCGGCACTCGGATGCCTCTATCCAAATCTGCCGACAGATAAAAATATTCCAAAAGTCACTGTGAGTGATTTTACATGTGTTAGTTACAAATACCAAGGTTTGGAAGTCCTCACATTTCACACTTTTTCAAAATAGAAATCCAGGCAGTAATATTCCTGATCCTAATTTATATTCCTACACAAAAATGGAAACGTAAATTGAAGCAAACCAACCATCAAGCCCCAAAATATTTAGGGATCAAAAGAGGACCTTTAATTAATTTCATTTAATAGTTGAGAGAAATTAATTTTTTAAAAAAATATATGATTCCTCTAAATTCAGGGAGTTAGAGCGCTAGGTCACTTACTGAGACCCACAATGCAAATACTGTGATCTCTTTATTCCTAACCAAGCGCTCTTCCAGCCAGCCAGCTACCTCCCTCCTTTGTTTGAACTCAACACAGAAATATCATACCGTATAATTTAAATGTAGGGTTTAAAAATATTTTTTACGTATATATATTCTCATCTTTGTCCTAAATGGTAGGATTTGTTACATCAGTTTCATAGATGACAAAATGGGAGCTTAACATCACTCAAGATAATCAATTTAGATGGACAGAACCTGAACCCTGGTCTTCAGGTTCCAAATTCACTACACGTCAGCTGCCTTCCTAATACTAAACAAAGGTATCAGAACTCAAAGCCAATTGGTTCACATAATCGAGGAAATCAGATCTTGCCTTAAGTGGCGAAACTAATGCTTCAGTATGAAAGTTTCTGTGAGTCACTATTTTCTTTCTTCTTTTAAATTTTTTTTTAATGTTTATTTATTTTTGAGAGAGAGAGAGAGACAGAGTGTGAGCAGGGCACGGGCAGAGAGAGACAGAGACACAGAATCTGAAGCCGGCTCCAGGCTCTGAGCTGCCAGCACAGAGCCTGATGCAGGGCTCGAACTCCCAAACCATTAGATCATTACCTGAGCTGAAGTCGGACGCTTAATGAACTGAGCCACCCAGGCACCCCTGTGAATCACTATTTTCTTAAACCAATATTGTGCTTTCTTCAAAAAATTCATATATGTTTTTCAAATTCCTGACTTCTTATAAATTATTTTAAGTTTTTCGTGGGACCACGTCAGGTATGTCACTAGGTTACTGAGGAGTTTCAACCTGTTGGAGTATAAACATGAAACATTTTTTTTTTTAATGTTTATTTATTTTTGAGACAGAGAGAGACAGAGCATGAACGGAGGAGGGGCAGACAGAAAGGGAGACACAGAATCTGAAGCAGGCTCCAGGCTCTGAGCTGTCAGCACAGAGCCCGACACGGGGCTCGAAGTCACAGACCGTGAGATCATGACCTGAGCCGAAGTCGGACGCTTAACCGACTGAGCCACCCAGGCGCCCCAACATGAAACATTTTGATTTAAACATTTGAACCCAAGAGACCTGATGCTCTCAGTTCAAGTTCCAGTGCAAGTCCAAAGGCCTGAGAACCAAGAGAGCTAATCGTGTAAGTTCCAGTCAGAGTCTGAGTCTGAAGGCAAGAGACCAATGTGCCATTTCAGAGATAGTCAGGCAGAGTTCAATTTACCTCTTATTCAGCCTTTCATTCTACTCCAGCCATCAAAGAACAAACTGGATGAGGCCCAGCCCCTCTGGGGAGGGCAATCTGCTCTATTCAGCCCACTGATTCAAATGTTAATCTCATCCAGAAACACCCTCACAGATACACCCAGAGTAATGTTTCACCAAATATCTGGGCAACCTGTCCATTATGGTTGACACGTAAAATTAACCATCACAAGTGGGGAAAAGGAGAAAGGGCAAACTTGTCTTTACTCAACCGGTTGAGGTCTTCCCTTGCTGTATTGCTAACTATCCAGCTCACGCCAGTCAATGACCACACCTCCAGTATGACAGATATTCATGCCGAGGTTCTTTGAAGCTCCTGAAGCCCCCCTCCCTCTTCCTACTTTACAAATCCCTCACTAGCAGATGTTGCTCCAGCTCTACTTCTACTCCTGGGCTCTCCTTCCACTTCAGTTCCCAGCAAGGGTGGCAGATGCAACATCAACTTGTTGTTGGGTGTCTGCGCAATAGATAATCCTCTCAGTGGGATAACAGCAAGATGGCTCAAGCCCAGATCCCTGCAATCCGCTGTGTCCAGCTTTCCCATGGGAAATTCAAGCTCATTGCCAGGCCCAGTGGTGGGCGGGCACGCAGCTGCTCCAAGTTGTGGACAATCTCTCTGTACCCTCCACATCTCTCCAATTCTCCTCAACACAGATGCAGAAGAGGCAGTCTGCTGTGAATATCCAACCTGGGGAGCGGGATGTCAGTCTCCTTTTCATGGTGGAAGCCCCAATCTCTATGCCCAATTCTCTTGATGATGCCCCCCACCTCCCCTTGCTTGGCGTAGGTAGGAAGCCACTCCCTCGATCTCATCCAGGGAAATGTAATAGTAGCCATGCCTGATAACACTTTCTTAGACTTTGATTTCTTTCTTGGTCTTCTGTGTAGAGGACAATGTCTGCAACAAGGGTAACACCATCTCCAAGGGGCACTTTGGAAATATGTGAAGCGATTATTGGTTAACACAGTGAATGGGAGACTGCACTGACACTTAATGGGCAAGGCCAGGGATTCCACACTGCCAGGAACGCATGGGACAATTCCATACCATGAATTGTCTCATAACCAGCATGTCTTTCCAGTTCCCTGCAAGACATTTTATAATTATCTGAGCCTGGAACCTAATTCCATTTTATAGAAAAACTACGAAGTATTTTTGTCAAAGTATTTTTATATAGCTTTAACAGACCTTGAATTTTCCAGAAATGTAACTACCATTGTGAATAAAGGGAAGATTATAGAGTGCTTATTTTTTTGGAATTTTATCAAGAACTGTTGACAATTTTGGACCATCAAAATCACTGATGGCGAGGCCATTTGTACTGCCTAAGTTGTGAATCTATCGATCCACATTTTATCTGTTCCATTGGCAATAAATCTATACAAAAAACCAAATTTACTTATTTAGGTCTTATTTCAATATGTTAGGTATAAAGACAAGGTGTTAACAATATTCAACTTTGTATTGGCTTCCTTTTTTTTTTTTAATCCAAACTTATTCATTATAAGTAGGCCAAGCAATCGACTACTTCATTATGTCTTCTAGGGTTCTTGTGCCCCAGGAAATAAGTACTAAAGCAGATTATTACTTTAATTACAAATTATGTCCCTTTTATTTATATTATTTCTGTCAGGTTAGGGCATTATCTTGGGTGTTTAGGGGAAATTGTATGTATATACAAATTATATCTGTCAATTACATTTTGTGATGGCAACTTGGCATTGCATAATATTTGTTGCTAAAGGAGGTGTATTGTCCAAGGGACCTGACAGCCATTCAGATAGACCGAGAAGGTACACTGGGAGGAGTGGTACTGGGGCTTCTACAGGGCTGGTTCTACCATCTCTTCCTTGTGGTAAGGATTTTGGCCCCAAATCTTATAGTATGCAGATGCTCACTTCATTTTTCAGCCATAGGTCATACATACCAAATCTCAACATCTTATTATAGGTGTAAATTAATTAATAAAATTTACTATTATTAATTTATTGGTGCCTTCTAGATATTGGGAATGTGAGATAGGGCGATGCTTTGTATTTTCTTTCTCACCAATTCTAGCTGATTCCTCTTTTATTTAAATATTTCATTGTGTAATATATCGATCACCAGGCCTAACATTATTATTTTGGTCCAGGTACATTAGTTTTTCACCTCAGTTCATTCAATTCTGTTCCAGTTCAATTGGAATCAACTCAATTCAAATTCTGAGTATTCTCAGAATTTCTGAGATCAGCCTTCATTCCTTCTTCTGGAAGATTTGAGATTGTACAAAATAGATCAGAAATGACATAATTATGGTAAGTGCACTGCCACACCCCACTTTAGTGTCCGTGCAGACACGGCTAATCAATCATGACAATTTTTCTCACCAAGTCTTGATCCATCCTGAGACTATTTTTCAAAAATATTTCGGAGTAGTCATGATCAATTGACTGGAGTTGGCCCAGATTGGTCAAAGGTCACTGGACAAAGACTTAGGTGGACTTGGCCCAAGCCTTGGCTCTGAAGTTACCAGATATGTGACCTTGAGTAAGTACCTCACCTCATTAGGTCTTAGTCTTTTTTTCTGTTAAAACAGGAATGACAACCCCTAAGTCATAGAGTTCTAGAAAAGATCATCTGAGATAACAGAAATCAGGCTTTGCAAGTGGTATAGGGCTTGATGAACCTGGGTGGTTCTTCCTACAATGATCCCCATAACATTCTGAGATCTACTGAACAGGCCTAGGGAGGGTGAGCAGGTTCCCCATCTGGGACATTTATTGCCACTGGTGCTCAGAGCCAATTTTCTCTCTGTATCTGGACTCTTATGTGGCGAGTCTGGCCATGAGACAGGTATTTGAAAACATAGACTGTAAGGTTAGCAGATGTGGGTTTGAATCTGAGATCTCTTCCTTCTTAGCTGTGTAAACAAATTTCTTTAACCCATGAGGCTCCGTGTGTTCATCTGTAAAATAGGTAAAATAATCATATCTGTATTAAAAATGACTATGAGATGTATGCGAACTAATTAAACACTTATCCCAGGGCGTGGCGTATGGTGAGTGCTCAATAATGGTAATGAATAGGTTGGATTGAGGGAAAGTCCCAGTACAGTTCAGAATTTGTCGTAGGTGGAAATTTTCACACCCTACATAGCCCTTCGACGAGACTTTAAAAGCCTTTTCTAATCAATTGTATGAGCCATGAATTTAAGGGATAGGCTTCCCAGCTTTTCTGACTTGGACTCCCCTTCAAAAAAAAAAAAAAATCACAAAAGGGAAATCTAGAAAAATGAAGCTGTACCCTTTACGTTTTTCACAATTGCCTGTCTTCGCTCACCTTCAGTGACGCTGTTTTCTGCAGCTGAAATTGGTGCCGTCCATTTTGGAGATTTCCCGCATATTCTAGAAAGATTCGGTAAAAATAAAATCCCTAAAGTGCCATGGAGGAATGATTGATTAAGCACACCTCTTTAATAAAAAAGTTGTTTTTTTTTTTTTTTCCCCATAGATCGGTTTGAAAGTTTTGCAGCCAGTCTTGACCTTGAGGAGCACCTTGGAAAAATACTTCTCAGGTGGGTTAAATCTCCGGCAAACAATCCTCTATCCTTCATTGTAAGGAATGAGCGATTGTAGTGTTCTAGAATGTTCCTGGCATTAACTCCAGCAAGAAATGAGAGGAATTCTTGACATTTCAGAACTCTGATGTGGCAATTTCTTTGAACATTCTTTTAAAAGGAGGGTGGATTAAAAAAAAAAAAAATCTTTCAATAGTTGCATTGTTGTATCTGAGCATTCCTCTTCCAGTGGATTTACTCTAATGATCTAAATGTTTCTAGGGAAGATGGTTTCCCCTCCAGTAAGGGCACAGCCTAGTGATCATAACAGAGACATGAATGTAAATTGCTTTGGGATGGAAAATTGACTGAATTGTAACAAGTGGCAGCTGCCAGAAGAAAGCCTCTGCTGCCTTTTATAGACCAGGGTCTGGCTGCATCACTCTGCTTCCTCTGATCTCAGGAGGCTGGATAGAAGGTGGGCCCGTGTTTGTGACAGTCCTGAGTTTCCTGAGCACTGCCTGAGCAGGGTGTGAGCATTGCCTTGCTACCATGATCTCAACCCTGACTGAAAGCGTTACCATATTTGGGCATCCTTAATGCTCACTCCATCAATAGAAAACACATCATAGCAGCAGCAGCCATGGCCAGAGCAAAAGGCAGGAATAAGGAAGGGAGGAGAACAGAGAGAGGAAGGGAGAGGGGCAGGCAGCCAATGACCAAGAGAAATACACTGAGCCCCATGGAGAGACACTCAGAGACAAGACCTACCTATCAGCAGACACACAGGAAATGAAACAGAGAGTCAGATCAGGGAGGAGAAAGAGAAAAGAGGAGGCAAGTAATGGAGAGGAGGCAGAAAGAGACCCAAGTTGATATCTATTTCTACCTTTCCTTCCTTCCTTCCTTCCTTCCTTCCTTCCTTCCTTCCTTCCTTCCTTTTTAAAAATTTTTTCTTGATTTATTTTGAAAGAAAGAGAGAAAGAAAAAGAGCATGAGGGGGGGAAGGGCAGAAAGAGAGGGAGGGAGAATCTCAAGCAGGCTCCCTGCTGTCAGCAGAGAGTCTAATGTGGGGCTCGATCCCATGGCCCTGGGATCATGACCTGAGCCAAAATCAAGAATCAGACACTCAACTGAGCCACCCAGGCACCTCTCTCTCTCTTTCTATCTGAAGTTATATATAGAAATATATACACATGTTACGTGTGTGTGTGTGTGTGTGTGTGTGTGTGTGTGTGTGTGTGGTTAACCCTTTCACAGCCAACCTTGCTGGTCAATGACCTAGTAGGGTCTCTGGTCCCTGTTTCTACAGAGTTCGGAGGTATTCATTTGGTTTGGGTGTAGAATGTAAGGTCCTAGTGACCTCAACTGCATCAAATCCCCCTCAAGTACGGGGATCTCACCTATGTACCTGACATAGGATCAGGAGGAAAAAGCCCTCTTCTCTTGAAAACTATTAGCATTTCTAACCAATTCCTTGTCTAATTTATACTTATCAGAATATATAAACTCTAGATTAGCACGAACTAGTTCTTGGGTTTTTCTTCAATATCAGTTCACATTGTGTCCCTTCAAAAGACATCATTTAGAATCCTAGAGGCCCAAGGTTGTCCACAGACAACCTTTTCCCTCATTAGCTTCTTGGCCCCTTTCCTCCATTGCCCCATGTCCTGCTGGAGAGGATGAGATTTAAGGATTGACTGCTTTAGTTACTTACTTTTGCTAGGAATTTCATCTCACCTGTGAGAAGCTCTAACTGAATCCTTAACTCTCTTGCCCAAAATGTGGTAGATGTGAATTGAAGTAAAGTAACTGGTTTTCTTTCTGTCTTTATTTCCATTTTTGGCAGGAAGGGGTTCAATAGTCTGGCATAAATTCCTTTCCTGGATTCATGCCCACAGCCCTGGAAGAGTTTAGCTATCAATCCTCTAAAGTTTGATTGATTTGTCATGTTCTGATGCTGGAATGAGTTTGTTAGGGGAAATTTATGAACACATTACCCGAACTGCCAAGAGCCTTAAATGCTTGAGGATTTCCTGAAGAGACACTCCAAGAATCTTCTTTGGCTTTTTTGTTTTTCCTTAGGATGTGGTGTGATTTTCACGGTCTATTTGTCATAATGCTTCCCTGACGTAAAATACTCATACAGCATAAATAAGCTCTCCCTGAAATACTTCGAGTCTTTCCAATCTGGAAGTCTGAGCTTAAGTTCCCTGCTTTAAATACATGGCAGACACATTAGCCATTGGAAGAGATGGCAAGTTTCTATCCGGCCTAAACGGAACTTTTTATTATGTGTACCTGTTTTTAGCATGCCTGAGTACACAGATTTGGTCTTTCGATGTTTCCAATGTTATGGTATCGACTGCATGAACCTTAATTATCGCTAGAACTTCTTGTTGGGTGGAGTTTTTCATCTCTCTTTCTCCCACTTGGTGCTTTTTGCTTCAAAGTTATTTTGTCTGCTACCAATATTTCCCCTCTGCATATTTTGGTAGCATTTACACAGGATCTCTTTGCCCATCCCTTCAGTTTCACCCTCTCAATCTCGTTCTGGCACACGTGTGTCTCTTATAAACAGCAGATAGCTTGCTTTGTATTGTTTCACCCCATATAAGAGTATTTGTCTTTTAAAAGAGGCAGTTAACTCATTCATATGTATCCATTTGGATGTATCTCCTGCCACTTGATTTCAGATTTATGCCCGTTCGTTTGTTTAGCAAATATTTCCTCTGCTTTCTTGTTGTTTCTCAGATATAGAGACTTTGTCCATCGTATGTGAATTATGGTGTAACCACAGTGATGTTGATGAATAATGGAATTGTACCTTTTGGTACCATGCCTTGAAGAAGGAACACTTGTCTCCCAAGTTAATGATACCCAAACTTGGCAAATCTTGATAGTGACTGCCTTCAGAGACAGGCTTAGTTCTGATGGGATTTAACTACAATAAAGGTTCTTTGGACTTGGAGTCAGCCCGGGCTTTGAATTTTCATGCTCTCCCTGCGTGCGCACGCGCACACACACACACACACACACACACACACGCTTGCTATGTGACTGTGGGTATTTAATTAACCCCTGCACCTACTAATTTCCCCATCTGTAAAAATCTTGAGGTGATTGAGGAGATTTACTGGAGCAACATGGGGAAGCACTTGCCATAATTCTAGGCTTACTGCCGTCTTAACAATGTCTCTATAAAAATAAAACTCCATCTCTCTTGGTTTGTGGTGCATTTCCTTTTCGGAGCTGGGGTCTGGTTGGTATGCAGGAAAAGGAGAAGGCATGTGAGGTATGTTATCTGCTTGTCATCACAAGAGGAGCCAAGTGGCAGGCCACGGATTGAAGCACATCCGGAGCATATCGGGGTAGGCCTCGGAATTCCACAGTAAAGACTCTGAGATAAGGAAGTGCCAAGGGTGGGGGCTGCTGAATGGCCTGGGCTTCTGCTGACCAGGGCCAAGTCCTTGTGAAAAAAGAGATGAGGAGGGAACGTGGCTTCTAGAGCCACCAAATAAGGAAGGACATCATCTCTCTCACCTTTGTCCAAGGGCGGATGTCAGCCACCAGAGCGAGTCACCCAACACCATCTAGTATCCCCCAAACACCGGTTTCAAAGTGACGAGGGAGCGTGGGGAAAGCTGAGCGCAAAGTGCAGGCTAACAGCACCTGTGTCCCCGCCAGGTGGGATATGTGTGCTATTCCTCGGACACTCCTGGCTGCCCAAGAACAGGGGAGAGGAAAGAGAGCAAATGGCTGACGGACAGAGGTCACAGTCACGCGGGACAGGTGTCTCCTTCAGTTTACAGATAACTTAGTAAACTGCAAGAAAAAAAACCAATCTTATCCATAGGCTAATCTCCAGACACCTATAGACTCCGTTTCCTGGAGCCCTAAGATCACCCTCATCAAGATGTAAAGGGGTTTAAGCGCTTGCCATGGTGATGTGGGAAACAAAGGCAAATGGAAAATTAAATTCCCTTCCTGCCTACAGCCCACTGACAAGTCCTTCAAACAGGCAGTGTGACCTTCCTCTAGGAGCTCAGCTGCCTCAATGATAACACTTTGCTAGGCGCAAAAGAGAATCTTGGCTTAACATTATCCTGGCCCCCAGGATCCTGTAAGTCTACTTTAACATATAAAAATTCCTCTGGAAACTTCCTTTATCTCAACTCCCCCAAGATATATGTTAGCAATCGTACTCCCAGCCATGGCCCCCTGATATACATCTGAAGGGTCTCATGACTGAGGCTTTACTAAACGGTAATAAATGCCATTTTCCTAACAACACCTCGCCCCTCAAGGTCCTGGAAACCTCGCTTCCAAAATTCCTTAGAGACTTAACTCTATCCCTGACCCCCTCCCAACCTGAGGATATAGAATCAGTTACCCACCACAACCCCAGTGCAGCTCTTTCTGCCCACAAGCCCTGTCCCCATGCTTTAATAAAATCACCTTTTTGCACCAAAGACGTCTTCAAGAATTCTTTCTTGGCAGCGGGCTTTGAACACCACCATCACCTGACAAGGACCTAGGTCAAGCTCTGAGCTAAGTGGTGCAGTAGGGAACACTTTCACGAACAAATCAAACATTTCTTTTATTTCTCAAATGATTTCTAACCTTTCATTGTGTTTTCCTTTTCCTTCATCTGCCATGCAGAACCTACCTAGAAAAGAGGACAGCTGTCCTTTGAAGCTCCTGTAACCTCAGCCCCCTCCCCTTCCCTTCCCCACCCAGCACGCTTTGTCCAGGTCGGTGGTTCTGATCAGTTACCAACCCAAACTGAGTCCCCAGGGAGCAATTGGGCTGTGCCTCCAGAGGTCATTTTCTTGCCAAACATTCCTTTTCAGTGAGAGGACGTTTTCATCCCCTGGTAAACAATCCCCAGCCTGCACAAAGCAGAGAAGGGTGCCTGTCCCTCTGCACGGCTCTCCACTCAGTCCTGAGCTGATTCCAACCCCAGAGGCGTCAGTCTGCTCTATAAATTCCTTTGTGAAACCTGAGAGCTTGGGCTCCGAAGGAGAGCAAAGATCTTGGAGGGGTTACAGTTTCCCTCCTCCCTTTTAAAGGTCTGCTTGTGTTGGCAGCAGAAGAGTGTGTTTTTCCAAACAGGCTCTTCCCTTTCTTATGGGAATTCAGTTCAGAAAGCCCTGCCAGGCTCCTTCTAAGTGGGAGAGGTAAGATCACCTCCCTTGCAGGTCTACACAGGAAAGAGATGCCATGCCTGGGGCCGGGCTTTCTAGTTACAAGGGTCTGAACCTCTTTCTGAAACAGGCACTTATTAGGAGGGGCATGGCTCCACTTACCAGGAGGTAGGGGGTGGAGGCTGGGCTCATCTGAACTTCACCTCTGCCTTTAGTTTCAGTCCCTGTTGTTTTTGAGAGAGACAGAGAGACAGAGACAGAGAGACAGAGACAGAGAGAAAAGAAGAAAGCAGGAAGAAAAGAAGGACGGTAGGAAGGGAAAGGAGGGATGAAGGGAGGAAAGAAAGAAACCTTTAGCCGGCCGCCCTTGGGCTGAACCACTGTGTGGGCACCTGAGTCCCTCACCACCGCCTGGTACTCTCCTCCTCCACGAACCTCCAGGGCCATTTTTGTTTTATTCATATTCTAGCCATTAGTACACATTCAACCCCAGAATTTGGAAATGAAGTGAGGAGTCATCAGCTGGTGGAATGTTAGAAAACTCATCTTTTGAAAACAATACACGGTTTTGGTGGCAGCGAAGGGGATAAAATGGAGAGAGAAGTCAGCTGCTGCCCTCTCTAAGCCTTTCAATTTCACCACCTTCGTGGGGGCTCTCGGACCTCACGACCCCGGAGGGTCAACAGACAAAAAGTTTTCCCTTGATCCACCGGGTGCCTGAGCAGGTGTGTGCTGACAGACGCCGCATTTTTAATCTCTCATCAGAAGCATCTCCTTGCCATTTCCCGCTGGAAGGTGGTGGGAAAAGCGGGTCATGGGCAAGCCATTCTGGCTGAGTGACGCTTTCCCCAACCAGCTGCCCGGCTGGCTGCTCGGAAGCAGATGCAGGCAGAGGGCTCCGAGCAGGGCATTCCTGAGGCTGGAGGTCTGCGAGTCGCTGATGCGCAGGGCGCGGTGCCCGCAGGCAGCCTGCTCCTCCCTTCCGCCCCCTCCCTCGGGCCTCAAGCCTGCCTCCCTCGTCGTGTTTGCTTTGCATTAAACACAGGTTTATTGAGTGCCTACTGGGTGCCGGGGTCTGCTCCAAGTGCCTGGCATAGATCGGTGAGACCAACAGGCAAACAGACACCCCTTGCTTCACGGAGCTAATGTTCCAGGGTTCCTATTTCACTAAAAGGTAGTATTTATGTTAAAATTTGCAAAGGTTCAGAAAAATTGAAATGACGACAGTGAGAACCCGTACACACTTCACCCAGATTCAATTAATATTTTACAGTTGTGTTCTTTTTTCTTTCTTGGCCTTTGTTCTCTATACATACATACACACACGTAGAGGTTTTTTGTGGAAACCATTTGGAAGTAGGCATCATGACACCTCACCACTAAATAATTTAGAATATATAGGGATGCCCTCCTACATTACCTCAAAACCAGTACTGCACATAATACTATCATTAGGGGGACCTGGGTGGCTCAGTCGGTTAAGACTCTTGATTTTGGTTCAGGTCATGATCTCACCGTTGGTGGGATCCAAACCTCCATCAGGCTCTGTGCTGACAGTGTGGAGCCTGCTTGGGATTCTCTCTCTCCCCCTCTCTCTATCCCTCCCCTGCTTGTGCACGCTCTCTCTCTCTCTCTCTCAAAAATAAATAAATAACTTAAAAAACACTTTCATTAATAGTGCTTAAAATACAAGTTATATTCAAATGTCTTTAATTGTCCCCAAAATGCATTTTATGGCTTTTGTTTTTTAGATAACAGGATCCAACAAAAGTTCATGCATTTTGTTTGATTGTTATGTCTCTTTCAGTTTCTTTTAATCTAGAACACCCAATTCTTTTTTGTTTGGCTTTTCAAGTCATTGACCTATTTGAAGAGCCCAACTGGTTTTGGTTTTGTTTCTGTTTTGAATGTCCGACATTGTGGATTTGTCTGAACGCTGTCTCGTGATTGGATTCAGGTTAATCATTTGGGTAGGAAGAGTACATAAGGGATGGGGTGCACTTTTGATTGCAACACTTCAGGAAATGCATAATGTCAGGTTCCACAGGCACAGGCTAACTAAACACTGAATGAATACATTGTATAAAAGGTGCATTTCTTTCCCATAGATTTACTGCCACAATTCTGAGACTGCGATCAGGATGGTTTCAGTTTACTACAGCTTCAAAAATACATGTCTATGTATATAATACACACATACTCGTGTAAATCTCAACCCTACGATGGTATTCTCAACTCTAGACTGGAATAGAGAATCAGCTGGGAAGTTTAAAAAATTACTAATACCGAGCCCCAGCACTTCCTCTGATAATCAGTTTGATCATTCATCAAAGTGGGGTTTGTTGGGTCTCTCCATTTTAAAGACGCCTTTTGTTCCTTATTATTTAATAAATAATCTCTGTGATCCAGGAGTACTAGGAGAATATCCTGATGCCCGGTGGCCTTTCATAAAATCACTTTAGCATTCATTGATGATTTTTGCTTGAATCAATTATTTTACAGGGGTGAACTTTCTAATTTTACCCTTCTCTCTACATTAACTAGCTGGCATTCCGCGAAAGGGGAAGGGCTTCCCCTTTCCTCCCTTTCTCTATTTACTTGTCTATATATTTATATAGAAACCTTCATTTATTGAATATTGCCATGGACCCAATAGATTGTTTCATATGTAAGTTACCACCATTATTCTTTTTGAAGCTCAACATATCCCAAATTCAGACAGCAGGAGCCCCTTATGGCTGCTCCTTTAGCAAGTACTACATTAGCCCATGAGCACCTTTTTGCTTTTTGGCATCGAATATTCTTTTTTTTTTTTTTTTTTTAATTTTTTTTTTCAACGTTTATTTATTTTTGGGACAGAGAGAGACAGAGCATGAACGGGGGAGGGGCAGAGAGAGAGGGAGACACAGAATCGGAAACAGGCTCCAGGTTCCGAGCCATCAGCCCAGAGCCCGACGCGGGGCTCGAACTCACGGACCGCGAGATCGTGACCTGGCTGAAGTCGGACGCTTAACCGACTGCGCCACCCAGGCGCCCCAAGGCATCGAATATTCTAAGTTCATCTTGTACCTTCCCTGTCCCAAACCTGGAACCAGCAATTACTCCAAGGGATGGGAGCCAACACACACACACACACACACACACACACACGCATCTATATATATATATATATATATATATATATATATATATATATATATTTAAATATATATGTTTAAAATGACAGAGATATAAACTTCTGTATAAGAGGACACAGAAAACATGAAATAGTACATATAGGAACATTAACTTTGAAGGGAACAGAGCACCAGAGACTAGCTAACATATCTTTGTGAAGAAAAATACCTTTAATCTGAGGATGGAGTGTGAGCCTGGAAGTAGGGAGACATGGATTTGTATCCTGACCCTGCATGCAATTTGGGACGAGCCACTTCTTCAGGTACCACTTGCCCCAAGGCAAGTTTAACTAGGGGACTGGGCTAGACAATACTGAAGCCTTCTCTACATTCCAAAAGTCAGTATTCAAAAGAACTCGACAATACCTAGTTATAAGAAGCGCTTTGAACCAACTGAAGGGCCTTAGTTCCTGTAGGATTTCAGTGGCAGGAACTTCACCTTTTAGCTCTGACTCCCTTGATCTAGTAAGACTCATTGTAAAATGTGTTCAGTGAATGTTTTTGTTGGTGATGGTCTTTTCTGAAGCTAGAATGAGATAAACAGATAAAACTGCCAAGATTTTAGGTAAGCCACAAGAAACTATGTTGCAGTGAGATTGTAACTATCAGGATTTTGACAAAGGGAGGTTTCAGTCTTTAAAATAAGGGTCCTGCCTACCTGAGCCTGACCTCTCCTGATGGCCAGACAGTGGACTTGGTGACCAGTCAGTGCTTTTACTGGTTTTTACTAAACCAGCTTCCCAAAGAACCCATACCTAAGATGTCTTGCAGCACTTTTCTCTTTCATTAGGAAACTCCAAACTATACCGAGACACTTTTTTTCCAATTCTCCTTACCTGAAGTCAAAAATTGCATTTAAAAAATAATTCTCCCTTGCTTTAATAAATTGGCTAAAAAGGTTCAATGGATTTTCCTTCTATGTTTGCGGTCACAGAGGCACTTATCTCTCACCCCAAGTGGATGCCCTATGTAATTGGATGTGAAGTTGCATCAAAATCTTTTCAAAGCATTGCTATGACAATCAGACTTCTTTTTTTTCCCCCCTGAAATGGCTTCAATGCAAACTCTCCACCATCCCGCTGTCCATTCAGTGAAATTTCATCTTATGAAGTAAGTTTAGCTTTTCAGAAACTTTAGGGGCAGGAAGGGGTATCAATATGCATTCAAATTAGCCGATTCTCCCACACACCCACTCTTCTCCAAGTGAGAGACAATCCACTCAACCTTATCACCCTCTGCGAGTTTGATTGTTAAAGGCTCTGCCTTACTAAGACTATGGAAATTAATGCGGGGGCCTAAAAAAAGAATCCCTGTTTGGGGGAAATAAGACTTTTAATACAAAGTCTCTGACAGTCCTTCCTGTCCATTTATCAGCCTTTTTTCTACATGGATTCCAAAAAGGCAAGAAGTTGTTTGGGCAGAGATTCTCAGAGGGGAAGAAGGAGGGAAGAAGCTTTATGAAGATCTCTAAGGTCTGGGGAAGATTGGAAAAGCATATTCAAAATTACTATTGCTTTGATTTGGTTTTGGCCCCAAGTTGATCTTGACATTTCTATTCATGTTAACAGAAGGTGTGAGATTTTCATGTTTATCAAATGGGGGTATGTCTTTAAAATGGCTGAAATACCCAGGGCTAGTGAAGGCTTTATGGACTATTTTTCCATTTTAGAGGCTGCCATCTGCATTGAATGCTGTAGTCATGAATGTTTATTTCTTCTACCTTTTGATTCAGTGGTTTGAAGACCTCAATAAAATTTTAGGGCCCCAGAGATCATTTCGTTGAAAGCTCTCCTTTGGTAATTGGAGGATTTGAGATTCTAAGAGGTTAGAGGGCTTGCTCAACTAGACACAGAGCAGGACCAGGATTAAAAGCCAGGCTCCCTATTTCCTCATCCCACACCCTCCATACTTTGTGGGAGAAGCAGCATGTCATATGGTCTGCGGTTTCCTTTAAATATTTCAGTAAAACTGTAAAAACTCCAAGAAGGCAGGGGAATTTGTCTGCTGTGAGATTTGGTATATCTCAGTTCTTTAAAAATGCCTGACACACAGTAGGGCCAAATAAATATTGAATGAATAAAGTGTGTGTATGTGTGTGTGTGTGTGTGTGTGTGTGTGTGTGTGTGTCTTCCATAGTCTTAGCAAAGGCAGAGTCTTTAACAATCAAAATTCAGAGACTAGGATAAGGATCGCTTAACTGCCTCCTCCACCTTCAAGAAAGTATGTATGTAGTGGGGAGGGGCCAAGATGGCAGAACAGTAAGGAAGTTTTTTTTTTCTTTTTGCATCTCTCTTCCCTTAAATGTAGCCAGATCAACACTAAACCATCTTGCACACCTAGAAAACTGATTTGAGGATTAGCACAACAATCTGCACAACCTGAGCCACAGAATTCAGCAGGCATGTGGCGTAGTGAGGTGAACTGGGGGAAAGAAAAGCCACGGAGGACAGGAAGCCGTTTTTGCTTGTGGAAAGAGGATGGAGACAGGGAGAATATGGGAAAAGCACCTCCCCCCAAAGCAGCTGGCAAGAAAGTGGAAAACTGGAAACAACAGCAGGGACCGAACAAAAAAGGGAGAAAGGAGAAAGGAGAGGATTTAAATTCCATTAAGGCTCTATAAACAGGGGGAGTGCAGAGTTGGAAACTCCACAGCTCGATACCTGGCAGTGCTCTAGTGGGAAGGGCAAATGCCCAGGAGCAGAGAGCGAGGTCCTCGGGGTCGTCAGGCCACATGGGGAGAGGTGGTTCCCTTGCTGGGAGGACATTTGCTAGAGGCTGTGAAGCCACCCCACAGGCAAAGGTCGCAGAGGACCCTGGAAAACAACCACATTTGCTGGTGCTGGAACAAGGACCTTAAGTGAAGCTTGGTGCCAGATGTGTGTTGTGATTTTCCATAATCCCTGAAACACTGCTGCTACACGATTGCGGGAACTTTTTCCTGGGGTGGGCTGGCACCTGGCCGCAGTCTCTAGGCATCAGCAGCAGCACGGTCCTGCAAATGTTCCTGGGTGCAGCCGGCACCCCGGCCATTGCTCGGTGAGACCCTCCCCCAGAAGGTCAGAACAGGTCAAAGCCAGAGACCCTCAGAAGTGAGGGGTTGGGAAACACAGCAGTATCTGAGATAAAACTCAGGAGGGAGGTGCAGCCTGGTAAACCTGATGGCTTAGTCACGGACAGTGTAAAAGCAGGGAGTGGACGGAAGCTGGAGACTGGTGCGCAATTGCTGACCAGGGAGAACAGAGTTCCAATACTGGAGACTGGGTAGCTGGATGACACCATTTTCACCCCTCCCGCGCATGCACATACACATCTACAGGCGCCACAACAATCCACCCCAGTAAGCTATGTAACGCCATCTAGTGGAGAACGGAGTCTTTACACTAAGCCCCGCCCAACTGGGCCAACCTTGCTCTTCAGGAACACAAGTCTCTCCACCTGCTTAGTTTACGGACTATAAAGTGCTTTACAGTTTGACTTCTAGAGGAAAACGATGTAATTTCAATCGTATTTCAGTCTGTTTGCTGGTCCATCTATTCAATTTCTTTTTCCTTTTCTTTTATTTTCTTATTCTTAAATACAGAAAGAAAAAATTTACTTTTATTTGCCATTTTTATTAAAAATATTTTTCTTTAATTTTTTTCTACCATATTTTTTACTTTTTTGTAAATTTTCAAATTCTATTTTATTTCCATCATTTCATTTTCTTCTATTTAACTGTCTTCATTTTTTCAAATTTTCAAACATTTTCCTTTTTTTCTTTCTTGTTTTTTCTTTTCTTATCTTTCCCTTTTTTCTTTAATCTATCAAGTTCCTTTCAACAACCAGAACAAAACACACCTAGGATCTAGCATCATTTATTTGATTTTTTGTGTGTGTTCTTTTTAATTTTTTTAATTTTAATTTTTTTTAACCTTATTAATTTCTTTTCTTCCTTCAGAATGATGAAATTAAGGAATTCACCCCAAAAGAAAGAGCAGGAAGAAACAATAGCCAGGGACTTAATCAACACAGATACAAGCAAGATGTCTGAACCAGAATTTAGAACCACGATAATAATACCAGCTGGAGTTGAAAATAGATTAGAATCCCTTTCTGTGGAGACAAAAGGAGTAAGAGCTAGTCAGGATGAAATAAAAAATGTTGTAACTGAGCTGCAATCATGAATAAAGGCCACGGCAGCAAGGATGGATGAGGCAGAGCAGCCAATCAGCAATACAGAGGACAAACTTATGGAGAATAACAAAGTATAAAAAAAGAGGGATACTAAGGCAAAAGAGCATGATTTAAGAATTAGAGAAATCAGTGACTCATTAAAAAGGAACAACATCAGAAGCATAGGGGTCCCAGAAGATGAAGAGAGAGAAAAAGGGGTAGAAGGGTTATGTGAGCAAATCATAGCAGAAAACTTTCCTAACCTGGGGAAAGACACAGACATCAAACTCCAGGAACCGCAGAGGGCTCCCATTAGACTCAACAAAAACTGACCATCAACAAGGCATATCATAGTCAAATTCATGAAATACTCAGGCAAGGAGAGAATCATGAAAGCAGCAAGGGAAAAAAAGTCCTTAACCTACAAGGGAAGACAGATCAGGTTTGCAGCAGACCTATCCACAGAAACTTGGCATGCCAGAAAGGAGTGGCAGGATATATTCAATGTGCTGAATCGTAAAATATGCAGCCAAGAATTCTTCATCCAGCAAGGCTGTCATTCAAAATAGAAGGAGAGATAAAAAGTTTCCCAGACAAACAAAAATTAAAGGAGTTCATGACCACTAAACCAGCCGTGCAAGAAATTTTAAGGGGGACTCTGAGGGGAGAAAAGACGAGTTAAAAAAAAAAAAAAAAAAAGACCAAAAGCGACAAAGACTAGAAAGGACCAGAGAACACCACCAGAAACTCCAACTCTACAGGCAACATAATGGCAATACATTCATACCTTTCAGTACTCACTGTAAACGTCAATGGACCAAATGCTCCAATCAAAAGACATAGGGTAACAGAATGGATAAAAAAAAACAAGATCCATCTATATGCTATTTACAAGAGACCCACTTTAGACCTAAAGACACCTTCAGATTGAAAGTAAGGGGATGGAGAACCATCTATCATGCTAATGGTTGACAAAAGAAAGCCGGAGAAGCCATACTTATATCAGACAATCTAGACTTTAAAATAAAGGTTGTAACTAGAGATGAAGAAGGGTAGTATATCATAATTAAGGGGCCTATCCAGGGACGCCTGGGTGGCTCCGTTGGTTGAGACTCCGACTTCGGCTCAGGTCATGATTTTGCAGTTTGTGGGTTTGAGCCCTGTGTTGGGCTCTGTGCTGACAGCTCAGAGCCTGGAGCCTGCTTCAGATTCTGTGTGTCTCTCTCTCTGCCCCTCCCCTGCTCATGCTCTGCCTCTCTGTCTCAAAAATAAGTATAAACATTAAAAAAAATTTTTTTTAATTAAGAGGTCTATCCATCAAGAAGGCCTAACAATTGTAAACCTTTATGCTCCATATGTGGAGCACCAAAATATATAAATCAATTAATCACAAACATAAAGAAACTCATTGACAATAATACCATAATAGTAGGGGACTTCAACATCCCACTTACAGCAATGGACAGATCATCTAAACAGAAAATAAGCAAGGAAAATAAGCAATGGTTTTGAATGACACGCTGGACTGGATGGACTTAACAGATATATTCAGAACATTTCATCCTAAAGCAGTGAAATACACATTCTTCTCCAGTGCACATGCAGCATTCTCCAGAATAGATCACATACGGGACACAAATCAGCCCTCAACAAGTACAAAAAGGTTGAGATCGTATCGTGCATATTTTCAGACCACAACGCTATGAAACTCAAAATCAACCACAAGAAAAAATGTGGAAAGATAACAAATACTTGGAGACTAAAGACCATCCTACTAAAGAGTGAATGGGCTAACCAAGTAGTTAAAGAGGAAATTAAAAAGTACATGTAAGCCAATGAAAATGATAACACCCAGCCCAAAACCTCTGGGATGCAGCAAAGGCGGTCATAAGGGGAAACTATATAGCAATCCAGACCTTCCTAAAGAAGGAAGACAAGTTTCAGATATACAACCTAACCTTACACTTTAAAGAGCTGGAAAAATAACAGCAAATAAAACCCAAAACCAGCAGAAGACAGAAAATAATAAAGATTAGGGCAGAAATCAATGCTATCGAATAAAAAAAAAAAAAGAGTAGAACAGATCAATGAAACCAGAAGCTGATTCTTTGAAAGATAAACGAAATTGATAAAGCCCTAGCCAGTTTGATCAAAAAGAAAAAGGAAAGGACCCAAATAAATAAAATCAAGAATCAAAGAGGAGAGATCACAGCCAACACAGCAGAAATACAAACAATAATAAGAGAATATTATGAGCAATTATACACCAATAAAATGGGCAATCTGGAAGAAATAGACAATGCCTAGAAACATATTAACTACCACAACTGAAACAGGAAGAATAGAAAATTTGAACAGACCCATAACCAGGAAAGAAATCGAATTAGTAATCAAAAATCTCCCAAAAAACAAGAGTCCAGGGCCGATGGCTTTCCAGGGGGAATTCTACCAAACATTTAAAGAAGGGTTAACACCTACATTCTTGAAGCTGTTCCAAAAATAGGAATGGAAAGAAAACTTCCAAACTCTTTCTATGAAGCCAGAATTACCTTGATTCCAAACATAGATGAACATAGATGTAAAAACCCTCAACAAGATACTAGCCAACTGGATCCAACAATACATTTAAAAAATTATTCACCACAACCAAGTGGGATTTATACCTGGAATGGAGGGCTGGTTCGATATCTACAAAACAATCAATGTGATACATCACATCAATAAAAGAAAGGACAAGAACCACATGATCCCCTCAATAGATGCAGAGAAAGCATTTGACGAAATACAGCATTCATTCTTGATAAAAACCCTCAAGAGTGTAGGGATAGAAGGATTATACCTTGACATCATAAAAGCCATATATAAAAGACCCAACGCTAATATCATCCTCAATGGGGAAAAACTGAGAGCTTTCCCCCTGAGGTCAGGAACAAGATAGGGATGTCCACTCTCACCACTGTTATTCAACATAGCATTGGAAGTCTTAGCCTCAGCAATCAGACAACACAAAGAAATAAAAGGCATCCACATCAGCCAGGAGGAGGTCAAACTTTCACTCTTTTCCAGATGACATGATACTCGATATGGAACACCCAAAGACTCCACCAAAAAACTGCTAGAACTGACCCATGAATTCAGCAAATTTGCAGGATATAAAATCAATGTACGGAAGTCGGTTGTATTTCTATACACCAATAATGAAGCAACAGAAAGAGAAATCAAGGAATCAATCCCATTTGCAATTGCACTAAAAACCATAAAATACCTGGGAATAAACCTAACCAAAGAAGTGAAAAATCTATTCACTGAAAACTATAGAAAGCTTATGAAAGAAATTGAAGAAGACACAAAAAAATATTCCATGCTCCTGGATGGGAAGAACAAATATTGTTAAAATGTCAATGCTACCCAAAGCAATCTACATATTCAATGCAATCCCTATCAAAATAACACCAGCAGCATTCTTCACAGAGCTAGAGCAAACAGTCCTAAAATTTGTATGGAACCAGAAAAGACCCCGAATAGCCAAAGCACTCTTGAGAAAGAAAACCAAAGCTGGAGGCATCACAATCTCGGACTTCAAGCTGTATTACAAAGCTGTAATCATCAAGACAGTATGGTACTGGCACAAAAACAGACACTCAGATCAATGGAAAAGAATAGAGAACCCAGAAATGGACCCACAAACGTAAGGCCAACTAATGTCTGACAAAGCAGGAAAGAATATCCAATGGAATAAAGGAAGTCTCTTCAGCAAGTGGTGCTGGGAAAACTCAACAGTGACATGCAGAATAATGAACCTGGCCCTTTCTTACACCAGACACAAAAAGAAACTCAAAATGGATGAAAGACCTAAATGTAAGACAGGAAGCCATCAAAATCCTCGAGGAGAAAGCAGGCAAAAACCTCTTTGATCTTGCCCGCAGCAACTTCTTACTCAACATGTCTCCGGAGGCAAGGGAAACAAAATCAAAAATGAACTATTGGGACCTCATCAAAATAAAAAGCTTCTGCACAGCGAAGGAACAATCAGCAAAACTAAAAGGCAACCGACGGAATGGGAGAAGATATTTGCAAACGAC
Organism: Leopardus geoffroyi; assembly: GCF_018350155.1. NCBI lineage: Eukaryota > Metazoa > Chordata > Mammalia > Carnivora > Felidae > Leopardus > Leopardus geoffroyi. The sequence goes on along the minus strand of NC_059334.1, from coordinate 51,857,011 downwards.
ATATCAGATAAAGGGTTAGTATCCAAAATCTATAAAGAACTTATCAAACTCAACACCCAAAAAACAAATAATCCAGTGAAGAAATGGGCAAAAGACATGAATAGACACTTCTCCAAAGAAGACATCCAGATGGCCAACCTACACATCACTCATCATCAGGGAAATACAAATCAAAACCACAATGAGATACCACCTCACACCAGTCAGAATGGCTAACATTAACAACTCAGGCAACAATAGATGTTGGCGAGGATGTGGAGAAAGAGGATCTCTTTGGCACTGCTAGTGGGAATGCAAACTGGTGCAGCCACCCTGGAAAACAGTATGGAGGTTCCTCAAAAAATTAAAAATAGAACTATCCTACAACCCAGCATGGCACTACTAGGTATTTATCCAAGGGATACAGGTGTGCTGTCTCAAAGAGGCACATACACCCCTCTGCCCAATGTTTATAGCAGCACTAGTGACAATAGCCAAAGTATGGAAAGAGCCCAAATGTCCATCGATGGATGAATGGGTAAAGAAAATGTGATATATATATATATATATATATATATATATACACACACACACACACACACACACACACACACACACACACACACACACAAAGGAGTATTACTCGGCAATCAAAAAGAATGAAATCTTGCCATTTGCAACAACGTGGATAGAACTAGAGGGTATTATGCTAAGTGAAATCAGTCAGAGAAAGGCAAACATCATAAGACTTCACTCATATGAGGACTTTAAGATACAAAGCAGATGAACATAAGGGAAGGGAAGCAAAAATAATATAAAAACAGGGAGGGGGACAAAACATAAAAGAACAAACAGAGGGTTGCTGGAGGGGTTGTGTGTGTGGGGGGGGGGATGGGCTAAGTGGTAAGGGGCATTAAGGAAAATCATTGTTGAACTATATGCTAACTAACTAAATTATTTTAAAAAAAGAATTTATGTATGTATATTTACATACACATTCACTGGAATCTGTATCTTATGCTGGTATTCTCAATGCTGGCTGGAAATTAGAATCAACTAGAGAATTTTTTTTAATGCCCATACCTGGATCTTAGGGCAAAGAGTCAGATTTCATGTACCTGGGGTGAGGCTGGGGTATTAGCATCTTTTAAAAGCTTCCTAGCCAATTTTAAGATGCACCCAGCCCTGAGAACCACTGGGGAATACTAATTTATACCCGAGGTGCCCTAGCTGGCACATTACACTTGTTGTGGTTAGGATTTATAAGATGCCAATCAGCTGTGCATGTTCCAGAAGAGGCTACCCCAAGCACTTTATCTTTACCTCTCATTAGTACTGAAGAATTCTTTGTTAATTAGCGTTAGAAATGGTACAGATTATTTGTCATCGAAAGGAGGATTCAAGACATGCGGTTTGGCTAGAAGAGCATGTAGCAACCCTGCTAGGTGTCAGCTAAATATGGCGCTGCTCTGTGTCAGACGTTCTGTTATGGCCTTTGGAGACCTAGCCCCACAGTGAGTACAAGGACTCTGTCAGATCGTGTATTGGGCCATACCTGAAACGTTCTGTCATCTGATTGCACCAGAAAATCGGCCAAAACGTGCTGCTAGGATGCGGTTTCATTTGCCTCAGCTGAACCTTGTATGCTGTTTGTTGTATGAGGGCCTAAGATGGGGCTGGCTTCATTGAGCGTGCAGAACAGTCCGTGTGGCTGTGTGAGCCTATTGGTTGACATGGATTCATGTGTGTAGCAGAATTTGGGTTGCGGCATGTAATTTACTAGAACAAAGCACCTGCTCTAAGGTGTGGCAGTGAGAACTACAGCCCTCACCTACCTGTCTCACCAGGGGCCACCGATACCCACAAAAAGGAAGCTTGTGCCCTGTTGCTTACAGCAGGGTGCATGCACTTTGTATCCAGAGCCCTGGGTAGAAGAGGACTTTAGTCTTGACTTTGTCCTTTGAGAGGAGGTGAAGACAGATACCACAAGCCTGCTCAAAATGTCCCCAGGCTGTTCAGCTTTCCAAATACAGGTGATTGCATTCCCCGTTGGTGGTGGAGGGGAAACAACCTTGAACCTTGTTTGCTTCACTTTTATGACCTCCCTTTGGCATTTTCAAGTGTGTAACTGAGCCATGGCTTGGCTGTAAGGATACTTGGATTCCTAGTTAGGCAAAGTCAGCCACTTCTCTGAGCCAGGGGAGGTGAGTAGCAGCTGGCTCTGGGAAGGCTATTAAGAGGGACAGCAAAATGAGCAATTATAAGTGCGACAGTGGAACAAGGTGTCTTCTGAGCCAGAATCTGGCCACAGTCCTTGGAGTGCTTCCTTTTAGTATCGAAGTGGGGGTTCTAAGGACAAGGAGTGTTAATAACAATAAAATTTTATGTGCCATGAAATGCCTTTGATTGTAGCAAATAAAAGTGACTGTTTTGAAAAACAGCCTAAATATCCATAGATGGGAGAGTTGGCTAAATGAGCAACGGTCTGTCCACACAAGGAAATCCATGCGGTTGATTAAAATAATGAAATAGGTTTGTTTATGCTGGTAGAAGACAATCCCTAAGACATGTTATCGAGTGAAAAAAAAATCAAGTATCAAATCAACACTCAGTGAGACTGCAATTAAGCAACACTCTGTGTCATTTTTAATTTTTAACAATAACATGCATATATTACTTACATAGTGGAGAAAATATAATAAGAGAAAAATCTTAGTAGACGTATGATGAAGTACATAGAGGTACGGTGTCCAAAAATTTGGAGACATGAAATTGGCCTTGCAGCTGAGCTCTGGCACCACAGCCAGGGTGGTATCTAGGCAAGTTTTTGGAACCCTGGGTGACAGTAAATGCTGTATATGCTCTGCTCCCCTGCCTCACTTTCTCCAGCTGTAAAGAGGGTTATAATTCTGGCCCCGCTCAAAAATCATAAACTCTGCAGAAACTGGGGAAAAGGTTCATGGGGGTAATTCCGGCAAAGCTCAGGAACCATTCCCCTGTTCATTCTGTCCATAGATGGTTGACACTGGGTTGTGAAATAATCGTAGAACTAACTTGAAGGTTTTTTGTCTTAATTCATCTTGGATAGGAAAGGTTATGCCTCGTTTGAGAGTACGATCCAGCCAAATATACACTTTTCAGAACTTACCCCACTAGGTGAACTTTTACAGGAAGGAGCTTCTTTAAAAACTTGCCTCTAATTGAGAAGTTCTCAATTTTGATGAAAAGGAATGATTTGAAAATGCAATTTTGTCTTATGTGTTATTAGGGAGCTAAATGTATCTAGAATTGCTTCTTCTTTTTTTTTTTTTTTTTTAGTGTTTACTTATTTTGAGAGAAAGAGAATCATCTGATGCAGGGCTCAACCTATGAACTGTGAGATCATGACTTGAGCTGAAATCAAGAGTTGGAGGTTTAATTGACTGAGCCACCCACACGCCCCTAGCATCACTTTTTGAAGAGACAATCTCATCTTGGTTTATAATGCTGACTGGATCAACATGGGGGAAAGGGGAGTGGAGAGGTCCGACAGGGATTTTGCTGACCTGACAATAAGGGAGGATCTTCCCAGCTCGCTCCTTTCTCTAGGTTCAGCGCGTTCGGTCAACCGTCCTCAACTGTCGGCCTCTGTGAAGTTCTTTTCAAGACTTCCTGGAGCTTCCCAGACAGAATCAGCCAGGCTTGAGGGGAAAACTCAGTGACTGGAGGAAGAGCAGAGCTTGATGAGCCATCCTCCCCCCCCCCCCTCTTGCATTTTTTTAAAGTGATCTGAACACTGAAAAGCCTATTACCTACCAGTTTTGGTTGGGCCCTGAGTGGGTCTAGGTATGAACTTTCCTTGAAAATCTGCTCTGTGCTCAGCGATTCTCTGTTCCTATTTGATGCAATCAAAACTCTTCAACCCAGTATCCACCAACCAGCTGTGTATCTGCAGCAAGTTACTCAACATTTCTATGCCTCACCACCCTCTGTAAAATGAAAGCCCTGGTCTTGCTCAAACTTTGAGGGCACAAATAGCTGTGAGATTCCATATTCTAGACCCTTAAACAACCCCTGGCCCTTCCCCAAAGACGTCTCCTAATACTGTCCTCAGTTTGGGTCAAGCCTGGAACAAAAAGCCATGAGAAATGGTAGGAAAAACTAAAATGGCCGCTTCTCACTTAGATGAAGAAATCAATGAAGACAGGAATAGCTGTGTCCACCTCAAAGAAAACACCAGGAGATTTCCTTTAAGTAAAACCTCTTTTAGGAAAGAACATTAGGGGACCAGAACAGATACGGGAGTTATTAGGAGGGTTCTTTACCATTGCTTTTCCTTTGGGGATCAATGTCTCATTCTGACAGTTCCAGAAAATGTCCATGGGCTGATCAGTTCAAGGGGAGAAGAGACTGGCAGCCATGTTTTGTGGGGTGGGTAAGTCTGAGGGGTGACAGACCCAGAAAGGTCAACATAGATCCTAATACTCCCCTCCATTAATACTACTTTTTCTCTCATTCTTCCTCTTTTTTCTCTTACTGAAAACACTAAGGTTCTGAATGGCTTTGAAGGTACAATCCCAATCTCTTCTTGAACCGTAAAAGGACCTAAATATTTTTACATGATTTAACACCTCAGATGAGAAACCAGAAACAGAGGTCCTCTTCATCCCTCCCTAGAGCAAAGCTCTCTGCCCCTCTAGCGATGTGTCTCAAAGCCTGATGCATCAGAGTTATATGGGTGCTTTGAAAAATGCAGATTCCTAGGGCCCATCATAAATCAATTCAGAATGCCTGGAGTGGGGCCAGGGGATCTGCATTTTTGACAAGCTCCCACAGACGAGTGTTTTACCGATAGCATCTGAGAACTTTGGCTCTATGACCTAATCGACACCATGCCATTGCTAATACTGATCTCCTATAATCTTTCTTGGGACCATCTGAATCAAAAAGGCTCCGGTAAGTATGCAGTTTTAGATGACAGCGAGCACGTAATGTGCTAATTATGGCCAGTGACACCATGAAATAAAAGTGCATCACTGAATGCTTTCAATTTCTTACAATGATGGTAAGATGGCATGTCATGGGGCCTTTTTAGCCCCAGACATCACTCCAGAGAATTCCAAACAGATATAGACAAGGGCCATTAGAACCCCGGATCCTTTCCTCTCAGACTGTTTACCCACGAATAGGATGTCCTGAAGCAACACTTCCCCCAAGTGAAGTGTTGATAAGTCTGGTTATCAGCAAGATATTATTGGCAGTGTGATATGCAGGGCATTTACATTTTCTTGATAGGGTTAGTCATATGAAAGCTGACAAAGAAGGAACAGGAGCAGTGCTGTGGTGCAATAGCAACAGACAGCTGTCCCCTGGCTTCTCGATAAATAGATGGCTTGCATTGCTCAGCGGTGTGGTCACCGCCAAAGGAATGGCCCTCTCACATTTCTTCCTGATTCACATATTAAGTGGGGTTACTTGTCATCCCCTCCCTCTTCGGCTTCCCAGACACTGAGTCTGGAATGAAAATTCACCTGCCTCTGAGTTGGCCACGGGTGGGGGCCGGGGTGTTACTTGGGTTCCCAGGTTGGAAGATTATCTCACCCAGCCCTCGCTATATAAGCTGACCGGGGTGGAGGGGCTCAGCAGGGCCGACTCAAGGGACTCATTCCACGGGGGAATAGACACACAGACAGACCGAACCTCAGGCAGACATGATGGTGATGAAGGTAGAGGAGCTGGTACGTAGGACACGTTATCATTTCGCAATGAAAATCAGTTCGGTCTTGATTTGTGTTTGGAAATAGAAATGTCCTTTTATTCAGGCATGATGCACAGGGACTCTGATGTCATCTATGGAAAATGGTTGGCTTCTGTGATGAAATAAGTGAAACTGGAAAAATGGAGCTGGCAGTAATGGGTTCTCTATTTCCTATTTATTATCTTCTCCTTTGGTTTTCTTACCAAAGCGCAGATTCACAGGCAGGTATGAGGACGCCTCACGGAAGAAGTTTTATTGTGAGGATATGTCTGGAAACTTCACAACTCAAGGCCAAATGTCATGGAAGAATTGGAAGAAATTATGAATGGAGGAATTTTAAATAATCACGGAAGAATTTTAAATAATCATGGAGGGGTGGCAGTTTGCCTAGGAGAAATGGGATTGAGTGGGTTCAAAGTGGGTTTAAACATATCAACCTAATCTAAGCCTTGATTTAGCTAGAGAAGAGGACGATCACCTGAAGGTAATCCTAGAATCCTGCCGCAGTGTGTCCCAGCCCGGGATCCGAAAGCACATCTCACAGAGGAGGCTGTCACCAGCCAGGGAGGACCAGAGCCCTCCTGCAGCATCCTCTTTGAAGAATGACTCCAGGACCGGTCTTCCTCTTTCTGACACGACAGTTTTCTTCCCTCATAGGTTACGGGGAAGAAGAACAACAGCGGAGAGACTGGGGAGTTCCTTCCCGAGGATTTCAGAGATGGGGAGTATGAAGCTGCTGTTACTGTAGAGAAACAAGAGGACCTGAAAACACTTCCGGCCCACTCCCTGAGCCTGGGGGAACAGCAGTGGAAGATTGAGAAAGAGCGAGAGGCAGAGGTAAGGAGATTCCCTGGATTCCACTAATGGGAAGTTGGGGACAGGACAGAGGAAAGAGGTGCCAGGCAGGAAGGAGAAAAGAGAGAACCAAATAAAAGCAGCCGTTCCAAAGATGTTTCTCTGCCAAATTCAAATCCATAAAGAGGCAACTTTTATAGGACAGGTTGTAGGAACTAATTCTTTAGCAAGACTATGACCTCTGGATTCCAAATCAATGACAGACTGTTCTATGATCATCTTCTGCTTGAAAGACTTGGAAAGAGAAACATGTCCAGTGACTTTCTGATGTCATACACGGTCTAGGTAGTCCGAAGCAAGAGAGACCTCTTTTTCTCAGTAATGTGGCTTGTGGTCCATGAATCATTGTTTGGCTGCGTTTACTATCTGTGTTGACAAATTCTGTGTTGCTGGGTGAATTTGCATCGCTTACTAATCACAGAAAAAGCATGCATTAGTTAGCAGTAGTCTCAGGACAGTTGGTTTCTTAGTAAGCCACCTGAAAGAGATTGGCATTGATATTTCAGGGCTTAACGCTTACTGTTGGATTCTTTTGAGTTAAATAAAAAAGTCTACAGAAATCTGGGGTTTGTTTATGGAAAGGGCTACAAGATAGTCACTTATAGACTAGATCCTATCTCCAATTAGTCAAAAACTACAAACAAGAGATACGAAGGTGAAGGCAATTAGCTGAAAGATTAGACCCCAAATACTTGAGTAAGAAGTCACTAAGTCAAAATCAAAGATTAGTTTTAAAGTTGTTTTGTTTCTTCTCTTTTTTTGCTCAAACTGTTCACATACTTCTCTCAGACCTTGCAGAATTTTGTTTAGACACAACCAGAATGCCTGTCAGTAGAACTCACCATATTTCGAAATATGGATTTCTTTTTTAGCTCAAGAAGAAAAAACTAGAACAAAGATCAAAGCTTGAAAATTTAGAAGACCTTGAAATAATCATTCAGCTGAAGAAAAGGAAAAAATACAGGAAGACTAAAGTTTCGGTCGTGAAGGAACCTGAACCTGAAATCATTGTAAGGACTGTCTGCTTTTTGTGGTACTACACGTCTGGCATTATGCTACAGGGGAAGGAATATCTGTGGAGGGTTTGGGCGAATGCTGGAAAGCTCGCGGTAACTCTCACGTTATTTTTTTGGCTTTAGACAGAACCTGTGGATGTACCTAGGTTCCTGAAGGCTGCCCTGGAGAATAAGCTGCCAGTAGTAGAAAAATTCTTGTCAGACAAGAACAATCCAGATGTCTGTGATGAGGTAAGGCTTACACAAAGCGCTGCAAAATCCAGCTCATTAATTTTGTGTTTCTTATGCTTAACTTCAGCCTTGCTAACATGATGCCAAAAACCAATCCACCTGAAACAGTTTCCCCAGCTGTTACCACATATGCCGGTAGCATATTAGGATAGCGCGGCAGTCCAGAAAAAAGAGGCTGGATTAGCGCTGTGGATTGCATCTTTTTTTTGGTACTTCTGACTGATTTTTCAGTTTGTCTATAACTTTTTATATTTTTGGGATAGTCTTTTAATAAGGCAGGGCCAATGCATCCCTTTTGGAGAAATACATAACAGCATCATTTTTTTTTAATAACTTTTTTGATATTTATTTATTTTGAGAGAGAGAGAGAGAGAGAGCATGTGTGCAAGTGGGGGAGGGGCAGAGAGAGGGGGAGAGAGAGAGATTCCCAAACAGGCTCTGCACTGTCAGCTCAGAGCCTGATATGGGGCTCGAGCTCACAAACCATGAGATCATGACCTGAGCTGAAACCGAGAATTGGACACTTAACTGTCTGAGCCACCCAGGTACCTTAGCATCATCCTTGATTGGACCCAAACACATCAGCCTTACACACAAGGAATCCGTGGACTGGAGTTCAAGTGGTGGCTCTTTCACTACTTGGCTATTTGATTTTTGGCAGCTAATTTGCTTTTTCTAGACCTCAGTTTCCTTATCTGTAAATAGAGCACACCGGAGTGAATAATGCCAACAATTGTTCTAGGCCAAATAGGCTATTAATCCATTCATACAAAGCCTTCTACTCCTTTTTGCATCCTTTCCCGGCTGGAGAATCATTTCAGAAGGTGAACTAAAAATGACTCCTCCATTCTCTTTTTTTTTAATTGTTTTTTAATGTTTATTTATTTATTTATTTTTTTTAATTTTTTTTTTTTCAACGTTTATTTATTTTTGAGACAGAGAGAGACAGAGCATGAACGGGGGAGGGGCAGAGAGAGAGGGAAACACAGAATCGGAAACAGGCTCCAGGCTCTGAGCCATCAGCCCAGAGCCCGACGCGGGGCTCGAACTCACAGACTGCGAGATCCTGACCTGGCTGAAGTCGGACGCTTAACCGACTGCGCCACCCAGGCGCCCCAATGTTTATTTATTTTTGAGGGAGAGAGAGAGAGAGACAGAGCGCGAGTAGGGGAGGAACAGAGAGAGAGGGAGACACAGAATCCGAAGCAGGCTCCAGGCTCTGAACTGTCAGCACAGAGCCTGACATGGGGCTTGAACCCACGAACCACAAGATCATGACCTGAGCCGAAGTCAGAGACTTAACCCTCCCCCAATCTCTTAAAAAAGAATTGAATGCTTTTTGATATTCAACCTAGCAACAGTCCCAGATGGAAGAAAGCCATGTGATCTGCATGGCAAATTCTACACAAACAATGAAGGCACAGAATTCAAGAAAGGGAAATGTCAGCATGTAGGTAGTTTTGAACTTTAAATTCATATCCCTCCACATAGACCTCTGAGTGCTTAGAAATGTACCTGTAGGAAACTCAAATCTCATTTGTAGGATAATTGTTCTAGTTCTGCAATTTTAGTAAATTTGACATTTCTAATTCCAAAAGAAGCACTCGAGTTTCTATTAATTAGGTCACTGGAGTCCCCAGCTCCACAGCCCTTAGAAGGATTTATGCTCATTTTTATATGCATCGCTGTCTCTCTTTTTAAATCTCTATTCTGACAGTATAAACGGACAGCCCTTCACAGAGCCTGCTTAGAAGGACACTTGGCAATTGTGGAGAAGTTAATGGAAGCTGGAGCCCAGATCGAATTCCGTGATATGGTAAATATATTTCTTTGTTTGGAAATGGGCCAAAATAAGTAGACTATACGAAGCTCGTGAAAACCTGCAATGAAAAACGGGGTTGATTGGATTGAAAATTGATCTGAGAGAACAGGGCGAAAGCTCATTTCTCCATACAAAGGGAAGTTGGGAGATGGGACTAGGTCATGTGGAAAGTATTTTCCATACATACTGAAAAGCAGAGGAGTGTTCCAGGGAAAAGAAGGAAGTGAAAGCCTCTGCACGGAATTCAATATCCTCATCAGAGAGTTGGGTCAGTATCAAGTCAGTAGCATTACTGAGAAGTAATACAGTCAGCACTTGCCTCTCAGTGTCCCTGTCCTTCCATTATCCATGGCAGTCTGCTCATGGCCCCGTGGCTGCCAGCAATGTGTCAGAATTCTCTAGCTGCACACCTTATATGATAGATGCCATCAGTGAGGTTGGGGGCTAAACTGCCTACGGAATGAATTGCATCTATGGAAAGTAGCTGCTATTCAGACCTCAATAATTCAACCACTGTGATTTCTACAAAGACCAGCAGACAGCATATTTCATGAACTGCAGATTGAGCTGGGAATAGGCTTTATTTATTTAAATGCAACTCAATTTGACTTTATAGCAAAGTGGAAAAGGGATATTAAAAAAAAAAAAAAGTCCAAAGAACTTGAACGAAATTGAACCCAAAAGACGAACACACAGAAAAACAATAAAAAATAAATAAAGTTTGCATGAAAAGACACTCAAATTCTTGAGTGTGTGATTTGGAAGGCCAGGAATATACCAGAGTGGGGAAGAGGGCAGCTCCTAAGAGTAAGGGCAGTGTGCAGTGACCACCGGCGGTGGCAGCTGAGTTACAGAGGCTGTGCTGGTGCAGATGACAGCAGAGAACCAGCAAGAGATGAGACAAAAACAACAGGGACACAGGAAGAGGTGACAGCTCCAGATTAAAATCTTGGAAGGGACTACTTGCATTATGCCAGAATTTTAAAATGCATTTGTCTAGAACTTCTGAGTCTATTTGGCAAAAGTGGCTGAAAGTTCCGGGCAGATGTGGGTTTGAATATCTATTCTGATACTTGCTAACTGCATTTCCTCGGGCAAAAAACTTGACTATTTGGGAGACTTGGTTTTCTCACCTGCAACATGAGGGCAGTCACACCTGCTGGGAGGACCAACCCATTGAAAGTGTGTAGCACCTTTCTGGCAAGTGGAAATTCTCCATAAGTTGTAGTTTTTACGCTTTTACCAAAAAAAAAAAAAAAAAAAAAAAAAAAGAAAGAAAGAAAAAGATTTGTTAGATTTGAGTTTTCTAACGATGCAAATACACGCACACAGATACACACATAGGACTGCATACACTCACGTCCACACACATCCAGTTTAGCTAATGCATCTGGCCAGAGCCTTCTGCTACAATACTTGGAATTAACAACCCAGAGGGGGACAATCCAGTGTCACCATGGATGCCTTAGCAAATCGGGTATTTCTGGGCCTCAGAACCAAGCACTAATTCCTCTGACCAGTTCTTCTTTACATTAAGTCACACCCCTTTACCTTCTGCTATAGCTTGAATCCACAGCCATCCACTGGGCAAGCCGTGGAGGAAACCTGGAGGTCTTAAAATTGCTGCTGAACAAAGGAGCAAAAATCAGTGCTCGGGATAAGGTATTTCTCCTCTTCTTGCTCCTCCCCTCCACCACCTTCCTCCCCTTCCCCTTTCTTTCCCAAAGCCACCTCACCGTTTGGGTCAGCTGGAAGCTCAGGCTGTGTGGGACACCAGAGTGGCCACTTGTTCCCCTCCCACATGCTTTGGGGTCTGGGATGGCCTCTGTCCCCGCACCCAGCGAATCAGTTGCATTCTTCAATTTCCCAGTTGCTCAGCACAGCACTGCACGTGGCGGTAAGGACCGGTCACTACGAGTGTGCAGAGCATCTCATCGCCTGTGAGGCGGACCTCAACGCCAAAGACCGAGTGAGTATCTGGGCAAAGCTCCGCCTCCTGCAACTTCGTCCCTCACTTATCTGGAATCCCTCCCCAAGCGAGGTGCCCTTGTGGGACTCACTTCCTGGCCTCAGGTCCACCTTTAGCCTGTTGACTCTGCTTCTCTAGGAAGGAGATACCCCTCTGCACGATGCCGTGAGGCTGAACCGTTACAAGATGATCAGACTCCTAATTATGTACGGGGCTGACCTCAACATCAAGAATTGTGTAAGTACCTGAACTAAGCCGTTCCTGCTTGGGGGCTTTCTTCTTAACAAAAACATCTCTCATGTACTTGAAAATAGTCCCACAGCTGAAGGATTTCAGGGTTGGGGGCAGCCTTTTGATGTTTAAATGCCCTGTAACAACGTTGCTAACGTTGCCATGACGGCATTGCTAACCTTGGCAAGGTCACCTGGTCAGAGATGGGTGTAGCCCGCCATGACTGTTTTGGCGCTGGTATAGTGTCTGGTAATTCTTTTAAAATTTGGTCCTGAAAATACAGATCAAATTGTTCCCTCTCCCAAGCCCAAGCCCAATCTGCCTTGGCCACCCCTGGCTGAGCCAGGCCTGGGGTAGTCAGGTATAAAGACAGACGCCGTTCCTGAAGTGATAAAATTCCACATTGGTCAATGTGGCCAAGAGCCAATGAACTGAAATTAATCAAGATCTAATAGGAGTAATTCTGAGTAGTCTCCCCCACCCCCACCCCTTACAACAGCATGCCATGCTACCCCTTTCTTCCAAGGCTAGACATGCTGTTGCCTATATTTTTGAGATAATTTTTATCCATTCTCCACTTTGGTTTATCTGCATATCCCTCAAAATAATTTCCTATATTTAGGCCCTGAAAATGCTCGTATAAGTCCCTTCTACAAGTACGTGTTAATTTAGCTTCATCTGCAAGCCAGGGAATAGAACCAACTTTTTCTCATGGTCCCAATTTCCAGACAAACATCATCTAATATAAGCTTTAAAAATACCACTGAGAGGAATGGATATAAATTACTAAAGAAATAATTTGAAAGATTTGGTGGAGAATCACTTCACAAAGAAGGAAAAGAAAACCCCAGTCATCATATACTGTGAATAATTTCTTCCCCTTATTGTGTTACTATGAGACCGAGAGGAATATTTTATCATTAAAAAAAAAAACCCACAAAACTGTCTCGGTGATAAGAACAAAAGATAAAAGCAGTAAATAGAGACTGCTTGGATGGGAAAGCCTTAATAGTAGGCTCCCTTGATAGTGAGATTGGTCTTATCTAATAATGTAAATAAATTACCAGAAAAAGAGATTTAATGAGATCTCTGAAACTGCAGGAAAAATGATTTCGTTTAGGCAGTGAGACACTACCAGCAGAAAGAAATAGCGTACATATTTGGGGAGACTGTGTAAGTAGCTAGAAAATTAGGAGATAAATTCTAACAGAGAAGAGTTGAAGGAACTCATGGAAGAATAGCCCAAAATATACCAACGGTTCTGAATTATCAGACCACAGCATAAGCGCCCAGAAACGATTAATGTCATTGGCCCAATGGCTGGATGTTGCCCAATGGACCTGTGAGCCTTTGGACACCATCTTGAAGGGAACTGGAAACGACACACAATACATTATTCTATCGTTGTCCAAAACTCCGCCATCACGTGTCCTGAGAGTGTTTCTCAAGGAAGATGCTACAGAGGTGGAAAGTTCCAAAATCAAGGTTACAGGGCCACTAGTTCAAATAAGTACATGGCAGCAGAGCACCTAAATGACTTAAATGGCGGCTGCAGGAGTCTGTGCACAAAATTTTAAAGGGCTCGTCCCTAACCCAGTCCATTGCTGCTCTGTGGATCCACAGGGATCATGCTACCAATTCTTCTGATTTCTTCAGAGAGCTCACAAAGTCAGTTGGGAAATCTAATTTCCAACTGTTGCCAATTAAGTCCAGCTTTAAAAAAAAGTCTCAACTCTGGTTGGGCCCAAACAAAACAGGTCTCTAGACTGATTTGCATCTCAAAGCTGCCAGTGTCTGAGTTACAGTCTCTGAGTTAGAGAGACTTCCAAATGAATAGAGGTGGAAAAATTTAAGACTTCTCATAGTTAAAGGCAAGAATTGAGAGGTGACATGGTTTTCCTTTTTATAAATGTCTTGAGACACATGCATAAGGGACAAGGAATTTTGGTCTCAAAAGTTACTTCCACACTGTTGATGTCACCTCCAAGAAAAAATGAAATTTCCTGGGAGATCCCAATGTAACTTCTGAGCAGTTGTGAAAACTCTACCCCTCTGAGCAGTAATCGTTCTGAAGGGTACCTGAGGACACCAGCCAGGGTGCCGAAGCAGCTCACTCACCACCAGTTTTTATCAATCGGGAATCATTTTCCAAATTGATCGGAACTGGCTGTTGACCACCACTTCCCCGTGCCCATTCTGCAGGATCCTGAAGATGCATAGAGCCATTTTGTGAATTTCAAAATGACTTTGCATGCTCTTGCCATTTGCTACCTAGGGACCAGGGATTTTTACCCAAACCTGGGATAGTCCCACAGGGAAAAACAACAACAACAACAACAAACAACAACAACAAACATTGCTAATCTGAAATGCCAAAAGCATTACTGTGAGAAACAGTGAAGGGCTGATTTGAATATAAACCACAAATCACTCATAGTGGAAAGCATAAAACAGTTCAATAAAGCATACACCTATCCATTACCTCATTAAACACACACACAGAGGATGCGAATTTATAAATGCCTCCCATCTGGAAGTCAAATTTCCTCATGTATTTTGATTAGGCTGGGAAGACCCCGATGGATCTGGTGCTACACTGGCAGAATGGAACCAAAGCAATATTTGACAGCCTCAAGGAGAACTCCTACAAAACCTGTCGCCTGGCCTCCTTCTGAAGGAAACCACGCCTCTTTCATCGGTGTTCACTGGCATTTTGAGGGCACGGCCCCAAAGAAGAGCAACTAGTCATAAAACCCAGCTTCTATCCACCTGTTGTAAAGCTGCACCTAATGAGGTTTTGAGAGAGCACGGGGCTAGAGGTATAGACATGTCCCTTAGTGAAGCACACTCTATTTTTATTTGTTCCTGGGTATTTATTTATTTACTTCAACACCGCTGATACTCAGATCCTTCACAATCATCCATTTGGTGAGCAAAGCTTCATTTGTATAGAACACTTCAGATCCTTCCGGCAGATCTTGAACCATGTTAACGAGCAATGTGGTCAGTGTCTACTTATGTGCGCCTCGCTCGTGGAAGCTATTTCAAGGTGTTTTTAAAAGACAGGGGTGATTATTGCAGCCCTCTTTTCTCCTGAATTTTCAATGCTGAAGTTCGAGGCAACGGAAGGCACGCCGTGACAGGAAAGGAAACCGTAGAATGAAAGGGATTCTGTGAGAAGGACGGTAAAGCCAATTGTTTTATGCCTGGGTCTGGTATTTCTTACCAAGTCACATGTGGTACCAAGGTGAAGAGAATGTTGTGAGTGTAAGGGGCGGGGTGTAGTGGCGGGAGTGGACCGCTGGGCCGTGCAGAGTTGAATCTGCTCGAAAAAGATGAAAGGGACTGCGAAGTGTAAATGTGTAAATGTATATTATGTTGTATGTCTATTTTATATTCATAATAAAAGCAAATTCTGAACCTCTAAGTACTTCTATGAGTGTGGTGGGAAAGAACCAGATGAAAAAGGCCATTTCGATGAAGTGGTTTTTTCTCTTCCGAGTTTTTCAGATTAGAAATGTCCTGTGAAATAGGACCTCTCAGTATTTAATGTGTACACAGACCGCCAGTGGTCTAAGCAAGACCACCTTGCTAGAATGCAGATTCTGATCCATCCCGGTGCGGGCAGGGCCCGGGACTCTGCATTTCTGATGAGCTCCCAGGTGATGCAGAGGTGGGGGTACACCACAACAGCACGTAGAGCAACAAGGCTGTGAAAACCATCGTCAAGATACAGGGGTGTTCCAGAGTTCTTTTGGCCCCAGTGATGGGGAGAAAGAGACCCCTGGTGGGCAGAGTGATTACTGCAAGCTAAACAAGGGCTCGTTAGGAAGTTCCCATCAGGGCTAATCTGGGTTTTAGTGATTATTGTGGACACCGACTGTTGGTGTCAGAGGCTGCCCACGGGGAAACACACCTGGTCAATGCTATTTGACCTTCAAGGGGAGCCATTTTGTTGCCAGATGCTGGACCAGGTGCTAAGACCTGTGATGAGAAAACCGGATGGTCCTTGCCCTGCCTTCCTGGAACAGATGAATATTAAAGAAATAATCCCAGAAATATATCGGAATGGTCTGAGGTAACTACAGCGAAGTAAAAAAACAGAGTCCTGTGAGAGCCTCAGCTGCAAAGGGCAGGGATGTCTACAGACTTTTCAGGGGAGTCTGAAGGATAAACTGAACCATTCAAGCCCAGTGTTCCAGACAGCAGAGAGACACAGGCAAGGGCAAGGTCATGGGAAAAGTCTGGCCCTTTAGGAAATGTATGAAGGCCAACGTGAAACGCTGGTACTGGTACCCCTCCCCTCAAAACTCATCCCAGATGGGATAACTAACACACGGCCTCAGCTTTGCCTCTAACACTGAAGGTGTACTCGCACCGTCCACAACCAGAAGTGTCCCAGTTAGCTGGTCATGGGCACCTAAGTTGTGAGGACAGTCTGAAATATTTTTGGGTCTTTTGTATCTAGTCTCCTAACCTCCAAGGGCATCAGGAGCTTCAGTCCCTCCGTTGTCTCCCTCCCTCTCAGTCAATCCCCTTTTGCCATCCCTCTGCCCTCCTGCTAGGGTCCTGGCTCTAACTAGTCTTGCCTTAAGGCTCAGCATCCTCGCATTTCTTCCTAGTAAAGCACCTACGACGAGAGTGACAGTTCTCTTGCTGGTACTGGTGTCTCCCACAGCATAACTTAGTGAGTTATCATGTGACCAAGTTCTCTATGATGCCTTCAAGTCCCCCTCCCCGCCAGAGCTGGGAGGGGAGAAGAGGGTAAGGGTTGAAACACTTTCGTGTCACCACACAGAGAGATTTCCAGTAGCACAGAGGTAGAGAGCATGAGAAACAGCATGGGTAAGTCCCACTGGAACAAGGCCAGCTCAGTCACCTTCTGTTAATGGAAAAGATAAACGCTTTAGGCAAAACTTTCAAGTTTCTGTCACACAGGTGGTCAACTTGTAAGCTCCTCCTCTTCCCACCTTACCCAGCTCCTTGCCCACAATCTGTGTCTCGTCTTGTGTTTTCCTCAGTGAAGGGAATGTCCCATTGACCGACAGACCCCTGCTAGTTCTTGATTCTCTTTTCTTCACTCCTCTCTTCCAACCCACCTCCAAGTCTTCTTACCAAGAATCCTAAGCAGCTCTGTAGTCTGCCCACTTCCCCCATCCCAGGAGCCACACGTTCAGACGGCCATAGTGTCCCCCGGATTACTCAAATGGCCCCTTGCCCGGCTCCTGGCCTCTGGCTCTCTTCCCTCCAGTCTGTTCTTGAAGTTTCGGCCAGAGTGATTTTGCTAAAATGCAAATCTGGTCAAGTCATCCTCTTTAAAATTCTTCAGTGGCTTCCCGTTTCCCTTAGGATGAAATGAAAACTCCTTAATGTTTTCAAAAATCCTTGAAATCTGACTGCTGTTAACTCCCTATTCTCATCTATTTCTCATCACTTTCTTAGCTAAACTCTGAATTTCAGCTCCGGAATTTTCAGTTCTTACAAAACCCAGGCACTTGGTTTTGTTTTCATATACTGTGCCAGCTCCCTGGGAGGCTCTCCTTCCCACCCCACCCTACCCCACCATTTCTCCTCATTCCTCCCCTTCGGGTTAGCTGTCTTCTTTCCACAAAGCCGTCCTTGACCCTTACTTACACTGTGAGTCCCCCACCCCCACCTGGGTTCCTGCTGAACTTTGTTTTTAGTCCAGTGGTGTCTTACATCTATGGGATTGCCTTTACCCGTCAAGGGGAAAAAAATCTCTCTCCCCTTGAGGAAGTAATATCTACTCACCAAGTATTAAGCCAATTAGAGAAATGAATAATGAAGAAAGCAAACACCCCCAATAATCCTTATTTCATGCTATTTCTGTGCACATTACACATAGGCACTGTACATTTAGTTTTGTAACTTTGGTTTCAATTGAACAATTTAGTCTACACATCTATATAGATGGTATCCTTATGTTTCAATTTATGATGGATCACTTAACTAGGCCTATATTGGGCATTTAGGTTGTTTCCATTTTCCCATTATTTTATTTTAATGTTTATTTATTTGAGAGAGAGAGAGAAACAGTGTGAGTGGGGGAGGGGCAGAGAGGGCATTTCCCATTATTTTAGACATTGTCCAATGAATGTCCTGACGCAGGCACCCTTTACACCTAAGCAGCTATTTCTGAAGAAATACATTTGTAGAAATTTCCCCCAAATCATGAAGTTTCATTTTATACATTTTTATCTTTCTTTTTTTCCATTTTTTAAATGTTTATTTATTTTTGAGAGAGAGAGACAGAGTGTGAGCAGGGGTAGGACAGAGGGGAGACACAGAATCTGAAGCAGGCTCCAGGCTCCGAGCTGTCAGCACAGAGCCAGATGCGGGGCTCAAACTCACAAGCTGTGAGATCATGACCTGAGCCGAAGTCGGATGCTCAACTGACTAACCCACCCAGGCGCCCCTACATTTTTTAGTTTTCAACCTGATCAGCAAAAGATCTATTTTTGGTGGATTTTCCTTGATTACTTAGAAAGTTCAGCAGCTTCATGTTTATTGAGCGTTTTTCTGGTTCAATCTTTGTTGCATTTTCTATTAAGTCAGGTTCCCTGGAAGCAGCACTTGGAATGAGGATTCTTACGTAAGTGATTTATTAAGCGTGCTCTAGGAAGGCAACAAGGGAAACAGGACAGAGCAGAAGAAGAAACAGGCAAAGGTCTGCTTTCAGGAGAAGTCTCTCCTCAGCCTTATCCCAGCTCAGGAGCATAAATCATGCCACAGAGGCCAGAAAGCCGGCTAGGAATGCCCTGCGTCAGGCATTGGCCTCGGGCCAACTGCAAGGGGTGGGGGGTGTAAAACCTCCCAGGCATCCCTGGGTAAGGTGACTTCCATCAGCCCAAGGGCAATGCTCTGGGGAAGAGTGAAGATCAACCATTAGTGCCCAAATCTGAAGCAGCCGGAGGAGGGGTACATCAGCCTGGTCAAAGGGACCTGTCGGACACTAATAGCATTTATCATGTTGCATATGTTTTTAAAAACCATTTTTAACCTTTTACTAAGGATGCTAGACCTCTCTGCTCTATAAGATGCACTTTCCTAGTTGTTTGCACGTTTCTAACGGAACATTATATTTATAGGTAAATTAATCAAGCTTCACATTTCTGGCTTTGATGACCTCATTTAGGTTTCTTCCAACCCAAGGTTGTTTTAGACAAAAAATGTACTTACCTTTTCTCTAGTATTTTACAAGTTTTTTTTTATTTTTTTATTTCTTTAATCCGCTTGAATTTAGTGTGGTGTATATTGGGGAGAAGATAGGGATTAGGCTTTTTCTTTCCTAAATGATAGAACAATAGCTGAATACTTAAACAGTAGGTAATTCTGTCGACCGATCCTCCTTGGAGCCTTCTACAAATATAAATCTACTTACCCCTTGCAGTAGCACCACAGGTATGAAAATAGATGAAGAAAGTGAGGCACAGAGTGCTTATGTGATTTAAGCAAGGCCCCAGGCACTAAGTACTGGCAAGTTCAGATTTTAACACAGGCAACGTCTCGTCTTTGCACTTACTTGGTATGCCGCGCTGCCATTGCCACATAGGGAACCAGTTGTGCCAACGCCACTGAATTGAAAAGTCCCTCATTTCTTCTTACGTTTGGAGTCATTCTGAACTCCCGACTCTTTCATTGACCTACATGAATTTTTGCACCAGTCATGCAGTTTTAATCACTAGGGTCCTGCTGTACTCTTTAGTATCGGGGCACACAAGTCCCTCCCAGTGCTTTTCTAAGAAACTTCCTAGCTATTCTCATATTTATTCTTTCAAAATGTAGTTTAAAACCCAAACATATACAGAAGCAAATATATGCAGACACTATTTTGGATTTTATTAAATTCATACTCTGGGGGAGACTTTGGTGAACAATGCCTCCTCATGCAAAAAAAAGAGTGCCTCCCTCCGTCAGTTAAGCATCCGACTCTTGATTTGAGCTCAAGTCACGATCTCAAAAGTTCCTGAGTTCGAGCCCTGTGTTGCACTCTGTGCTGACCACGCAGAGCCTGCTTGGGATTCTCTCTCAAAATAAGTGAGCTTTTAAAAACATTGCATGTAAAGAGTTTTCTTCACATGAAGGCATGATCTGTGTCTTTGTGAAGAGAGTCATCTTAAAATGACATTTTATAGTAACTTGTTAACTAAAACTATTATCTTTTGGTGCACTTAGTTCCTAACTGACCACTGCGTTGAACATTTATTTATGGTATTGTCATTTTGTTGCAATAAAGCAGTAGTGCGTCACCTTGTTCTGACAAGAATAAACCTCAAGAGGAAACTCGCCTGCTGTTCTTCCCGCAGGACCGGCCAGCACGCCCTCCGATTTTGCAACAGGACGAGCACCTACGCGTAAGTAGAAAGTGGGCACAACTGCAAATACATAACAAACTTGCAGAAACAAAGAAGTACCTGCATTTCTAATCTTTTCCCAGTTGCTTCTTTTATGAAGAGGACAGTCACATCTGCAGTAACTTCCCTCAGTTATGATATACTGGTGCAACTGGGGCAAATAGACACATGTAACTAGTTGGCTGAAAAAGTAGACTAAGGTGGGGCATCAAAAGAGGTTGAACATACGACCCCTTAAATATTTTGAGTTTAAAATACATAAATGCACACTCACATGCTGGTCTGTAAAGATGAGCGCCTGTTCTTGGGAGTATGGACCCTCCGATGGGAAATCTACAGCTGTCTTCTTGAGTCCCTGTCTCTTTAAAGAAGAAAGAGAACTTAAGACTTGAGGGAAGCAATCCAAGTGTGGAATTTTTACTGGATCCCCCCAAATCCTAGTTGTCCTGTTCACACCTACTTTGACAGCAGGTGTGGTTTGTTTTTTTGTTTTCTTTTTGATGTTTATTTTTGAGAGAGAGAGCAAGCACGAGCAGGGGGAGGGCGCAGAAGAGAGGAAGGCACAGAATCCAAAGTTGTCTCCAGGCTCTCAGCTGTCGGCACAAACCGGCTCAAACCGAGGAACCGTGAGATCATGACCTGAGCCAAGGTCAGAGGCTTAACTGACTGAACCACCCAGGCGCCCTACAGGGTTTTTCAGTGGCTCACCTTTTGTTATGTATGTTATATATATATGTTAACTAAAAATTGTGATAACTGTTGCGCTAGGAGAGACAAAAAAAGAATTCCTGGGAAAGCATCACCTTGGATTTCCTGGGAATTCTTTTTTTTGTTCCTCATAGTGCAATAGTTTTCATAATGTTTAGTTAGCGTATATTATTTTACAACGCTACCCACAGTGGCATAAACAGACTTGTGAAGAAACACACACCTAACTTTCGGAGAATCCAAGTGGGGTGGAGGGAGGCGCAAACTGGCACTCGAGGAAGTGGCCAACTGTGGCACGTGGGCTCAGCGGCAGCGGCCATCAGTTTTACGGAGGGGAGTGGAGGTGACTAATCCATCAAATTGCTCAAGAGGAAGTCAGACAAAAATGTTTTGTCTTTAGAGCCTTCATGCTTAATATAAACAATATATAAATATATATGGACACACATACATATGTGTGTGTGTGAAATATTCTTTTACTTGTGTTCTGCCATGGTTATGATCACAACCAGGAGTGGGTTTTAAGTTTTATCAAATGTCTTTCTGGCACCCGTTAAGACAACTCTGATTTTCCTCATTTGACTAATAAATATGAAAAAGTACATTAAAAAGAACTGAAATATCCTCACGTTCCTAGAATAAATCTCACCTGCCATGGTATACTGTTTTAACAGTCTCTCTTTACCAATATTTTACTTTGGCAACTATATTCATAAGTGAGACTGACAGAAAGCTTTTTTTTTTTAACTTTTTTTTTTTTTTTAACATCTATTCATTTTTGAGAGACAGAGACAGAGCATGAGTAGGGGAGGGGCAGAGAGAGAGGCAGACACAGAATCCGAAGCAGGCTCCAGGCTCTGAGCTGTCAGCACAGCCCGACAAGGGGCTCGAACTCACGAACCGTGAGATCATGACCTAAGCTGAACTCGGACGCTTAACCGACTGGGCCGCCCAGGCACCCCAAAAGCTTTCTTTTTTTTAAATTTATTTATTTTGAGAGACAGAGAGAGAGAATGAGAATAAACGTGAGTGGGGGGAGGAGCAGAGAGGGAGACAGAGTCCCAAGCACACTCCCTACTGTCAGTGTAGAGTCTGACACGGGGCTCAAACTCATGAACAAGAGATCATGCATGACCTGAGTCAAAATCAACAGTCTGATACTTAACTGACTGAGCCACCCAAGCACCCTGAAAGCTTTCTTTTTTTAAAATTATCTTTCCTCTTTCACAATAGTGTTCTTTTTCTCACTTATTTTCTTCATATCAATATGACATACATGCAGATATTTGTAAAAAAAAAAAAAAGGCAACTTCTTCTTAATATAATGATTCCACTACTTAAAAAAAATTATTTCCAAGGTTGGTTGAGTACAATGGTTAGATATTTTTAATACTGCTATTAGGAAAATCAGTATTAGGTTTTTAGGGACTTTCAACTTAAAGGAGGGAATTCTATTTCAAGAACATCATGGAGGTAAGAACCAGCAAAGGAAGAGGCTGTGATTTTACATGCACCTTCTCCTTCCACAACCTTTACAGCAATTTCTTTTAGGAAGAACTTTGATTTGATGAATATAATGAGAGAGAGGCTTACAACAAGAATAGATTGACTAACAGCCAACCCCTTAGTATGGCTTAACAGGCCTCAAGAAAACCACTTTTTGCATAAGACTGAAAAATAATAAGCCATGTATATCAAGTAAAGCAGCAAAGCATGTACTTTTAAATGAAGAAGAAACATTTTTCAAGAGTCTTGAAATATTGAAAACATCTTAAAAAAATTTTTTTTAATGTTTGTTTTGGGGGTGGGGGGGTGGGGGGAAAGGGAGAGGCAGAGAGAGAGGGAAACACAGAATCCGAGGCAGGCTCCAGGCTCTGAGCCGTCAGCACAGAGCCCGACCTCACAAACTGTGAGATCGTGACCTGAGCCAAAGTCGGACGCCCAACAGACTGAACCACCCAACTGCCTAGAAATACTGAAGCATCTTACTCAATTATACCTGCTGTTTATCCCTAATACAAATAATAAATAAGCCAGTCTCTGTTTTTCTCTTAAAGTATATCAAAATTCTATTAAGCTGGCGGTCTTCTTTTTTACTGCTTCACTAGGTTTTGTTATTTTAATGGCTTGAATATAAAATTGTTTTCATAGACGACCAATTCCTAGCTCCAAATGAAAACAGTAAAGCATACAAAGCTTTTATTTCCATTGTGGTGGACGGACTACCAAATGGAGGAAGGGAGCGCTGACAAGGACTGGGGATTCTTTTCAGCCCTCACACTTGGCTTTCTTGCAAGCTGGAAGAGAATCATCATCTGCTTCTGATGGCCGAGGTTTCTTCACTGTGGAAATAATTCCAAAAGCAGTTTTTCTAGTTTCTATAAAACAAACAGGCAAACCATAGTGTTTAAAGTTAAGACATGAGTGAAAAAGAGGTAGTTTAACAAGTTTCATACCCTGTGACTTTGCCTTACAGTATCTGTCAATGATAAAACCAGAATGAATGGCTATGGATTCTGATGCCATTCACCATTACTACCTTCTCCCCTCAAGGTAGATAAACATCAGTATATTATTTACATCTAATTCCCTTTGAAGGGATTACTCAAGGGTAAAACTGCAGGGCAGGTTCTCCTTAACGGTGCATCCATGGCATCTTCTGTAGTCAGGACCCAAGTCACAGACCTTGGCGCGGCAGACGCTTTATGCATGGTAGAAAAATGAATCAAGACAGCAAGGTCAACAGTCAACTGAATCGCTCCCATGGTGATTATGTGTGCTCACTTCATTTGACAGCACGTACCATATCTGGGTCCCTCACTAGGTCATCAATGTACCTCTGAAGAATCAATCGTATTGTACGGTCAAGCTCCCAGCAATGCCTGTTATCTAACAGGTGTTCAATAAATACTTGTCGAGTGAATGAAGAAAATCAAGCTCACGTGTTTATCGATCTCTCGTATATTAGTGACAACAGAAAAGAATGGGAATTATGAGATGTTAGGTCAGGCTGGCAGCAGAGTTCGACTTAAATCTACCCAATTTCGGCTCAAAATATACTCCTGGGCCAGGCAGAGATACCTACCTAGTGTTTCTTCCTACCGTACACTGAGATAAGCACATTAGGGGCAAATGTAATAGAAATGGAGGCACCCAGAAGAAGCTGCATCTGCCTGGATGAATCAGGAAAGTATTGTAACAGAAGTAACACTAGGAATACAAAAGAGAGAGAGAGAGAGAGAGAGAAAGAGAGAGAGAGAGAGAGAGAGAGGAGAGGATTCCTTTGCAAAAGCATGGAGAGAGAAGTAAGAAGGGCCTAGTATGTTTAAGAGACAATAAGCTGGTGGGAAGGAGGAGTGTGAAAAAAATTAGGGGGAAACAGGGCAGGAGGGGGAGCTTGTGAAGAACTACCATGCCATGAAAACACAGATCCAAATTTAATCCTTATGAAATAAGGAAGGACTAGGGAGGAGAGAGATCCATTAGCACCAAAGAAGGCGGAATCAAAGTAACTTCATGAACATAAATTTAGTTAAGAATTATTTCTTGTTTGAAGTAATAAAAGTAAAGTTAATTCTAAAGAGTTATGCAAGCATTACTTTCTCATTTATCAGGATTAATTTACCAGGTCTACTAGATCTTTGCCAGTTATTTAAAGCATTTTAGTTTATAAAAGGGACAGAACTTCTGTCAAGGTCATTAAAATGCCAACTTCCCCTGTCGCTTCTCTACAACCTCCTTAGAATTGCTCTTCACTGGTTTCTGGAAGCCCACAGGACCCACCTAATTCTGATTCCCCATAATAAGCCTTCCAGTGTTGAGTGGCAGCTACTACGTGTTCTAAGTCTTCTGTTTTCCAGGAATGCATTCCAGCACTGCTTTTAACACTTTCTCTTATGAGGTTTCCAAGCCCTTTCAGAACCTACTGACCATCTTCTAGAAGTGCTCCTGTGTACTGCTGCCCTTCTGACATGTGGTGCTCAGGATGCTACACATCAGCTGGGACCTCATCTATGCAGAGGGTAATGAGACTTTGAATCCTCTTGCTTCAGATTCCTTTATTTCTTCTAGTGTAATCTGAAGCCGAATTAGCAATCTTAGGAACCCACCACACCACAATCTAATACTGATCTCAATGTCAACTAAAACCTGGGTAACCATACTGTCTCCTCTAGGTGTGTTGATAATTCTGCAGGGACAGCGGGCATACACTGGGACTGTCGCACTAGGGTGAAGATGACTGCTACCTTGAAGTCCATAGGGCTTCCTTTAGTTTAGCTTCTAGAAAAGCCGAGCTTTATATATGACCCATGTTGAATAGTTGAGTTTTTTAAAGTCAAAGGCAGAACTTCATATTTTTCCCATTATATGTTCCTATTAGTTTCCGTTTCTTGTTTAATCTATTTTGGAAAACAAATTGTTATCCAAAATCTCAAGGATTCCTTATGTTCATTTAAAACAGACAAAAATAATGGCAGAACAACCAAAGCATGAACCAACTGTTCCCTAATTTCAAGCAAATCTTGATGAAGTCCTAATTAACGTGGCCATTCCCAGAGCTAATGTGATGGAGTCTAGGCCATATAACAATCTCAAACTAAAAATGTTGAAAACTGAAGGAAAATCATCTAACTCATGGTAAGGCAATACAGTACCCAGTTCTCCCAAGTGGAGATGAGATCATTAAAATCTAGACACAACAACACGGGCCTCAGTAACTCACCTATTCATATGCCACATAACCTCATCTACATGTAGCAACCTATTTTTGAAGTTTAAAATTCATCTAGGTGATATCAAGTAAACTGGCTCGTGACCACTACTACTAATGCTAAAAATCACGAAATGAAGATAGGGCAGCGGATCAGAGTGTACATTTTTTTCTTTTAATAAAACCTCATTTTCATTCTCCAAAGTCTTGGCATATCAAATACTTGTGGTTTAATTTTTATCATCTGATGAATAGGAGGTTCCGTGGCTTCAAGTAGGGGCATTAAGGTGAGGAGGTAGATATACGTAAATGAAATGTGAGTAAAGAGTATATATAGTGAGCACATAGGTGGGCATGTAAACAAAACGTGAGAAAAAGAATCACGCGTTGTAATACATGTGAAAAATGACTATTTGGGTTTGTTGGTTGGGTTTCGAAAATGCATCCGCTGTTTTGTGTTCCTAATAAATGGCTTAACATCAATTTTTCATGTTTCAGTTCTCTAAAACAGTGATTTTCAGCAGGGAAGCATGCTCCTCTGGAGAGCAGGCGGGGGAGAAAGGGAAACTAGAAGCCTATTGAACTGTAGACAGGGATACACACACACAGAGCTGGAAAGACACATTCTTATCAGTACTTATTTCTGTCACACAGGCTATATTCATTCCACAGACTACACAGAGTAAAGCCCAAAATGAAGGGCAAAAAGCGTTGACAGGTATAGTTAAAACAAGCTGAGCAAAGGCGACCCTGAAGGAACTCTGCAGAGCAGGACGGTAAAAGCAAATATGGCTCCGCTGTCTGATAACAAAGACTGGCTCCTAAAATGCCCATTTGGTGTCTTTATTGGAAGAACCTGCTCACCTCCGTGTAGAAGCGCTGCTCGGCAGTTGGTGGACACGGCAGCCCTGGCATCACTCTCAGACAGCCCGAACAGCAACCCTCTGGTGGGGCCATTAAAGCTTTCAACCCAGCATCAGCCAAAGACAGGAGATGAACAGAAACAGAACTGCCAAGGCCAGCCCAACCTGCTCACGCCAAGAGACTCTCATTCTACAGCAGCTCTCGGCCTGAACGGAACAGGCATCTGCAAGGAGACCCGCTCTAAGCTTCAAGAGTCCCTCGTTCCCCTTTTTCTACTTCCCCCTTGACCCAGAAAACAAAAGGATGAGGTTCTCTCTGGCCTGATGTAACTTGCTTTTGAAGCTGTTAATTGGTAACCTTATGGTAAAAGGTTAAAAAAATCTTGCTAAGCCGCAATAGCACATCAAATTCCAAATTTCCTAAAAGAACATTTCAACAACTTCTAATGCAGAAAAGGATACAAGTTCGCCACATCGTATGGGCCTCTTATTTCTAAAGGCTAAAATAAAATGAAAAAAAAATAGGAGAGAAGTTATTCATAACATTTCAATGATTTTACCTGCAGTAAATTAACAGGATGCTTAAGCATCCAAAAATAAAGAAATCAATTGCATAAATTTCAGTTCTTGTAACTTTGATGGTTTTCTTAAGTTGCTAAAAGTTTCTAAAAGAACCTTGAAAGCATTTTAGAATAGCATAAAAACAAAATTTCATATAAACAAAAACTGTAGCCCAAAAGGAATGGGGATATATTTTACTCTTCAGCAATTACAATGAGCAAATGCAGTTCAACATGAAAATACACAATAAAGATTTATTACACGACTATTTTAAATTTTCCTCCAGATTTGTAACTTGAAAAGTGAAAACAAAGTACTCAAAAGCAGACTTACCCTTTCCGCAGCACTAGACAGAATTACATTCTACAGGACAGAAAGTGACCAATATTATTAATCTTAGATAAATGTAAACCAAAAAAAATTGAAATCTTCTAATACAAGTAACCAGTAATCACTTTATAACATTTTAAGGCTCTACAAATACCAACCGCTTTTAAAGATAAGGTAAAAAATCAAAGTCAAAGAATGAAAGAGCTTATCATTAACAGCAGACTATATATAACAAGAAATAGAATAAGCCTTCCCACCAGATCTTAGAAAAGATTAATTTGTTTAAAAAACTAGTTGAAAAGGTCATATAATCTTAATTCAACTCACTGATGACAAACTAGACCATTCTTTTCACAGTAGGTAAACTGCAAATTCCTTATTGGAAGATAAAGGGTTTCAACACATCTCGCCACCCCACCTCATGTTATTTTCCTTCGATATTTTTCTTTCCCTTAAAATTTTCAGGGCTCAGTGAGATGAGAGAATTTGTTTCTGGGCCTCAAGAATTTTGCGCTTTAGGGAAAAGGAATTCGTTAAACAATTCTAGTGTATTAATAATAATTAACTGCTAGATTTGAAAAAACATCCGAAAATTATGGAACCATACCTTTCCTTTGCAGACCTGCATCAAATTGAGGGCATTGGAAATTGTGTACCTTCTCATTGTGGAATCTTTGATGGCAGGGCTGTAGACAAGTTCAAAGCCCACACCTCGGTCAATTGCCTTCACAGGAAATAAAGAAAATAAGCCGTCCTGGATAAAAACACACTGCCCTACTTTATTTTCACTAAGATTCTCCCTCATCTTCCTCCTCAACCCCACCGCCCACCTCCTACATGTCAAGGTACAGCCTTAAACAAAGGCAGATTTACGTCCGGATGGCACCATCCACAGGAGAAGGTAGGTATGTGGCTCTGTTTGATCAACAGTTCATCTTGGCTGTGGAAAAGCTGACTTTATATTAACAGGAATCATGGGGAGGCTATGGAGAGCAAAGTCCCAGGGCGGGTAGCAGATGGGCCATTCCTCCATGAACTATTAAAAGGAAAATGGAGACATGCTCCGTATACTTAGGGTAAATAAACTATTTGCAAATATAACAAAACCAAAAAAAAGTAATTTGACCCATTAATGAAGAGACAAAGAAATGAAGAGCTGAAAAAAAGCTCCAAGAACAGGGGTGGGAAGACATCTCAGGTAAGTCAATTATTACATACGCTGAATGAAGGAAGTAGTGTGAAGGCAGTGCCAGGCACTGTGCTAAGAGTCTTCTGCATATATATTTAACCCTTATGATACCTTTATCAGGCCTTGTGGCACAGACTGCTAACTGCCCCCAGTATCTGTTCTCCCCCACCTTTTTTTTTTTTTTTTTTTGGTTCTCTCCTTTTTCTTTATTTACTAATAGAGTCCCTGAGTTTTGGCTGGGCTCATGGATGCCCAACAAAAAAGACGGAAGAAACCTGGGCTCTTGACGATTTCGCCCAGATCACCAGACAAGCTCGGCCTCCTACGCAAGGAAAAGAAAACTTCTTTCCAACTTAAGGCATTCTCAATAGATAGGCATCCACAGATAAGAAAACAGCCTGGAAGGGGTGGAAACAATTGAAATCCACCACTACACTGTTTATCTTTTCTGAGGAGCAAGTCAGTTATCTTCATCCATTCACAACAGATATGTGTTAAGCCAACCACGTGTGGAAATGGTGAGCAAAAGCTAACATGGCTCCTCCCTTTTCCGAGCTTATAGTTTAGTAAGGGGACTATCAAATAATTACACAACAGCACAAAACTTCCAACTCTGAGAAGTGCGATCAAAGAGAAATTTAGGAGTGGGTGAGGAAGGAATTGAGGCAACAGTAGAGAAAGGAGCATTTTCAGAGGGAGGAGCGCATGGAGAGGCTCTGGGTTGGAGGGAGTATGGGAGCACTGGGAGGAGGCTGTGGGGTGGGGAAGACAGAGTGAGGGGGCCCCTATGGCGGGAGTGGAGGCTAAGGAGGATGGGAAGGGCCAACTACACAGGTCGTTACGCTGAGGACAGGACACAGCAGTGGGAAGCATCTGAAGGATGCTGCCACGGGCAATGGCAAAGTCACTCGGTTGCAGCAGTGTTCTGAATGAACAAAGGAACGACAGCAGGCACAAACCAGGCAGTATGGTCCAAGTCTGTGTGTCTGGCAAATGAATTTCTATCACCCAGAGGATGAGTTGGGGGTGGTGGGCTATGGCCACTGGAGGTCTACTCCTGAGTGTCCACAGGGAATGGAAAAACCTGTCTTCTTCTAGAACTGGGAGCCCACCTTGATTTAATTCAGGCTCCCACTTTCTCTCCCTGAACAGATACTGCCTTTCTCCCATCCCCCAATCTTCTCTTCACTTAACTTGGCCTCCTGCCTTAAGGCTCTGAGATTTTATTTTAGATTTCCTTATATATCTGATATTAGTTAAAATTTACATGCTATTTTCCATACTGCAACCTTCCCCTCTCCCCTTTTCTGACAACTTTTTCCCACTCCTAATCCTTGGGCCTGTGTTGTTTATTTCCAGGAATGATGTCTGTTATGATAGTCTTTGTGCCATAGTTAAATATACACCTCACTCCTCCTGCCTGTCTCGTACACTTCTCGAGAGCTGGTGTCATGGTACTGTGTAAAACATGTAACTGTCTTCTATAAAAAAGTGTTTAATATATGTATATTCTGAGTACACAGTAGCTTACAGAAAAGAGGTTATGTGATAATGCTGCTCACCAAGGATTATTCACATTAAAAGGAAACAGGGTGAACTTGGCTAATTATTCAACAGAGAAACCAAAACACTTCCTTTAGCCATACTTTCAACTATCCCGTTGGCTACTTCTCTTACCAGAACTACTAGTTAGCCAAAGAAGCTGACATTTTTTCTTCATCCTTCTATTTGCTGAACTAAAACACAACGTAGTTGAGTAGAGAAGAGGGGAAATAAAAATATGTGGACGATACACACAACTGGGTGATCGGGTCATAAAGTATTCCTAACTGTATCTAAAATTTTAGCCCCCACTGGGGATAAGATCAAAATTAAAAACTCCTCTTTTTGGGGATGGGAGGAAGAAAAGTGACAATTATCAGCTTAATTAGTTTCTAAGAAAAAAGTTGCCTTTGCTCTTAGTACATCAATCAAGTCTGCTTTTATTTTTTATTTTTTTTGTTTTTTTTCAAGTTCACTTTTAAATAGCTAAAAGTCTGATACAGAAATCATACATAGTGTGCTATTGAAGGCTGTGAATATTTCCTTCATAATACTACCGTATTTTAAATTTTTAGATAGATAAAATACAGACTCATTACCTGGGCCTGCTTCTAAGACCATTCTAATGTAAATTGCCTTCCGCTCTTCAAATGATTGTTCCTAACAGCCTCTTTTATGAAGAATGACATTGCCTGCCTGATTGGCTTTTGTTCATATCTCTGACCAAGGTTCTGGAATAGGCAGATGATTAGATTTCTTTACTAATGAAAAATAACAGTCATAATGACACTACAAACCAAGGGCAGGTGTGTGATACTCGAATCGACAAATACTGGTGGTAAAATTCCAAGAACTAAGCAAAGCTTAAGATGACAGGAAGAAAATAGGCAGTTGATTACTAGAACAATATACGGATTCTCTGTTAATTTCATAAAAATTCTTAATTGAATTCAAAAGGATTCAACACCCTTTTGGCGTGTCATTTATTTAAGACAGGTAATTTGTTCATATAATTCACAAATGAAAGGAACATAAGAAAGCAGTATAAAGGGGCGCCTGGGTGGCTCAGTTGGTTAAGTGTCCAACTTGGGCTCAGGCCATGATTTCATGGTTCATGAGTTCGAGCCCCACATCGGGCTCTCTGCCATCAGCGCAGAGTCCACTTCAGAAACTCTGTCTCCCTCTCTCTCTGCCCCTCCCCTGCTCACGCTCTCTCTTTCAAAAATAAATAAACATTAAAAAAAAAAAAAAAGAAGGCAATATAAAGTCTTACTTGTACCTCTGCTCCCATCTGCCCCATCCCCACCTCCCATAATTTCTATTAATTTCTGTGTCTTCTTCCAGAGTGTCTTCATACAAATAAATATGAGCAAATATGAATATATGTAATCTTTCCTCTTACTCAGAAGGTAGCCTACCACATTCTTGTTCTGACTCAAAGGGTTTTCCAGGTCAGCTCATAACTTCTGCACTGTTTTATAGTTGCATAGTATTTCATTTTAGAGGTATGGCATGTAATTAAACAAGCCTCTACTGACAGACGTTGGGTTGTTGCAATATACTTGTAGAATAAACACTAAAGTGGGATTGCTGGGTATTATGGGTTGCCAACATACCATAAGAGGTATGTTGAAGTCCTAGCCTTCCGTACCTCAGAATGTGACCTTATTTGGAAACAGCGTTGTTGCAGATGTAATTATTGAAGATGAGGTCACTGGCGTCTACTGGATGACTGGTGTCCTTACAAAACGATGACCATAGGGAGAACACACTGTGAGGACAAAGGCGGACACTGCAGTAACGCAGCTGCAAGCCAAGGACTGCCAGAGATTACCAGCAAGCCCTGGAAGCCAGGAAGAGGGAGAAAAGGATTCCCCTACAGGTTTCAGAGGGAGCATGATCCTGATGGCATCTTGATTTCAGACCTCTAGCCTCTAGAAGCGTGAGACAATGAGTTTCTGTTGTTTTAAGCCACCCAGTTTATGGTACCTTGTTATGGCAGCCCCGGAAACTAAGACACAAGGTCAGAACGTAAAGCATTTGGGATTTTGATGGTTGTCGCCAAATTATCCACTTCCCAATAGCGATCGTCCCAATTTACACTTTTCGAAGCAATGCATGAGAATGCCTGCTTTCCCTCAACCTTACGACACAGCGTATCATCAGACCTCTGGGTTTGTGCCAGTTAGGTGATTTTAAGGTGAGTTTTTCCTATTCTGATGAATTTAAGTACCTTTCGTGTTGGAGAGCCATCTGTATTTCCTTTCCTGTGAAATGTCTTTTTCATTTTCTTAATCCATTTTAGAAAAGGGATTGTTCATCTGGCTTTCTTACCTTCTCTTCTAGGAGCTCTTTATATATTAGAGAGATTAGCCTTTTGTCTCTGATCTAAGGCCAGTCTGTCATTGGTCTTTTAATTTTCTTTCTGGTTTTTATGCCACACAAAAATTTTTGAGACCGGCAAGTTTGCTAGCACTGGTGGAAGCATTGGATCGATAAAGCACTCAACACACTTAGGTTCATAATATGTGTGATGAAAAAGAAAGTTTACAGAGCACTCTCACCCAGCTCAAGAATATATGGCATGATTCCTGGAACAACTTCACCGCTTGAGACACTATTTACTGGACATTTCTCAGTGGGGACTAATGGGACCATGAAGAGAGAAATGTATTACAGTTAAAGGAAGTGCTGAGAGGAAAACATCAGAGAGCAGAACACGTACAAGCACTGAAATAACTCCATAGACTGGAAGTCATTGTTGAATGGCAATAACACTGAAAAAAAAAAAAAAAAAAATCAAAGCGAGGGTAAAAGTATGTACTGCTTAAAAAAAATTCTTCTCAAAAACCTGAATTCCTAAAGATCACATTTTGAAGTATGAAATTATTCTATGCTTAACAAAGAGCTCTGCTGTAAAGTAATTTTAAATAGCATTTCCCAGTGGGAAATGATAGCAAATTTAGAATCAGAGCTGAATACAATTCCCAAATCAACTTTTGAGAGAAGAGCCACAAACTACCCGAGTCTCAATTCCTTATCTGCATAACAGAGGTCACCAACATCTACCCACCCTACAGCTACTGGGCTAGAGCAGGTGAGTGCGCCTACACCATAAGTTAACTACAAGTCATCTGATTGTCCAAGAAGAGGAGCTGAATTCAATTTTTTTGAAATCCAACTATCACATGGTAAAGTTGTGGTTCCCATACAAGTTACCCAGGCTCCAGAAGAGGTTTGTAGATTTTAGAGGAAATCACGTAATTGATATCATGGTGCCCTAAGCACGTGGTGAAGACAACTGAGGGGTTGTGAGCTGTAAGTGGTACAAATGGAGTGCTCTGGCGTGCTGCTCTAGCCCCTCCTTCATAATCCCAACCGCCTTCTTCTTCTGTCTTTATTGAGGAATAACTGACAAATATAATCGTACATGTTTAATGTGTACGATGCAATAATTTGGTACACATATACATTGTGGAATGGTTACCAAGATCCACATAATTTGTACAGCCCTTACCTGACAGTTAACGGAGTCAATACTTTTTTTTTGGTGAGAATGCTTAAGATTTACTCTCAACAACTTTCAAGTACACAACGCCATTCCTATGAACTGTAGTCACCCAAGTACATTAGATCCTCAGAACTTACTCTTCCTATAACAGAAAATTCGCATCCTCCAATCATCCCAGCCTTTTGAGCTGATAACTGTCCCATGGCTTAAAGCCTCTAGGTAAAGGACTAGTGAATAAAATATCTTAATGCTTTCACCACCACAAAGAAAAGAGTACAAATCCTATCCAAATTAAGATCTGTGCCCCATAGAGTGATCCTTATAAAGCCAACCTATCAACTTCTCATGGCCAAAGACAAGTTTACTCTCAAGTCCAAAGAAGCATGCGAGGATTAAGACTTAAGACTTAACGGTTACCCACATACTACATGTTCCATACTTTCGTGGTGAATATTATTTCCATATTTTGATGTAAACACATTGCTCCATGTCTAGAATAGCTATTATGAGATACAAATAATACATACACATCCATACAACTCTCATTCCCCCTGAACAATAAGCTAGCTACCTTATTGTATGTTTCCAGTTTCCTCTTTCAAATGAAAAATGGGTGGTGAATAATAAATTAATAGGGACTTTTCTGCCTCCTGACCAATTCACACCACAGCCTACTCCTACACTAGATGAAGACTAAAAATAATCTTGCACAGCCTTTCCTTCCACTCCATCATCTAGTTTTTATTAAACAACATATGTAAAATGTTCACACCAGATTTTGTAAAAAAGCAGACACTATGTTAAATACTGCATATCCCTCTCACTTGTCAAATTTTTACTTTTCAGAATTCTTAAATTGAAGTATGTGGGAATTAAGCCAAAAATATCCATCAGTTTTCCTGAACTTACAGATGGAACCGGACAGTGGACTGTCCTAGTGCCACTGTCCCCAGTGCCATCCTCCTCGTGCTGCCCCAGTGCCCCACTTCCCTCCTGGCCTCTGTTTCCTGCCAGATACTGACAACCTGCTCAAAACTAATGACGAGCAGGATTTATCCATGTTCCACGAGCTGCACCTTAGGAAGCTAAATTAGACATATATTCATTCCACTGACAAATTTTAGGAAGTATCCAGCATAGGCAAGATATTAGGGTAATTTCAAAAAGGCCCAACCCACAGGTGGTTCTCTCTAGAGGCTCACAATCAGGGTTGAACAGTAGGGCACATTCCAAAGAAACGAAGTGAGGGGCGCCCGGGTGGCTCAGCTGGTGGAGCGTCCGACTCTTGATTTCGGTTCAGGTCGTGATCTCACAGCTCATGAGTTTGAGCCCCGCGCTGGGACTCTCAGCTGGAAACGTGGAGTCTGCTTGGGATTTTCTCTCTCCCTCTCTGCCCCTCCCCCACTTGTGCACACGTGCCCTCAAAATAAACTTAAAAAACAAAAAACAAAAAACAAAAAACTGAAAGCCTTTACCAAAACAGCCACTGAGAAGCTTTCCACTGTCATGGGGCGTGAGGAACTGTGTGCGGTGCACTGCTTTCCAGACCATAGACCTGGCCTTAGAATCCACCACATGCTACTACGTCCTCCCAGCGAAGGACACGGTTGGTAAAACCATATGTGGGTTTACTCAGGCCAAGGCCTCTGGAAAACGGCCTTCCTTGTTCATGAAGACGAAGAGAAAGGTAAACGAGTTGCAAGCTGAATAGCAACTGCCAGTGGCTGCACCTCCTAACTCTAGGGGGTGCCATTTACGTAGAAACTGGACCGGCGGGTTGAGGTTGGTAAAAAGCCTTGGCAAACCTCTAGAGAGACTGGTACCTCTGGAGAGGAACAATACGTGAGGCCAACAAGACTGCCGTCACCTTGGGTGCTGTATTCGTCTGTGCCTTTTACCACAGGTAGCTGGGGCAGAGCAGAGATCTCATCTGACGGGGCATCGACCAGACCAGTCCCAACCCTATGACTGAAGGGCTGCACACCTTCTCCGTGCTGGCCTTCATTCTACCACACTTCATAAGCGAGCTGCTAAACAACATAGATCTCCAGCTCTAAAATGTGATGATTTGGGGTTTTCTCTTACTGTCTACTTATTTATCTATAAGTACCAGTAAGAACACGGGAAACAATGATTTGAGCTTAATAAATACTGTATGTTCAGTAGCACTCTCTATTTATCAAAAAAGCCATGGTTTATAGCTTCCCCTTTACATATATGACTTTAAAATTCTGAGTACTTTTCAAGTTTTTTAGTAGCATATTTTTAGGGGTAGAACATAAGCCAACTGAAATTTTTCCACACGGATTCAATTTTTGCACACCACATAGATCAATGTTCTCCTCTCACTGTCTCCCCCTATTCTTGGCATTGAGCCAATTCCTTAGCAGCGGCGACAGCAAAACAAAACCCAACGAAGTTGTGATTCTACGGAGACAAAAGAATAGGGGAGTTATCGATCTTGAAAAAGTGCATACATTTTTAATTTTCCAATTCTGACAGGACTGGGCATGTCATCTGGACTGCCTGCTGAACCCTTTTCCTCCTTCAGGAGTAGTTTTGGAGAATGGGAGACAGGTTTCGAGGCCGCAATTCTAAAATAACGTCCTAAGCCTCCCGCAGGATCTGGCTGCCCAGGCAAACAGCTGAGAGCGTGCTGACCTGCCGGCTATTGATGTGAGCTACTGCCACCTTTGTGGTGAGAGAAGACGGACAAGAAGGTGTGACAGACGGAAGATAAACGGCAGGGAAAAACAAGAGAAGCTGCGTAGAAAGGGAATGAGAAACCTTCTATCGCAGGGGAAGGAACAAACTTCCCTGCACACATGGCTGCCCTCTTAGGTGATTATAAAAGTAACCCTGGGGCTTTTGTGCGAAACAGCAGGCATCAGTGCAGGTTTTCATTGTGCTTGGACTTTGCCTACGGTGCTTTCCGTGCCCTGCTCCTTCCTGTTCCTACCCGTCCTAGCTCACTGGTGCCTCAGGAACCCTCGATGTATTTCCCCCCCTACCTCTTCTTTCTCAACTGCCCAGTCCCCTTCATGTTCCACGTTCAGGCTCCAAGTGTCTGTCATTATGGCTATCCTTTTAAGAAATATCCTTCATAAACTCGGGTTTCTAAAGCCTTTTAAAAACATCTCAAGGGGCGCCTGTGTGGCGCAGTCGGTTAAGCGTCCGACTTCAGCCAGGTCACGATCTCGCGGTCCGTGAGTTCGAGCCCCGCGTCAGGCTCTGGGCTGATGGCTCGGAGCCTGGAGCCTGTTTCCGATTCTGTGTCTCCCTCTCTCTCTGCCCCTCCCCCGTTCATGCTCTGTCTCTCTCTGTCCCAAAAAAAAAAAAAAAAAAAAAAAAAACATCTCAATAATTTACTGGATAGTTTTTAAGTTCCCTTTCTACCTTTGGTCAGCTTCCAAAAATAAAACCCTCTTTTCTAAACCGCGTTTGCTTTTTCCTTCTAAAGAACACTAGTTCCTTTTGCCCCTTTTCCAGTTTGTTAGTGCAAATCTGTACAGATTCACATGTGGAATGGAAAGTATGACACTTACCACATTAATAGGGGGTCTTTTGAAGTAAAATGGTAGTTTCTCCGTTACAGTTATGCAGACTAAATCCACATCTAAATGTGTACAAGCAACCTGTCAAGAAGAAAAAAAAAATAGGTAAAGCGAAAGGAAAAACTGGTTCATCTTAAGAAATATGGTTGTACTTGATTTAAAGGAATATAAATAGACGTGGTTCACTCCAGAGGCATCATAATGGTTCTGTGTTGAAATGTGTCTGTCAGTGATTAGCCATTCCTTCACGTTTGGGTGAAAGGTCTAATTGTAATCTAGCTGAAGCAGTGATAGGTCCACAGACCATCTCAACAGACGGAGCCTAGAGACCCTCTAACTCATGGTGTGCTACATAAGGATGGGTTGCTAAGAGAGGCTCAGTTTCTGGAAAGTAACTTCAGATTGTTCCAGAAAAGAAGCAATTAGTTGTTCTGAAATCCAAGGGGGAAAAAAAATAAGCCAAAGGAATATAGGCATGGTCCATTTATTCCACAGATTTATTTTTGTGCCAGGAATTACCCCAGGCCTGTGGCTACCATCAGTCTACTGAGTGGCTGGAGGAACACTAACATGGCCCTACCAACAGCATTCTGTTCAAATTCTAACAGAAATAGTCTACATAAATGGTCCAAGCAGAGCTGTTACAAATCAAATGATACTGAATCCATTTTTCAACTTTTAGTTTCCTTTTCCTTTGTTCTAATTTTTGCTCTTATTTACTGATCAATAGTCAGCATTTACTTCCAAAAGGCTTTAGAAATGGCTTACCAAGAACAAAACAAAACAAGTAGATAAGGAAAACAGGATAAATGGAAAATCAGGGAAGCAAACAAAGCTGGGGAAAGGTTACGAGCATGAGTATAAGGCCAAAACCACCGCTAGAAGATGCAGATCTGGCTCTGACTTCACCATGACTTGATTTACGGTGACAGAATTGGCCATTTCATACCGTGTTAAAAATAAGCCTTACTGACAAAGTGGTGCATATAGGCTTGATGAACAAATTCAAACTGCCAGGATGGCTATGCTGGCAAACCAACATCAGGGACATGCACGGAGGGGAAGGACAGGGCAAGGAAGAGGGGTAAAGAACATGCAATAATGTCCCCCATATGACTGGCCTGGCCTTCTACCAGTGACAGGAATGTCATACCTTGCCTTTTTTCTTCAGAATTCCCACTTTGGTCATTCCTACCCCCACAGCAGGGCTTTAGGAAGCAAGCAGTGATCAGAGACTGCTTGGCTTTAGACAGTCAGAGTAACTTAGTAAGCCTGGGAAGTAATGCTGTTTTGGCAGAAACATTTGGCTTATAAAGAATCTGCCCCATCCCAAATGCTACGGCTGTCCAACTCATAAAAGACTCATTGAAAATTTGATAAGAATGGATGAAAAGCTCCGAACAGAAGACAAAACAAGTTCAGCTTCTGGTCACCATTTTCAAACTACCAGAATAGCAAAGATCAAAAAGTTCAGTAATCCATTGCTAACAAGGGAATGAATAAACAGGCACTCGCTGGGTCTTTAAATTAGTACGGGGTCTTGAAAAGCATTTTAGCAAAAGGTATCAAAATTTTAAACACACATCAGCAATTTCACCTGTAGGAATATATACTATAGAGACCCTCTAGAAATATATTCTATAGCCATCTGCCCTACAAATGCTCGAGAATACTAATTAGTGCAAGGACAGTCACTGCAAAATCAATCACAGAAGACGCAACTAAATATCCCTCTATATTAAATAAATTACAGTCCCTGTAAACAATGGAATATGCTGAGTCCTTCAAGAGAATAAGGTACATCTCTAACTGATATTATGGAACCATATACACTGTTAGATGAAAAAAAAAAAAGCATGGTGTTAAGAAGGGAAAAAGGGAGCGGAAGGAAGGAGTAGGTAAATATCTATTTCTAAGATACACAAAAGCTGTTAGTAGCGGTTGCCTCTGGAGACAAGGGACAGAGAATTTTAGGTAGGAAGAAAGCGTACTTTTCATTGCACACTGCTCTATATTGAGTTTATTATCATTATTTTTCATTTAAAAACAGATTCACTTTTTAAAAGTCTGTTAAGCATTCTTCCCCACAATAAAGCTAAATTAGGTTACATTTTAACTTATGTATTGCTTTTTCCCCCTCTTATGTAACAGCAGCTAATTCAAAAATATCTCTTGTGTTGGTGTAAATACGTGTATTATAATAAACGCTCAGTTGCTCCATCTCACACCTCAAATGTAAAATGTCTCAAGCCGAATTCTTTTGTTATTTTTCTATGAATACAACTGTTTAATTGATACATTTCGGTAACTATAAAATAAGAGCTAATTTCACATTATAATGAAATACTTTCCAAATCATTAAAACGGACTAAATTATGTTCAAGTAATATTTGCAATTAAGAACTCTATTATGGTGGTTTTGGCAAGTTGCATATGAATTCATATCAACTGTTCTTCACCTTTTTTTTTTTTTGGCCAAGGACTCCTACAAGGATTTAAGGGGTTTGCACGTACCCCCAGATACATTTACCTTTGATTCTATGAAACAAGAGAAACAGGAGGGTAGAGATTCAGTCTTCCCCAAATCCCCTTCACGGGTGTCAGTTTAATACATGGTGGTACTTTATGATAAGTAACATGCAAGAGAGAGGCAGACTTACCCAGGGAAAAGAGAGATGTCCATAAACAGTACCTCTCAATCTAAAGTGTGTGTGTGTGTGTGTGTGTGTGTGTGTGTATACATATACGTACGTATATATGTAAATATATATATACAAATTCCATTTATTTAAAATGGAGATTACCAGGCCTTCCTCCCAGTGATAAAGTCAGTAAGTAGGGCCTAATAACCTGCATCTTACAAACACCCCTATCAATTCTGAAGCTGGTGGAGTCAGGCTACAGCTGGAGAAGCACTGCCTCACAAGGTACTCTGTCTCCTCAAGGGCCTCAGGTGTTGGGAGCAGACTCTGCAACACAGCTCTTCAAAGGGTAAGGCACGGATGTTGGAAGGAAGAACTAAACAGACTTCTATTTCCATTTAGTTTTTAATTCATTCTCTTAAAATCTGTTTTGTGTGTGTATATTCTTTCGTAAATCACACTGATATAATGGAACATACAAACAATTTATACGAAAATAAACATACATGTACTGGGGATGAAGGTTCAGTATCTTTTTTTTAAATCGATAGGGAGACCACTTTGGCGACCACTGCACCAAATAACTTGAATTCTCCTCGCCTCTCCTCCAGTTACTTTAAATCTCAAATGGGAATAACTAACTCAAAAGTTCCTGAAGCTTCTATATAACACTGTCTGCCAAATTCCACTGCCATCTCCCATCCCAAGAAGCCTTGGCTAATGGACTCCCCTCACAATCTTTCATCTCTGCCTTATCCCCTGGGGTAACTATGGAGAGGGAGGGTTTATCCATGAGACATCTTCCAGACACTCAGAATGGAAAATCATATGTTATTTCCCATGGAAACAATGCTATTTAAGGTGGTTAGGTTTTAAACTACTAATTGTTAACATATGTGTGTGTGTTTGCTTTTATGACTCATTTTAGAGACCTCAGTTTTAGAACATTACATCTACAAGGACGCTTGTTTAAATTCTAGATCATCAACTTAAAAACCAAACAAATAAAATCCCTTATAGAATACAACCTGTTAAGGAACAAACTGCTTGCATCTGACCCAATTCCAGACCGTGATATACCTACGTTATGATTAAAAGAAAAATGTCTTTTTTAAATTGATTTTCTGTGGAAAACAGGGAGAGTGCTAACTTCAACTGTGTCTTAATGAATGGGTAAGATCTGGACAGAGAAGAGGAAGATGTTCCAATTTCAAAAACTGTCACCACGTCACTTTCTGAGTATATCTGTATAGTCGATTCCAAATATCTTGCATGTTATTTATAGCTTTAATCATCTCCCAGAGTATTTCTGACAGTTCTACCCACCATATAAAGCATGTGTTCATGCTTTTGAAGTCACACTTTTGAATAATCTGAGAAGAACAAGGATAGCTGAACCTTGAATGTGAGGGTTAGGGGCGCCAACCCCCCACTTCTGACTCTTTAAAAACTTAACTACGAATAGCCTACTATTGACTAGAAGCATTACTGATTACATCAAGGCCCGATTAACAGGTTCGTATGTTTTATGTATTAGATACACTATTCTCTCATAGCAAAGCTAGACCCCAAAAAAAAAAAATTAAGAAAATCATAAGGAAAATACATTTACTTGTACATTTATTCAATGTATTTATTGAAATTACATTGTACATTTATTGAATGTATTTATTGAATTACATTGTACATTTATTCAATGTATTTATTGAAAAAACTGCATAAAAGTGGACCCGTGCAGTTCAAGTCCATGTTGTTCAAGGATCAACTGTAGTAAGATAAAATGGCTAAATGAAATTTTAATGTACTCTAAAACCTAAAGTCCTGGCTTTACCACATACTACCTGAGATTAACAGCAAATCACTTAGCCTCTCAATTTTCTCTTCTAAAAAATGATGATAATAAAATATATCTGTCCAGTTTACTCCCGGGATTGTTGTGTTAAAGATAATACATAGAAGTCTTTGGAAGTATATATAAGTGTATGTCTTTTTTAAGTGTTTTGTTTGTTTCTCCAATCACCAGTAAATGGCTATGGAAATGAAAACTGTGTGCTTCAGAATCCATTCAACAAACAAATGGACAACACAAAATGAGGTACACAGCCAACTTTCAGTCTACATTATAACTAAGTTGCTGTTACTCAATAACAAAAGTAAGTTGCTATTTAAAGAAGCTCCACACACCCATGCCTCCTCCTTAGGGTTTCAATACTGAATGAGAGTCTCCTGTGGAACCTGAAAAAAAAGATACTCAAACCCAAGACCTACTAGATCAGAATCCTGAGTAGTGGGAGATCTGAGAACCACTTGATCCAACTCATCTTTTCCTGAAACAAAATTCTTGAGAATTACTATAATTGGGTATTTTACGAAGGGAATTGTCAAGAATTTTTTTAAAAAGGCATTCAAAGATAATTTGTGCTGTTTCATTCATTTGTGCTAATTCATTTTGTGTGAATTAATATGAATAATTAAGAATTGATAGTTGCCTTAAAAACTAAATGTAATCACACATCAGCCTCCCTAGTCAACAGCTCCATCTACTGGATAAACTTAAAGGAAAACTTCCTATAATTTTAGAACAGACTTTGCTTAAAAATTAACCATGCTGTAAAATTAAAACATCAAATACCAGTACATTTTTTTCCCTACAATATCCGTTGGGTGGATATAGGTTTGGTAGATGGCTATTTTCTTGCATCTAGATGAAGACAACATTCAGAACTTTCTGCTGTACCTATTACACACAGTAAAACATATTCCTGGAAAAAAAAATGACAGTTGGGATTTTTTTCTTTCCTGTAATCACTTAAAATGCCCAGTGTGAAAAAAAAATAAAATAAAATGAAAAACAAAACAAAATAAAATACTCAGTGTATTTGGTCTCAGTTTGACTAAATGACCAGACATGTTTAACAACCTTTCCTCCTGAGAAGTCATGGAAATGGCAATTTTAAAAGTACAAAGGGAATTAAATTCATAAAGGCTCTCAGAACGGGAAGGGTAATAGTAGGAGCAGATGGCTGATGCTGAAGGATTTCAAAGACTAAAGGCTGACTAATCGTGCTGGCATATGGACCACACCTCAGAACATGCAAAGGAGAAAGCTAACAACAGAGAGGAGATCTTTTATGCCATAGTAGAACTTTGCACCTTTCTCTCCTCACAGGCAGCAGTGAGCAGCATGGAGGGCAGAAACTGAAGTGATTTCTGAGCTAGAAAGAGACGGACCAATATTTACCTAAGGGCAGTTTCAAATGGATGAACGAATAAGTGAACGAAGCAGAGAAAAAGAAACAGAAAAAAACCCAGAGGGACTCTTTCAATCTGAGCCCATAAAATATCCAGCAAGATGAATAAAACAAAACAAAAAACCACATGCCACCTAAGCACCCTCTCATGAAATTCCAGAATTCCAAGTGTAAATGAAAAATCTTAAGTTTCCAGACGGAGTGAAACAGGGCACCTGCAAAAGCACAACATCAGACTTCTTACGTAAAATAACAAATCCTATTTTCTTTCACTAACTGTTACTTACATGGAATAGTTTTTCTGTCTTTGGAAAAACAGCAACGATATCATACAGCCGGACCCTTGAAGACGTTGCTCTCTGGCAATACAAAAAGAATGTTTATTGTACAATAACGACGAGTACACGCATGGAATTCTGACTCATGGCCTAG
Organism: Leopardus geoffroyi; assembly: GCF_018350155.1. Lineage (NCBI taxonomy): Eukaryota > Metazoa > Chordata > Mammalia > Carnivora > Felidae > Leopardus > Leopardus geoffroyi. The sequence goes on along the minus strand of NC_059334.1, from coordinate 51,813,502 downwards.
CTGCACTTACATTTCAATCACGCAATACTTCTTATATGCCATTTCTGCTTTGTTTTGCATGCTGACAGAAAGGACTGCCTAAGCACATGAGATTTTAGATCCCACCAATTATTCTCCTTCCTACATTGTTACACTGTGACTGGGTACCAAACTGTGCTTGAGATAGAAGAATCAAATTGGATAGCTCTTGCTCCTACAAGGGAGTGGAGGAGTCTGCCAGACAGTGAGCATCTACTGCGTGCGGGGCACGAGGGATACAAAATCATTTAAGGTGTACCTCTGCTCTCGATGAACTCATCATTTTTTTGTGAGACAAGGAATACACGTACTAAGTACGATACCATCAGGTTCACAATGAGAATACTCTTAACTAGAAATTGAAATGCTAGATGTGCAAGAATATACCTACAGTCCTAGGACAGAAAGGGAAGAATACTGGGGTGCCTGGGCGGCTCAGTCGGTTAAGCGTCCGACTTTGGCTCAGGTCATGATCTCGCGGTTTGTGATTTCGAGCCCTGCATCGGGCTCTGTGCTGACAGCCTGGAGCCTGCTTCAGATTCTGTCTCCTCCTCTCTCTGTCCCTCCCATGCTCATGTTCTGTCTCTCTCTGTCTCTCAATAATAAATAAACGTTTAAAAAATTTTTTTTAAAAAGGGAGGAATATATCAGTTAAAGAGTTACTGCTTAAAAACGAAAATCCCCAACTTAAGCTGTATGTGTGTGTATATGAAAAGGTTGGAAATCCACGCAGCTGACCCCTGAACACAGGTTTGCACTGCACAGGTCCACTTACACATGGATTTTTTTTTTTTTCAATAAGTATACTACAGAATTATATATGCATTTTCTCTTTCTTGTGTTTTCTTGATAACATTTTCTTTCCTCTGGCTTATTTTACTGTAAGAATATGGCGTATGATACATATACCAAATGTGTGTGAACTGTTTATGTTATCAGTCAAAAGTCATACACGGATTTTTAACTGCGTGGGGTAGGGGTGGGGTGTCGGTGCCCCCAACCTCAGTGTTGTTCAAGGGTCAACTGTATACTCAAACGGTCTCTGAATGATGGGATAATATGTGATATTTATTCTTTGCCTGTTTGCACCTTTAAAATGTTTACTTCTTACTTTGTAAAAAGAAAAGGCATTCTAAAAATCAGAAGACGAAAGGGGAGGGGTGAAGAGAAGCTGAAGCAGACAGGAAAAGCTGCTGGGAAAACCCATGCTAACACAGGGGAGCTCCTGGTCTTAGGAAAGTCCAGATCTAGGATTCTTTGCCCTCTACTTGGCCTCTCCCAATTGGAAACGGGACAAAAAGGGGCCACCAGGATATTATGGTAACAAGAAAAAATGAACGTGTTTGTGACCCACCAAAAGTCAGCTCCTTTACACCTACCTGGGCCTAGAGAACCAGAACCCTGCCTTGCAGCTGTATAAAATCCCCAAGTGTGGCTTTCCACAATTTCTTTAGCAACACTAATCATTATAAAGGAGGCCAGCCTTTCCCTGATGATTCCTTTTCTATGGCAAAGGAGTCTGTTCCAGCTCCCGATAAAACTCAGTTTCTCAGGGATCTCTCTTTCTCTCTCCTTCGTGAGATCCTTCCCATTCGCAGGAGTACCTCCCTCTCCCACCTGACTAACCCAGACAGCAGGTTCTCATCCAAACTTCTCTGTGCCTTCTGTTCCCCTGTGGAGTCAGTTTCTCAAGCAAAGTCAGCATCACATGCCATCTGCACTTCCTCACATCCCTACCATTTCCATGGAGATGGTTTTTGCTAAGGCAACCAAGGAGTTCCTTGGCAATACATCCAAGACATGTTTTAGCCCTTCTCCTGCTGGACTGCTTGGGCCCACTGATGCTGCTCACCCTTCCTCACTTTGCTGTCTTCCTATTTCTTACAGTCCCTCCTCAGTCTCCAATCCTAGCTCCTCCTCCTCTGCTCTACCACTAAATGCTGAAGTTCCTCAGGCTCTGTCCTAGAACTTCTCTTTATATACATTGCACTTGGACCAGGGATTCTCATCCATTGCCATCACTTCATTTGTTCTCTACAGGGTGACCACTTCCAAATCAGTATCTTTAATCAGACCACTCTTCTGAAGGCTACACCCCTTTTTCCAACTGCGCATTTGACCTTCACAATACTGTTCCAAACATGATGCCCTCACACCTGCTCTTTGTACATCCCTTCTCAGGAAAGGGTACCGCCATCTACCTAGGAGGGTGCTTAGGCCATAATGCAAACATCATAATTTCACTTCCTCAGTTAAAACCTTCAAGGGCTTCCAACTGCTCACCCTCACCTACCTCCCTAACCTCATCTCAGGTTAACCAGCTCACTAGGCTCAGCCCTACTGGTATTTTTTCATTTCCCAGAACACACCATGTTTTCCTTGGATCCAGGACCTGTACATAATCCATCCTGTGTGGGAACACTCTCTCTTCTGCTCAGTACTATGTAACACTTACTGGTTCTTCTGGCCCCAGTTGGAGTATCAATTTCCTTAGGTTGGCTCCCCCATTACACACTCCCAGAGCATCCTTTATTTACTGCCTCCACCTTTTTTAAATATTCCTCACATTTTAAATTATTTGTTCAGTGCCTGTCTTGCCCATTAAACTATACTTCCTAAGTTCAATAACTGTGTATTACTCACAGCAATATCCCCAGCACCCACCTTAGGTCTCATTCATGTAAATTCAGCGAATAGCAGTTGTCAAAGGATTCTTTAATTATGGTATCCCTATATATGTGCCAAGAGTAGTAGAGATTGTTATGCTATGTGGATTCTGAGGACAGGGAGAACAGGCAGGTGTCATGCCCGGGGGCAGGGTATGTCAGAAGGGGGTGAGATGAAAACACTGTTACAACACTGTTCAACCAATACAAACTTACAGGGTCAAAAAGAAGCAAAATTAACTTACCAAAACATTGCAGTGAGATGGATCCGAAACGATAATTGTCAGTCTAGTTAAAACTTTAATCGGTCTTGATTTTCCCTATAATCAAAAACATTCTATCAAAAAAAGCTCAAAATACAAATGAATGATTTTCCATTTTGGAAAATGGCCATTAAAAGGCACTAGCAATAGGGGCGCCTGGGTGGCTCAGTCGGTTGAGCATCCAACTTCAGCTCAGGTCACGATCTCGCGGTCCGAGAGTTCGAGCCCCGCGTCGGGCTCTGGGCTGATGGCTCAGAGCCTGGAGCCTGCTTTCCATTCTGTGTCTCCCTCTCTCTCTGCCCCACCCCCGTTCATGCTCTGTCTCTCTCTGTCTCAAAAATGAATGAACGTTTAAAAAAAAATTTTTTTTAATAAATAAATAAAAGGCACTAGCAATAAAGGGTAGGAACGATCAGTAAAACCTATTCTTCCTTCTCAAGGAATTTATAATATAATAAGTGAAATAAAGACATACATATGTTAAACTACACAATGAGATTCTTTAAAGGTTATAGGACTTCAGGAAAAAAGACCATTAAGGAAGTATTGACTCGATAGTATTGACTTGATTCCTTCATGAAAGGGCTGAGTCTTGATGGAAAAGTAAGGCAGGTAGGAAGGAGCAAAGCAGGTTAGAGAACCCTACATAAAACCGGGCATGTCTGAATAGGTATTATACTTCTTAAGCAACAAAATACCCACCTGTACAATTGGCAAAGTTGTAAAGAGTTCAGACACAGCTATTGGTTTTTCAATTTCCTACAACAAATGATAAACAGTTACCCTAGATTTTACATGTGAATGGAATGAAGCATAATGGAAAACTTATAAGGGCTTTTCAGAAAAGTTCATTTCTGGCATCCAGAAACACTAAATATATTTTTTGTTTTGTTTTGTTTTGTTTTGAAAGGAAGAAAGCTGATAAGCAGAGAAGCAGCTGAGAACATCAATGGATAAAAGGGATGAAAAATCGTTTTTAGACTGGAATAATCTATAAGGTACAGCTGTTGGCCTAAAGAGAAACATACATGTTTACTAGCATGTTTAAGAAGGAAATCAATTAGTAACGAGTCCAAGTCAGTAAAATAAAAAGGACTAAATACTGTGATTACCATTCAGTCAATAACAATATACTTTTAAAAGTTATTGCAAGTTATTTAATTAACATCAACTCAACTTCAAGAATCCTTCCATCTGCCCTGGTAATTGACAGAAAACTCTGCATCTCCCCCACTGTTAACATACAAAATAAGATAGTGCCAAAGAGCTTGCATTTAAGAAATATGCTCATCTGTAGCTTCTATATTACCAATATAAACAAAAACAGTTGTAAAAGCTGATTATTATTAACTTCAGAAAATGTTCTTTACCTACCTGTTTCTTTTCCTTAAATTCAACAACATGATTGATGGCAACAACTGAATAGCCCACTGAAAAGAAAAACTGAACATTCTTGTTAAATGTAACAACCTCTTTCCTGTACACATAGGCTCAGCCTGACTCAGGTCAAGATTAGGGGTCAAGAGGGACCATGTGAGCTCTGGCTTCAGACTGCCTTCTTCCGAATCTAAGCATTCCCACTTACAAGTTACTCAACCTCGAGTTTCAGGTTCCTCAACTATCAAATGGTGCTAACAACAGAACTTCTCTTACACGGCTGTCATGAAAATTAAGATAATAAGCAGAGATGTTTTAGAGCAGGTGCAGGCACAGAGGCAGGGCTCTGTTTGACCTCTGTGGTGTATTATTAGCGTGACAGCTTTTTTCTCGCTCATTTCTTTTGCTTTTTACCCGTACTACTTCCTGCAGAGGCCCTTTTTCTAGGGAGAAATGGAATAACAACTCCCTCACACCACTGCTCACTTCCCCTTTCCAGCTACCCACCATCAATAGATTGGGAACTCTGTGAGGGCAGGGCCTGCCTTTATCAGCCTCAATGCGGCACTGTTATGGACATTCAGACAACCAAAAATATGTCTAAATCATGACTCCTATCTTCAAGTTATTTAAACACCAATGGGGATGACAGGATACTAATATTAAAAGATAATGCTTATTAATGCCAAAAGAGTGGTTCTCCCTCTCATCAGATTTGGTCCAATTCCCTTCCTTCCTTCCCCTCTCAAATAGTTATTGAGCATCCAGTATTTGACAGGCTCTGCAGAACCTCTTTATTTTTAAACCTCTCTATCCTCACACTTTACAGTGGAAGGAAGAAGGTAGCAGTCACGATTAACTCCAATAATTAAAATAGGATCTTATCTCTCAGGGCTTCTGCTTCCCTTGGATTCAAATATGAGTAACATTCTAACACGCTGGCCATGCTGCTTCCCTCCCTAGTACGACCCCACCACCCTCCCCTTTTTAATAACAGTATTCCAACAATGTCACCCTCAGGTCCCTGCCCCCTTCTCTGAATCTCCACAGCATTCCCCATCAGTGCACCCGTTTCCCATATTGCTGCGATACTGCCGTGAGGCAGGAAGGTGGGGGGCGGGGGGTGATACTAAAAGTACAAGCTAAGCATTATGTATATACTCGGAAGCCCTGGCTTCTTCCATCCATCAGCCGTGGGGCTCTACACAAATCTCCCATCCTCTCAGAGCCTCAGTGTTCCTCAATGTGCAGGAGAGAAGGAGCTAGACTGGATAAAAGCTCCCAAGTGCCTTCGAGTTTCCCGCGCCCGGGATCAGAGCAACACTGCGGGGGCATCAGCTTCCAGGGACATCCCAGAGATCCCAGGAGACCTGGACGAGGACAGGCCCCGGGCTCCTCCTGATTGTGGCCGATGGTCTGAGGGGCAGCGAGGCTGGGCAGGCACCGCCGCCCGCGCCTGGGAGACTCACGGTGAGCGGCGTTCTCCACCAGCCCGCGCAGCGCCTTCAAGTCGGAACCCGCTCTCAGGTCCAAATCCGCGAACACCGCCATGCTGAAGTCACATGAGCGCCGCGCGCCCGTTAGCGCAGTCGCGGGGCCCGCCCCCTCTGGCATCCTGGGAATTGTAGTTGACCTGCACAGTCCGCCCCTCCCTCCTCTTAAGGAGTCACTTCAAGGTTGTAAGGCGCTTGCCTCGCCTTCAAGTACCAACAAAAGTTAGTGTGTCCGAATCAGCAACCTCGCTCCAATCCTTTGCCTCCTTCTGAATGAAAATGTTTGGTTCCCCCCGGAGGGGTTCACAACTCTCACCATTCGTCCTAGAAAATACTGTAGAAAGTGATTCTTTCGAAATGCACGCTTACAACGTCTGTTGAGCGCCCGCCACGAACCAGACCCTTTTGCCAAGAGCTAGAAGCGCTTTTGAAACACTCGTGAGAAACCCTTTTCCCTCCTCCTGAAGTCCATTCCGTTGTTTAAAATGGACTTGCCGAGAAGAGGGAGAACTGACCGGAAGACCTCGGAGAAAGCGTCATTTTGCCAATCAGAACGCGTGGTGCCCAGCACGCTGCTTAGTCTTGCGGTCGACATCTGCAGCCACGAGATGGCAGGGCTCTCTCTGGGACGAGCGGTGAGCTCCAGTAGTGGTTTAGCCAGACACGTTCGACAGGGGAGGTGCAAAATTAAAATGGGTCGGTTTTCCATCTGCTAAGTGTACAAGGTGGTGTAATTCCCACACATTTGATGTTTCCACATTTTTGGACCTCCTATAAATGAACTTTTGAAGACTGATAAATCAATTATCCGACAACGTAAAATTGTGGAACTATAGTTTACATCGGTGCTTCTCAAACCGTGCGGAAGGGCCAGTCTAACTTCCACCCCATGGTACCTTACCCCACCTCCTAATTCTTCGCGGACCAGTCGTGGTGCCTCGTGAATTACCGGTGAGGAGCTCCTGCCTCAGAAAACTAATTTGACACCAACCGAATTGCCCTACACTCGACTGAGTAAGAAGACACCACTGATTGGGGGCTTGGATATCCAGACAATACTAAAGTGCTGTAAACGTTTCTAAACATTTTCAATTTCAGTACTTAAAACAAGGTAGAGTCAATGGATCACACCTTGATTAGTCCTCTTTTACATGATTTCTTTCCTGATTTCAGAAGGGAATTTTAAGAGGGATCTGTTCCGTGTAGAAGCATGCAATTCTCCTTTTGTTTAAATTTTATAAAGAAGAAATATTTTGCTTTTTCTCATACTTGATATTTCCTCACAACAGAAGAATCTTTTACTTCTGCAACTAGAACAAGGTCATACAAACTGTTTTTCATCAAAAAATCTAGTGTTAATTTTGCAAGATCATACAGGCATCTTCACCTATGACCACAAAATCCAGATTGGTTAGAAATAAGATTCTTTGATGCCAGCATTAGGCTAAAGAGGGCTTCTTTGAAACTCATGGTGTTCTTATTGTGAACTGTACCATTTAGACTTTTTCACCTTCATCCTGGGCCTAGGTGAAGAGGAACAGAAGGGGAGGGGAGAAAGAAAATGAATAGATAACAATCACTGAACACTTTACAGAGGGCCAGCTAATTTGGACAGCCAGTTTGGTAAGTCTTACTTATATATCTTATTCAATTTTCAAAGCAACTGTGAATTAAGTACTGTTGTTTTGTTTTGTTTTGTTTTGTTTTGTTTTAGCAACATCTGCACTTTACATCTGAGAAATCTATGGCTCAGGTAATAGTGATAGATAGAACTACACGTAGATACGGGCAGTTTGGTTCAGTTTTCACTTCGCATACAGTCAGCTGGGCAGAGCAAGCAGTGGGGAGAGTTGGACGGTGGGAAGGAGGAAGCGAGAGAAGAGAAGGGGAAGGAAGAAAAGAAAGGTGGGTTGGAGGGGAGAGGAAAGAGGAAGTAGGGAGTGAGAGGGAAGGGGAGGAAGGAGGTGGAAGAGGAGCCGGAGGAGTGGGAGAAGGCAAAGATAGGGGAGAAGAATAGGGAAGAAGGGTCAGACGTTGGCCTGCAGGGGAAGCTGAGGCAGCAAGGATCTGGAATTTGAAGAGGACCCTGAAAATTTCTGCCTGGAAAATAATAGTACTGCATAATTTATGTACTTTGTGTCCATTATCTGACTTATCCAATTTTATCCACTTCCACTTTGTATCCATTATCTGATTAATACTCATAACCAGCCAATGAGGGAGATATTGTTATTCCTATTATATCTGGAGATGGATGGCTCTTAAGTCATTTCCTTTTCTTTGGGGAGTTTAAAAAGAGGGGATGGCTTTTGACATTCAAAGTAACTTTTGAGCCCTTCTCAGTCTCTCCAAAGACCTGTCTTTCTCAAGCTGGTCCCTAAAAGTCAGTGTGTGTTCACTAGCCTTTGACTGTCTCTTTTCATTTGTTCCTCTTTCCTGGGTGAGCCAAGAAACACTCCACTGGGCCCCTGTCCTCTGACAGCTTATGGCTGAGGTGGGCAGCAGGGGAAGAAAGCAGTACTATAACATGATTTGTACAGGTGTATCAGGAGCATCTGGCAGGGTGAGGGGGAGTTTGGGGGATTTGGAGGAGATAAAGGACGGTTTCCTGGAGAAGGGAATGCTTGATTTAGATTTTGATACATGGAATTGAGAAGTAACAAGATGCAGAGGTCTGGGGTATATCCAGAACTGGCACAAAGTAGGCGGTGCTCGGTCAAAATTTGCAGATTTAATCAATGAACCCATGAGCTCTTGTTCTCCTTCATACCCACGTCATTACAGCCATAGCTGTCGGATGTATGCGGTTATCTAAATACATGGCCAGAAATTCACTGAACTGTGCATCTAGTGCCCTGGTATGATACACCAGCAACCCCCAAAGAACCCCCTTTCTTGTTCCCAATGATGGAGCACTTACAGGAGCTCCTATGCAGTCCTTCCTCTAGGTAGACTTGTATTTGCCTCCATTCACCACATGGCTGGTAAGCCTGTGCAGTGAGCAATCTGCCCAACTTTTCACAGAAATTTTGATAAGGCATACTAGAGGAAGTAATTGCTAAACCTAGAAGTCTAATGGGACTCCATAACACATCACCAATCCAGGAAGGCTGTATCAATAATTCCCTCTCATCTTCTTGTCTTCCCATAGAAAACCCCATTATTGACCTGATATCTTCAGAATTGGTCCATCTTCTGAGCTGGGGTAGTCTATCTCTGTTTGCAATGTTAGTTAGTTTTTTATTTGTTTATTTTAATGTGCAAGTGAGATGAAAGAGAAAAAATTTTTTTTTTATATCTATACTTCTATCAAAAGTTTGGAAATGAAAACCGGATGGAGAAGGCTGGTATATTATAAAAATTAGCATTGTGAAAGTAAAGAATATTCTTATGTCTTTAAGATGCAATATATACCTGTGACAAAAAAAAAATACAACTTAAGAAGACATTAGGAAAGAAAGTGAAGGAAGAACTGGTATTTGGAAAAGATGTGTAATGATAAACTTAATGAATGGAAAAAGGACTTGAAATTTCAACAGGATTGGTTTTTTAATACAAGTAAAATAAGTGATTGTATTAGTCAAGGTTCTCTAAATAATCAGAACCAAAAAAGTGTGTGTATGCACATATCACATGAGGAATTGGCTCATGGGATTATGGAGGCTGACAAGTCCCCACATCGGCAGGTGGCAAGCTGGAGACCCAGGAGAGCTGATGATGTAGTTCAGTCTGAAGGCTGGCAAGCTCAAGGCCAAGAAAGAACTGATATTTTAGCTTGGGTCCAATGACAGAAAACAAACAAACAAACAAACAAACAAACAAACAAAAACATTGTCCCAGCTTGAAGGCAGTCAGGCAGGAGGAATCCTCCCTTATATGAAGAAGGATCAGAACTTTCTATTCAGGCCTCCAATAGAGGATGAAGCCCCTCTATGTTAGGAAGGTTAATTCTGCTTTACTCAGCCATCTGATTCAAATGCTAATCTCATTCAGGAAAAAAAAAAACAACCTTCATACATACCCATAATAATGTTTGCCCACATATCCTGTGGCCCAGTCAAATTGACAGATAAAATTAATCATCACAGTGATGCTGCCTTGAAATTGTTGCATATTAAGTGAAAACAAAAATTTCCCTGGCAACAACTTTTTAACCAAAGGCAAGTTTACAAAGAATATTTATTGAAAACAAAAGAACAGGTCCTGAACAGAAATTAGCATTTGCAAACATAATAACTGTAAATTCTATTGCTCAGTATGTTGGAAATACAGCTTGGAACTTGCAGGATAAATTACATTTAAAAATCAAGTTATTTGGGGGGTGCCTGGTTGGCTCAGTCAGTTAAGTGTCCAACGTCGGCTCAGGTCATGATCTCACGGTTCTTGAGTTCAAGCCCTGCGTCGAGCTCTGTGCTGACAGTTCAGAGCCTGGAGCCTGCTTTGGATTGTGTCTCCCTCTCTCTCTGCCCCTCCCCTGCTTGTTCTCTCTCTCCTCAAAAATAAATAAACATTAACAAAATTTTTTTAAATCAAGTTATTTGGGGCATTTTCTATTGCAGTTGATAATCAAGTAGATATATAAAGGCTATTTGTGTTGTTGAAAATTTCGATATGACTAAATATCTTCTGGAAATGGTGTCCCAAAAAAGGCACATCATTAGGAAGTGGCTTATTTTTATGTTTGGAGAAGAATTTTGAGAATTTTTAAGTAGATTTGTCAGAATTGGTAACCATGACTACAGATGGGATTCCTGCAGGGGTCATTTTTAACATCAGACTTATGAAACATAAGCACAATGTCACAAGATTTTCTCAAGACATAGAATTTTAGCCAATTTATTGTACCATTGACTAGAAACCATTTTGAGCTCTAAACTTAAATACTGTACAAATAATGGCTATGGTAGTTAACCATGGCCCACACATAGTTCGTGCTCCAAATAGCTGTAAATGGATGTAGTGGACACTGAGAAAATCTTGAATTGCAGAAAGACATCTACTTATTAATGTTATCAAGGAAAATCTCTCCTGGCTCATCAGTGAAGACTGGACCAGATTTAGTTCTATCTCCTTTAAATATTCTGATTCCCTGCCCCCACCCTCCTCCTTTTTAAAAAAGCATATAGGGGCACCTGGGTGACTCAGTAGGTTAAGCATCTGACTCTTGATTTTGGCTCAGGTCATGTTCTCATGGTTCATGAGATCGAGCCCCGCATCAGGCTCCATGCTGTTAGCATGGAGACTGCTTGGGATTCTCTCTCTCCTTTTCTCTCTCTCCTCCCCCTCTCAAAATAAAGAAATAAATCATTTTTAAAAAATAATAAAAAAGCATGTAAACTGATTTTTTCACGTATAGCACAATTGTGATTTTGGTAAACTCATCTGGCTGGGAATAATCTAGGTCATTTTCTGCATAGAAACTGGTTTCCTGGTATGAAAATTATGGGCTAACCTCATACTGTAGCGTCGAGACTATGATCCAAAAAAAGTACTCTGATGCAAACATTTAAACTTTATGATAATACCACTTAACTTGTCCTTTTCAATTAATATCATTAGTAGGAATGAAAATTACACAAGGAAGTTTTGCTATTTAAGGACCCATATTACAGCCTCAATCTGGCATCTTGGCCTAGAAAACTTAAAATACATAATGTGATATTTTACAGAAAATGTTTGATGAGCCCTTCTTGAAATCAGTGTTCCACAAGGGTTGATGTCCTCTCTTCTATCTCCTAGCCAAACCTGGGGTCACTTGAAAATTTGTGTGTGTTTTTTTTTAGGCTTATTATTGTCACAATAATTGAGAAATGGGATGGCTGATACTAGCTTTAGCAGGAAGGGTCCAGGGACGCTAACTACCCTGCAGTGTATGAGAAAGTCTCGTACTATGAACACTTGTTCCTCGCCTGGCAAGGGTAAAGCTTGTTTAGCATTTTTTTTTCCATCTAGAATCTAAATAGGTTTTATATATAAATGCACAGCAATTTTTTTCACAATTTTTATATGCACAGAAGATTCCAGGAATGTAACTATTGAGTAAACAGAGGGAAGACTGTACTTTACTTTGCTTGGAATTAGGAGTTGTTGGAACTGCAAGAGAACTATAAGAGCTGTTACTAATTTCAAAAAATCGTGTCATTGTAGTAACACTGCTTTTGTTATTTGGGTTGACAATGCAGCACACCTGTATCACTCCACACTTTTTTTTTTTTTAAATTTTTAATGTTTATTTACTTTTGAGAGAGAGAGAGAGAGAGAGAGAAAGAGGGAGAGGCAGAGTGCGAGTAGGGGAGAGGCAGAGAGAGAGAGGGAGACACAGAATCTGAAGCAGGCTCCAGGCTCTGATCTGTCAGCACAGAGCCCAACGCGGGGCTTGAACCCACCAACCACGAGATCATAACCAGAGCCAAAGTCGGGTGCTTAACTGACTGAGCCACCCAGGTGGCCCTATCACTCTGCATTTATAGCAGTTACATCTATAGTTACTCATTTACATACATATTACATATATTACCACACATACCCTTATATACATACATATACATACATATATATACGTATATACATACATATACGTATATCATCATCCTATATATAATATCTAATATGTGTTAAATAAGTTTATATATTTAACCTAAAGGCTAAATTTTAAGTAAAATTAAAAATATTACATGTACATTAGAAGTGCTGATGATATTCAGTTAGTTATCTTAATTCTAAATTTAAATATATTAGAATCTAAACATAATTATTAGAAAAGTGTCCCACATATTTGTGGAACCTTGTCCCCTTTCCTCCAGTCTACTGATGAAATTTGTACTTGAACTGCAATGTTGTCTCTGTGAATTCTTTTTTTTTTTTTTTTTTAATTTTTTTTTTCAACGTTTATTTATTTTTGGGACAGAGAGAGACAGAGCATGAACGGGGGAGGGGCAGAGAGAGAGGGAGACACAGAATCGGAAACAGGCTCCAGGCTCTGAGCCATCAGCCCAGAGCCCGACGCGGGGCTCGAACTCACGGACCGTGAGATCGTGACCTGGCTGAAGTCGGACGCTTAACTGACTGCACCACCCAGGCGCCCCTGTCTCTGTGAATTCTTTGGTTTTCCCAGTCAGATCTGTGCCTATTTCCTATGGACTCCCACATCTTCATTTCAGACCTATATTATGAGGCTTTTCATATAGTACTACAACTTGGAGTATTAGACACTTAATAAATGTTGACTCAACCAGAGTGAATGATGCTTTTATGGGTTTTTATTTAAACTTCTTTAGATTAAAGAACTTCATTTTTCTTCTTTTGTATATTTTTCAATATTTATTTTGAGAGAGAGAGAGAGAGAGTGTGTGTGTGTGTGTGTGTGCATGAGCTGGGGATGGGTAGAGAGGGAGAGAGAATCCCAAGCAGTTTCCATGCTGTCAGCACAGAGCCTGACGAGGGGCTCGATCTCACCAACTGTGAGATCATGACCCGAGCCGAAATCAAGAGTGGACGCTAAACTGATTGAGCCACCCAGGCGCTCCCATTTTTCTTTTAGTTAGTCCTTCAGGTTCAGCCCATGAAAGACAACATTGTTGAATTTGTTCCCTGACAGAAGCTTTCCATGGAGGTTTTCTCTTTGTGAAATTTGTATTGAGGAACAGATTTCCCACTAGGGGGTGGGCATGTACTGCTTTATTTCAAAATGGTCCTAGTATGAAAAAATTGAGCAATTTAAAAATAAATAAGTGTTCTTGGATCTGTCTGTTCTTTGATTTTCTATTTATCTTTTTTTTTATCACAATTTTTTAAAGTTACATTTATTTTGTGAAGAGAATGAAAAATTTCTAAATGGAAGGAACCAAAGAAATAAAGTTCATTTTAGTATTCAGCATTAAGGGATAATACAAAGGTGGCATCATTGAAGGATGCATATATCTAAAATAAAACAAAACGCACAATTCACTTTTAAGCCGAGGAATTATTTTAAATCATGAATGACTTGGCTATAGGCATTATTCTACCCTCAGTTTATTTGACAAATGTTTATTGAACACCTAGCATGTGGCAGAAATAAAATACCCTTGCCTTGGGGGGTTCGCAGTCTAATGGGAAGATAGTCATGTACATATAAAGCATACTGCAAAGGTAGGTGCTGTAATAAAAATAGGAAAAAAATGCTTCAAGAGTCTAGAAGGGATGACACTAGCTACGGTAAAGGGGGTTGTCACAGAGAAAGGGGAATTTCTGGTCCTAAACTAGCTGCTTTTATCCCAACTGAGCCTCCCCAATGTCTGTTGACAGACTTGAGTCCTTGAGTGAGGATGTGTGTTCTGTCTTCTCTCTCTGTGCTACTGCTCAACAGACCAGCTGGTAGCCACAGGGTATTATTTGGATATTTATATGTACTAATCTTAGCACTACATTTGCCCAAGCATTCTGGTTTTCCTAGTCTTTTCTCATCCAATTCTGGGATCAAAGGACACCCAGGCAAATCATTTAGTTGAGTGAGGCAATGGGGTGTAAAAGTGAGTAGCTGAAAAACTTTGGGGAAGTAAAAGAGTAGCTGTAGGAAGTCAGCTGTGTCGGGCATTGGACATTACTGGAACTCCAATCAGCATGACGTTAATACGCTTAATCGATTATTGAGTTGCCAATGGGTCCTGTGGCATAGAAAGGTTTATTTTACTTGTGTTTCTTTTTTTTTTTTTTTTTTAATTTTTTTTTCTTTTTTCAACGTTTTTTTAATTTATTTTTGGGACAGAGAGAGAGACAGAGCATGAACGGGGGAGGGGCAGAGAGAGAGGGAGACACAGAATCTGAAACAGGCTCCAGGCTCTGAGCCATCAGCCCAGAGCCCGACGCGGGGCTCGAACTCACGGACCGCGAGATCGTGACCTGGCTGAAGTCGGACGCTTAACCGACTGCGCCACCCAGGCGCCCCTACTTGTGTTTCTTAAAGTAAATCTACATTGTCAGAGTATGCTGGTTTTAGGGCAAAAGACTCTCCCAAGCTTATGTCCTATGGTTGGGTACGTGTGCGTCTGTGTAGATATGAGTAAGCATGTGCACGTAGATGAGCTAGATGTGTACCTAGAGGGAAGAAGAGCTTATAAAAAGATGGTAATGCCTGTTGTAGGACTCAGCTGCTCTTCTCTGCTACCCTTGAGCGGTTCTGAAAGAAGGAGATTACCAGTTGGAAGCATCAGAAAGCTATAGTCTCAAGTGCCCTCATTGACGATTTTATGAGACTGCTGTTATAGGAAATGAGAGTCTAGACAAGGTTTGGTACTTTTTAAAGCAGCAGAGTTATTTTTTAAATGAGAGAAATAAAATGGATGAAGACTAAAGACATGATTTGATTTAAATGCCAACGCTTCTCTTACTGTCTTCAGTATAACTGCCAAAGAGTGGGTAGGCAGGGGGAGGGGGAGGGAAGCAACACCTTGAGATGGATTTTAAAACGCGAGGAAACAAGGGGCAAAACCCTTTTTTAGGTGAATGCTTAGGTATTTTATGAATATTTTGTGAAGCTGTATCTTTAGCTTTTCTTTATGAGGAGATTATGGAAACGTATACGTGAGATTTTTAGCATTTTTATGAAGAGAGGATGATTTGTTAGTCAAGGTTAGAGGGAAACAAGGAATTCCAGATAGTTCTGTCAGGATTTTGGAATAGTGATGGATGAAATTTAAACTCAACATAAGCAAGGTAATGCTGCAGAAGCTGAGATTTTCAATAACTATGTTTATGCATTGTGACAGCTTATAAATTAAAAACTTAGCCACTCTAAGAAAATACACTCAGCCATCACCGAGGATAATGTAATAGAGGTGACTGCTCTATAAAAAGGGGAGTTTGGACCTGATGCTATATGGAAAATGGAAGAGGAAATAAATTTGAAAGTAGTATTTTACTGAGTATTTGGTGCATTTATATGTCCTACACTTAAAAAACAAACGTAAAAAACATCAGAAGCTGCTATGGATTGTAAGCGGGCTGGGTAAGAGCTGGCAGGAATGTGGGTGGCAAATTATATCGACTGTAGATTTAAATAATAAAACTATACAAATTCTTTGTATAATTATGTAACGTGGAATATTACTTAAAAGAGCCAAGACAGAATGTAAGTTGCTCTGATTACTCAGGGAAAAAAAAAAAAATACGAGGAAAGTCAAAAAAAGTTAAAGTGAGTTAAAAAATCAAAATGAGGAAAGTCAGAAGTAGCTTGTGAAATTACCACCTTAAAGAAATGTTTAAGAGGCCCTTGACACAATTCTAAACTGAAAACCAAAAAATTAAACCATTTCAATGTAGTCATGTGTGATCTTGGACAAGTCATTAAACTTCTCCCAACCTCTCTTTCCCTCTCTGTCTTGAAGGATAAACAAATGGTGTCTTTGATGGCTTCCGGCTGCAAACTAGTTTCCTTTTGTCTGAAATTATGTTTAATGCTCACATAAGACTGAAGAAATTTCCTCATCCATTTCCTTAACCATTAAATGGTATTGCTTTGTAGCCTACATGTAGTCTCTTCCACTCTTCCTCTGACTCAAGGTATTGACCTGCTTATCTCATGCAGAGGAGAGCCCCTGACCTTTTCATGGTGAACAATGGCCCACCATTTAGGGATTTATTTATTTATTTTTTTACTTAAAAAAAAAAAATCTGTTTTTGAATGGGTAGAGAGAAGAAATTGGACATAGTAATCAGGTAAACCTAGGTTTGAAGCCTATTACCAGCTGAAGGCTGGTATTTCTTTATCTGGAAAAATAGGGCTACTACCCACCTTGAAGAAGGAGAGTATTAGCTCTCAGATCAATACATTTTGAGCTTTCTGTTCCTTTTCTTCCTATTTATAATCTGCTAGGGCCTAACTAGAAAAGAAAACAGATTGGATTGTTTCCAGAGTCTTAAACTAAAGGAATCACTGCTTGCTTCCAATAAAACCTTTAAACAAAATGGAGTGGAGTAAGTCTCACAAATGATAGAAATCAGCCACTCTTACAGGGTTTGAATACCAAGGGGATTTTAGGCAATAGGCATTAAGTCAACATACACCTCCAGGATTCTTCTGCAGGGCATTGTAACCGGTCATTTCTTCGCTTATGTGCAACATTTCCAGAATACCATGGGATAAATTAACCCTCATTTCAATATATTAGGCTTTGAAGTCTGAATATAAAAGCAGCCAGGGATTATTTTCAGAGCTCGAGAGGCCTGTTTCTAGACGCTGGGGGGTTAGTCAGAATGGGTTGAAGCCCATGGAGGTCCCTTCCCCAGAGCCCAGCCCCCAGCCCCCAGCTCCACCCGGGTACCAAGACCTGAAGGCATCTCACCCTCTCCCTGTTTTCTTTCTTCAGATCTCCCACCCCCCACCCTTTTGGCTGCTTCTCCTTTTCCATCTTCGCTTTTTCCCATAAGTGGTCAAAATAGGAAACGGAAGTATCTATTTGTTGCTTGGTGTAGTGCTCGAAAAAAGGTTTTTTAATTAAGAAAAAAAAATCCGCTCCAGGTTCTTCATTTCGCAATGAGTCCGAACGTCCTCTGGCCCCCGAGTCCTCCCCCATCCGAGTGTCGTTCATACAGTGAGGAGGCTCGGGTCTGTCGGAGGGGGTCTGCGCCTCCAGCCGCACGGCAGGATCTGCGAGCGAGCGAACCGGCTCGGGATCCCGGGAGGCGCGTGGAGCACCGCCCCCCGCCCAGCGGGGAGGCGCGGGAGAGGCGGCGGCCCGACACAGCCGGGGAAACCCGTCCCGGGAGCCCGAGGGGCGCGGGCAGCGGTGGCGGCGGCGGCGGCGGCGGCGGCGGCGGGGACGCGGCGCGGCTGCCGCAGGGGAGCGGCGGCGGCGGCGGCGGCGGCGGCGGGCGCGAGGGGCGGGGCGCACTCCGCAACTTCTGCCGCTGCCTCCCGGGCGCGCTCGGCCGAGGCGCGCGGCTGCTGCGGGCTGCGGGCTGCGGGGCGGCCAGCCGTGCCGTGCCCACCGGCCCGCGAGCCGCGCGTCCCGGGCGTCCGTCGGTGCCGGAGGCGCCTCCCGCAGGGAGACTCGGCGCGGCCGCGCTCCCGCGTGGTCCGCAGCGGCTGGGGGCCCGGGACGTGCGGGGCCGCGAGGCCGAGCCGAGGCGCCCCCCAGCGGCCGGCGCCGGCCCCATGGCTGCGCCGGGCGGAGCGGAACCGGCGAGGTGAAGCCCCCGGGCCGGTGGCCGGAGCGCGTGGCGGGGGCGCCGGCTCCATGGGCAGCAGCGCACAGCGGCACGATGATGGACGTTAACAGCAGCGGCCGTCCGGACCTCTACGGGCACCTCCGCTCTTTGCTCCTGCCGGAGGTGGGGCGCAGGCTGCCGGACCTGAGCCCCGACGGCGCCGGCCCGGTCGCGGGCTCCTGGGCGCCTCACCTGCTGCGCGGGGTCCCAGAGGTGACCGCCAGCCCGGTGCCCACCTGGGACGCGCCGCCGGACAATGCCTCCGGCTGCTGGGAACAGATCAACTACGGCAGAGCCGAGAAAGTTGTGATCGGTTCCATCCTGACGCTCATCACGCTGCTGACGATCGCCGGCAACTGCCTGGTGGTGATCTCGGTGTGCTTCGTCAAGAAGCTCCGCCAGCCCTCCAACTACCTGATCGTGTCCCTGGCGCTGGCCGACCTCTCGGTGGCCGTGGCGGTCATGCCCTTCGTCAGCGTCACCGACCTCATCGGGGGCAAGTGGATCTTTGGCCACTTCTTCTGCAACGTCTTCATCGCCATGGACGTCATGTGCTGCACGGCCTCGATCATGACCCTGTGCGTGATCAGCATCGACAGGTAAGGTAAGGGCCGGGCCGCCCGGTCCCGGGGTCCGCCTGGGGATGTGCGGGCTGCTCCCCCCCCCCCCCCCCACCCCTTCCCCAGGCGCTTGCCTTTCTTAGGAGGATAAGCCAGACCCCTCGGAGGGATGAAGGGCTGCGCCTAAAATATCAACCCCCACACACCAACCCTACACCAACCGAGCAACTTCAGTTACAGCATAGCCTATATACACCTTTAAAAGAAGAGTCCAAAATGTTCTAGTTTACTGTAGTGAGGATTTTAAGACCAAAGTTAAAGTATTTTAAGCATTAGCAGTTCCACCAGGGGGTCCCTTGGCTTGGTTTTCAGACGGAAGGGATTTGATCCTCTCTGAACTTGACAAACCCCTGCTGTGAGCCTGGAAGTGTCATTTCTTACTTTAAGAAATCAGTCGTTGAAAAGCCTCCTTGTTTCCTGATTTTGGGAGCTGCTCCCCAGGGCCAGTGAAGGAACTGAGGATGGTTCCAGAATTGGGGGTTCTACATGTCGGAACGTTGCACTCCTATGATTGCTGATTCTGAATCTCATGCTTTTGGAAGTCTGATTTTAGTGTTTGGCATCGCTGTCTGTATCCTGCAGGCGTGCTGACTGGAGCCTAACTCCGTATCTGAATGGTTGGTTCTAGCCCTTCATCGTATCTCTTGGGAATCTTCTCTTGAGAACTCCCCAGTGGAGTAATTGAAACAGAGGCTGACCATCTGTCAGAGATGCTGGGGGAAAAATTCCTGTCCTGGGTGTAGGAGACCCCAGGGTTTTTTCAGACTCTAGGATTACAGAATTCTGCAGTGGAGCATCTTTGGTCCTAGAAATACAGTGCAACTGACAGCTTGAAGTATGGTCCCAGTGCTCTTTGGCCACACAATAACACTGTGTTTCTCTTGAAACTGAAATATTAAACCTTAATATTCACCCACATAATTCTGATGTTTTAAAACTAGCACAGGACTGGCATCCTGTTGTGTTTAATGATACAGAGAAATGATTGCTTATTTTCTTTGTGGACCTACAGAACCTTTAAATGTGTAAACCTTTCAGCACAGAAGAAATAATTGGTGGCTCCACATTTAAAATGACAGTGCCTCAAAGGATGGTGTAGCACGAAACTGAGATTTTCTTCCTTTTCCTCCCTGTAAACACTGCTATTTGTGGTTTGTTGATGTTTAACATGTTCTCCTATTTTACTGCTTGACCAGGGTTTAGAATTACTGAAGAAAGGGAATGATAGGAAAGGGGATATTTTCAAGAAAAAAAATATATTGTATCTGCGTTTAAAGATCTAGGTTATTTTTAAAAAATTGATCCTGCCATTTTCTATATCATGCTAGGTAGGAGCCTCCGACAGCAAACAAGGAATTAGTTTTTAGAGTAGTGCGTGAACAGCATATATAAGAATATTAGCTCTAAACTTGACAGCTGAAGTTCTGAATTACTGTAGTTAAGAATGACAAAAACATATGCACTCACAGTCTGGCTGTGGCAACAGGAACTAGGAGAGTGCACTCAATATACATAGTAAGTATATATATGAATTGTAGCATAAAAATTGGACCGCTAAGCCTGTCTGAGCTTCGTGCATGAATGCAGTCCTTTCAAATGGAATTTAGTGTAATGCAACAAATATTAATTTATGGTGCAAGAAGTACATTTATAATTTTTTCATTTCATAATTGATACTAACTTGTGTCCTAACACAGCCAGTGCTTCTGTTCTGCTGGGCACGTTCAGGTTTGGCTTGGGACGACCCTGAGGTTCCTATATATGAGCCAAAGGCTTTCTTCACTCAGTGTGGACATGTGACTTACCAGCAAGCAGCAGCATGTCTCAGATACAGAGAGGTTAATCCTTCTTGGCAAGAGCCTCTAATTTCTTTGTCACGTATATCCTTACAATTGTCACAAATTGTGATATTACATAGGGATATAGATTCTGTCTCCTTATTTCCTCCTATTAAGAAGTGTCCCATTGGTGAATTCTGCTTAAAAATTATTTTAGAGGAGGATCATATCATTTTTTTAGATAAATGAAAAACTTAACACTGGAAGAAGACACAGATTGCTTTTCTTCCAAGAACACAGAAATAAAAATGAGAAAAAATAAAAAAAAAATAAATTAAAAAAAATGAGAATAAAGAAAATGTGTTTGATGTCTAAGGTGAATTATTTCTTTTTTTCTTTTGTAAAGTTTATTTATTTTGAGAGAGACAGAGAGCTAGTGCAGGGGTGGAGGAGGGACAGAGAGAGAAGGAGAGAGAGAGAGAGAGAGAGAGAGAGAGAGAGAGAGAATCCTAAGCAGGCTCCATGCTATCAGCACAGAGCCTGGCTTGGGGCTCGATCCCACAACAGTGAGATCATGACCTGAGCCCAAGTAAAGTGTCGGATGCTTAACCAACTGAGCCACACAGGTGCCCCTAAGGTGAATTCTTTCTAAAGAGGTTGTTTTCTTCAGTTCCATTGTAGAATATGACCAATGATACAAAAATGTGCTAAGAAAATATGAAAAATTTTAGTCTTCATTTATTCCATCTTGAGTTCAAGGTTAGGTTACAGTGTGCTTTGTGCAGCATAATTAAAGATGAATAATAACCTTGCTTTTGAGCTCTTACTGTATTGCAAGAGTTTGGCTATCTATTGAGCATTTCGCTTATCCAAAATGGAGCCTTTGATTTTTCTTAGCCACACCCCACCTTACCTGGATGCTTTTCTAGCCTTTTCCAATGCAATTTCATGCCATTCTTCTTAGGTGGCCGCATTCCCTTCCCCATCCTCTTCAGATAATGAATGATTCATGATCATTGAAAAAGTAACAGTCATTGGATGGGAACGCTGTAATCCTTCCACTACCAAACAGTCTTTCACATTATATCTGTACCTGTTTTTATTTCGGTCCAGTTAAAAAATGAGATGATATTGTGTCCCGGCCAAGGCCAAACCACCTATACCTCACATCTTCCCATCTCCTTTTACCCCAAGGATTTTGTTCCTTCCTTGATCCCTCCTCTCTTGTCTTCAGTGTTTTCTCTCAATGGGCCAAGCTTGATCTTCTATTTTCTTGTGGCCTCACTTCTCCCTCCAGTAACTGGAGTTAAGCTGCTCAAAGAACTGTGCCCACAACCTGTCTTTGTTTCCTTCCTCCTCAGGCAGGTAAGTTTGACACTTATCAGGTCTACTGGAATATTTTAACTCACCTTCCTAGCTTCACTTCTGTCCACCCTGCATCCATTGCCCATAAAGAAGCTAGAATGATCTCTTTATAAAAAAAAAAATTGTTTTAAAAAAAATTTATTCTAAGTGAGATAACATTTACATGTAGTGAAATGCAAAGATATTAAATGCATAGTCTTATGAGTTTTGACAAATGTCTATACCCACGTAGCCAACACTCCAGCCAGGATGTAGAATATATTTATAATTTCAGAAAGTTCCCTTGTACCCCTATTAGAACGATCTTTTATTTAAATTTTTTTTAACGTTTTTTATTTATTTTTGAGACAGAGAGAGACAGAGCATGAACGGGGGAGGGGCAGAGAGAGAGGGAGACACAGAATCGGAAACAGGCTCCAGGCTCTGAGCCATCAGCCCAGAGCCCGACGCGGGGCTCGAACTCACGGACCGCGAGATCGTGACCTGAGCTGAAGTCGGACGCTTAACTGACTGAGCCACCCAGGCACCCCTACAATGATCTTTTAAAAATAGAAATCACATTATATTTTATATATAGTTCAAAAACATGCAAAACAGTTCTATATGTTGTTTAGGTGAGCTTATCTAAGGAGTAAAGGAAAAAATAGTGCAGAGGAATGGAGAACACCAAATTCATGAGAGTGGTTATCTCTGGTGGGTGGATGGAGGTGTCATGAGGGACTAGCTCACGGAACTATACTGGTAATGTTTTGTTTCTAATTCTAATGGTTGATACAGTCTTGTTTTTCTTTGTATAACTTTCCGTATGTCCGAAATACATTTTTAAATGTCTTTTGGAAATACATATGGGAAATGAATAAGCCTAAGCATAGAGCGTGCTGAGTTTCTACAAAGTGAACACCTTAGTGTCGTCTGCCACTAGATCAAGAAATTGAATATTACAACCTTCTGCCCCTTTCCAGTTTCTTCTGCTCCCGAGGATGACTGTTGTCCTGACTTTTTAGCATCATGAATGAGTTTTACTTGGTTAGAACCTCATATAAAGGGAATAGTAGAGTATGTACTCTTAAAAAAAGTTTTTTTAATGTTTGTTTATTTTTGAGAGATAGAGACAGAGACAGAGGGCAAGGAGGGGAGGGGCAGATAGAAAGGGAGACACAAAATCCAAAGCAGGCTCCAGGCTCTGAGCTGTCAGCACAGAGCCTGACGTGGTGCTCGAACTCATGAACCGCGAGGGATCATGACCTGAGTTAAAGTTAGACGCTTAACCGACTGAGCCACCCAGGAACCCCTATATAGAGAATATACTCTTAATTCTGGCTTCTTTTGCTCAGTATATGTGTGATTCATCCATAGATTTTAGTCTGTCAGTATTTTATTTATTTGGTGAGTAGTATTCCAGTTATTTTGCTTATCAATTCACCTGTAGATAGACATTTGAATTGTTTCTAGTTTCTGGTTATTACTAATAGTGCCACTATAAACATTTATTTATACGCATGTCATTTTGTGGACATGTTTACATTTCTTTTGGATAAATATAATGCTGTATAGTAATGTACCTTATTGTATTTTATTTATCCCCTTACATCTTTTGTGTTATTGTCGTCATGCATTTTAATCTACATATTTAAAAGATCTAATCTATTATTTTTGTTATTTTAAACAGTTAATAGCCACTCTTATTTACCCACATGTTTAGCTTTGCATTGCTCTACATTACCGTGTTTTTATCTGGGATCATTTTCTTCTGCCCAGTTAAACTTTCATTAGAATTTTTTTAAATTAATTAATTAATTAATTAAATTTTTAATGTTTGTTTATTTTTGAGAGAGAAAGAGACAGAATACGAGCGGAGGAGGGGCAGAGAGAGAGGGAGACACAGAATCTGAAATAGGATCCAGGCTCCGAGCTGTCAGCACAGAACCCAACGTGGGGCTCGAACTCAGGAGCTGCGAGGTCATGACCTGAGCCAAAGTCAGTTGCCCAACCGACTGAGCCATCCAGGCACCCCTCATTTGCATTTTTTTAAATGACGGTTTGCTGGTAATAAGTCCTCTCAAATTTTACTTATTTGAAAATGTCTTAATTTTGCCATCATTTTTGAATGACATTTTCTCCGAGTATGTAATTCTATATTTGAGGGTTTTTTTAGCACTTTAAAACATCATTCCATTGTCTTCAGGCTTCCATCATTTCTGTTGAAAAATCAGCCATTAACCAACATTATTATTATTCCTTTGAAGATAATGTGTCTTTTTTTCTTCTGGCTGTTTTAGGATTTTCTCTTTGTCTTTAGTTTTTATTAGTTTTTCTGTGCTGTTCCCAGGTCTGGCATTATTGATTAATTTTTGCTGTTTATTTGCTGTCAGCCCTGGGTGAGGTTCTTAGTAATTTTTGTACTTCTGCATCGATATCTCCAATCAGTTGGATATTATCTTTTTAAATAATTTTACTGTCTCATTCTTTCTCTCTTCTTCTATGTCTCAAATTTACATAATTTGGAACTTTTACTCTTATCACACATGTCTCTTACACTCTATTTTCCATTTTCCATTTTCCTCTGTGCTTCATTTTTACAAAAGTTTTGACCTGCCTTCCAATTTATTAATCATCTCTTCTGGTATGTCTAATCTGTTGGTCAGCATTATTTATTCAGTTATTAATTTCACACTCCTAGAAATTTCATTTGATTCTTTTTTTTTTCTGTATTTGATCTTTTTTGTTGATTTGAATTCTCTGCCTTTTCATGTAATTTCTCCTTCTTGTTATTACATTCTTGAGTATACATAGGCTCTTTTTATACTAATTCCAGTATCTGAATCACTTGTGGTTGCTTTGTGTGTGATCTGTTTCAGTTTTTTAACTCTGGATTTCGGGTCTATGTCTTGGCATGCCTAGTACATTTGATTATACACTCAAAATTTTTTATGAAGAATTATAGATGTTGTAGATGATGTTATTTTCCCCCAGAGAAAATAGCTGGTAGGCAGGCATATTGGTGGAATGATTATTGTAATCCAATTAGGGTTTGTGTTACTATAGACTGTGTTTTAGTGTTGATAGAGTTCTGTCTGCCACTGGCTGATGCCTCTTTCTGGGATGTAGCCTTCTTGGGATTTCAGCTGAGAGCAGGGGGTGTTCCCAGTGACTTCTCCCCCTGGCTTGTTCAGTACTCTATTCTCTCCTCAGCACTGTAGATTGCTAAAACGCCCACTGAAAGCCTTTTGGGAAAAGGAAAGCCTTCTTCCTTGGCTTCTTAGCCTCCTGCCCTATACAACTTCAGAATGCAACCAATGTCTTGAGGGGAATACCAGCCAAGTGTTGGGCTTAGTTTTCTGCCCCTTCCTTATTACTGGGATGTTGGCCTCTGAGGTCTTTAATTTTGTCTTTCTGTCCTCAAGAGATTACCAGTCTGTCTTCTGACATTGTTGCCTCTTCACAAGCAGCTCTGCTGAGGTTTTTTGCCTGATCCTCAGCCCCTTTCCCTCACCTAGTTTTGGCAAATGTCTGAAGGGAAAGAGAGCCTGCAGGATTTTGACTCCCTGCTCTGTGGTTCTGTTTTCTCCAGGATTATTTTGTTTTCCTTAATTCCTGGTTGTCTCAAGAATTCTGTGGTGGCTACAAGCAGGGGTGTGTGTGTGTGTGTGTGTGTGTGTGTGTGCGTGTGTTTTTGTGCTTTATCAAGCTTTTTTAGTTGTTTCAGCAGAAGCATTGGTCTGAAGCATCAAGTAGCTTCATCATAGCAAGAAGTGGATGTGTGCCTGAGATATTTTAAATATATACAAATACAGAGTACAAGTATGTAAATTGCTCTTCTGAAAACCTTTCATTGGCTTTTCATTTCACTGGGAATAAAATGGAAAGTGTTTAGCACATCCATAAGGTCTCTGCTTTGTTTCTGCCTCACTTATCAATGACAGTTTGTACCAGAGTCCATGTTGCTTTGCAAAGTATAGTCCCACTGATCTTTTCAGTTTCTCCATCAGGCCCATTCCATGCAAACCCACCAACTAACATATTTGCAAAACTATGATTTCATGTCTGGAGTTCTAGTTCCTAATATATCTGTTCCCTAATATATATTTTTTTTATCCCAAGTTGGGAAGCTTAAAAGCGTTTAATGCTCTAGAAGGGCAACCATTAAAATCTCTGAAAAATACTAAGTATTGACAAGGATGTAGAACGAAGGGCACTTCCGTACATTACTAGTAGGATGGTGAATTGGTAAATCATTTCGAACATAGTTTGGCATTATTGTGTGTGGTTGAACATACATGCACCCTATGATTTTGCTATTTTACCGTGAGGTATGTATCAAAGAGATTCTTGTCACCAAAAGTCTTATACAGGAATATTTGTAATATCCACAAACTTGGAATCCTAAAACTTGAAATGATATATATGTGTATCAATAATAGAATGGATAAATAAATTGTGCTACATTTACACAATAGAATACTATTCAATAGTGGTTATCCGACTTGAGCATGTATCAGAACTATCTGGAGAGCTTATTAAAACACAGACCGCTGGGTCCTACCCCAAGAGTTTCTAATTCAGTAAGTCTGGGGGGAGCCAAATAATTTGCATTTCAAGCAAATTCCCAGATGATTCCGAGGCTCCTGAGTTGGGGGCCCTCCTTAGAGAACCATTACCATATGGTAATGAAAATGAACAAACTGGTTAAAACAAATCTCACAAAGTAACTTAAACAATATTTGGTTATAAAAATTTGAAACATATTTAAAAGTGAAGGGTATAGTATGAAGAATCTAATGTGTCCATTGCCTGGCTTCAACAGTGATCAATTTATGGCCAATTTATTCAACATATCCTTTGCAGCTCCTCCAATCTTCACAGTATTTTAAATCAAATTTTCAATGTCATGTCATTTCATCCATAAATACTTTGGGGTCACAAACACAATGATGAGCAGAAGCCACAGAGTCCCAAAGAACACGTATAATGCAATTCCATTATGATAAAAATTTGAAACAAACAACCCTGCTTAGAAACCTACGTAAGTGGAAATTTTATAAAGGAAAGGAAAGAACTATATATCATGAGAACTAGGAGAGTGATTACTTCTGGGCATGCTTCTGAAGTGCTATCATGTTTTATGTCTTGACTGTAGTGGTAATTACATGAGTGTTCATTTTTAAAATTACTGTAAAAGCATCCATGTATGTTCTAGGTGATTTCCTGCATGTATCTTTTGTTTTGTAATCAAAAGGGCAAAAGGATTTATTTGACGACATCTTGTGAGGTGTATCTGGATTTACATCAGATGGATGGTTAATCTGAGCCGGTGCAGTTACTGTTCCAGTGCTGTCAGCGACCATTCCTTTTTTTAGCTTCGTGTATGAGGGCAGGGGTCATCTTTGGGCTGTTAACAGCTAAAGGAACTCCTCTGTATTTGCAGGAGCCATAACCCTTAGTTCTGACTGGGGTCTGGCTGGAGTCTTGCTTCCTCGCCAGGTACCGTGACTCATTCACTTTGACGATGTGAGTTGTGCTCTTGGCTTTAATTCTGCTATGATCAGCAGCACAGGGTGCGTTCTGGCTTCTCTGGATTGCCTTTTTTTTTTTTTGAAGAAGTCATCCTTGCTCATCTCTAAATTAATTTTCAGCTTGTAGATACACTTTATGAGTTGATAGAATCCTCTTCTTCCTTTGCTACGAAAGGGTGAGAGGGAGGAGATTAAGCAGGTCTTCCTCTCTTTCGTGAGTGACAATTCCCATAAACTACTTTTTAAAAAATGTTCATTAATTTTTGATTGAGAGAGAGCATGCGCATGCACACACAAGTGGGGGAGGGGCAGAGAGAGAGAGAGAGAGAGGGGAATAGAGGTTCCAAAGGGGGCTCTGGGCTGACGGCAGAAAGCCCAATGTGGGGCTCAAACTCACCAACTGAGCCGAAGTTGGACGCTTAACCAGTTGAACCACCCAGGCGCCCCATGTAAATATATTTAAGGAAAAGAGTAGAAGTTTAGGTATGGCCGCGATGGACTTAAATCCTGACCGAGGTCTCAGGAGAAATGTTGAATTACACTGGTGATCGAAGGGCAGGAGAGTTTCCAGGCAAGGGGAACAGCAGATGCCAAGAGGCTGGAGGCAGTGAATCAGTCTGTGAGTGAACTTACAGAGAGGGAGCCAGAAGGCATCCACATGAGGAAAAGCCCAAGTCTGCTTGTGGCAGATGCTGCTGGTTGCCTTTTCTTGACGCCCATCACCCCCTTCCTCCTCAGTTACAGGAATTCCTGTTTTCACCTGGGAATATGGCCGCCCATGATAAAGTCTACATTTTCTCGTCTCCCCTGCAGCTAGGTGTGGCCATGTTACCAAATTTTGACTCTAGAGATGTTAGTAGAAGTATTGTGTTTCAGCTTCTTGGAAACTTCTTTCAAGACATTTGGTGTGGGCCTTCTTCCTCTTTTTGTTTGTCTTTGCTTCCATCTTGTCTCCTGGAATTTAAATATGGTGACTGGAGGTCTCGCTGTCATCTTGGTCGACAGAGGGCCACACTGGGGAAGGAGGAACAGCATGCTGGAAGGGTAGCCTGGACCCTGGAGGGCTGTGGATTCCACAGGGTTGCTAGAATCCTGACTTCTTAGTAATGGGTGAACAGATACCATTATGTTGTCTCTCACAACTGCTGAAGGTGCCAGTTTCTTACCCCACTCGCTTGTCCTTCCCATGGATGTCCACATGTATACACCGCAAAACATCATTGAGGGTATCACAGTACCATTCTTTTTTGGAAACCCTGTAGGAATAACAACTACCATTTTTGAGAGCCTTTTGTGCTACATAAATTCCTAGAGACTTGACATACAATATCTCATTTAATCTTCATAGCAAAGGTGTTTAGGGAGTGTCGGTAAGGGTGTTTACTTACTGTCTGTCACTGAATGTCTCTGCTGGCCGAAGAGGAACAAGAGAGAGTGTGAGCATTTTTAATCCCATTCTGTAGAGGAGGAAGCTAAGGGAACACACACCTTCTGTGTGGGAGGAACAGTGTCTACCCCATGGGTTCCCCTATATCACTGTAGCCATTTCTTGCTGCATGAGGAGAACAGTCAAGGCCCTTTATAATTTAACTCCAGCCTCCCTTATAGCCTCAGTCTGACTAACTCCATCATAGGCCCCTCCCTCTCAATATGTCAGAACAGAGCTAATGCTCTCACCCCCCAAACTTGTTCTTCTTCCAGTGTTCCCAGCCCAATCGGTGACATCATTCTGTACCCATTTGCTTTGCTAGACATTTGGGTACCATCTTTGAAACTTCCCATTCAGCCCCCCACTCTCACCATCCAATCACCAAGTCCTGCTGATTATCCTTTCACTTTCCTTCTCCCCACTGCCATCTCCAGGAACTCAACCCGAGCCTCTGTCATCTTTCATATGGACCACTCAATGTAGCCTCCCAGGGGGCTCCCTGTATCTACTGCCCCATGTTAATGCAGCATGTGTAACCCCAGCTAAAGATTAGAGTCACCTGGGCAATTAAAAAACTAGCAATTCTTGGAGAGAGAGATCCTGATTTAATTGGTCTGGGTGGGCCTGGGTAGCAGTATGTTTGAAGATACCACCCAGGTGATTCTAATGTGTAGCCAGATGGAGAACCCCCGAGTTAGGATGATCTTTTAAAAAGGCAAATGCAGGGGGGCACCTGAGTGGCTCAGTCAGTTGAGCGTCTGACTTCAGCTCAGGTCATGATCTCATGGTCCATGAGTTCTCGCCCCATGTCAGGCTTGTGCTGCTTCAGATTCTGCATCTCCCTCTTTCTCTGTTCCTTCCCTTCTCATGCTCTGTCTTTCTCTCCCTCTCTCTCAAAAATAAGTAAACATTAAAAAAATTTAAAAAGGCAACTGTAGGGGCGTCTGGGTGGCTCAGTCGGTTGAGCATCTGACTCTTGATTTCTGTTTGGGTCATGATCTCACAGCCTTGAGATCAAGCCCCCCATTGGGCTCCATGCTGAGTGTGGGGCCTGCTCGGGATACTCTCTGTCCGTATCTGCCCCTCCTTCTCTCTTTGTGTCTTTCAAAATAAATAAATGGGAAATAACTTTAAAGTAAAAAAAAAAAAAAAATGAAAAAGCAAATGTGATTTTATTTGTGGTTCCCGAGCTTACCTGCACTTTAGAATCACCTAGGAATCTTCAGAAAATTCCACAGCGCACACCCAGGGCATCATAAGCCCAACTAATGCACAGTCTCAGGGGGTAGGACTCATGCACCCCTATTTTGGAAGCTCCAGGCTAGTCCAATGTGCAGACGGGTTTGGGCACTACTCCATGATGGTGTTTTCCTGCTTCTTTAATGGGTTAATGAGTTCCCCTACTCTTGAGATAACGTCCTGAATGTTTAATGTGACCTAAAAGATTATACAATTTGACCTCTGCCTGAGTTCACTAGATTAGGGGTTGATAAACATTTTTCTGTAAAAGGCTAGATAAATATTTCCATAAATATTTTAGGCTTGTGTGCCATGTGGTCCCCGTTGTAACTACTCTGCCACTGTAGTTTGAACATAGACAATTTGTAGATGAATGGGAGTGGCTGTGTGCTAATAAAACTTCACTTATGGGTACTGAAATTTGAGTTTCATGTAATTTTCACATCTCATTAAATATTCTTCCTTCTTATTTGTTCAACTTTTTTAAAATATAAAAACCATTCTTAGCTGGGGTTGCTATACAAAAACAGGCAGGCCACATGTGACCTGCTGCAGTCTGCCAACTTTTGCCCAAGATTTGATTCAATTCAATTTTCTACCCATCTGTCTGTCTCCCTATCTGTCTACCTACCTACCTATCTCCCCCAAGTCCTGAATATTCTGGCAACCTTTTTGTTTTTTTCCTCCAATTCCTTGACATTTTGATGTTCAGGGCCTTCACAGGTCTTTTTATTGTACCCCCTGTCTCCTCCCCCCACACTGTTCTACCTCTTTGGCTGGCTAATTTTTACCACTTTTCAGACAGGTCCTTGATTAGATATTACTGTCCCATGCAAGTTTCCTAGAATCTCCAGATTGTCTTAAACAGTCTTTTTTTCTTACTAACCACATTTTTTCTTACTAACACTCACCTTAATTTGTAAGGAATGGTTTGTGAAATTAACTGTAATGAACACATGATTTGTGGGATCAATCATCCATACACTCTGCATGGCAGGATGTCCTGTTGGAGACTGTGTCCCCATCCCCAGCATAGTACTTAGCACCTGGTAGGTGTTTAGTTAATCATGGTGAGTGGAGTTGAGAAGGTTGGGTACCTCATATTCTCAAAGGTCCGGCAGACCTTGACTTCTTATTCTCCAGCATTCTGTGAAACCTTCTTGGTGATAACGTAGAAGTTTCCTTGGGAAACCAAGTTAGGATCTGGAGATTGCTGGAACAGAAGTGGTACGGAGGCAGTGGGATAGCCCCAATGGGTTGTCCTATCCAGCTGTAGTAGGCTAGTGAGTCACTCTCTGCTCTCCAGACATATGCAGAACACTGACTTTAACAAAGCCCTAGTGATATGAATCCTTAGCAGTTTAGAGCCATGGATTGTGTCTTTATTATCACCATTGTTGTGCCATGAAGCAGACGGAAATGCAGGCAAAATTGAATGAAAATCCCAGAGCCTTTTTCTTTCAGCCGAAAGACACATTTGCAGCCAAGCTCACACATCCCAGAAGGAGAGCGACAGGTATCAGGCAGGAAGATGCTTCCCAAGTAGCAGAGCACAGTAACTGGCTGTTGCGATATTATTTGTTGAGTGCACACTGTGGGCCCGGTCCGCTGCCGGGGGCTTCATGTAATTCATCTCATCTCATCCCCATGACCACTCCGGGGGCACTCTCATTCTGGCTACCTGTGTGATGAGCAAAGGGAGGCTCATAGAGGTTAAATGCCTTGCCCAAGAGCACACAAGAAGAAAGTAGTGGGATCACAGTTGGCTGGGAAAATGACGGACTTAGGTCTTTTGGGTCCGAAGGGTGTTGCCTTTGGAATATCATCAAGCACTAGATAGTTTCTGCTGCCTTCCACAGAGGACAGCGATGACAGTAATTATGTTAGCCTAAGTGCAGAGCCTCTCACCTAATATCCTAGGGGCCAGGTGTGTTTTGGCACCCTCTCCTCCGTTGCTGATCCAGGACATCTCCACTCCAGTCCATCTGTTAGCTTTTGGGTTTGGGTTAGGGTAAGTCATTACGGAATATCAGGATCTGCTTCTTTACAGGTTTAAGATGGACTCTTGAGCAGCAGGTCCTAATAGAGAGCCAGGTGTGTGTGTGTGTGTGTGTATGTGTGTGTGGGAGAGAGAGAGAGGGAGGAAGAGAGGAGAGAGAGGATGCATGAGCAAGCTAGAGGAGATGGTGGAGCTGAGATTTCTTTAATAGGCAAATCCTTGTTATTTGTCTACTAGATATTTAAGTACTGGAGGGGATACAGAGGTGGGTAAATACATGGCCCCATCTTCAAGAGGTTGTCGAGTTGAGCATAAATTAAGATTATTTATTCACATATCAGAAAATTTGGACCCTTAAAAAGGTAGCTTATACCTTTGCTTTGCAGTCAATCCCTGTGAGCGATGACCTTTTTGGAAGAGTTTGAGTCATTTAGCTTCTGGTTGCAAACAATTGGTTTGTTTGAGTGCTTCCATCAATAAAAACCCAGGTACTCTGGTCTGTTTTTTGAATAGTCTTTCTGTGCCTAAAGAATTCTTGCTGAGGACCGCTGCAAAATGATGGCTCCCGGGTCAGACCTAAATGCTCACTCTTCCGATGTTGTAGTGAAGCACAGGTTGACCGCCTCTGGGGACAGAGCAGCTGGGGGACCTGGGGGGCACATTCCCAGTGCATCTATGTGGGGAGCTTTATTTTGGCCCATTTTGCCGGTTTGCGTTCTCACTTTGATCATGGGTTCTGTTATGATTCACATTCATGAACATTCTATATTTCTGGGCATTCTGATAATATTTTCTGCTCTTTCAGAGAATGGTAGCTGGATAGCTTTCTTCCTTCCAAATGGTTCTTTCATCTGGAACATCCACCAGAACCACCCACTCGCAAGGGACTGCGAGTATTAATGCTTAAGCCTGAGAGACTTCACTGGTGTGCTCCAGTCCAGCTATAATCTATCTGGTCCAGTTGCCTGAATACACGTTCTGTATGTTTGGTGTGAAAAAGTCTCTGATATTCTCAATAAAAGTCTTTGAAAATTCTTCCATTGTGATAAGTAGATTGCCTTGTGCTTTCATACTTGATTGTTTTGGGGATACTGCTGGCCCCTGCCACTCTGGCTTCCTTTCTGGGTCACAAAGGCAATAGTCCTTTAAAAGCAACTTCTTAACATATCACAATTGTTTTTTCTTATTGTGGGAGTCATAGGGGATTCGTCTATTCACTTCTTCAACCTTTATTGATTGATTACTCAGTCTTCATTAGTTACTCTTCTGTATCCTAAACAAGGCAAATAAGGTCTCTCTCTCTTGGATCTTATATTCTAGCAAGAATAAATAGGACACAGAAATGTTTTTTAAAAGCACACTAATTCATTGGTAATATGTGCCATATGGAGAATTAAAACAGAGCAACGTATGGATTAGAGTGGGTACTCACGGAAGACCTTTCTGGAGAGATGACATATGCACTAGATGTAAGTAATGTGGTGGAGCTGGCTCTGTGAAGATCAGGAGGAAGAACACTCTGGAAAGGCAGCAGCCGGTCAAGGCCTTGGACCAGGTGATTGGAGTAGGGGATCACGGGAAAGCCTGGAAGGAAACGCAAGTAGAGCAGTGGTCACGAATTATGTTGGGATTTGGGCCAGGTGGAGTTTGGATTTTATGCCACGTGCAGTGGATCCATTGCAGAGTTTGGAGTGTAGGGTGACATGATCCCATTTACAATTTTAATAGTTCACTATGGTTACTTTGTGGAGAATGGATTGGAGAAGGGTAAGACTGCGAGCTGGGAGACCAATTGGAAGGCTTCTGCAGTAGTCAAGAGAAGAGATAACTGGGAATGGCGAAGATGGAGAAAAGTGGGATGCAAGGTGTGTTGATGGTGCATCTGCAAGACTCAGGGTTGGACGTGGGGAGTGAGGGACAGAGAAGAATAAAGAGTGACGTGCTTTGGGCTCAAGCTACCCAGTAGCTTTCACAGATGCTGTTTACTGACTTTCACAGTCAGTAAACAGGAATGAGGTTTAGTGACTGTGAAAGTAGTAGGACTGGCGGTAAAAATCAAGAGTCCAACTTTGGATGATAAGTTTGGTATTGGTGGACATTTTGATGTAAGTGATTAGAGTTCCAGAGAGAATTCAGGACTAGAGATCCAAATTTGGATGTCATTGTAAGTGGTATTTAAAGGCATAGGATGGGAGAGAATAGATAGGAACAGGGGCCTGGATACCAAGCCTTAGGGAGAGAAAACATTCAGAGGTCAAGAGGAGAGGAGAGGTTAGCAACATTTAAAAAGGGATGGTCAGTGCAATATGAGGAACACCTAGAGAACGTGCCATCGTGGAAATTAAGGGAAGTGTATTTTGAAAAAGACAGAATATCAACTATGTCAAATGGTGTTGCAAGGCCAGGCCAGAAAAATGGCCAATTTGGTGATCTTGAGGCCTAGTCATCCTGAGAAGAGTAGTTTCAATGGAGCAGTGGAATGGAAGCCCAGATGGAGTGAGGCAGAGACGATGAGAGGAAAGACGTGGAGATGGTGACTAGAAAAAGATCTTTCAAGAAGTTTCACTGATAGCTACTTAACCTGGGAGTCAGGCAACCTACATTTGAGCTCTGTGTCTGCTGCGTTGTATCCTAGTGATAATTCCTTAAGTACACGTGTTAAGTTCCATTACAATGGGTGAGAACTTTGACTTTGTTTTTTACTTCTACTTCTTCTGCACCTACAAAATTCCTAGCACACAGTGGGTGCTTAATCATTAGCTGAATGAATGGAAGGATGAATTGATGAATATCCTACTAGAGCAGAAACCCTTTAGCTCAAGACTGTGTCTAATTCATCATCTACAGGCTCATGTAGACCAGGCGGGATGCAAACATATTCCTCAATGAATAAATGTATCTGGTAAACTTGGGAGTAAAATGAGGCAGTTTGGGTTAGGAAAGGTCCCAGAGAATGGGACAGGATACAGATTCTGTCTCTGTGATTCCTGTGACCTTACATAAGTCACTATACCTTATCTCTAAACCTCATTCCTCATAATGATATAAATATCTCCATGGAGTTAATATGAGGAATAAATAAGATTATATCCAAGAAGAGTTCAGCTGAGGGCTTGCCTCTTATAAAATGCCCACAGGTTGAGAGCATTGTTGTTATTACTATTATTCATGTCCAACTCTGGGCTGTGGTGGGGACTTGAGTTCTGCCAGCCAGTCAGGACATCATCCTGGTGTTAGAGCTGTTTGAATTGGAGGGCTTACTGGTGCCCTTCTTGACTCTCCTGTCTTCTTTCATTCTGAAAGTGATAAGTAAATCAAGTCTGCCTGCAGGAAGAGTCTGTGTGGGGTCTTGATGAGGCTTCAGGGAATGCCAGCCTGCCCCCAAACCACCCTACCTGTCCATTGATGCCGGAAATAGGGGCTAAAGTCAATTTCATGATTAAGTTCAGACACTGCTTGAGGCAAGTCAGGGACTTGAATTTCTTCATGCTGGGGTGTGTTCAGTGGGTCAGTCAGGAAGGGTAAACAGCTGGTACCTTACATAATGTTGTAGATAATGGGGAGAAGGTGGTTGGTGGCACATCATCCTCCGTCAGATGACATCCTAGCTGTCTCCTGCTTTTGCTCTTTCTGTGTGTACTTCCTGAGTGTCACAGAAAGTATGGGGACTGTTTCCGTTTTTCCTGAATATACCACATCCTCCCTTGCCTCTGTATCCTAATAGCTGTTGTCTCCTCTGCCTGGAATGCTCTCTCCTTTCCTCCTATTTCCTAAACATTCTTCAAGATTCAGCTAACACATCATGGTCTCTAGGAAGCTATCCCTGACACCGAGGTCTGAGTTGGGTTCTCTTCGCACACTCTCCCTTAGCACCCTGAAATTCATTCTCTGTTATCATCATGCTGACATGTACCTGTTTATATTTCTTCCCCTGCCTCATATACCAAATGCTGAGGTCCTTGGGGACAGGGGCATCTTATTCATCTCTGTTTGTTCCCAGCTTCTATTGGCATGTGGAAGGTGCTCAGTAAATATGTGATGCGTAAGCGAGTGAATAAATGAATGGATGAAGCAAGCAAGCAAAAAATTGACTTATTTAATTGGGTCTTGGGTATGAAACAAGTAGGCAGGGAAAATGAGGGACATAGAAGCCACGCCATTTATGATTCAGTTCTGCTGTGGTAGGCCTCGTTTCCTTTCTCCCTGAGTGGGGACCTCACCGTAGCTGCCAGGAGCATTTTTTTCTGACTTTGAAGGCACAGTTCTGCTTCACACGATTTATAAAGTCACTGTGGATTTCATTTTCAGGACGTTCTGTCATTAAGGTCTATTTGTAAAGGTGGCCAACATAACAGAGTTTTTAACTGCATGGTGCATTACATGAACATCCCCAGCAACCTTATGGGGTTAGCATCTGAGTCCCAGAGGCAAGACTAGATGCTGGAAATAGTATAATGGGATCCACTACAGCTATGGATAATTCAAATCCACTTGCACAAAAGGGGAAATCACATAATAAAATGTAACCTTGCCTCCAGAGCCTCTCATTGCTTTATCTGGGGTGAGTCAGAGGCATTTTTACATTTCCACATTGGTTCCTGTCTTGATTCTTCTTCCAGGGAATAGCTCCTCTCCTGGTAAATTCCTAAGAGACTGTTATTAGATTTCCCTCAAATGTCACTTATGTGTAAATTATGATAAAAATGCCCCCAAATTCTTCCCATTCTTTTATGCACGTGCCTTTCGTGTGAGACTTTACAGCCCTTGTCGCATTGACTCTAGGCTTGGCCTTACACCTTGCTTTGGCTAATGGGACTTTAGCAAACATGACTGAGGTGGAGACTTGAAAAGAGCATGTGTGCTGAACTTGCCTACCTTTGCTGCTTTGGGGGACCCTGTGACTACTACCATGTGAAGAAGCCTATGCTGGGTGATGAGAGACTCATGGCTTAGTCCCCCTATTTCCTTGGCTGCCAGTCCCCAGTCAGGCAGATGAGATTTTCATGAGCCGCTATCACCTGACCACAGACACGAGACAACCCACTTGGGATGAACTGAATCTTCCGGGACCAGAACAGTGCAGCTGACCTACAGAATAGCAAGCTGAATATATGGCTGGTGTTTAAACCTCAAGGTTTTAAAGCAGTTTGTTGCACAGCAGAAGCTAATGGATAGCAAGCCTTCAGTGATCTGATCCCTTCTCTTCCCATAGTGATTTGTTCATGTTACGGCACAAGGTCCGTTATGTTCTCTGGGTGATTGTTTATGAGTCTGTCTCCCCCAGTAGACCTTGGATACTCCAAGAGCAAAAGCAGTGTCTGGAGGGCTGGTAGGATTTGCCCACCTGACGCCTTCCCCAGGGCCAGGGACCAAGAACGCACTCTGGAAATGTGGGCGGGCTGGACGAATGTGTGCACAGCTCGGTTGCCATGTCTTAGAATCTTGGCTTCTGCGGCACCAACAGCCTCTTTACTAATTTCTTCCCCTCTCTCCAGCTAGGTATACAAAACGTGATGTTCTCTCTACTCTTAACATTTTGTATTAACATACTCTCTTTTATAGTCATGGTGGTATCTTACCCATCCTTATAATTTCTTAAGTGTATCTATAGGTAATAGAAAGTCCCCCAGGTTTTTAAAAAATGGGATTATGGGGCGCCTGGGTGGCGCAGTCGGTTAAGCGTCCGACTTCAGCCAGGTCACGATCTTGCGGTCCGTGAGTTCGAGCCCCGCGTCGGGCTCTGGGCTGATGGCTCAGAGCCTGGAGCCTGTTTCCGATTCTGTGTCTCCCTCTCTCTCTGCCCCTCCCCCATTCATGCTCTGTCTCTCTCTGTCCCAAAAATAAATAAAAACGTTGAAAAAAAAAATTAAAAAAAAAAAAAAAAAAAGAAAAATGGGATTATGTAGTCACAAAAGACACTAGCCAAAATGAAGCTTTTTGAAAAGAATCCAAGTTTCCTTTTTATAATTATATTTTTCAAATGGCATTATGTGATGATTGATTTTTATTTTATTTAGATTTGATTTGATTTTCGCTGTGTAAGATTTGTATTTTCAAAATGAACAGTTTTCCACTGAAAGCTATTAATTTCCTTCTGTCTAAGGTGATGACTCTTCAAACAAATTCATTTCATGGTTGTAACTTCAGTAAAAATCCCTGCTCAATTGTTGGCATTTTAGGAACCCTAGAAAGTTGTGTGAAAGGAATCCTCAGCGTCAGAATGAAGGAAGAGAAAGGTAACGCAGGTAAAAGTCATTAACAGTTGCTAAGAAATTTTTGTTAGATAAGTGCCCAGTGAAGGATTAAACATTACCCTGTAGCTGTAGGACTCTGTGCTACGTGCTGACCATTTCATTGACTCATCCCAATAGTCTTGTGTACTAGGTTCTGTTACTCCCATTTTACAAATATGGAAAAGCTTAGATAATTTCATCAGGTTACTCAGGGTCAGAATCTGGAATCAAACTTGGGTATGCCTGATTCCAGAGCCGATGTCTTAACTCTTATGCTTCACAGAGAAGGGAATCGAAAGTACGGTCTGTTCCTGGTAGATTATGTGTCTTCTTTTAAAGACAAAAATCAAATAACGTATCTAGACCTTGGAGGTTCACCTAGGGCCACATCAGCATCTTGAAATATTCTGTACAGTGATAGGATAGGGGTTGGCCTTGGTGTGTGTGTTGGTCCTTACCTACCCCTGATTGTCCAGAAGTTCCAGGTTTGGCATGCCAGAGGTCAAGTGGGGTCAAGTTGTCCCCCCCCAGATTACCAGACAAACAGAATGAGAGAATATTAAAACTGGAAGGGACCTGCACTAGTTCAGATCTCCGGGTCTACTCTCTACTTTGCTCTGCTCTCTTCCCTGGGAAACTGATATGCTCTGTGGCTTCTAGTTGGGTTCAGCTGGTGGCAAGGTTAGGGAAGATATGATATCAAAGGGAGATCCTACCCTTTCTGAGGGTCACCTTGTACTTACTGTGCTCCTTGACTGGAAGTCACTGTTCCCCTCAAGGTGGCTCTTGCTACCTGACTCCTTCCTTCTGGGTCTTGTAGCTGCCTCCTGCCCTCCTCCCTTTGCATGTGGGGTGATGATTGTTCTATTGTTGCACTGTCCTTTATAGCTCCCCTACCCCTGCTCATACCTCTGTAGTTTCCCTGAATTATCCTAATTTGAGGGTGCAATTTATTTCTTGCTGAGATTTTGATTGATATAAACTTCTAGAGATCACGTAGTCCAGCCTTCATGTTTTATAAAGAGAAAACTGAAGCACAGAGACAGTAAGTGCCTGCCTGAAGCAACTGACTGCTAAGTGGCAGAACCAGAACTTGGAAGGCACATCGGACTAATATCTTATCCAGTGATTCTCCCATAAGCCCAGGTGAGGAAAGACCAGTGAATGCCACTATATTAGTTGAGACAGTTGCTTATTTTATTTCCTTTTCTTGTACACCAAGAACTTAACTGAGTCACGTTTTCCTGTAATGACTCTGGCCCAGGTTATTGCTCAACTGTAATTGGGCAACTTGTTAGCAATGACTTTGGCCTTAATCTTGGACGCTCCAGAATGAAAAATGCCATGAATGGGCTTCTGTGTTTATCTGGTTATATATTTAAAAGCAGTGTAGGCAGATGGTTTGTGTGTGAGTGTAATTAACCTCTTTCAGGACACATGGTTTTTGTTCTTTAGGAAACATGGGGTTTTCATTAGCTCAGTAATGCCCACAAACCACAGTGGCAGTGAATCAGGTTCTTACCGTCAAGGGAAGAATACCGTCATGCTGTTTATCAGTAGCATCATTGAATGGTATTCAAGCTGGAATTACTGAAACTTGGCTTTTGCCAATGTGCTGGCTCAAGATAAACAGTCAACATTTGTTGAATGATTTAATGATGAATATTCATGTTGTCGATGAGCGGGAAATAGTAAAATTATCAGTAGCACCTACTCTGTCTAGAGTACTGCTCATTAATTCTTTGACTTCTGAGGCGTTCTCTGTTGGCTGTTGACACCTAATGAAATTAATTAGAATTCTGATGCCCTGACTCTCTTTATTTTTTATTTTCTGTTCATTTTGCTTACCAATGATGACGTAGAAAACGTTACATCTGGAATCCAAAGGTCCTGCTTTGAGGTCTCATTCTGTCACTTCCTTACTAACTGTAAGATATCGTTTCACTTTCTTTGAGCCTCAATTTCCACATTGTGGAGTTGGGTTGATAATACCTTTCTCATAGGATATTTTGGTGGCAAAAATCAAAATGTATGTGCAAGGGTACTTTTTTGTAAGTGGAGAATGATGCTTAGCTGTAGTATTAGGATGTTATAACTGCCTTTGAAATGATAGACTTAGTGGGACTATGGGTCCTATGTTGACGTTCTGATCTGTGTGTGTTTTACTAGTTCACATGCTTGGAATCTCCCAGTATCTGTGAAGCTCGCTTGTAATTCTTATGATTCTAAAGAGACAACTCAAGAAATGGTCAGAAAGCACGTTTCCTGGAGTGGATTTCCCATGCTGTGGGCTGTGCCTGTCTGACAGCATCCGGGTCCTTGCTCCAAGAAGTAATGATCTGAATTCATGCTCAACTCTCTTCCCATTGAAGCTTTCCCCCTCAACACTTCTTTCAGTATATTGGGGTTCTTCCTCTCTTTTGCCCACCCCCCCCAATAACAAAACAATATCTAAAAGCTACCACTCCCTTAAGCTTCCTGAGAACTACTTGAGAGATCTTTATTATTTTATGATGCAAAACAGATTATTTCCTATCAATCTCTATCTCACTCATCAGATTAATCTTGAGCCTTCCCTTTCACAACTTAAGTCTGCATCATCTTGAAAAAATCCCCCCCCCCCAACATGAATTCTGCACTTTCTCAAAATGCAGAAGCAGCTGGAGTTAAGTATTTCTTCCTTTTAAAAAATAGCAGATTTTCCTTCCTGGTAAATGTAGATGTGAGTATGATTAATAAAATGCAAATTTACTTAAGAGCATTTACGCAGCATAGCGTTTTGTCATTCTGTACTTTTTTAGTCAGCTGATACTAAAAGTGCAATTACTACTGAGTGTGGGTTTGAAAAATATTTTGACATTTAAAAGGGGTCCTCATTTTTGAAGAAGGAAGAGAATCCCTGGGATATACCCTTTAGCTTATGAGATACTGCCGGAACTCTATTTCACCCCAGAACTAGGGAGAAGCTAGCTGATGCCAGTCTAAATAAGACTCTTGGCCTGGGGTCTGGAATGGTATACAGAGTTTTTGTTTCAGGTTTCTGCATTGAGGAATAAGGCTGAAATAAAACTAGTGTCCAGGACAGAATTGAACTTGGGAACCAAGAGATGCAGTTGGGAGTGGATAGACCCCAGAAGTAGAAACCAGATACCAGGTTCAGCCTTCATGATGAAATTTAGGATTATAACTCTAAATTGTCCACAAATCAATGGATATGTGGGAGATGTGAAGGGGGGATAGGGCATGCTGTTCAAACACAAGGTCCCAAACCTGGCAGTTCCTACTGACCCTCAGTCCCCAGTCTGGGGCATCTCTGCTTGTCACAGTGGATAAAGAGGCAGTATTTTAGTGAAAAGGGTGTAGGAGAGATTTTTTCTGGGAAGAGATGCAAATGAACACTTGATTTCCACAGTGGTTTTTAGTTCTTTTTTTTTTCCTTCGGTGTTGTTTAACAGCTTTAGTGAGGTATAATTTACATACCGTAAAATTCGCTCATTTTAAGTACACACATTGGTGATTTTGAGTGAATGTATGGAGTTGTGTATTTTTTTTTTAAGTAGGCTTTACACCATGCAGAGCCCAACATGAACTCACCACCCTGAGATCAACACCTGAGATGAGATCAAGAGTCAGATGTGTATTTATCACCACAATCCAGTTCTGGAATATTTCCAGTACCCCCCCCCCCCCAAGTATATATACTGGAAATATATATTTCCAGTATATATATATATATGTATACACACACACATGCAGTAAAACCTTGGTTTGCAAGCATAATTTGTTCTGGAAACATGCCTGTAATCCAAAGCATTTGTATATCAAAGCGAATTTCCCCATAAGAAATAATAGAAACTCAGATGATTCGTTCCACAACCCCAAAATATTAATATAGAAATGATTACAATACTGTAATGTAATACAAAATAATAAAGAAAATCCAAACTGTAGGGGCATCTGGGTGGCTCAGTCGGTTAAGCATCTGAATTTGGCTCAGGTCATGATCTCATGATTTGTGGGTTCAAGCCCCGCATCGGGCTCTGCGCTGACAGCTTGGAGGCAGGAGCCTTAGGGTTCTGTGTCTCCCTTTCTCTCTGCCCCTCCCCTGCTCACACTCTGTCTCTCTCTCTCAGAAATAAATAAACATTAAAAAAAATCCAAACTATAAAGAAAAATAAATTAATCTGCACTTACCTTTGAAAACCTTCCTGGCTGTTGTGAGGGAGACTAAAGAGGAGGGGTATTGTGTAGGATGACTTTCACTAACAGAATCACTGCTCTCTCTTGGTTCAATGGAATCAGTTTTCTGCATGGGGGCCACTGTATACGCTCACACAGATATTGTTCACAGTAGAGTATTAATAAACTCTTGCCATATACTGTATTTAATGTAACTGGCAATAAGGCAGCAGAGGAAAGGGTCTGTATCTGCAGGTTGCCTGATCTAGAATGAAGCAAAGTATTCCTAAGCTTACTCTTGTATGGAAAAGCAAAGACCTGTCCACAGGTGCTTGAAAGTGACAAAAAATACACTAGTGCCAGTTGTGGGCACCTTCCGATGTTCTAAAAATCACTGATTTCTTCCACATACCACGGCCTGAGACCAAGCATCCAAGCATGGGAGACGATCACCCACCATCACGCAGAGAGAGAGAGAAGAACCATTGGCTCAGTTGTGATCACGTGATGTTCAGCATCACATATCACTAGCATTGCAAGACATCGCTTGTTTATCAAGTTACAATTTATTAGAAATGTTTGCTTGTCTTGCAGAACGCACGCAGAGTCAGTTACTCACAATCCAAAGTTTTACTGTATGTATGTATGTATGTATGTATGTATGTATGTGTATGTATATGTATATGTATGTGTATCTTGCAGTACAGCGTGCTATTGTATGCATATACCACATTTTGTTCATCTACTCATCAGCTGAAGGACATCTAGGATATTCCACTTTTTGGGTATTATAAATAGTTCTGTTATTAACATTTATAGACAAGTCTTTGTGTGGACATTATTTTTATTTCTTTTGAGTAGATAACTGTGAATGGAACTGCCAGTAAGAATATGTTTAATTTTCTAAGAAACTATCAAGCTGTTTTCCAAAGTGGTTATACATTCCCAAAAGCAATTTATGGGAGTCCAGTTTTTTCATGTTCATGCCAGTCTTTTTTGTTATAGCTACTCTAGTGGGCGTGTAGGGGAGTTTTGTTGTCATTAAATTTGTGTTTTCCTACTGACTAATGATGTTGAGCACCTTATTAGCCAATTGGATATTTTATTTGGTGAGGGGTCTATTCAAAACTTCCCCCTACTTTTTAATTGGGTTGTTTATGGTTTTATTGTTAATTGGAGTTCCGTGTTCTGGATACGTGTCCTTTATCACATTTAAGATTTGCAGATTTATTCTCCCATTCATAGTCTTTTTAGTAGTATTTGAATTATGTTAATCATTTATTTTTAACAAATATTTATTAGCACTTACTTTGGAATGGATACTGTTCAACACATTGGGAATTAGCACACAAACCAGACCCGTCCTCGCTCTCACAGAACCTTGGATCTGGTGGAGGACGTCAACACATAAATTAAGACA
Source organism: Leopardus geoffroyi (assembly GCF_018350155.1). Lineage (NCBI taxonomy): Eukaryota > Metazoa > Chordata > Mammalia > Carnivora > Felidae > Leopardus > Leopardus geoffroyi. Next base: position 51,769,724 of record NC_059334.1, on the reverse strand, counting down.
AAACAACAACAACAACAAAAAACACAATAGGAAGTAATTTGTACTGTGCAACAAATTAAAACATGGTAACATTAGGCAGAGAAGTGCTGTTTTAGATGGAGTGATGTGGGACATTCTCTGATATGAGGACATTTGAACAAAAAGATGTGATAAAGTTAGGAGGCCAGTTGTGTGCTGTGTATGCAAATGAGCTCACCCATAAACTTTATTTTTTTATTTTTATTTTTTTGTAGTTTCAAGTTTTTATTAGTTACCGTATAGTATAATCATTAGTTTCAGGGGTAGAATTTAGTGATTCATCATTTACATGCAACACCCACTGCTCATCACAACAAATGTCTTCCTTAATCCTCATCACCCATTTAAACCATCGCCCTGCCCACCTCCTCTCCAGCAACTGTGTTTGTTCTCTGTAGTTAATAGTCTATTTTATGGTTTGCCTCTCTCTCTCTTTTTCTCCCTATGCACATCTGTTCCATTTCTTAAATTCCACATATGAGTGAAATCATATGGTATTTGTCTTTCTCTGACTTATTTAGCTTGGCCTAATGCAGTCTAGCTCCATTCATGTCATTGCAAATGGTAAGATTTAATTCTCTCTTTTTTTTAAATTTTTTTAACGTTTTATTTATTTCTGAGACAGAGAGAGACAGAGCATGGACAGGGGAGGGGCAGAGAGAGAGGGAGACACGGAATCCAAAACAGGCTCCAGGCTCCGAGCTGTCAGCACAGAGCCCGATGCGGGGCTAGAACTCACGAACTGCGAGATCATGACCTGAGCTGAAGTCGGACGCCCAACCGACTGAGCCACCCAGGCGCCCCAATTCTCTTTTATAGCTAAGTAATATTCCATAATATACATTATGGAATATGTATAATACCATATATGTGTATATGTATTATACATATATGTATTATATATGTGTAATATACCACAACTTGTTTATCCATGTATCAGTCGATGGACATTTGGGCGCTTTCTGTAATCTGGCTATTAATGATAATGTTGCTATAAACATCGGGGTGCATGTATCTCTTCAAATCAATATTTTTGTATCCCTTGGGTAAATACCTAGTAGTGCAATTGCTGGATTGGAGGGTAGTTGTATTTTTAACTTTTTGAGGAACCTTCATATTGTTTTCCAGAGCTTGGGGCAGCAGCTGTATCCCAACTAGAATAGAAATATTATAATATTTTAACAACTGTTACAGTCATACCAATGTATGTACCCGATATGAGATGAGACTTACACCTGATATTGTCAAGCAATTTGGGAGAAATAGGACCTGAGTCAGGGCAGGGTGCCTAGGGTATCAGTGTGAATACCAAGAATAAATCAACCTAGAGTCTCACCAGAGGACAGTAGGGCTTTTAAGGGTCCTGATCTGATTCAGGCAGGTATGGAGGCTCAGCAAGGTGCAAGATATTTCTCTGGAGCATTAGTTTGCAACCTGGGCTCTTATGGGAATCATCTGAAGACCTCTGTGCCTAGGTCCCAGCTCAAGCCAATTCAATCCGAATATCTGCAAGTGGGACTCCCACTCTTGTTTTGAGTGAGATTGCACCTCGTTCTGAAGGAGCTAAATACATGAAGATACTATGTTCACTTTTGCAAACATGTCTTCTCAGGGTGCTTGGGGGAATGTGGACAGAAACCGCAATATCAACTCCCATTTTTGAGCACTCTTTAAAGCACATGACCTCATTTAGTCCATTGATTATTGTCCCACCCAGGTAGACTTCATTCCCATTGTACATGTGAGCGCACCGAGGCTCAGAATGATTATGGATTACTCAAGACCACAAGTTCATGAGGGGAAGGAGTCCTCCTTCTCAGAGGATTAGCGTTCTCTATATGACAGTCACAGAAGCCTTTAGTACTGTATTGTAAACACAGTCCCCCAACCTGAGGGGTGGAGAAGAGGCCTCCACATTCCTACAATGTATGACCCAAGAGAACAACATTAAGACTCCTACTTTGTGTCCTAAGAATAGTTTTTCATTTAGATCGTGGTTATTTTTGGTATAATTCTAATAAGGTTGCTTATCTGGTTTCCCAGTTGTCAGATTAGAAGCGGAACATTAGAAACTGGAGAGGCGCTGCTCACAGTAGGCACTGAAACAGCAAAATGTTGAAGCCAGAGCCTCAGAGTGGAGGAGGAATAGTTTGCTCCTCTGTGAGATGAGTAGGTTGTATTAGTTAATCTCTGAGGTCACTTCCAGCTTTAAAACTCCATGTGTTTAAGATAAAAGCTATAAAAAGCTATAGAAAAGCACACAAGAGTGAAAAAAAAAACCTAGAAATCTGGACCAGTGTGGGGGGGATATAGTCTCCCAGAGAACTTGGTAGCTCCTGAGGGCATAACTGTGTCATAGACAGCACAGTGCTTGATGCTTTTGATGATGACACTGAGTCATCGGGAAAACATTAGATTTTGTTCTGTAGATGCTGTTTCGGAATGCAAAAAAAGCACACAGTTATTTTCGGCAGATTTCATTCAATAATGCTTATCAAAATGCTACTTAAAGATGCACCGTTTGGGAATTTTACTTCGTGGGATGTCTTCCTTGACACATTCCTCATTGTTCTATGGAGTTTTTGTTCCTTGATAGAATAATACAGATAGTCGTGACAGTGTCTTGCATCCATCTGTTGTTTTACGCTAATTCACAGCATTTTTCCATCCTAGATCCCAGTTAGTACTTCTACTAGATGTGAAATTCTTCTTATAGTGTATCTTTAGTACAGAGCCTTCTTGTGCAAATGGTTTTGTGGTTGGCTGCTAATGAGTCTGTAGACCGATGGCTCCTTGAGGGCAAGAACAGGGTTTTCTTCATTTTGGTAGCCTTTGTGCCTCGATAAATGTGAATTGCTGAGTGAATGAACTGCAGAAGAATCAAGTCCCTCGGCGGTCCTGTTGCTAAGTAATGTAGATTCATCTTCTGCAAGGAAACGCCTGTTGCATACCTTTCTCTCATTGCCATCACCGCTACCCAAGACAACCACTAAAAAATAAATGCCTGCATGATTGTTGTAGAAAACGCATAAAGGAATACACCCGAAAGGGAGAAAAAAGGCCATCAGGAATCCCACTGTCTAGAAAATAACCATCTTTCCAGTCTTTTTGCTTAGATATTTCATGTATAACCCAGTTGTCAGCTGCCACCAGCCTCCTCTGCGTTTCCCTGGAAGAATCCACTTGCATAAACGTACTTGTAAGCAATTTATAGTATATTGTAAATTTCCTTTGGCGACAGAGTTTTGGGTTTCTCTTTTACTCTCCTTCTCCCTTTTGTGGACTGCCATTTTTGCCTTCTTTCTCTTAGTTATTTCCTAGAGTCTTCTAGTATCTTCTGGCTGTATTGTTTATTATTCAGAGAGCCTTTAAACCTTTGTGCTCATGCGCCTGGGTGGCTTAGTCAGTCAATTGAAGGTCCGACTTTGGCTCAGGTCATGATCTCGGGGTTCATGAGTTAGAGCCCCACATGGGCTCACTACCGTCAGCACGGAGCCTGCTTTGGATCCTGTGTCTCCCTCTCTCTCGGCCCCTCCCCCTCTTGCACGCGCCCACACTCTCTCTTTCTCAAAAACAAATAAAACATTAAAAAATAAAGAAAACTTGGGGCACCTGGGTGGCTCAGTAGGTTAAGCATCCGACTTGGGCTAAGGTCATGATCTCACAGTTCATGGGTTCAGGACCCACCTGGGGCTCTGTGCTGACAGCTCAGAGCCTGGAGCGTGCTTCAGATTCTCTGTCTCCCTCTCTCTGCCCCTCCCCCACTCGTGCTCTGCCTGTCTCTCCTTCAAAAATAAATAAACATCAAAAAAATAAAAAATAAAATAAAATAAAATAAAGAAACCTTTGGGCTCATATCTAGGTTCTCCTTAGAAGTTAGCGGTGGTGGAGGTGGTAGAAGGACGTGATCATTTTTTATGAATGTCTTTCAAATGGTTTCATACCTAGTTTTTTTTTCCCCATTTAAAAAATTGTGGTAAAATACACATAACATTTACAGAACTTAGCCACTCTTAAGTATGGTCCAGTGCTGTTAAGGACATTCACATATGCGTGCAACCAATCTTCAGAACCCTTTTCATCCTGCAAAGCTGAAATTAGAAACATTAAAGAACTCCCCATTTCCCCTTCTCTCCACTCCCTGCAACCACCATAATACTTTCTATCTCTGTGAATTTGACTGCTCTAGGTACCTCACAGAAGTAGAAATGATACCACACTTTTGTCTTTTTTCACTTAGCACGCTGAACTCAAGGTGCATCCACGTTGCAGCATGTATCAGAATTCCTCTCCTTTTAAAGGTGGAATAATATTACTTTGTATGGCTAGATCACATCTTGCTTATCCATTCATGTGGCCATGGACCCTTGGGTTCCTTCCGCCTTTTGGCTGTTTGGAATAAAGCTGCACGAGCGAGGGTGTAGGAGCATGGATCATGGGTGTACAAATATGTCTTTAAGACCCTGCTTTCTAATTCTTCGAGGTATATACTCAGAAGTGGAACTGTTGGGTCATATGCTAATTCTATTTTTAATTATTTTGAGGAACCACCATATACTGTTTTCCACAACAGCTGCACCATTTTACATTCCCACTGTAGACATAGTTTTAAGTCTTGCTGTTTTTCACTTAAAATCATGTTGAGAACGGTTGTCACAACCTCAAGTCTTTTTTCAAAATTACAACTTCTGGTGTCTGCATAATTATCTACCAGAGTTTATTTGGTCATTTTCCTGTATTTTGATATTCAGGTTGTTTCTAGTTTTGGGCTATTAGAATATTAATGAAAATGCTTCTTTGCTGCACTGATTATTTTCTCAGGATAATTTCTTATAAGTGGAAATCGTAAGAGTTTGTGTATTTTTAATATTTATGGTATATATTGTTACATTCTTCAGAAAAATTGTGCCAATTCAGGTTCCACCACCAAGAAGAGTATGTAAAAGTGTCTGTTTCACTGCATTCTTGCCAACACTGGGTAGTATCATTAAAAAAACTTTTTTGGGGGGCGCCTGGGTGGCTCAGTCGGTTAAGCGGCCAACTTCGGCTCAGGTCATGATCTCGCGGTCCGTGAGTTCGAGCCCCACGTCGGGCTCTGGGCTGACAGCTCAGAGCCTGGAGCCTGTTTCAGATTCTGTGTCTCCCTCTCTCTGATCCTCCCCCGTTCATGCTCTGTCTCTCTCTGTCTCAAAAATAAATAAACGTTAAAAAAAATTTTTTTTTCTAACTTTTTTTTTTTTTTTAACTTTGACGATTGAGGAAACAAACATGGCATCCCATTTTGGTTTGTATTTTGATTACAGGTGTCCAACTTGTATCATATATTGACTGGCCTTCTATTTCTTCTTTTATGAATTGTCTTTGTATGTTGATCTTCATTTTACTGATAGAGAAATAACTTTTATTTCTGATTGTAAAAATACTAGGTTCATTGCAGAAAATTTGGGGTGTACAAAAAATATAAAAGAAAAAATTCTTATGTTAACCGCTTAATGATAGATACCATTAAAATGGTGAATATTCAAATAATATTTTTTGTTCACATCTCAGTGTCTGTATTAATTAAAAATTAGTTTTTTGGAGCTCTTCATATTTGAAGATATTCCTCTTTTGTCATACATGTTATAGATATACTTTTCTGGATTATTTGCTTTTTAATATAGTCAAAGCTACCTTTTATTTTTTAGGTTGCTTTTTGCTTATGATATTTTTGTTTATCTTTTGAAAATTGAAATATGTGTGATTTATTTTAGATGATTCCTGGATTTTTTTTTTTTTTTTTTTTACATTGAGTTCTTTAGTGATTTTCATCATTGTAATGAAGTTTGTTGTCCTTTTCTCTAAGTATGTTGTGGTACCAAGGTCTGTTTCTGGGCTATAATTCTATCTGGTTAATTATCAGGTTTTAAAAAAATATTTAAAAAATTTTTTAACGTTTATTCACTTTTGAGAGACAGAGAGATGGAATATGAGCAGGGGAGGGGCAGAGAGAGAGGGAGCCACAGAATCCTAAGTAGGTTCCAGGCTCTGAGATGTCAGCCTAGAGCCTGACATGGGGCTTGAACTCCTAAACCAGGAGGAGATCATGACCTGACCTGAAGTTGGGTGCTCAACCAACTGAGGCACTCAGGTGCCCCTAAAAATATTTTTTTATGTTTATTTTATTTTTGAGAGAGAGAGAGAGCACAAGTGGGAGAGGTACAGAGAGAGAGAAGGAGACACAGAATCTGAAGCAGGATCCAGCCTTGGCACTGTTAGTGCAGAGCCCAATATGGGGCTCGAACCCATGAACTGTGAGATCATGACCTGAGCCTAAGTTGGACACTTAACCAGCTGAGCCACCCAGGCGCCCCAATGATCAATTTTTATACCAGTATTTTGCTGTTTTAATTTATTATCTAATAGTACTGTTTCCTTTTCAAAATTTCTTGGCTAATATCATCTAAAGATTCTTCTAGATGAGCTTTAGAATCACTTGACTCATTCTGAGAAAACAAACATCCTACGTATTTCTTTTTTTTTTTTAATGTTTATTTTTATTTTTGAGAGTGGGAAGAGAGGCAGAGAAAGGGGGTAGAGGATCTAAAGCGGACTCTGCACTGACAGCAGACAGCCTGATGGCAGTGCTTGAACTCATGAACCATGAGATCATGTGTGACCTGAGCTGAAGTCGGATGCTTAACTGACTGAGCCACCTAGGTGCCCCTATCCTATTGTATTTCTAGGATACAATTTTCTATGCCAACTTTTACTTTTTAATGGATTCAATATGTAGCCTGATCCTTCTGAGGATATTAATTATGCTTTCAAAATGTTTGTTTGTTTGTTTGTTTATTTATTTATTTATAATCTGTACACTCAGTGTGGGACTCAAACTCATAACCCCAAGATCAAGAGTCACATGCTCTTCCAACTGAGCCTGCCAGGCACCCTCAAAAAATGATACTATTTTAAAGTCTCTACCTGTTTGCTGTAACAATTTTTTTCCCCTCTGGTGTCAAGTGTTTTGGTTGAGTTTAGGGCTTCATTTTGGTGATTTGGGTTGTCCCCATATGGTTGATGGCTTTTGGTCGTGGGCTCGTCTTGCCTTTCCAGGTAATACGTTCTACTAGGTAGTGTTGTAAGCATGGGACGGGAGTGGAGAGTGATAGGCTTATGTGTCTGTTCCTACTGGGATAACCATCTCCACTTAGATCACACTGTTGGTTGCTCTGGATCTTTCTTCCATATCCATCCAACTTCCTAGCACCTTCAGAGGCTCGCCCACATTTTTCAGTAGTCATTTTCTTTGAGCATTTTGGACTGCAGTTCCTCTTTTCATTTAATCCAATCTACCTTCTGTCTTTAAGGGATTCCATATGATTTTTGGTTCATCGAAGCACCTCTTCTTGCTTTCCAATACTATTATGGATTTTTTAAAAAACTCTCTTTGTACATTAAGGAATTGGAGTATAAGAGTTGAAGCTGCAGTATACACTGCTCTGTTGAGCTGATCTTATTTTTTTGTTTAAGAGTTTTTTAAAAATTCTTTTTAAATACGGGGCGCCTGGGTGGCTCAGTCGGTTAGGCGTCCGGCTTTGTCTCAGATCATGATCTCACGGTTTGTGAGTTTGAGCCCTGCATCAGGCTCTGTGCTGACAGCTCAGAGCCTGGAGCCTGCTTCCGATTCTGTGTCTCCCTCTCTGTCTGCCCCTCCCCCACTCACTCTGTGCCTCTCTCTCTCTCTGTCTCTCTCAAAAATAAACATTAAAAAAATTCTTTTTAAATATAATTTTTTTCATTACCTATATATTAGTGAATATGTATATTCAAAATGGTCAGCAGGGGCACCTGGGTGACTCAGTTGGTTAAGCATCTGACTCTTGAAATTAGCTCAGGTCATGATCTCATGGTTGGTGAGATCGAGTCCCATGTGGAGCTCTGGCTGACAGTGCAGAGCCTGCCTGGGATTTTCTCTCTCCCTTTTTCTCTTCCTCTCTTCTGCTTGTGCATGTGTGTGCCCTCTCTCTCTCTCTCTCTCTCTCTCTCTCTCTCAAAATAAAGTTTAAAGAAATGTTAGCATATATATATATATAATATATATGTATATATATATTATATATATATATATATAATATATATATATATATATTTGTGTGTGGATATACTACTGTATTATATAAATAAATTTCCTAACATTAAACTATGCTTGCATTCCTGGGATTACTTCCTTCATGTTTATTATGAACAATTATTTTAGTTTATTTAAAAATTCTGTTGTCAGTATTTTGTTGTGATTTTCACATATTGCATATCTACCCCCATCACATTTATAATCACTTGTTTAATGGCTAAACTACAAGTACCAGGAAGACAGAGACCATATATATTTTTTCTTGTATTTTAGCGTAGTGCAGGGTAGATAACAGGCTGTACATAATCCCTCTTGAAATTAAAGACGTGGGACTGGTCTGTAGTTAATTTCAGTAGTTTGTTCGTATTTGGTGCTAGTTTTTTCAGATACTAGAATTATATTAGATTCATAGAATTAGTGGATTTGCACCTTTCTGTCTATAGTAGCACATCTGGTTCTGGAGCCTTTGTTTTTTCTTTAATCTTTCAGTTCCCTTCATTATTATTGGACTGTTTACATTGTCTGTTTCTCTTGGGCTCAACTTCGGAAATTTATATTTTCCCATACACATTTCAAGTCAGCTGAATTATATACCCTACTTTACCAGAAATTATTATGACCATCTGTGCTCTTTAAAAATTGTTTGCCTGATGAATCTGTTTATCCTTCAACTCTGTGTTTTTTAATAGATGTGTGTATTTTAAGTTTTATCTTGTTGAATGTTTTTGAAGATCATTTGAGGATACTTGTTAATAGGCTATTCGCTTAAGTGATTTTTGTAAGTTTTATGTGTTTGTTTCTCTTGAGGGGTATATATTTTACAGGGAGTGGCTACTACTAGAATGTTGACCAGATGCCATTTCGGTGATATTTTCTTGTACAACTCTGAACTGAACTTCCCGATATTGGCTTCCCTCCCTTCGGTCTATTTTGTCTGTAGACAAAATCAGCAGCAGGATGTCCTAAAACACTCCTTTGATCATTCATTTCCTCATTGAAATTCTCTCTACTGTCTTCAGAATATGCTTAAGATAATTTAAGTGGCACATAGAGTTCTCTGCCCATAGGTGTATCTTCTCTTAACCCTCATTAAACCCTTACACAGATTGTTATTCCAGTTGAATTCATCTTTGTGTTCTCCCTAGTCCCGCCTCAAACCTGCCTTGGACTTTCTTAGGTTTGAACTTTGTTCAAGCTTTTGTTCGTGTTTGGATATTCTTTTCCATCCATCCAAATGATACTGATCATCTTTGACTGAAATCTGACCCGCTCCATTGAGTCTTCCCATATCACAGCATGAGGGGGCTTCACTTCTGTGTGAGGGAAGGCAGAGAAAGGGACAAGGGAGGTGCCCGTGTATAGATAAGGTTGTGTACAGTCTGGTTCTTGGGACGGATAGCACATTCATGGTGATCATTGTATTATTTTTAAAGATAAATAAAAAGAGGGCCATGCCTGGAACAATGTTGACAATATGTTATAAACCAAGAATTATGATTAATTTCCATCTGGTATGGTGTAGTAAAAACAAAACAAAACAAAACAAAAACAAAAACAAAACAAGAAACCACAAAGAACAACCAAAAAAACCTCCTATTATTTATAGACCCTATCTTGTATCTCCCCAATTAGACACTGAAGTCTTAGAACCCAGGACTTTGTGTCTTATTTTTGATTCTCCACTGCACCCTGCATGAAGATAAGCTTGGGCTGGAAGTCAAGAAACTTGGCACTTTGGATCATGGTATCGTGGTTATGTTCCTAGCACTGAGACCTTGTGGGATGAACTTGTGTGACACTTAAAGAATTTTTAAGTATGTTTGAGTTAAAAAATGGTTTCGTGTTCTGTTTCATTTCATCCTTTCATCAGAATCATCCAAGCTGTATGGGTCATAGATGCCATGGAAACGAGGAGTTTGAGTTGCAAGATTGTACGGTTCCTTTCCTCTTCAAAATTTTTTAATTTCATTGTCCTTTTTTTTTTAAAGGCTTTATTATTTTCTTCTTTCTTTCCTCTTTTTGAGAAAGAGTGAGAGAAAGAGAGAGAGAGCACGCACACACAAGTGGGCGAGAGGCAGAGAGCGAGGGGAAAAAAGAATCTTAAGCAGATTTACCTAGTGCAGAGCCCAATGTGGGACTCAGCCTCACGACTGTGAGATCGTGACGTGAGCCGAAATCAAGAGTTGGGAGCTCAACTGACTGAGCCACCCTGGCACCCCTAAAGATTTTATCTTTAAGTAATCTCTACGCCAACGTGGGGCTCAAACTCACAACCCTGAGATCAAGAGTTGCACGCTCTACCAACTGAGCCAGCCAGGTGCCCCTTTAGTTTCATTCTGTCTTTTTATAAAATCTCCTGAAAACAGATTTGGAGATTTCCCAAGTAAATAACAAAGAACTATAGGGAGCAGCTATGACCAGGTATTTGACATTTGAAAAACCTGAACTCCTGTCACATATTGTAATATTTTCATGTTTGTGAGACATTGTTGGGAAAGATCAAGAAACAAGCGGATTATCAAGCTTCAATTTACTGGAAATTATAATGGTATCTTGAATGAAAGAAAAAAACTGAAAGGGAATATCAGCAGAGTTCACTTTAAACATTTTTCCCTTTGGGCTCATTAGACCTAGGATAAATAGGAAATGGACATCTTTATTCTAGCTACAATTTTAGGAGTACAACATGTTTCACTTTAGGCTAGCCTTTATTATCTCATGTTGTAGTCTCTCTGCCACTTCCCCCTTCAGTGAACATGAACCCAAATGTATACACATGCACTTGGACCACTTCTCTTTCTTGAGTATTTCCTGAATCTTCTACCTCTTAATCTTTCCTTGGCAGTTTCTGTTCATTCTCCTATTAAATTCTGTTCAGTATTCAATGTGCTACATAAATCCTGATTTTTTTATGTTATTTATGAAACTTTCCTCTAACTTCCTAGTTGAAATTCATCATCCTACAATCTGCCTCCTCGATCCTTTAGGTATTATGTGTATAATCTATATACACACTTTGAAGTCCCTTTGCACATACTGCCATAGTCTAAATATGTGTATGTCTGTCTTCTCTAGACTTAAGCCTTCTTGTGGACAGGTACTTTGTGTGTCTCATTTAGGAACCATTATAGTTACTAGCCTATGATAATTGTTCACTAAAGAGAATAGCTTGGAACAAAGTTTTCTGAACCTCCCTTTTAAATATCATGTGTAATTCAAATATGTAGAAGGGATTAAGGGGACATTTTATTAGTGTACATTTGTGGCTTCATATTTGTGACAATCGATTATTAGAAAGTCATCCAAAAGAGCGAGGAGGCTGACTTAAACTTTCAGTGCAATTTGTGTTTATGGGAGACAGTTCCAGTCACATCAATTCTAAGCATCCAATTTAATTTTCCCTTTCACTCTCTTTCTCTCTCATACCTACACATACTTTTTTTGCATGGTGTCAGGAAAATGTGGACTCATGCTGATGAGTAGTTGTGAGTAACAGTATTTTCAAAAGTAGCTTTCTTTTCAATTTAATGGATACAGTAACTCACAAGAGTAGGAAATACTCGTCTCAAATTAAAATCACAGCGAGTAACAAGTGCATGCGGTTATTAATTAAGTATCCAGCTTAAAGGATCAATTAATGGGTTCCTCAGCCCTTTTAATTTGTCAGCATCTGTCAGAAAATACCATGTGAATATATCTTGTCATTTAACTGAGTGGAGCACACATATGTTGTAGGATTGTATTTGCTTGTATGATTGTATGTAAGTAAGCACGTGCAGGTGAATTGTAACCAAACAAAACAGAGGGAAACAAAAGACCTGCGGTCTTCGTAATCAGTGTCATATTCCCAGGAAGTTCAAATCCCTCCACAGAAAAGCTTTATCATGAGGTCTCTGGAATAAAGCAGAGGCAGCACCTATTAAGTTCTTTGGGGTCTCCTTTGAGTTAAAATATGATACAGAACGTCAATGAGTGTAGCTGATGTTTCACATTACAGTTTTATTTTTAAAAAAATTTTTTTTTTCAACGTTTATTTATTTTTGGGACAGAGAGAGACAGAGCATGAACGGGGGAGGGGCAGAGAGAGAGGGAGACACAGAATCGGAAATAGGCTCCAGGCTCTGAGCCATCAGCCCAGAGCCCGACGCGGGGCTCGAACTCACGGACCGCGAGATCGTGACCTGGCTGAAGTCGGACGCTTAACCGACTGCGCCACCCAGGCGCCCCCACATTACAGTTTTAAAAACGATTCATATATTTTAACTGTGAAATTGGAATCGAACGTTTGCAGAACTCTGGGAACACCATTAGACTAGTCACATGGCTAGGATAAAAGATGTTGGCATGGGAAAATTTCATTGTGTCTGATCCTTTCGTTTTTCCAGATAGGAGCCGCGGTGGTATGTGTGACAGTTTTCAGCATAATATCCAGGGTGTGCACGCAATACTTATTTTCTCGAAGTACTGAATAAATGAGAGAAGACAAGGAATAATAGTTAATATTTATTGAGTGTTTACTACATGCCAGATGCCCTGCTAAGAGCTCATAACAAACCAGGATTGTGCCATTATCACTCCCATTTTACAGATGAGAAAACTGAGGCATAAAAAGATTAAGTAACATGTTTTAGGTCGCCCAGTTTATGCACGGCCAAACAAGGATTTGAATTCTGGCTCTGTGATGTGCCCCGATCCAAATATTTTTAACCATTACACTATACCAGCAAGATACATTTAACCAAGTACAGTGCTTTTCCTGGTGATTTGTTTTGTTTAATTGTAGCTGATTTTATGTAACTATGCAATTCGATCCTTGTGTTTTATTTCTCATTTTCATGGAGCGACAGCGATTCTTAATTGTCTGTTAACCTTCGGCAGTACATTTGCCAACAGCGTTTAAATAAACAGATCGTGTCCAGGCACTTGGATTTATAAAGTGGGTTTGATGCTCCCAGTGAGCCTTTCCACATTCTTTTCAGTTCAGGCGGATGCACTGATGTGTGTGCGGTGTCCCTCCTGACAGAGTTTTATCGTAGGCAGAAGAGACAAAAATAGCATTGGAAACCAAAGCCCTTGGTTATTTTTTCTGCTTTACATTTCAATGATTGTCGATTTTGTAACTTGGGAGGACTCGTTTTTGAAGACGATGCACACACACACACACACACAAAATCACAAAAGGAAGAGTCAAAGCAAAGGCCTTGAGAATTGCTGGGTCTTTAAGCTACTTTCAAATGCTTTCTGTTGTATAACAATACAAAGTAAAGCTTGGGAAGAAGGAAGTGGCATTTGTTTCAAATGATCGTTATTTACTTCTGTTTTCAGTAGTCACTTAGCTGGCAGATGTGCTGAGAAACTTCAGAAGAAAAGCCTCATAGTCTCTAGAGGACAGGGACAAGTCAGTGCCTAATTATGATATTATATTATATCATCATGTACATGTCAATCTGGGGTCTCAATGGTGAGAGTAAACAGCTGGAGGAGGGACACAGATAGGAAAAACTTCACAGTGGAGTGACCTTGAGCACGGTCTTGGAGGATGAATAGGAGTTTGCCAAGTTATGAACTGGGGATTAGAAGCATATAGGTGCCTGAGTGGCTCAGTCAGTTAAGCGTCACACTGGATTTCTGCTCAGGTCATGATCTCACCGTTAGTGAATTCGAACCCCGTGTTGGGCTCTGTGCTGAGAGCACAGAGCCTGCTTGGGATTCTCTCTCTCTCTCTCTCTCTCTCTCTCTCTCACTCTCTAAATAAATAAATGTATGTATGTATGTATGTATGTAAAAAAAAAAAAAAAGGTAGCACAGGGGTGCCTGGGTGTTTCAGTCGGTTAAGCGGCCAACTTTGGCTCAGGTCATGATCTCACGGTCCATGAGTTCAAGCCCCACATAGGGCTCTGTGCTGACAGCTCAGAGCCTGGAGCCTGTTCCGGATTCTGTGTCTCCCTCTCTCTCTGACCCTCCCCTGTTCATGCTCTGTCTCTCTCTGTCTCAAAAATAAATAAACATTAAAAAAAATTAAAAAAAAAAGTAGCATACAGATTCTTCCACATTTTCCCACTTTGGCCTATAACTGTGTTTCCCTGCATTTTTCATATACCTCTTCTCTCCTTTCTTTCTCTTCACCTTTGTGTCAAAGGGAGAAAGCAACTTAAAATGACTAATTGAAATAAAGTACTCATTTATTTTTCCTGTTTGTTTTGAGGAAAGGTCTTTTAAAAAAAAAGTATATTCAATTGGTTTGGTTTGTCTTACCTTAAACAAAGTATAGATAGAGCCTTTTTCTGATACTGATACGTTGATATTACAATGAGCTAGTATTTATTAAAAGAATGGGCAGAGAGAGTTGAGTTCCTGTAGAAGCAGAGATAAGGAACAATCATTGTCTTTTAGGCTTTATACCTGGACCCAATCTAATTCTTGGTCTCCAAATGACTGGTTTTATCTGTATTAACAAGATTAGTGCAGTTATTTGTAGATACATATATGAAGGTCTCTTCTGTAAGAGTTTGAGGTCTTCCCTGTTGTATTGTGACCATGATCATGACCTTTCTGGAAGAGTTCCTTCTGCTCTGTTGATCCCTTAAGAATACCAAAGCTTGAAGAAAAAAAAAAAAAAATACCAAAGCTTGATCTGCTTGGGATATTGTTAACTTTATATACTAGTTGAGTAGCTTTTGGCTATCAAATCAAGTGTGAGAGGTCTGTAGAATGATGGCGAGGTACCTGCACGAAGACGTTTACCTGAATCATCCAGGTGATCGCTTTAATCTCCAGCAGCCTTTGTGCTGTCACCTACTCAGAACAGTGGTCTTTCCTGTGCCGGGCTTCTCGCCACTAGATGGCGCTAATATTTGCTGTTGTGGCTCCAGCCCAGGGTAATTTAGTAATATAGGTGAATCATTTATTCGGTAGAAGTTATCAGTTAATTACCCACGAACCACACTCTGTAGGGGTTGTGATTGGTGGGTTCCAAAGATAACTAGCGTGCAGATCCTACCCTTGGGAGGATACGCTCATTGTTGTACACAGATAGCAAGGTAGCAAGTGAAAGAGGGCATAAAAGGGAGGCAATTTCATGAAGGGATGACGCATGCAGGTTCTGGGGCCAGAGTGCCTGAGTTCGCATCCCAGTTCACCCACTTACTAGTGTGCCAGCTAAATTACTTAACCTCTCAGTGTCCTCATTTGTAAAATGTGAATAATAATATTAGTACCTCCCTCACAGGGCTGCTATGGACATTATCTAAGCTAAATATGTGAAGTATTCAGCACCACAGCTTATATAATTGTTGGCTATTCATTCCCTACCCCCAGCTGTGACAGGTAAGCCCAATGAAGACAGTGAACTTTGTCTGCTTTATTTACTGGTGGGTCCTGAGTGCACCAAGCAGAGTGGGCGGTTCTCCTGCGTAAATATGTCGTACTATATGGGAAGGTTTGAGGATGGGCTTTGTGGGCTTAGCTGAGTGAGTGAAGCGTGGAACTGTAGGTCTGAAAGGGGCTCCAACTTACTGCTTTATTCAGTTTGTTTTCGATTTCTGTCTGGCTTGTTCTAAAGAGGTACGTTTATTATTCAAGAATGCTGTTTCTATGGGGAGGTCTTCCTGGGAAAATGCAGTAATGCAGAGGATGGTTTTCCCCATGTTCTGCGGGAGGAGGAGAGCTCCTAGGGTGACCTTTCGTTTCCTAGGGACCTCTTATGGAGGGCTAACCTCCTGCGCACTGTGGTAGCCATTCCTCTTGTCCGCTTCTCTCTTGCTCTTTCTACGTTGAACAAACATCTTGAAGGCAAATGTCAAGACTAGGAATAAGAAGAGCTTAATTTGTCACATTGAGTACAGCTGTGTGTGGAACTGCAATTTGCATTTTAATGTCCTGCTTATTCCAGAAAAGTGGCGTTTTACAGATTTCCTGTATTATTCATGAATTTCAAGGCTTTGTAGTTTAAAAATAAAAGTTCAGGTAATAACCGAGAATAAGGGAAGTTAAACTCTGTCAGGTTTTCTCGCTCTTTGCTTATCTCATCACTTTTTTTTTTTTTTTTTTAATTTGAGCATTTCTTAGCGCGTTCCTCTGTCGTGTGCCCCAATACCAGGAGCAAGCACACGTGGAAATGTCAACCAGGCGCCATATCTGGCCACCTCATTAGCTTCAGGGTTCTCGGGAGAACCTGTGTGGTAAATATATAAATAAACAAATAAATAAAAATCGCTGACCTGCATAGCGAAACATGAACCAAATACCTAGAAGCAGGCAAGTATGACCAGGCATTTTCCTGCTGATGAAGTGGATGAAGCATCCCAAGGTGAGGCCTGCCCTTGGCCACTTGGCCTCCACAGAGTGCTAATGCCCCCATGGTGGGTAGCCTGCTTGTTGGACATATGGGCAAGTGCTGAGCAAAGATCGGGTGTTAACCTGCCTGCTCTTGTAAAATCTGTGTTTTTAATGAAAACACAGGTTGGTTCAGGCCAGACATAACCTGGGCATAATGTGCTGTGAAAGTTCCCACAGCAGAAATGCCTGGAGTGAGTAGTCTTTAAGATAGAAGCCAGGTGGTGTGGAAGCACCTTGCAGAAAGGCCAGAATCTGGGGGTCACATGAATTTGGGTGAGGAAGCACACTCCAGGGGCAGACACGTTCCGATGCCGGGCTGCTCGCAGGGAGCCTGATGACTGCTTCCTGGGCTCTCCTGAGCAGCAGCTGTAGGACCTCGTGCATCACTGCATTCTGGGCTGAGTCCTTGTCATCGGGCATTGTGGTACAACTTGAGGAACAGTAAAAAATGTTGGGGGAAAAGATAAACACAACTTCAAGGACCAAAGAATAAGAATACACCATAGTGTTACTTAAAATAGGTCACAGGGGGGAAAAAAAGAAAAAGAAAAGGGGCTAAGCATCCAACTTCGGCTCAGGTCATGATCTCACAGTTCATGGGTTCAAGCCCCATGTCATGCTCTGTGCTGACAGCTCAGAGCCTGGACCTTGCTAAGGACTCTGTGTCTTCCTTGCTCTCTGCCCTTCCCCTGCTCACTCTCTGTCTCTCAAAAATGAATAAATATTAAAAAAATTTTTTTAAATAAAATATATCATGGGGTACCCAGGTATCTCAGTCTGTTAAGGCTTCAACTCTTGGTTTCTGCTCAGGTCATAATCTCGCGGTTCGTGAGTTCGAGCTCCACATTGGTCTCTACGCTGACAGCATGGAGCCTGCTTGGAATTCTTTCCCTCTCTTCTCTCTCTCTCTCTCTCTCTCTCTCTCTCTCTCCCTCTGCTCCTCCCCCATTCATTCTCACTCTCAAAATAAATAAAGAAACTTAAAAAAAATACATCACAAAATGGAGGCTCAAAGTGGATTGTGGGAGTTCAGTTACTGGTTCTTGGCCAAAGTGTCTATTGCCATAGGCAAAGTGTTAGGATTTGATGGGGGAAAATGGCAGGGGTGCCATTCAGTTAGGTAACATTTATTTGGTGCTTATGTGTAAGGTACTGAGCCATGTACTATATGGACAAGTGTGTGTGTAGTGAGTAGTGGTAGGAGAGGAACAGACCGACTGAAGGGGGACATTACACAGGTAGCAAAGGAATTTGCATCTAGGACTTAAAAATCCCCTAGATTCTACTTGGCTTTCACAGAGAAGACAATGTTGAAATGTATGTTCTGTCACTTCTTTAATTCGATCGTCTCAATTAGATATTTAGGTCTGTCTGAATGACCAAACACTTCTAACATTTCTGATGTCTCTAAGTGATGTCTAATAGGGCAAATAATAAGTATTTTACTACAGTTCTCTGCATGTTTCATTCATTCATCCAATCAATATTTATTTAATGCCTGTCCTATCAGCCATTGTACTAGGATTGGGATTTAGTGCTAAACAAGGAAAAACATGGTTCCTGTCCTAACGCATCTTCCATTACTGAGGATCCAAACAGATAAGTGGATGACCATGGTCCAGGGTAGTTGCTGATGTGATGAGGCAATGCCCCTGGAATTCTGAGCGGGGCAGTCAGTGAGACGTGAGTCTTTCTGGAGGAAATGGCATCCAAGCTGATCTCTACTGAATGAGTAGGACTTAGCCTGAAGAAGACTATGGACTGTTCCAGACACAGGAGCAGCCTGTGCAATGGCCAGGAGCTTAAGTCTTCCCCAGAGTGGTCATGGCTGACGAATGAACTGGGCAATAATACAGATCTGCAAGTACTATACTGCAAGAATTGCTAATGATGCCGAGTCACACGGTCAGCTGTTACACTTCCTGAACTAAGGCAGGAACCATGGACTTCATCCTGACTGACCATCTTGGACTGTGGGTTGGCTCCACAGAGGGCCAAGAAGAAGAGGTGGGTAGGTTAGCACATACTAATCCCCACTCCTTAAACAAACCTCTTGGTTTCCTAAACTCTGATACTGGCTCAGTT
Organism: Leopardus geoffroyi; assembly: GCF_018350155.1. Classification (NCBI taxonomy): domain Eukaryota; kingdom Metazoa; phylum Chordata; class Mammalia; order Carnivora; family Felidae; genus Leopardus; species Leopardus geoffroyi. Next base: position 51,751,171 of record NC_059334.1, on the reverse strand, counting down.
CTGGTCACTGTTCTGGTGGGGATGATGCTAGATGAATATATTTTTTTAATTAGACATTAATAGATCATTCTTAAAGCTGGCAATTACTGCAGACAGTCTGTGTGTCAGGGCCTGTACCAAGGGTTTTACAAACATTCTTATTTCAACCCTGATACGGTCACGTGAGGGAGGAGCAGTTATTCCCATTGTGCAGATGAGGACCAGAGGCTCTGGGAGATGAAGTGACCTGCTCTTGCCCTCTCACCTGGTAAGGAGTAGAGCAGGGATTCAAACTCAGGCTGTCCCAAAGTCTGGGCATGGAACCCCAATGCTTGAGCTTCAGAAAAGGGACCACATGGAGGTATTTAGTATGCAATGCAAGGGTTATTAATAGATCTTTCCAGAGTCCTTTGTGGTTAATTTTAAAATAATGAAAGGTTTATAGTGGGTAGATGGTTATATTTCCTGAGGTGGTTGGCAACACGATTAGGCATTTTCGTATGTCGTGTATTTTGTGACAGATAATGTATAAAATGCTATACTATTCCACATCATCTATTTAATGGGACTTGTCTTAGCAAGAAGGTAATTAATCTCCACCTTTCTTTGTGTAATTGTATTGTACCTAAATTTTCTAGAAATCTTGCTTGAAATCACAGTATAAAAATGATAATTATATACTAACCTTTCTCCTATGGACAGACCTAGTTGGAAAACTTCGTGATGAAGTGCCACAGCTTAATGGCAGATGAGAGGAGAATATAAGAGAAAACTCAGAGGGGAGTTAGTGGGGGCTCCAAAGGAGAGAAGGAACATCATGTTTATTGAAGCAAGATGACAAGGAGAGGCAAACATAAACCACTCAAATAATAGGGTGAAGAAAATACCGAGTAGATTTTAACATCAAATTAAAATCCAGGCTGTTTGTGGTAGTATTATGGACGGACTAGATATTCTATTAAAGCTCATCTAATGCAAAACTCTGAAAATGCTGGATAAAAATTTAAAAATACATGTCATTTTAATTGCATGGCTGAGCTGGCAAGAAACTAAGAAGAATCCTCAGAGGCCTAAAATGGAGAGGCAGCAAACAGAGAGGTGAGCCAGTTTGGAAGCTGGTGGCCTCCCTTGGGGCTAGCTGCTGATTTCTGGTGACCTAAAGCCTTAAACATAAAGGCTTCTTGCATTCCAGAGGCAAGAATAAGCCCAGGGGTTTTGCAAAGTTCCTTGCACAGCAAAGGGAGTGAGATTGAAGCTGCTACCCAAGTCTCTGAGAGGGTGGCTCTTGAAAGGCTGACCTAAGGGGGGAAGACTTGCATGGGACTTTAACAGGGAGATTTGCCTTTCTTAATTAACCCTGGCATTGGGAGGTGAGAAGTCTCTCTTGAGAATCTGTAACCATAAGTAGGCACTCACAGCGTTTGGGGTCGCCTTTATACTACTCCTGAGGTCCAGGAAAATCAAACAAGCAAGGCCTCCAAACTAGACTTAGGTTTAAAGGGGCCCTGGATTGGCAGTGCTGCCTCACCGGGCAGAAATAGATGCAAATAGTCTGGAGAAGTACACCTTCGATGTAAGCCCTGGAGAATTCCCGCCGTTAAAGTTCCAGGAGGAAGGGGCTCATATTCACCAAATCATAAAACTCCTCAGGAAACCAGTCACTACTGGCAAAAACTGCACACAGCACAACTGGACCTGCAGACTTTAGATGTAATCATCAAATGTTGAACCCAAGATACCCATGTTACTGTGCTTAAAAAAATTGAACCAGAAGTGAGAACGAGGAACAAAAAAGTGCAAAAATGGTCAGATTCCCTCTAAGAGAAACCTTTCTTAGGATGGGTGTTAGAGGACTGTACAAGCCTCGGATGCACTCTGGAGGAGCCCCAGGAACATGGCATGGGCGAGGGTTTACCTTTTCTCAGAGGATCCTGGTTAAGTCTAGTTGGCCAGTTAAGGGCGCCATCATGGCTTTTTCAGAGTACCTTTTCCCCTGGAAGGATCTGGGCCATCTTGTTCCTTGAAGCATCGGAAAGGTGACGGGGCCTGATTCTAGGGGGTCAGTTGCTCAAGGAAGTCAGGAATTACACACACTTTTTGGAGAGGTCAGTGTTGTCACCATTGCCATCGTCGTCATCTCCATGAATGTTTATCGAGTACCTGCTGTGCTTCTGCATTGCGATGGCCACACGACATGGATTGTTTAATCTTATTAAGTAAGGTTATACTTTGTTTAATCTTATTATGTAAGTGTTATTAATAATCCTGTTACAAATGAGGTCATGAAGTCTTAGGAAAATGGCCCACTCAAGCTTATGAAGTTAGAAGTTGGGTGTGAACCCAGTCAGCCTGACTTCTGAGCTGACGTTCCCACACTTTGGTGCTTCTGGAGACTGATCAGTGCCCTCTTGGAGAAGCAGAGCACTCTGCATGATATCCTGAAAAGTCTGGGGTATTGGGTGCCCTGTCTCTTGCCTGTGACTGTGGAATTGGAGGTGCCATGGACCCAGCCAAGCTAGTATCTAGGAGCTTCTCCAGGGTATGGGATGGAGCACTCTTCCCTATTTTTGTGATGTCCATTAATGGCAGGAATTGGCCTCCCAGGGGGGAACCAGAGCACAACGAGAGGTCACTCGTTGGTCCTGGAGTCCAGCCTGATGCAACCTAGGCAGAGGCATGAGAGACCCAAGGCCTGGAGCCAAAGGAAGATGTGCCCAGAGCAAAGAGCAGGGCCGTGGGAGTAATTCTTGAGTAAGGTGCAGAGTGGGACTTGCCTGCTGCCCGTACTCACTGTGGCAGCTTGTGCCAGGAACATTATTGTGGTCAAAAAATAGCAAATTATTTCCCAGCTACGTCCTGATTTTGATCCAGAAAATCTGACACATGAATATTTAAGTTGATGGGGGAAGGCTTTTAATTCAGATTCTCTTTCTTGTGAGGAAAAAAAAAAAAAAAAAAAACAAGAAGAGTCCCTGTTACATAATAAGACAAAATGTTTGAAATAAGGACATTTGAAATCAGATTTCTTCTTCTAATAGAATCACACAGAGAGTATTTTCTACGGAAAGTAAAACATTTACTTTCTCAGATTCTTATCTTCACTTAAAAGATGAATAGTTACAATAATGTTGACCATTTATTATTACCCTTCTGATATCTTTTGGATTTTCTGTGGAATATTAACTCTGTTTTCTCATTGTTTATCGAGAACAATGCCTTGAAGACTTTCTATTTGAAAGATATATTTAAAACTCCAAAAAGTTGTGGCCTCTTTGTTAGGGGTTTGGCTCAAATTCTTTATTCTCACTCTTAGCTTTAAGATCAATGATGTGTGTTTATATGTACTGATTCAGAGATGTCCAAATGTACAGCAAAAAGAACAAATTGTGGAATATGTAGAATATGATCTTGTTTATTTGAAAAGATTATATATCAACATGTAGGAATGTAATATGCATAGAGATTTCTGGAAGAATACACTGTTAACAGTGATTACTTCTGAGAGTGGTATTAGGGACCTAGGGTGGAAATGGGGAGGCTCCCACTTTTAAATTCAGGTCATTTTGTATTATTTTAAATTTTTGCTTTGGGTCCCATATTACTTTCTTTTTTTTTTTTTTTCTTTTTTTTTTCAACGTTTATTTATTTTTGGGACAGAGAGAGACAGAGCATGAACGGGGGAGGCGCAGAGAAAGAGGGAGACACAGAATCGGAAACACGCTCCAGGCTCTGAGCCATCAGCCCAGAGCCTGACGCGGGGCTCGAACTCACGGACCGCGAGATCGTGACCTGGCTGAAGTCGGACGCCTAACCGACTGCGCCACCCAGGCGCCCCCCCATATTACTTTCTAATAAAAAAATGAGAAATATTTAAAAACTTTCAAATTTCAAGCCACACATCATAGATATAAGCATTTTCTTTGTGTTTCCTTTGCACAGTAAGGAAAATACCAACAACAAAAAAAGACAACCTACTGAATGGAAGAAGATATTTGCAAATGACACATCTGATAAGGAGTTAATATCCAAAATATATAAAGAACTTATACAACTCAATGCTATGCAAATAATTCCATTAAAAATGGCAGAGAGCCTGAATAGTCTTTTTTTCCAAGAACACATACAGATGTCTAACAGACATGTGAAGAGATGCTCAACATCACTTATCATCAGGGAAATGCAAATCAAAACCATGATGAGATACCGCCTCATACCTTTCTGAATGGCTAAAATAAAAACATAAGAAACAAGTGTTGGTGAAGATGTGGAGAAAAAGGAACCCTCTTGCACTGTTGGTGGGAATGCAAAGTGGAGCAGCCACTGTGGAAAATAGTATGGAGGTTTTCTCAAAAAATTAAAAATGGAATTATCATATGGTCCAGTAATTCCACCACCCAAATTCACCCAAATAATACAAAAACTGTAACTCAAAAAGATATATGCGCCCCTATTTTATTGCAGCATTATTTGCAATAGCCAAGGTATGGAAGTAACCTGGGGTACCTGGGTGGCTCAGTCAGTTAAGCTTCTGACTCTTGATTTTGGCTCCGGCCACGATCTCATAGTTTGTGGGTTTGAGGCCCATGTCAGGCTCTGCACTGATAGTGTGGAACCTGCTTGAGATTCTCTCTGTCTCCTCATTTTCTGCCCCTACACCTCTCATGCTCTCTCGCTCTCTCTCTCTCAAAACTAAATAAATGTAAAACATTATAAAAAAAAGATATGGAAGCAACCCAAGTGTCCACTGATAAATGAATGGATGAAGAAGTGGAATATATACACAATGGAATGTTTTTCAGCCATAAAAAAAAAAAAGAATGAAATCTGCCATTTGCAACAACATGGATGGAGCTAGAACGTATGACGCTAAGTGAAATAAGTCAGTGAGACAAAGACAAATCTATGATTTCATTCTTGTCGAATTTAAGAAACAAAACAAATGAGCAAAGACAAAAGACAAACAAACAAAAAACCCAGACTCTTCAATATAGAGAACAAACTGATGGTTGCAAGAGGGGAGGTGGGTGGGGGACGGATGAAATAGGTGAAGGGGATTAAGAGTACCTTTCCCGTGATGACCACTGAGTAATGTGTAGAATTGTTGAATCATTGTATTGCTTCCCTCAAACTAATATAACACTGTATGTTAGTCATACTTCAATTTAAAAAAAACACTTTAAATTCAAGCCACATACATTGTAGAACATTTATTTCTTGTGAGGGAGTTTTGTTTTTCTGTGTTTTCTTCCTCAAACCAATGGTGTTCTTATGAAGGATAGAAGCCTGAAGTAATGTTCTAGGCATTGGGCTCTGTCATTCTCTTGCTGGGACAAAACAAAACAAAACCAACCCCCCCCCCCAAACAAAAACAAAAACAAAATCACATTCCATAATTCATTGGATTTTACTTTTACAGGTTCACAAATGTGGAAAGTTTGATTTCGTCCTTCTTGATGATGGCTGACCTTCATACTGGATGTGGGTCTGTCCGTCCCACTCCCCTGTGACATTGTGCTCTTGCTGTTCTTGGCTCTTCCTAGGTTGCTACGTGTTTATTCATTTAATCATTTGCCACACATTCTGGAATCCCTCACCATGTGCCACACACTGAGGTCCATACTTGAATTTTCAAAACACAAGTAATAGGCCTTTACAAGTGTGTAATTTTGTGAGTCAAGATAAGCAAATAATGTGGCAAGTGTATTGAGAGCAGAGAGTTCTGATAGCCTGGGTGCAGGCCTAGAGGGTGAGGAAAAACTGATAGGAATACGAGTTAACCAAGGAAAGGGTGGGGGTGGAGCATCTTATGGAGAGAAGCCACTTTGAGGAGCTAAAGGGTGGAGGTAATAATATGGAAGGTGTGGCAGGTTATTCGTGTGGCTCAGCAGTATTTCCATCTGTTCTTCTGCTCTTGTGGACTGACTTCCTCACCGCGCCGGAGTTAGTCACCGCCATATAATACATTTTAGCCAATGGGATGTGAGTGGAAATGGTTAAGTATTCAGCTGTGGGTGTGGAGTCTCCAGATACTGTTTCCCTGCCACGGGATCATGGAAGCGTGGCTTGACACAGAGAGGTACTGCTTAGCCATCGCTATGGAGGAGAGCTGGCCTGAGGAGTTACCTGGACTCATGGAAGATGTGACATGAGTGAAAAAAATTTGTTGGGACTTCGGAGTGTTTTGTTTTGTTTTGTTTTGTTTTGTTTTTTCAACGTTTATTTATTTTTGGGACAGAGAGAGACAGAGCATTAACGGGGGAGGGGCAGAGAGAGAGGGAGACACAGAATCGGAAACAGGCTCCAGGCTCTGAGCCATCAGCCCAGAGCCCGACGTGGGGCTCGAACTCACGGACCGCGAGATCGTGACCCGGCTGAAGTCGGACGCCCAACCGACTGCGCCACCCAGGCACCCCTTGTTTTGTTTTTTTATGACAACAGAAGCTAGCTTCTTTGAGCCAATACAGTATGTGAGACACAAAAAACAGGTATAGGAAAGGAATGCCCTACAATGAGGTTGGAGCAAATGGCAGGGGGTTAGAGCACGGAGAACCTTGTCCATGTCTTGCTGTCTTCTTCCTGGGATAAAACACTGACCACTTCCTGCAATCACATCCGCTTCTATTTCTCAGCAGATTTAGAAATGGAGAGCGTTTGATTTTGTTATTCCTGATGGTGTCGGTCCCTCTTCTGTCTGTCTGTCTGTCCTAATGTCTCTGGTCCAGCATTCTCTGCTCCAAAGAGGGGCAATGGAAGAAGAGAGCTTACCTTTGCTGGAATTCTTTTTAAACATCTTCAAGAGGCATGCACACTTCCTCAGGGACTGCTCCTAAGGGCTGTGCAGGGCAGCACCACCATCAAGTGGCATGTTTAATATCCTCCCCCCCACACTGGCCCTTCACCAGTGTCATGACCCGAATCACATAGACAATGGCTGTCCAGGTATGGAGCCACATTTGGATGCTGGAAGAAACAGGGAAGCCCAGTGTGAGAGGCAGTGGGTGTAGGCAAGTGGAGGTGGCCTGGGTTAATTATAGAGGTAGAGGGCACATACCCAGTTTGTGTTTCTGTGGGACCCCAGTTCATTTAAAGGAGTCCTTTTTGAGCGGCCCACATGGTGAGACTTTGCTTTCAGTGCATTGCTACTCAGCATGTCCAGTAGTCTGCCCTGCTAACTGAAATGGCTGGTGCAGACAGACATGCCATCGTCCTTGTCCCCTGGGGTCCATGGTTTGCCTAGTTAGAATCCACTTCAGGGGCAACGGAGGAGGAAAGAACAGTATGGAATTGTATACTTGGAAGTGTCCATGGAGCCTAACATTATCTGAGGGGGAAGAGACCAAGAGACACATGTGGTTTGGGATGGAGGGTCAGGAAGCGGCATGGTTACTTGTCAAGACAAATTGTGTTCTCTTGTACTGATGCTCTCTGCTCACTTCCCGACCCACTCCCATGAGACGTAGGGAATTTGGAAGCCAATTCCCCTTTCTCCACAATTATGCCATAATTCCCTTGTGTGCGACTGCTGGTTACTTTTTCCAAACCCATTCTGTTGTTTTTCTTGATCACCAGAGATCTGGTTTTGCTTAGAATGGCAATGCTTCCATTTGAAATACTTTTCTTCCAGCCTCTCTTGGCGCTGTGGTGGTCAGGTTACACCGTCCTGGCCAGTAGGACTGAGACTTATCAAGTTCTTGGGGGTGGCTCCTGGAGAAGTGCTCAAATATGGCAAGACTTGGTTAACTTTATCTTTTTTTGCCTTTTGGCCTTTATCCTGCCTTCTAGCCTAGAACATGGATGGCATGCTGTTTTTTGATAGGTGCCATCATAAGTCTCCAAGATAAGTTTGTTAAAACTGGGAATTTAGAAGAATGGGTTCCTGATGGCATGGTAGAGACACCACAGCTATTCAGGACTCCTCCAGAGGCAAACACATCCCACTTTGGAGAGGTTATTATATTTAGCCAAAAGCATTCTTAGCTAGTTACCCTCACTTATTCTGTACAAGAATAACTGTTCTCAGGGCACCTGGGTGGCTCAATCCGTTAAGCATCTGACTCTTGATTTCAGCTCAGGTCATGATCTCACGGTTTGTGGGTTCCAGCCCCACACCGTCAGCATGGAGCCTGTTTGGGATTCTCTCTTTCTCCCCGCCCCCCCCTCGGCCCCTCCCCTGCTCATGCACGTTCTCTCTCATCTACCTCAAAATTAATAAATAAATAAACTTTAAAAAATAATAATAACTGTTCCCTTTTGCCATGCTATAGGGAGTTCTGGCTAGACCTCAACTAAACTAAGACTTTAAATAATTGGATTTTTTTTCCTTTGTATCTCTGTACATAGATGGCTATTATTCAGAATAATAATGCTGAGACTGCATAACTTCTGGAGTCATCAAAGAAAAATCTGTTATAGGCAGCAGACTATACTTCATTAATGGAAATCTGCCTAATATATTTTAGAAAGATTTTTCACAATAAGGAGCAAACATTAACTTTAGAATTCAATTAACAAAATCATCTTATTCCCTAAGTGTTCTAGCTAATCAGCATTTTATAACCGATAATTTAATTTTACTCTGCTTAAACGTCGATTAAAATTTTTTCAGAAGTTGTGTGCTTTCAACCTATGTGAAAACTGCTATGCGATGTGCGAGGTATGAAGTTTATGAAATTACTTATATGATTACATCAAATTTAGGTCACAAATTTAAGAGAAAGAAAAAATACTTAAGTTTCACATCTTTTCTAAGGTTAATAGAATTTATCTAGTTAGTTGAAGCTATAAAGATTTCCAACATTTTGTTTTTCCTGAACTGAAGCTGGCTAGCATACATATATGTGAGTATGTATTTGAATTAAAGTATTTGAAAATAAAAAGTGAATCTATTTTTTTAATGTTCATTTATTTTTTAGAGAGAGAGAGAGAGAGAGAGAGAGAGAGAGAGAGAGAGAAACAAAGCACAAGCAGGGGAGGGACACACAGAGAGAGAGACACACACAGAATCCAAAGCAGGTTCTAGGCTCTGAGCTGTCAACACAGAGCCTGAAGTGGGGCTCGAACCTATGAGCTGTGAGACCACGACCTGAGCTGAAGTCAGATGCTTAGCTGACTGAGCCACCCAGGTGACCCTAAAAAGTGCCTCTACAGAGGCAGTAGAATGAGGGACAATGTCCATGCAACAGATCTGAGTGATACTGGAAATTAAAGTGGGTCAGACCTTTTATAATGAAAATATTTATGAAATTAAGTCGTCACATATTAAAGGCATGAAACAGCATAAGGGACACATTAGAAGGAATAAAGAACAGGTGGAAACTATTGTCCCAAACTTGCACATCCAGTATGGTAGCCAGAAGCCATATGTGGTTTCTGAAAGCTTGACAGGCGGTTAGCAAGAATTGTGATGTGCTATGTATGTGTGAAATAGACATTCGATTTCAAAGACTTTATATAAGGAAAGACTGTAAAATCTGTCATTAAAAATTATGTGTAGAAGTGATAATATTTAGGATATATGGATTAAGTAAAGTATGTTATTAAATTTAAGTTCACCTGTTTCTTTTTTAGTTTTTTTTTTTTACTAGAAAATGTAAAAGATATGGGGCTCACATTTGTGGCTCACATTATATTACTCTTGGATGGTGCTGGTTTAAAACAAGTAATTGAAACAGACTCCCAGAGATACAGGAGAAAGCTGGTGAATAAGAAGCATTGTTCTTGTAACTGAGGAAAAAATGAACTTAAAAAGCTGTCAGAGGATCTTGAAAAATCTGCTTCCAAGAATCTTGTCTCCACATAGGTCTCTTCTCCACAGAGCAGTCCCAGTTGACCATTAAAAATGTAATGCAGGCCCTGTCTGCCCTGCTCAGCTCTTTGGTAACTTCTCACTTTACCTGGACTAAAACCCAAGGCTCCATAATGGCCGCCAGGCCCATAAGGTTTGGTTGTTGACCACTTTGCCAATCAGTGGCTTCTGTCTCCTTTCTTGCTAGCATTTCGTGCTGCTCGGGCCCTTTTGCCTTTGTGAGCATGGCCTAGTGCGGCTCCCAGGGCCTCTGCACGTATGATCTGCTTTCTCTGGACCCACAGGTGACTCACACACTCGCTTCTGTCAGGACTCTGCTCAGGCCTCTTCTCAACTCACTATCTCATTCCATCCCACTGTACCCCCCTTTACCCTTTAAATTCATCCGCAAAGCACCTAACACTGCCTGAAAAGAACATGTAAATTATTTGTTTCTTTGCCTTTATCAGTACCAAGTCTCCACTGCCTTAAACAGTAGTGGAACATAGTAGGTCCTCAATAAATACTTGTCAGACAAATGAATAAAACAATTTTAAAGGAAGCAACCAGAAAAGGGGAAGAAACAATAACAGTTTGGATGGAAAAACACCAATATGTTAATAAGATCTATTTCTCAGTGATGGATGATTTTCTTTTTTTTCTGCTACCTACCCAAGCACATGGTTAAAAGAACCTATTTTGTCCAGGCCTTCCCTCTTCTGCCCATTGCCTTGTTTCACCAGACCATTCAGGGCAGTCTTACATTTCTGTCCGCAGTTGGTTTGAGAATAGGTATGTGATATATTTCTTGCTGGTGAGCTGTGGGCAGAGGGCTTCTGAGAAGGAGGCCACTTGGGAAAGATGACACTTAAAAAGAGATGCTTATGGGGCACCTGGGTGACACAGCTGGTTGAGTGTCCGACTCTTGGTTTTGGCTCCGGTCATGATCTCACAATTCATGAGTTCAAGCCCCACGTTGGGCTCTGTGTTGATGGCGTGGATTCTGCGTGGGATTCTGTCTCTCCTTCTCTTCGTCCCTCCCACACTTGTGCTTGCTCTCTCTCTCTATCAAAAATAAATAAATAAACTTAAAAAAATGCTTATGAAGGACTGGTATGTTGGTCTGCCACAGCTCTACTGGTCTTGGTTTGTGTGTGATGCTTGGCATGGCAGTAGCCATATTAGGTCCCTGGAGCTGCTGCGTCTGAACACTGAGAACGGCAGATTCAAAAGCTGGAAGGAAACCCAGTCCCTGATGATGTTGTCGGGCTGACAAATTAACTGTCTCAGGGATGTCCTACTTTGTGACTTCTTGTTTGGGGCTATAATAAATCATTTTCATTGGTTAGGTCATTTGGAGCTGGGTTTTCTGAAAATGTTTTTCCCAGCCAAATGTAACTGATGCAACACTGTAACAAAATTCAGGTGAAGCAGCCTCCAAATTATAAACTTGTCAGACAAAAGTGCAGAAGTCATAATAAGAGATACTGTTGTATAATAGTGTCTCCCTAAGGAATAGGCTAGGGACATAGTTGGCTCAGTACTTAAGAGAAGAACAACTCCAAAAAAGAAGAAATACATTGAATTCTTTTTTATTTTAATGTTTGTTTATTTTTGAGACAGGAAGAGACAGAGTGTAAGTGGGGGAGGGGCAGAGAGAGAGGGAGACAGAATCCAGAGCAGGCTCCAGGCTCCGAGCTGTCAGCATAGAGCCCAACGCAGGGCTTGAACTCACGAATACAAGATCATAACCTGAGCCAAAGTTGAACACTTAACCAACTGAGCCACCTAAGCTCCCCAAAGAAGAAATGCTTTGAATTATCAATATAATTATATAAACTTGAATTATAAATATAACACAAAAATGTGAAGAAAAAAAAAACGATTCCTCTCTTTATGTCATCTGCGATGATTCAGACACATTTGGAGTCCTGAGTTCACTTCTGTAGTCATGCTGTAAGGTTGCTGACAAATTCTACTGAAAAGAAGGAAGGTGTGTGTAACAACTATTATTTTAGTGGGAAACTACCCCACCCTATTCTTACTCTGTGTGTTTTAGGGGGAGTGGATGCTACCCCAACTTGGCCATTGGATGGGAAGGGTGTGGTTTTCCGGACCTGTATGATTGGCTCAGGGATGGGCATGTGAATGAATCAGAGACAATAAAATGAAAAAAACAAACAAAAAAAGACTTTTCTGAGTTTTCTGGGAGAGAGTACACTTTTGAATCAGGCTGAACCTTACAAAATATAACTCTGTGGCTGCTGGCAGCCATATTGCCATATGCTGAGTTTGAGAATGGAGCCATGTGGTTGAGTGTAGAGATGAGAATTGCAGGGAACCCAGATTCTAGTGCATCATTTGAGCCCTGGATCAAGACATGCATGAAACATAATCTTAACTTTCTTTATTCATAAGCCATTATATTTGCCTTCTTTTTTACTCCTGTTTGAGCTCAGGGTTCTGTCATCTCCATAGAAAAGACCTAACTCAACAGAAGAGTGAAAAGGGATCATAAATGTCTGAAGCCATCTGAATAGCTGTCATATGGAAAAGGTTGACAATTATTCTCAGTTGCTCTAAAAGAATGGCACCCACAGAGGGGAACCATCGAAAGGCACATTTGTCCTATACCTAATGTAGAACTTTTAAACACATGTGACTATCCAACAGCATAGCTGTTTGCTTTAAGCTGCTATGACTTTTCCAACAATGTATGAGTTTAACCAAAAGCTTGGGATGTTCTAAATGGGAATTTCTGAATTGAGTCAGTTCGGGCTTCTAAGCTCTTTCCAACTAGACTTGCAATGATTCTCCAACATAAATGGAAAAAGAGGGATTATACGAGGGCACATAGACAGATGTGACTTGTAAATGATTAAGTAGAAAATATGTATTGGTTAGGAGGAGGCTCTGGAGTCAGAAAAAAAGCTGTTTGAAATCCAGTTTTGAGCTTTATTAGCCGTGTGAAATCATTGGGAGAGTAAGTTAACCTCTCAGAGCCTCATTTTCCCCATTTGTGAAATGTGGCTAATCCCTACTGTATAGGGTTGCAAGGACCGAATCCAAAGCCGTAAGTATGCATTTATAACACAGCTTGGCGTTTTGCGTGCTCGGTAAATGTTAGCTAGTAGTATTCAAATGCTAGGAAAATATGAGGCAGAATTATTTTTTCTCTTCTTAGTCTTTTAGCATAATCATTCTGGGGATAAAAGGAAAAGTATATGCCATATTTCATTAAACTCACAAAGCGGGTTGGGTTTCTGGGTAGACACGTGTATAAAAGAAATATAAATTTTTCCCCATACGAGTAGAAAATAAGCTTATCAGCTGTGATTTTTTTAATTTTTTTTATTTTTTATTCCGGAAGAGTTTTGCCTTCATGTAAAATACGTCATGGAAAAAGGGGCTAAGGGGAAGAAGGGTATCTGGATTAAAGTTGTGGTGGTTTTTTAATCGTTAAGTGTGCTAAAAGGGGAAGGAAGAAGAGGAGAAAAATCTTGTGTTTCTAAGAGGAAGACATATAAGTGGTTAGACTATGTTGGCTTATGTCAGCGGCTGGTACTGAATACCATTTCAACCTAGTAGAATAATATCATTTTAAGGAAAAAATACTGAAAGGCTATGAGAATAAAGGATTAATATTAAAGAAGAGAATAAGTAACCAACCAAAATACCTGATGCCTGTATGCTTTTTTTTAAGGTGGATAAGTAGATATTAAGATTATTAAGCAGATCAGAACAAAAATTGTGCTGTTACAATGTGCAGTTTTGTTTTTAGAACTTTGTTCTAATTCTGTCTAAATTTAGGAGTTTTTGAATTATTTTATGGTAATTTTGTAAGCAGTTTTCAATTATCTTCCTAAATACTGTTTTTATACAAGCAGTGATTTATCATTCTTACCAAAAGGTTCTTTTTTAAAAAAATCTTTGTTTTAGGCTTTCGTTTACTTTGAAAGCTGTTGATCTTTTTAAATGCGATATTCTTTCTCTTTCATCTCTTTTCTCTTTTCATCCCTTTCTCATTTAATAGTCTACAAAGGGTCTTTTCAATTTTATTCATTTTGTTCAACAAACTCACTCTTGGTGTTTGTTATTTTGCCAACAATTTCGGTTGTTACTGTTTTATTTTTCCTTTAGTTTTTAGAATCTAATTTTTATTTATTTATTTATTTATTTAATTTTTTTTTTCAACGTTTATTTATTTTTGGGACAGAGAGAGACAGAGCATGAACGGGGGAGGGGCAGAGAGAGAGGGAGACCCAGAATCGGAAACAGGCTCCAGGCTCTGAGCCATCAGCCCAGAGCCTGACGCGGGGCTCGAACTCACGGACCGCGAGATCGTGACCTGGCTGAAGTCGGACGCTTAACCGACTGCGCCACCCAGGCGCCCCTATTCCGATTCTGTGTCTCCCTCTCTCTCTGCCCCTCCCCCGTTCATGCTCTGTCTCTCTCTGTCCCAAAAAAAGTAAATAAACGTTGAAAAAAAAAATTTTTTTTTTAAATAAAATTATGTTTCTAGGTTGGAATATATTATATAATTGATTTTCTAATTCTAAAAATTCTTTTGTTCATTCATTCTCATAATTATTTTAAAGTATATATTTTGTATAGGTACTTATAAGGTCCAAAGCTTATTATGCTAAAACTTAAACCAGAAAATACATTTTGATAAGTATGTGCCAGTTTATATTCTATTTCAGTGGAAATATGTGAACATTTGTGATAGGCCTAGAGCAGATAAGCAATCTAGTTCAGAAAGAAAACATTGAAATTATGCATATATAATATGCATTTCAAGATTAAAATATATTTGCTAGTTGATTGCCTTGGAGGAAGATAAATGGAAATGGGCAAATTAATTATCAATGGTAATAAATCGGAAAGAGAACACAGAGTAAATTTAATATATAACTTTCCATACAATTCATTTAAGAAAGGAAAATGGTGTTATCAAAGTATTAAATACAGAAATAAACGTCTTACCCAGAGTTCTAGGTGCCATATTTTTATGTGCTTTTTAAAAACTCGAACATTGTTGAGTTCAGACTGTCGAGTATGATATTCATGAAGTAGGAGGAAAATAATGCTTACATTCAAATAGTGTAGCATCTTGAGCTACATTGAAGAAATCTGTCTTCTTGTCTTTTCTGCAAGGATGGCTCAGGGACACACACCCTGAGCCATTGCAGGATTTTTGCAAACTAGGCTCCAGACTCCAGTTAATGGGAGTATTCTTGGCTTGTAGAAAGAAACATCAGCTCTTTGCTCTGTCAGTGGGATCGTCAGTAGCTGAATACCAGACTTGGCCAACAACGTCCTCCCTTTTCTTCATAGGCCAACCAAAGGACAGGTGGCCACTAAGTTTGAGAGTTGACATCACAAGGAAGACACTGGTGTTGTTTTGTGTTTTTTCTGCCTGGGTGTTTGCATCTCAAGTGTGGATTTCTTTTTGGCTCTGATTGGTGGACAGGCGAGTATGAATGTTGTGGATACCATTAGAATTTATTGATACCATTATTTATTTATAACTGGATAAATAAATGATGGCAAAGTCCCACAATAGAATGCTATTCAGCTCTAAAAAAAGCACAAGGGAGCTCTTGATGCACCAGTGTAAAAGTATCTCGAGGATATATTTTTAAGTGAAAAAAGCAATGAACAAAACAGTATATCCAGTATGCTGTTCTATATATAAGAAAGTTGAAGAGAAGAAACATATTCTTATTTGCTGGCATTTGTACAAAGAAAAGGTAGAAGTGTACGAAAGATTCTAATAAAAATGATACATATAGGGTGTAGGGGGTGAGGAGGATGGGGCAAGATTTGAAGCAAGGGACTTCTCAGTATACACTCTTATTTTAATTTTTTAAATATGTGAAGATGTTACATATTCAACATTAAAATTAAAAAAAGAAAAGATCATGTTGGATGTAGGAGGAGATTGGATTAGGAAGGAGAAGAATAGGTATGAGAGGCCAATTTAGAGGCCATTGCAGTAATCCATGGCAAGATAATGATTCCAGAATGGTGGCAGTGGAGACAGAAGTAGGTAGGTTTTAGAGCTACTGAGGAGGTGAAATAGGCGGGACTGGGCCAATTTGCAGGGGAAATGACGAATGAGAAGGAGTCCAGGATGACTCCCAGGGTTCCTGAACCATAACCTTAGGTGGATCCACTAAGTTGGGAAAATAGAAGGAGGCTCAGGTTGTGGAAGTGATGACTAGACACGTTGAGATGGTGCTAGACCCACGAAGGTGTTTAAAAAAGTCTGTTGAAGTCGTGCATAAGATGGTTTAGAAATAATCAAAGTAGAGATGTGAAGGAGGCAGCTGGATTTATGAGTCTGGAGCTCTGTGGAGAAGTCTGGGCTGGGATCATCAGCCAATAGAGGGTTTTAAAGCACTGGCAATGGATGAGCACAACTAGGGAATACAGAGTTGGAAGGAAAGTGGGGTTGGGACCCAGCCTGGAGGAATTCTAAAACCTAAGGGCCCCAGAGTAGAGGACAAGGCAGCCAAGAAGACTGGGCAAGAGTGGGCCAGAGAGCTGGGAGAGTGGGTCAGTACTGAACCAAGGGAAGTCCCAAGAAGCAGCCAGTGAATACATGCTAAGGGCTGCATAGCTGTCGAGTATGACGTGGCTGGAGCAATGTCCCCTGGGTCTGAAGAGGTCATCGATAATCCCCTCGATTTCTGTCTCAGAGACCTCTTGTGCTGGGAGGTGGGTCGCTGTAGGCTGAGGATGGCTTATTTCAGATAATGGTCCCACCCTCTTCCCAGTCTGCCTGGCTTGAAAACTGATGAGCTTCTTCAACTCCTCCTTTCCCTTAGTCCAGTTTTCCGCCCAGTCCTTGCTAAATCATTTTCTAAGTGCTATCTACTCTGTTTCAATAGTATCTTCTGCTTCTGTCTTCTTTTCTCTATTCATACTGCCACTTGCCCACTTCAAGTCCAGTTAGCCCTCATACCAACAAGTCCCACAGACCCCTGTCCTGCCCTGCCAAGCTCTCGTATGTGGGGCATAACCACCCTCTGCTCTTCCTTTCCCAGATGCTTTGTATTATAGTCCTCTTCCTCTCCTTTGGGATCAACTCCGGTTGCCGGCTTATTTGCCAGTTCCTTTCTTTAAAATGGGGTTCTGAGGGAAGGAAGTCAGCTCTATTTTTTGAGCGTCTGTTAGGTAGTGGGGGGTGTGAAAACTTCACATGCACCTTCTCATTAACCGTCAAAGTGACTCCATTCTTTCCCCCTTTGTCACATGTGAGGCAGCAGAAGCTTGGGATGGCTGAGTATCCTTTTCAGAGTACTCTAGCTAGTAAAAAGGACAGAGCCAGAATTCAAACCAGATCTGCCTGATGCAGGGTTTAAACTGTTTTCATTTTAGGGGCACCTGAGTGGCTTAGTTGGTTGAGCGTCCGACTCTTGATTTCGGCTCGGGCCGTGATCTCACGGTTCATGGGTTCAAGCCTCACATCAGCCTCTGTGCTGACAGCGTGAAGCCTGCTTGGGATTCTCTCTGTCCCTACCTGACTTGCGCGCGCACGCGTCCTTCTCTCTTAAAAATAAACGTTTAAAAAACAGAAATAAGTAAGCTGTTTTCCTTTTATCCAGACGTTGAATGTCATCTAGCCGCTATGTGGGGACGGTGCTTCTCCACGCAGCCTGAGGTAGAGAAACCGGTGACCGCGGTGCCACACAAGTGAAGAGCGGAGAGCCTTTCAAGGAAGGCTGGGCAGTCTGCCACCGCATTTCGGGGATCACAGTGCACACCTGGACCGCAGCTTGCCCCCAGCCCATCCTCCACTCTCTGTTCCCCTCCCCGGCTTCGTTTTTCCCCATTGCACTTACACCATTTCTGACCTGTTGTATATTCTTACTACTTATTTATGATCTCTCTGCCCCACCCCAGGTTGTAAGCTTCATAGATTTTTTTAAATTCCACTTATTTATTTGTTTGTTTGTTTGTTTGTTTATATTGACGTATAGTTGGCACACCAAGTCCCAATATTTTCAGGCACACAGCATAGCGATTGGACAATTCGGAACATGAGGCGACGCTCACCACCATGAGTGTGCTTACCACGTGTCCCTGCGCAGCGATCTTGCAATATTATTGCCTTTCTTCCTCGTGCTGTGCTTTTCACCCCCCATGGCTTACTTATTTTGGATCTGAAAAGTTACAGAATGTGTACCTCTTTATCCCCTTTACCTATTTCGCCTATCCCTCCAGCGTGCGCCGCCCCCCCCCCCCCCCGCCCCCTACCTCTGGCAACCACCAATTTGTTCTATTTATCCTTGGGTTTCTGTTTTTGTTTGTTCACTTGTTTGGTTTTTTAGATTCAAGCTTCGTGGATTTTTGTCTCTTTTGTTCACTACTGTATTCCCAGTCCTTAAACAGTACCTACCGTATCGTAGGTACCCAGGATACATTCTTTGATTGAACAAATGAATCAGTTAAGCTGGAGTCCAAGTGAAGGAAGGCATAGAATGAATTTTGGAGTTGCTTCAAAGACCAGTGAGTGTTTGTGGCTCACTTTTAGGGGCTGCAGATGCCAAGAGTGAGGTGAAGTGCTTCTCAGCAAGTACAATTTCTGAGATCGCGTGCTAATTAGAATATGGCATTGGTGTTCTGTCTCAGTTATTTGTTGTTGAATGAGAAACCACCCTGTAACTTTATTTTGTTGATTACTGTTCCTAATTCTGTGGTCGGGAGTTCATGTGGATGGTTCATTGACACAAAATGGCATCATAAGGGCTTATTTACTTGGTTGGACCCAACTGCTGTCTGGGCCAGACTGGAAGATCCAAGAAAGCTTTCCTCACATGTCTGACTCCTCCGTGCTCCTCTCCACGGTGCTCTCCTTCTTAACATGCTTAGCTTGGGCTTCCCTAGCAGCGTGGTGGGCTTCCAAAAGGGAGGTTTCCAAGCTGTGAAGGCAGAAGCCACAGATCTCGTAAGGCACAGCTTCGGAAGTCACACGTCACTTGCCCCACTCTCTGCTGGAAAAGATGAGTCACAAGCCTAGCCCAGAATAAAGTAAAGGGGAAGAGTTTACCTCTCAAAGACAGAGTGGCGAAGAATATGTAGCCCCCTGTAGTCCACCACAGCTCGTTAGGAGATTAGACTGTTAAGATGCCCAGAACTGGCTTCCTCCCAAGATGTACTTGACATTTCAAGAAGTTAATGAGAACTTACAGTGCAAAGATAATTTGCACAATTTTCTGAGAAATTGAGTATGGCTAAATCAGCAGCTAATCCCAAACTTGCCAAGTTTATAGAGAGATCTGTAAAGAAGGACCAACTGGCAGGTGAATGAAATTACCGGCTGAAACCATAATTTTTTTTTAAAAAGGACTTTCATTATTTTAGAGAAATAATTTAATTTTGTGCAAATTATATATGCTCAGCATAAAGATTTCAAGCATTTGTAAAAAACACAAGGAAGGAGCAAATCATCTAAACTCTCCCTGTGCAGATGAAGAAAAAAAAAGTGCTAACACTTTGTGAGTATCGTTTTGAGGTCTGACTCTCTTGTTGACTGACTCAGCAGACAGAGAGGCAGAAAGTTGACA
This sequence comes from Leopardus geoffroyi, assembly GCF_018350155.1. NCBI lineage: Eukaryota > Metazoa > Chordata > Mammalia > Carnivora > Felidae > Leopardus > Leopardus geoffroyi. Next base: position 51,731,833 of record NC_059334.1, on the reverse strand, counting down.
GAGGGAAAAATTATAAGGAGATCACATTATGCCTGTTATTCTAACAAAATATTAAACCACAGTTTACTTGAATTTTTTTTTTTTAATTTTTTTTCAACGTTTATTTATTTATTTTTGGGACAGAGACAGAGGATGAACAGGGGAGGGGCAGAGAGAAAGGGAGACACAGAATCGGAAACAGGCTCCAGGCTCTGAGCCATCAGCCCAGAGCCTGACGCGGGGCTCGAACTCACGGACCGCGAGATCGTGACCTGGCTGAAGTCGGACGCTTAACTGACTGCGCCACCCAGGCGCCCCAACAGTTTACTTGAATTTAAAAGAAAAATAAAATTAAAATGAAGGAAGTAAAAACCTGAAGTAAGGGCTATAATTTTAGATCTATTAGTTCCTCAAAGATTACATGAAGATAAGGCAAAAATATGCAACCATCAAGAAGTTGGATTTATATAAACTATATGTTAAAATTTTATAGACAGTGTTAGTTGTTCCCTACTATGAAAGTTGAAGCGATCAGTCTTCTAACACTGTATCCTACACCACTTTCCTCAGTTCCTGATTCTTGTGCCTTCTGCTATTTTTACTTTGTAAGATATACATTCTGTTTTTCTAATATAATTCCCACAGGTGTTCGTTCTACATTTAAACAGGTTCAGTGATAATCATGGTTCCTTTGGTTCTCTTCATTTTGATTCATCTTTTGGTTGATGAATTTTGTCCTATCCCCCGTCCCCCCGAAATGAATTTATGGGTACCATATTCCCCAAATTCTTTCATGTTTGAGAATGTCTACTTGTTGACTTTATAACATTAAATAATAGGTATAATGTTATTGCACACTCACATCTTTCTTCTTTTAATAATTTTTTTTTAACGTTTATTTATTTTTGAGACAGAGAGGGACAGAGCGTGAACAGGGGAGGAGCAGAGAGAGGGGAGACACAGAATCTGAAGCAGGTTCCAGGCTCTGAGTTGTCAGCACAGAGCCCGACGCGGGGCTCGAACTCATGGACCGTGAGATCATGACCTGAGCCGAAGTCGGACGCTTAACCGACCAAGCCACCCAGGCACCCCAGCACACTCACATCTTTCTAGGCATTTTTGTGTTACGTTCCATTATGGAATGATGATGTTTGAATCTGCCTGGTTGTTTTCCCTTCAGACATTTCTTAATTTCTTTTTACATTGTAGATGCCTGCATACAATTTTCCATGTCTTTATTTATTTATTTTTATTTTTATTTTTATTTATTTATTAAAAATTTTTTTTTAAACGTTTACTCATTTTTGAGAGACAGAACAGAGTGCGAGTGGGGGAGGGGCAGACGGAGGGGGAGGCGGAATCCAAAGCATGTTCCAGGCTCTGAGCTGTCAGCACAGAGCCTGACGTGGGGCTCGAACTCATTGACCGCGAGATCATGACCTGAGCCGAAGTCGGATGCCCAGCTGACTGAGCCACCCAACCGCCCCTATTTTTATTGTTTTTTAAGTTTATTTATTTATTTTGAGAGAGTGCAAATGTGAGCGGGGGAGGTGCAGAGAGAGAGAGAGGGAGAGAGAGACTCCCAAGCAGGCTCTGTGCCCTGTCAGCGTGGATCCCGAAGTGGGGCTCCATCTCACAAACCGCGAAATCGTGACCTGAGCTGAAATCGAGAGTCCACCCCTTAACTGGGGAGCCATTTAGGCGCCCCACATCTTTCCGTGTCTTGAAGTTCAATACTTTACCTGGCTAGGTCTTGTTGATGATAATTCTATGCCATTTTTTTCCAGCCGTATTGTGTGTCCCTCTGATCATGACGTTAACCTCTTTCATGGATTTAGGGAAAATATCCTATGTTGTATCCCTGTGTGCTTTTTACATTTTGCACCTCTACTTACATTTTGTTGTTGTCATTTTGTTTGTTGGGTTCTTTTGTTTCTTTGGGAGCACCAGTTATCCTTCTGTTGTATTATCTTTGTGTGTCCTCCTTGTCTATCATCTTCCCTCTAATTCCATGAATAAATTTTTCCCTCTGCATTGTTTTATTTTACAACTTCAGCCTTCATTTCATGCCAGTGATAATGCTTTTCAAGTGTGTTTATTCTATTCCTAGCTGCTTCTGATTTATCTATTAGACCTGAACTGGTGGTGTTTTGACCTCAACTTATTTCCTTAATGACAGTCTCTTTTTCTGTCTCATTCTGCTGTTTTCAACCTCTCATCTTTGAGTCTCTGCTTTAGTGGTTACGTATATATGTGAACAACACTGGTTTGAACTGCATGGGTCCACTTATACATGGGTTTTTAAAAATTAAGACAGTACATACTGTAAATGTATTTTCTCTGTCTTATGAGATTCTCCTAACATTTTATTTTCTCTAGCTTACTTTATAAGAGTACAGTATATAATAACATATTATGTAAAAAAAGTATGTGCTGATCAACTCTTTATGTTATCCAGAAGGCTTCCGGTCAACAGTAGGCTATTAGTAATTAAGTTTTGGGAGAGTCAAAAGTTAATATGGCTTTTCGATGGCATGGAGGGACAGCACCCCTACCCCCTGAATTGTTCAAAGGTCAGCTGTACTTGGTCAGCTGTACTAAGGTCCTTTACAATGAAAAGTGTTTGTAAGAAGACTGCTTCTAATATAAGGGTATGCTCTCTTTTTCATTTGGCTTTTCAACAGTTTTGTGTGTTCTCTTGCTTTCTTCTTTCACTGCTATTATTGTAGTATGTTTGTATAGATGCTGTAACATTTTTTTTCCCATTTGGCTCATTCTTAATGTGAGTTATTTAAATCTTAATGTTTGTTCTGACATCATGTAGTTGAATTCACCTTGATGTTCTGCCTCCTTCGATAGCAGTTATTTTCCTCGCTTTAAGCTTTAACCTATTCATCGTATCTACTTTTCTGTAGCCTGAGGGTGTAGGGTTGGGGGAGGGGGAGGGACTGGACTTCACTGTAGCTGAGTGAAAAGGCCTCAGTGGAAGACTGTTCTTTATTCTGAATCCTCATTAAAGGTCCCAATCAGAGCACATTCCACTATGCATGCTAAGGATTTACCCGCCTTATGGACCTTGGCGTATTTCCCATTTCAACCTCAGTGCCTTGAAAGATAACAAATTTTGGTGCCCCTTCTCACCTTTGCTAAAACGATATGTCGGGGCTCCCCTTGTTGATGATTTTTCATGGCTTTACCTTACAATGGCTCCTCGTCGACCTCAATTTACTTGAAATAAATCCTGGTCAGAAATTTAAGGATTTTATTCACTTACCCTTTTTCTTCAATACTGCTTCTGTGGGGTGGTGTGCACTTAGAAGCCACTAAGTACTATCATAAAACAAAATACATATTTTTTCCCTGCCTGTACTCTTTTGAAGTTTTAACTAAGGTTTTTTGCCATTCCTTTGTTTTATTGTTGTTGGTAACAATTTGGCTCACTCTTTAACCTTTCCATTTCTCTCTTTTTCTGAGGAATAAGATTCTGCAGTGGGAAAATTCAGACTTTAGTGTAAGTTCAGACACAACTGAAGTGATTAAACACCAAGCATAATTCAGGGGTCACTATTAATCTCTTGCATTATTTATTTTCATGACTTTATGTAATTATAAAAAAATTGTTAGGTAGTTTTTGATAGACAAAGAGTGTTACATATTAGGTAGCTAAAAATTGAGTTGATGGTAAGAGAAAACTTATGTTTGGGGTGTTTTTTTTTTGTTTTTTGTTTTTGTTTTTGCATTGAATGATGGAAAACTCAGCAGAAAACAATTGCCTTACAATAGAGTACAGACAAGATTAGTCTCAGTGGAAGGTTTGTGTCAGCTTGAGTAAGGAGTAAATAGATCTCTGTTGAGCTCACTGGGTGGAAATTTTTCCGTATCCTTAGCTTCTGTTATCACTGAGTATCGGTGGGGGGCAGAATTGTAAGATGGCCCCGAGATTCTCTTTTCCTTGCGTGTATGCCTTGTATAATTCCTTCCCCTTCAATATCAGCGGGTCTGACCTAATCAGGTGAGCCCTTTGCAAAGAGGATTTAAAGATCAGAGAGACTGAGACATGTAGCAGGTGCTCTCCTGCTGGCCTTGAAGATGCAACCTTTATGCGTTCTGCGGCATCCAGGAAGTGAATTCTGCCAACCATGAACGCTTGCAAGAGTTCTCTTCACATGACACTCAGCCCCAGCCGACACCTTGAGTTCAGCCTCATGAGACCCTGAGTAGAGAACCCAGTGGAGCTGTGTCCAATCTTCTGACCTACAGAATTATGAGAACACCTGCTGATTTGGTGTTATTTTAAGCCACTCACTTGTGGCAATTAATTATGTAGCGACAGCAAACCAATACAATAGATGAATTTTTAAAAAGTACTTTTAGCTTTAAGTGATTTGCTTTATTTTAATTAAGCCTAATTTTCTCCCTACAGGGAACTATCATTTCTTATAATTTACTTTTTCAAAGAGAAAGCTTTTGTTATTCTGTTTCCAAATTTTATTGGTGTTTTTGGTATTTTTTCCTCCCCCCGCCCCCCGGCCCCTCCACCCAGTTTTCTTCCTCAATACTGAGGCCACAATGGGGAATCTAGAATGTAGAATGTTTACTGGTCCTGACTGTAATTTACAGCCTGGAAACACTGATGAAAATGGTTTAAAAGTGTAGTGGAACCCCATTATAACAGCAGTTTAGAAACACAGGTCAACATGTAGGTTAATGGCAAATGGTAAGTTTGATGTGATCTTAAAATTTTACTTTTAATTTTTAATGTTAACCTTATTTATTTATATTCCCAACACTGCAGAATCATGATCCACAGCTCACTTAATTTCTACAGAGTGGATGTATTTATGTAACACACCCAGATAAAGAAGTAGAACATTTCCAGAACTCTAAATTTTCCTTAGGCTCCCCTTTACTCATTAACATCCCCCGTCCCCTCAAGGTAACCACTATTCTCGCGTCTAGTACTATAGGTTAGTTTTGCCTTTTTTTTGAAATGTGTGTTCTTTTTTTCTTTCTCGCTGTTTTAGCTCAATATTATGTTTGTGAGAATCATTCATGTTGGTGCATTAAGCAGTAGTTGGTTGGTTCACTCTTGTTGTTTTATAGAATTTATTGTATAAATATACCACAATTTACATACCCATTGTACTATTGTAGAATTGTACTTATTTTATTCCTGTGGAATGGGTTGGTTTCATTTGGGGCTCTTATCATTAGTGCTGCTATGAACATTCTTATGCAGGTATTTTGGTGTTTTGATGAATGTTCATAGTATACTTAGAAGAATTGCTGGAGATTATATATATCACACACATAATATATATAAGCTTTATGTATAACCTATATATACATATATATGTGTATATAGAGTATGTATATATATATATATATATATATTTATGTGTGATTAAAATCAGCTTTAATACATGTTAAAAAAATAGCTTCCCAAAGTTACCGCATCAATTTATATGCCCACCAGCAATGTAGGAGAATGACAGTTGCTTCCTGTCTTCACAAAACTCTTAGCACTGCAATTTTTACCATCATTGTCATCATCATTTTTAATTGTCACCATTCTGATGGGTGCTGGTGGTATCTCAGTGAGTTTTAATTTCCATTTCCCCTGATGACTTGTGATACTTAACGCCTTTCCGTATGTCTATCGAAGGCCAGTAATTACTAAACTTTGGGTCATTATCTATTATTCGGTCATGAAATCAGTTGAGTGCATTAAGACCAACATTTGAAAAATCTGAAGTAGAATAGCATGGAAGAGAGTGAATTGCAAATTATAATGGTAAGTTGGTATTGTGAAATTTTTGTTTCAATTTCATATACAAACATATGCAGCTCTATGTTTGCATACCTACGTATGTATACATATGTATGCCTCAATTTCTTATTTGTATACGTAAGTCTCTGTGTACTGACTGTGGAAAATATATTTCTTATAAGAAATATTTGTTCTGATTTCTTATTGTCAGAAAGGTTTACAAAACCCTGCTATATACTGTGCATTTGAAAAAATCTACAAGTTCATTAAGACATAAAAACCATGCTTATCTCACTTGCTTGTAGCACACAACTGGGAGACAGAAGTAACAGCTGGGATAATGGAGATGTGATTCATGATGTCTTGCTGGGCCAAACTGGAAGCAAACCATTAAGGTGAAATATGTAAAGTGAAAGTTCAGTCCTTCATACAAGAGTGAAGTCTGTAATTGAACAAGGGTAGGCTACTCTGAGAGCAGTAGGGGGGATAAAGAACAGAACAGCCCTAAATACAAAAAAGCCTTGGGCCTCCAGACCTTCTTGAAAGAGAATCTGTGTTGGGCACCTGGGTGGCTCAGTCGGTTAAGTGTTTGACTTCCGCTCAGGTCATGATCTCCCCCTTCAGAGTCTGAGCCCCAGGTCAGGCTCTGTGCTGACAGCTCAGAGCCTGGAGCCTGTTTCAGATTCTGTGTTTTCCTCTATCTCCCTGCCCCTCCCCCCCCCTCAAAAATAAATAAACTTTTAAAAAATTAAAAACAAAGAGTTTATGGATGGCAATCTGGGAATCTGTATGTTTCAAAAACTTCTCAGTGATTCTGATATTCTGACAACTTTGGGAACCACTGAGACAGCCTGTGGATTTCACCTGTAAGGAGGAGAGTTCTCATGGAAATGGTGTCCTCAGTGTGCAAAACTTTTTTAAGCCTAACATTCCCTGACGTGTAATTCTATCCTGTTTCTTTTACCCCCTAAATTATTATTCTATAGCAGCAAAACTCAGGAGAAGCCCTTTAATTGAAGAACCATTATCTATAATTTCTATACAGTTAGAATGGAAGACAGGCAGGAGAGTTAATTTGCTTTCTAATCCCTCTCCCTAGATTATAACTCCCTAACCCTCTTTTTCTACAAACCCCTTCTTTAGTAGAGCCCCTATTGTGAGTTGCATGCATTTCTCAATTATATAATACTTTGGCGACTTTGTCTGAGATTTACTGTATTTTCACATTTGTATGCATTTTAAAGTTAAATTCTGAAGGCTTTATAAGCACCCTGCTTTCTAATTAACAGTGAGCATAAATGTTCATAAAAGGTAGTATGACAAATATTAACTATGCATATTAGGGAATATTCAGAATCAATCTAGATTGCCTCATTCACCGCCCCCGCCCCCCATCTGAAAAGTAAGACTTATACTATACAAGATTTGGGAGAATGAATGTATAATTTGGACAAACACTTCCTTGAATGCCAGTATTACTTTATATACTAATTATGGGATTTTGAATGCCGGTGAGTTCTGTTTCCTTTGTGTGAATTTATGAATGTAATAAAACACTTGTGGAAAGTTAATCAAATAACACAATCTAAGATTTAATTATCAGCTTTTTAAAGATTTTGTGAACCAGGTCATCTGTATTGTCAAAATCACTTAGGTGACTTAGGAATCACAGAATCCTCCTTAATGTTTTATTGTATTCTCAGAATCAAAATGGTTTTTCTTTCTTTCTTTCTTTCTTTCTTTCTTTCTTTCTTTCTTTCTTTCTTTCTTTTCTTTCTCTCTTTCTTTCTTTCTTTTTCTTTTCTTCCTTCCTTCCTTTCTTTTCTTTCCTTTCTTTCTTTCTTTCTTTCTTTCTTTCTTTCTTTCTTTCCTTCCTTCCTTCCTTCCTTCCTTTCTTTTCTTTCCTTCCTTTCTTTCTTTCTTTCTTTCTTTCTTTCTTTCTTTCTTTCTTTCTTTCTTTCTTTCTTTCCTTCCTTCCTTCCTTCCTTCCTTCCTTCCTTCCTTCCTTCCTTCCTTTCTTTCTTTTACATACGGTTAACAAACATTTAGCATAGAAAAGTACAAAGAGGGGCACCTGGGTGGCTCAGCTGCTCTTGATTTCTGCTCAGGTCATGATCTCACAGTGGTGGGATCGAGCCCTGCTTTGGTCTCTGTGCTGGGTATGGAGCCTGCTTGAGATTCTCTTCCTCTCTCTCTCCCCCTCCCTGCCCCTCTCCTGCTCACATGTGCACACGCTCTCTCTCTTTCCAAAAAAAAAAAAAAAAAAAAAAAGAAAAAGAAAAAAAAAATTTAAACTACTCAAATTTCTATAACTCAGATAAAAGTGCCATTTATAGGTGGTAGATTTTCTTCTAGCCATCTTAGTATACACACACATACTGACCCACACTCACTCATACGCACACCTAGTTTTACATAAAAAAATTAATACTTGTTACTTGTCTTTTAGGGCTAGACACTTTTTTCTAGCCCTAAAAGACAAGTACTTGTTTTCTATCCACTTTTGTGTGCTTTCATGTCAGTCAATAGTACCTGATAATTTTTAGTGGTTACATTATATATCCATATCTATCCATATATATCCGTGTATCTATATATACATGCATATACTCCCTAATTTAACCTCCTATTGATAGACATTTATACTGCAGCTTCTCCCTCTCTGTTATGTGTTTAGTTCACATTCTTGCACATTTATCACTTTGCACTTGTACAGTTATATTCTTAAATTCCTGGAAGCCTGATTGCTGAGCCGAGAGGTAAATGCTGATGTATATCAATTCCCAGACAGCCCTCCAGAGTGGTTATCTCAGTAGCAACTCCTCCTAGCAAAATGATAGAGTGCGTGTTTTTTTTTTTCACACTTCTCAATATTGGATTTTGTCTTTCTTAAAAATTGACAAGTGGCCAAAAATTCTGTCATCGTTTCAAAATGTGCATCTCTTTGATTCTGAATGAAATTGTACATATTTCCAAGTGCTTGTTGGATATCCCTATTTCTTCTTTGTTTAACCCCTTCAGTATTTTTATGGGGATAGTTTTGCCTGTTTCTCATTGACCCGTAAGAGATCTGTGAATATTGAGTTTTTCTTATTTGGACTCCAAGTTTGTCGTTTGACTTTTAACTCCGCACACAGTGATTTTTAATTTAAACTAAATGTCACTTATTTGTTTTTATTCTGTATATAAAATTTTTGTCCAAAATTTATTACTGTGTCACTTTGTAGTTTTAAGCTTTGGTATCATAGTTAGGAATGATTTTCCTTCCAGGATTGCAGAAATGCCCATATTTCCTCATAGTAGCCTTAGAGTTTAATTTTTTTACATGATAATCTTTGATCCATCTGGGATTTATTTTTGAGTAAGGAGAAAGATAAGCCAGTTTTATTTTTACTTAGCCCCATTGCTAGTCAGTTGTCAGACTTCAAGAACACATACCCAATTTACTGCTGATTTAAAGTGACTCATTTTCTTACATTATTCCCTTATATATTTGTTTTTTTTTTTAATTTTTTTTCAACGTTTATTTATTTTTGGGACAGAGAGAGACAGAGCATGAATGGGGGAGGGGCAGAGAGAGAGGGAGACACAGAATCGGAAACAGGCTCCAGGCTCTGAGCCATCAGCCCAGAGCCTGACGCGGGGCTCGAACTCACGGACCGCGAGATCGTGACCTGGCTGAAGTCGGACGCTTAACCGACTGCGCCACCCAGGTGCCCCTATATATTTGAATCTATTTCTCGGCTCTGTTCTATTCAGTTGACCTATTTCTGAATAACTATTACTGTGTTTTGTTTCTGTGGCTTTACACTATTTTCTTTCTTATTTTATTTATTTTTGAGAGAGAGCATGAACGGTGGAGGGGCAGAGTGAGAGAAGGACAGAGGATGCAAAGTGGGCTCTGTGCTGACAGCAGTGAGCCCATTGTAGGGCTCTAACCCACAAACCCTGAGATCATGACCTGAGCCAAAGGCAGACTGAGCCACCCAGGTGCCCCGGCTTTATACTTTTTTTTTTTTTTTTTTTTAATGGAATAAGTATCCCTTCAGTTTTCTTCTTTTTCAGATTTTGTTTTTTCCATGTTTACTTGATGAACTTAAAAATCATTTGGTCAAATTAAGAAAAGCCCTGCTGGAAATTTCAAGTAGGGTTGTCCAATATTAATGTATAATCGTATTTGTGTGTGTGTGTGTGTGTGTGTGTGTATACTCTTTGTATACATATTTTTGTAAAATTATATATAGTTGTAGAATTGAGGGAATATTGGCACTTTTATAATACTGAGTTTTAGTTTTTAGTTTTATAATACTGAGTTTTAGTTTTAGTTAGGTCTTTCAGTAGCATTTTATGTGTTCTTCATATAGGCTCTGGCATTTAAAACATTTAACTAGATATTTTAGTTGACTGTTGTCTTGAATAGAGTTATTTCCTCTCATAATATTTCTAATTATTAATTGATTTTAAAAAAAACTATTGACTTTTGTTTATTTATTTTATTTCCAGACACTTTAATGAGCACTTATGCATATTTTAAAATCATCTTTTGGTGGATTTTAGCCTTCAAAAGTCTCACCAGGTGGTACCCAGGAGAGTCAAAAAGTAAATATAATTGCCTTAGTGTAGGACATGACTTGAGAATGGACTCTAAAATAGGAATTTATGCAATATAATTTGTACCTCCAGGAAGGACCAAATGTGGGCTGACCCCCGTCATAGAAATGCAGTATAAGTCAAACTAAGTATATTAGAATGAATAAGCATGCTGTGCTTGTGAGATTATTTAATATTGTGAGATGTCCTTGGTACTCAATCTCTCAGGTATCATCTTTGTGAATTCCATATTATTTATGTGAGCAGAAGAAAGGCTGGATTTAATTAAGCCTGAAGATAGAATTCCCTGTTTAAGTAAGGACTATGGGAAGAATGGAAGGGAAAACTGAACCAACTTCTTCAAGAATAGGAGTCTACGAGGCTGTGAATTCCAGGCTTGCTAATATTTTATATGACCCCACAAATAAAATAGAACTTTTCTTGTTGAGAGTGATCCTACTTCCTCTTTCTGGTAGACACCTACCTGCCCTAACTACCCACATCCCAACCCCCTCCCCTCCCCTCCCCCCATAAGTAGGTGTAAGATGGTCTGACAATGCCATCTGCTGGCCACCTGGGGAACTGTAGGAACTGGTCTCCTGTTGCACCTCCTGCCTGGGTTGGTATCCTGGAAGCTAGATCCAGGCTTGGAAACCAGCAGCTTCTGCCTGTGGCTACAGGCAAAGAGAGAAGATAATCAAATCAAAATCCAAGTCCTGGCAAAGGCTTGCCGGGGTGTGGGGAAACAAGGAAGAAGCCAAAAGGCTACATCCACAGGAGTTGTTAGAGAGCAAATATGAGATATGAAAACAGAGGTCTGCAAAGCAGTTGCAGCAGGAAAACCCTGAACCAGAGAAATTGGTCCCAACACCTTTCTTCAGGGGTTTCCTCATCTACCTTTTTTTATTTTTATTTTTTATCGTCTTAAAGTTTTTCTCCACAGCTTAAAACTCAGATAATTTCAGATAATTCCAAAATGGCAAAGTCTACTCCACATTTCCCTTCCTTGCTCTCTCTTTCCCCTCTTCCTCCCTTGCTGCCTACTTCCTGCCTCATTTTCTCTTTTCCTTCTTTGCAGCTCTAATTCTTGCATTCTCAGGCAAACCTCCATCTTTCTCATCCTTCATTCTGTTTGAGAGCCAAAACTTAGTCCTAACATTGCCTGATAAGCCTAGGGATACTGCTTGTGGGTTAGCTTTATCGGGGAAAGGGACCTAGAGGTTGTGAAATGAGGAAGCCGTGCCAGTAACACCTGAATCCTTGGAAAGAATCAGGAGTCCCTTCAATATTACCACGAGGCTCAGTCCTCCTGTTCAACCCAACATGATTTCCCCACGTGCATTCAAGATTTTTGTCTCTTTTATTCACTGCCGTATCCCCAACTTTGAAGACAGCACCTGGCATATGGAAAGAGCTCGATTGATATTTGTGGAAGGAGTGAATAAATACTCTCGACGAATAAGCAAATATGGCCGATTCCTCTTTACTGATGTTTCCGTTTTAACTTGTTATCAGTGCTGCAGTGATGCTAATTTTCATTGGGAAAGCATGATTTCGACTTTTGTGGGGTAATTTAAGCAAAACACGTGAGGCTATGTCTAGCACAAAACAATTATTTTTAAAATTTCAACCTACCAACTGAGAGACTTTCAGAAAATCACCTGTTGGTAAGCTGGGGGACTCTGTACCCTTCCTTTTCATGTGTGAAGAGTGCATCTTTAATACACATCCATGAAATAAAAAACCAACAAAATGATCAGCTTTTACCTGTCTTGGCTTCTTATGGGCTCTTTGCATCCTCCTCCAAATGGAAGCTAAGGCCATTAAATACAGAGAAGAAAACAAATTTGGAAAGCTGAAAACCATTAAACATTTGGTAAAACATCTTGCTGTGTATGTTTTGTTTGCTGAGTCTCTTTTGCATTGGAAATCTTTGATAACGGAGATGGAGAAATATTTATTCTCTATCTAGAACTAAGCACAGAAAAAACGTTGGCTTTACCTCATATTTTTCAGAATTGTGCCCCTTTTTTGTGATCCTTCTCAGGAGAGGAGAGACGAGGTAGGCTGTTTTTATTTTATAGATTGTTCTTCTGAAATTACTCTTGTGTGAGAATTTTCTGGGCATAAAAAATGATCAGTTGCTGCTTTGCATTCCAAAACCCTAGGATTTCCTTAATATCTCACAAATCTCTGTGATCCTTAGGAAATGCTTTTGCTACAGTGCAAAGGGGAACTTAAAATGAATTAAAAGCCTGTCTGAGTTAAGACAACCCAGGAGATCAGTGGGTGTATACTATCAGAGTGTGGTAGACCTTGGTTAATTTGTGAGGATGTGTCACAACATCCCACGTCAGACTTGACATTTTGTTCCCAGCTGATTTTGGTGGCAGTGGGGCGGGGGGAGGGCGGATGTTTAATCTTTAGTTCATTGACTGGAGTAGGAGAGGCTGCAAAGGATAAGGAGAGCATGGCCTGGCATCATAGAGGGCTCCCACGCTGACCCCTGGCAGTACCTCGGGCTAATTGTGACCTGGAAAGAAGTAGGTAGCATCTCGGAGCCTTAGTTTGCCTCTCTGTAAAATGGGCATAATGGTGCCTGCCTCGAAGGGCTGTCCCGAGGAATGGACTGCCGCGTGTAAAGCCTAACACCTGGCTGGTCGTGCTTCTCGCTGCTCAGGTGGGATCCCAGGGTCACATGTCCGCTTTCCATTTCTCACCTAGGTACCTTGGGATCACGAGGCCGCTCACGTACCCGGTGAGGCAGAATGGGAAGTGCATGGCCAAAATGATTCTCTCCGTCTGGCTTCTCTCTGCCTCCATCACGTTACCGCCGCTCTTCGGATGGGCTAAGAACGTCAACGATGACAAGGTGTGCTTGATCAGCCAGGACTTCGGCTACACCATCTACTCCACGGCAGTGGCATTTTATATCCCCATGTCGGTCATGCTGTTCATGTACTACCAGATTTACAAGGCCGCCCGCAAGAGCGCCGCCAAGCACAAGTTCCCCGGCTTCCCTCGCCCTGAGGAGCCCGACAGCATCATCTCCCTGAACGGCATGGTGAAGCTCCAGAAGGAGGTGGAGGAGTGTGCCAACCTTTCGAGACTCCTCAAACACGAGAGGAAAAACATCTCCATCTTTAAGAGGGAGCAGAAAGCAGCCACCACCTTGGGGATCATCGTCGGGGCGTTCACCGTGTGCTGGCTGCCGTTTTTCCTCCTCTCGACGGCCAGACCCTTCATCTGCGGCACCGCCTGCAGCTGCATCCCGCTGTGGGTGGAGAGGACATTTCTGTGGCTGGGCTATGCAAACTCCCTCATTAACCCTTTTATATATGCCTTCTTCAACCGGGACCTGAGGACCACCTACCGCAGCCTGCTCCAGTGCCAGTACCGGAATATCAACCGCAAGCTCTCGGCCGCAGGCATGCATGAGGCCCTGAAGCTCGCCGAGAGGCCGGAGAGACCCGAGTTTGTGCTGTAAGGTCGTTTATCACTGTTTTCCTTTTCTCCCCCCACCCCCACCCCCCCCCAACCCCTCTCATGGAACTTCTTGAAGCGTATCCCAGAGGGCTAGCTGATGTTCTACCAAGCAGATCGGGTCAGAATTGCGAATGCCGTGAACTCCGGTCCTCCGCCCAGCAGAATTCCCAGTCCCCAAAGCCAAAGTCGGGTACTTGGCGGGACTGGAAGACAGGACTGATCTGTTGACGAATTGCAGTCGGTGTGATGGGACAAGGAAGGTGCTGTGTCCCATCCTTTTCCCATCAACAACATCCAGATCGTGTCCCGGATCTCCCGTCCTCGTAACACTATTGCTTTCATTGCTGTTTCTCTTCCATCCAGTAAAGCTGTTTTGATGACCTCATCCTTGGCTGATAAAGTCGTTTGAGAAAGGGAGCAAATTCATACAGGCTAAAAGGAAGCAGCCGGGGACAAAGGAGAGTGGTTAGCATGGGGACGTGCCAGGATGAGGCCGAGTCTTGAAAGCCTGCAGAGCTTTTAGGAAGCGTTGCCCACCTTTTGGGGGAGGAGAGAACCCATAATGTCGCTGAGTCTGTCTAGGAGGCCTCAGTGACCTTCCTAGGAGCGATTGCAGTAGGTGCTGGGATCTGAAAGGGGATTTGCAGAGGGCCAGCGGTGACAAGGAGGTGGGTGTTTCCTGCGCAGCCCGCACCTGGTGAGTTTGGCATCGTAAAGCAGGAAGGAGACAGTGGAGTTCTTTAGGGTGCTCAGCTGGCCACACCCGATTTTGCTTTAAATTTGAGGCAGTGGCCACGTCCTCCTGTGGGAAAGCTGTTTGGGGGGCGAAGAAATTGGGATGAGAGGATGGAAGGTACTGGTGAGAGAGAGAGAGCAGAGCAGCGTCGGACAGGAGAGTAGGAGGCGCTACTTTTCACCCGACCCGGAGGGAGGGAGCAGCCAGAGAACCATGGGCCGCCGTGGCCATCTTGTCCAGGCCCTTTATTTGGCAGACGAGGTAACAGAGCTGGAGACTAAGGTGGCCCCCCAGTGAGCTAGTGCATCATCTTAATCTGACTTCCATGAACTCTTCATATATTACATTCCTTTATGTTATACGTGTGACAACATATACACATATGAACATGTGTAACAACCATGGCAAAGGATACCTTCCTGCTCCCAGCTGTCTCAGGGGAGCAGCCCCGCTCCAGGAGGACACCAAAGTGCCAGAGGCTGCAAACTTAGCATACACCGCCCCCCCCCCCCACCGCCACTGTCCCCCGCCACCCACCGCCAACTCCACCACCAATGACTAAAAACTTCTAGGAGCTCCACTGTTCTCTGACTTCACTAACAGAACGTATTTGCCTCTGGGTCCATAGCTTTTTATGGAGGCTTGGATATTGTTTTCCTGTTAGTCTAAGACAGGGGTCAGTGAACTTTTACTGTGAAAAAAGATGGTAAGTAGGTCAGGCTTTGCCAGCTGTAGGTCTCTTGAAACTACTCATCTCTGCCTTTGTTGGGAGAAAGCAGTCATAGACATAAGTAACCAAATGAGCATGGTCCTGTACCAGTAAAACTTTCTTTACAAAAACAGGCAGCCAGGTGAATTTGGCCCACAGGTCATAGTTTGCTGTCCCCTGGTCTAAGAAAAATCACTGTCTTCTCATTACATCTCTCTCTGTTTGATTTGGTGTTATTGATTTTATTTATAATTGTAGAATCTGAAACTCATTTGGAATAATTGACCTAAATATCCGTTAACTTCAGGACTTCTTTTTTTTAAGTTTATTTATTTATTTTGAGAGGGAAGTGGGGCAGAGAGAGAGAGGGAGAGAGAGAACCCCAAGCAGGCCCCGCACTATCAGCGCTCAGCCCGATGTGGGGCTCGATCTCACTAACTATGAGATCGTGACCTGACCCAAAATCAAGTGTTGGACACTCAACTGACCGAGTCACCCAGGTGCCCCAACTTCAGGAAATTTCTAATAAGAGAGTTGGAATAGCTGCTGATTGAAAGAATCTATACCAGGCATCTTTCTAGTCCCCCCAATGTGCGAAGGCTCCTTTTTAAGTTCTTGCTTACAACTCTGCCATACATTGAGAAGGATGTAGAAAATGCATGATCTTTCCCATCCTGCGTATATTTCTATTGGACAGACCAAACATAAACATACACATATGCACACTCATCCTGTTCGTAGTAAGAACGACAGAAAGGTGGCAACGGGAAAAGCTATGGGATTCAAAGCAGAGGAACATAACTGAGAGCTCACCCTAACCCTGACCAGGGAAGACCTCGGAGGATGTGGTCTCATGTATGTCTCTGAAAGTAATCAATCATTTATAGCTAAAGGAGAGTAGAAATGTAAAGGCAGCAGTGTGGGGCCTTATGCAAAGGACAGTCTGGCTGATGCTGAGCACTGGGGTGGGGCAAGATTTGGAGATGACAACTCAAGGGTAGCATGAGATGAAATTATGAAGGCTCTTCCATTCTGGCCCCAGGAATTTGGGGTTTTAGTGTAGACAAGTGGTTCTCAACCAGAGTTGGTTTTGCCCCCAAGGGACACTTGACAGTGTTTAGAGACATTTTTGGTTGTCACAGTTGGGGGAGGGGAGGGCCTACCAGCCTCTAGTGGGATGCTGCTAAACATCCTGGAATGCAAGGGCAGCCTCCCTCAGCAAAGAATTACCCCACCCTCGATTCTGTAATGCTGACGTTGCAAAGCCCTAGTGTGGACAGCCGTGAGCTCTTGACTGAATCTCTGTAAATAGGAGAATGGGAATCATCAAAGTGACAGACTGATCCAGGGACACAAGGTGAGATGAGTCAGAAGGTGGAGGCTGGAAGTAAAGTCTCTCCAGTGGCTGGTTTTCTCCAGAAACATTTGAGGCCCGTTCTGTGCAAGGCATGACGCCAGGCACGTCAGGGGATGGAAAGATGAAGTGAGCGGGCCTTGCTTCTGGAAGCTCACAGTCCGGTGGGCCAGGGTGGCAGGAGATGTGGCGGTGGTGTTTAGTAAGAGACTAGTAACTAGTAACCAGTAAGAGACCAGTAACGCGTGCAGTCCACACTGCCTGCTTGCGCTCAGGCACACACTAGCTGGATGACCCTAACAACTCATAACTCTCCTGGAGTTTCTGGAACAACGATTAGTGTCAAATCCATAGCTCACAGCAAACCTTCTCAGGATCCTCTCTCCACCCCCTCCCTGCCTTTCTATTCAGCACCTACACTTGTTGGCCAGCCTGTAGACTCAAGGTTCCTCCCTCCAGTCTCTCCAGCCCTTTCCTCCTTCTCTGGCTGCTTGGGTTCTACTCTCGTTCCAACTCTGCCTTCTTGGCTCTATTTTTTCCCCCTATATAATAGTTTTCTTCCTTCTCGGTGTAAACAGTCTACTAGATTGTGTATTGCTCTTTCCAGGTATCTACCCATTTCTTCCCGTTTTCTTGATCAGTGTAACGAAAGACTCAGGAGCCCAACAGGCAGTAGGGAATCTGATGGAGGGAGCGGATAGAGAGAAAAGCTCTGTGTGCCTCGCTGGTAATTTTAATTCACTTCTAAATCATAACCTTTGTCCCCTTTTCACAAGTGTTCGAATCTGGTTATACAAAACCAAGTGTGATACTGTGACACAAGCAGGGATCCTTTTGTTTTTCTTTTTTTTTTTTTTTTTTTTTTTTAATTTTTTTTTTTTCAACGTTTATTTATTTTTGGGACAGAGAGAGACAGAGCATGAACGGGGGAGGGGCAGAGAGAGAGGGAGACACAGAATCGGAAACAGGCTCCAGGCTCTGAGCCATCAGCCCAGAGCCCGACGCGGGGCTCGAGCTCACGGACCGCGAGATCGTGACCTGGCTGAAGTCGGACGCTTAACCGACTGCGCCACCCAGGCGCCCCTTGTTTTTCTTTTTAATTTGACAACCTTGTCTATGGATTTGCTTTGAATCGCCGTCAACCATTTTTACGTGTCACGTCGTGACAACTTTGGTTCTTGGACACCATTATGGTGAACTATATGGAAAAGCAATGTGTGAAATACTTCCATATAAAGGAATTTCATGGAGTTGTGCTGACGTAGCTCTTCCTTCCCCTCTCCCTTCTTCTCCTTGGTGTTCATAGTGTCTTTCTCTTCAAAACAGACTTTTATAATCCTGTTGATTTCAGTGGTGAGCGAGAGCAGAATAATCTTGGGTTCCTGTTACGAAGTCTGTCTCTGCTGCCCCACGCTTAGCGCTGCGGCTTTGGAGTTCAGGCTGATTCTGCTTTTTCTTTATGGAAACCAGTGATAAAAACAAAAACAAAAAAACAAACAACAACAAAACAACAAAATGGATCCTAGCGGAAACTGGAAGGCCCTGAAATTCTGGGTTTCTGTGGTGGGACGTTGCCTTAATGGCAGAAATGAACAAAAAGTTTGCTGTTTCGGGGATTCCCTCCCCGAAACCACCCCCATGGTAGTAGTTTCCTCATCATTAACTAACTGTAATTTGGCTCTTTATTAAATCATCAGTTAGTAATAATAACAGTTTGTTTGTGTCATGCTTTGGCAGCGACCTGCATTTTAACTTTGCAATATCTCTTTAAAATAGGAAAGGCAATGGGGCGCCTGGGTGGCTTAGTCGGTTAAGCATCCGACTCCGGCTCAGGGCGTGATCTCGGCTCAGGTCTGTGGGTTCGAGTCCCGCTTTGGGCTCCGTGCTGACAGCTCAGAGCCTGGAGCCTGCTTCAGATTCTGTGTCTCCCTCTCTCTGCCCCTCCCCCGCTCATGCTCGGTCTTTCTCTCTCTCTCTCTCAAAAAAGAAACAAGCGTTTAAAAAAAATTAAAATAGGAAAGGCGGGCAATTGGCCTCTCATGCTTTTTCTAACATACTGTTTTGTTTTCTGAGTAGATACACACTACACCAAATAACATCAAACAGTACAGATGGGTATACAAGAAAAATAAGCCTTGGGGGAATGTTTTCGAGAGAAATCCTGAAAGAGGTGGTAGTTGGAGTGGGCCTTGAATGAAGAGCAGGAATTTAGCAAGAAGGAATGGCAGGGGTGGAGGCAGGGCTGAGTCTACTCATAGCAGACGGGACAGTGTAGACACAGGGACACAGATGTGGAGGGAGGTAGATAAGAAAACTAGGGCGGGTCTTCAGCACTACCTGGGAGCTGGGTAGAGTCAGCACGGAGGTCCAGGCGGGTAGGAGGTGAGATGAAGGCTTTTGAACAGGAGTGAGAGCAGGACTGCAGTGTAGATGGGGCTTCACAATAGGGGACGGGAGATGGGGTAAGAGACCAATATGAACGTGAGGTCTCCTGCCACAAGGGCCCACATGAGAAGGGTGGTATTGAGACAGGAAAGAGGCCAAGGATGTCTGAACGTTTGGTAGTTGGCTGGTAGGCGGGTGGCAAGGGAAGGGGGGCCTGGGAGATGGTGCTACGGCTTGAGGACTGGAGGGATTCGGGCCGTTTCACGAACCGATGTGAGCCGAGCTGCGCTGAGCTGCGGAGAAGTGCAGTCTCCCCTCTGTGCTGAGAACCAGCCGAGGCCCCAGGCCAAGAATAGGCGTGGAGCATCATCAGGGACACGGCCTGTCTCCGGTGCCTGTTCCCACAAACCCAGGAGCCTAGGGCTGCGGGTTTGAGCTGAAGTGTGGCGCTTCTCTTTAGGCTTCTCACCATTCCGTGAGGTGACGGACAAAGCAAGAGACGGTGTCTTCTGGAGAAACTGAGCCTGTCACCAGGCAAACCCATCTGCCCAGTTTTGAGAACCAAGTGAGAGTGGCACTGTCGATGAGATGGGGAGGCAAAGCCCAGGGGTGCAGGGCCGGTCCCCACAACCCCGATAGACTTA
The DNA here is from genome assembly GCF_018350155.1 of Leopardus geoffroyi. Classification (NCBI taxonomy): domain Eukaryota; kingdom Metazoa; phylum Chordata; class Mammalia; order Carnivora; family Felidae; genus Leopardus; species Leopardus geoffroyi. Next base: position 51,712,180 of record NC_059334.1, on the reverse strand, counting down.
GGTCTCAAGCTCACATGTGGTGTTCAGTAAGTTGAGTCCTTTGAAGGTAAAGAGTTAGGGGAGTGTGGACCTGGAGGGAATGTGGCTCTACACCAAGGAGAAAGAGTCTTGTCCTCAGCTGTTGGCCAAGAGTCCTCCGTGACTCATGCCAGTTCCGTGAATCCGGGAGGAAGGAGGTGAGGGAGATGGGGTTTCCTGGCCTCTGTACACTTGTCTTTCATTTTTTTTTTTTTCAACGTTTATTTATTTTTGGGACAGAGAGAGACAGAGCATGAACGGGGGAGGGGCAGAGAGAGAGGGAGACACAGAATCGGAAACAGGCTCCAGGCTCTGAGCCATCAGCCCAGAGCCTGACGCGGGGCTCGAACTCACGGACCGCGAGATCGTGACCTGGCTGAAGTCGGACGCTTAACCGACTGCGCCACCCAGGCGCCCCTGTACACTTGTCTTTCTATGAAGCACCCCCCTAGGCTCGAAGGGAGGGACACTTCTCATAAGCGGTCATCATTATTCTTTTCCTGCGGGGCACGTACAATAGTATTCTGCAGGGATTTTCGAGAGTGGAGGCATCTTTGCCTACAGCTGTATTATCAAAGTGAATGTCTAAATGGGTTATCCGGGGCTGATTTGCAAATATATTAAGGCCCCGGCAACTTATAGAAGTTATAAAATTTATGAAAAGAGCCACAGCACCCTTTCTTTCCTTTTAGAAAAGCTCCTATAACCCCTTAAAAGCCATAACTGATTCAAATGACTGAATGCTGTAAAAAGTGAATCCACCCACCACAAAATGAAACCTCACATTTACAGTTCTGCTAAATCATTTTCTTGTCTTCTCTCTCTCTCTCTCTCTCTCTCTTTCTCTTTATAGACAAAACTCTGACTACTGTAGAAAAAAAAGTCATGATTCATGATCAAAAGCGGAATAGCGGAGACGAAATAAACCAGGCAAGACAGAGGTGGAAACAATGCAATCCTTTGCTGAGACTGCGGAATGGAGCGTGGCTTTGTCCTTTCCTGGGATGGCTGACACGTGACAAGCAGGGTGATCTGTTGTACAAAGCATATTAGGAGGGAGATGGTGACCTCTCCTCTTTTTCTGTGGATCAGTGCTCTTGTGTGCCAATGAAAATAGTGCTCAGTTCAAGACAGCCAGATCGGCTCAGCACTAAAGCATACAAACAGAGTTGAGTCTCAGAAAGGAAACAGTTTCTGGTGCTGTGCGTGTGTCCAAGTCCATACAAACAGAAGAAAGTTCCAATGCTCACTTCCCATGCTTCCGAGTCTAGGCATTGTGGTGAATATTCAGGAATCACTCACGAGACAGAATGTATTTTGTGGTAGGACAGAAGGGTGTATTTCCAAGCAAACTGTGGTAAGCGTAGTGTTGAATATGTTGCATGTCTGTGTTAGAAAACAGAATCCCGTCATCAGCTAATATAAATGATTTCCCAGAGCAGTGTCTGGTTTAAAGCTTCTGTCAAATAGTTTTCGCTTTTTTTGCAGGGTTCCTGTCACTTCCCCACCAATGTACTTTTCTTTGTTAACTCATTGATTGTCACGGTTTAACTCAGGAACAGATCTCAGGATGGAGAGAATCCTAAAACCTGAATAAAGCTTTTTCTTGCACTCACACTTCTTCTGAAGGGTCCTGAGAGATGAAGGGGATTCCTTCTGAGAGGAAGGATGTGTACCTGGACGAAGAGGGAGTGCTACCTAACTGTACTGTATACAAGCACGGTTATTGGCACAGAACTTTTGGCCCTCGGGTTCTCACCGATGCAGTGGGCTCCCGGGCTGGTCCATAACTGTGTTCTTCTGGGGAGGAAGTGTGGGAATAATGGGGTTTCCATGAAAGGTTCTGATGCTTTCAGACAGAGCATCAGTATGTTAATTCTTCTTGGGCAGCGCTGTATTCAAGTGAATGGTGGCGAGTTGGACGTCGCTGGGGCCGCTGCTGGGAAACACTCCGAATACCATTCCGTTCCTTCAGGAGGGTTTGTTTTTTGTGTTCTCTGTATCCTAAAACAAATGTGTGCCTGGCCAATTCTGTTCTTCTTTCCTCTCTCTCCCCAAAGTGGTAGATGTTAAGGGCAGGTCAGGAAACAGAAGAGGCCCCTTTGTGGATGGTATTTTATTAATTTATTTATTTTTAACGGTACTGTGTAATACGTAATGAGACAGGAAGGTGGCGGATCAGAAGGGTACCTCCGAGGGGAAAGAGCGAACACAAACCTTCATTTGATAAAAGAGAACTGACAGAGAAAATTATTTTCCTACAAGAAATGTGGCTGTTCTCTCACTGGAAAATGTGGAATTACGGATTTGGATTATGGGCAACGTGGGTAACGTGGATAACGTGGATTATGGGTTTCTTCCGCTCTCACTGACGTTGCATCTCACCAGACACAAAGAAGGGTCTGGAAGGGGAGGTGGGCTTCAGACAAAGCTTGTACAAATTCCTGAACCGCAGATTTGCTAAAGTGACTGTATATACTTACATTCATAATTTAAATTATTGATTCTGGTCAGATAAATGTTGTTAAATTTGAAAATGTTTTATTACATTACATCAAATAAAGTTTATTTGTAGCTGTAATAAAGGAACTTAAGTAATGATTTTTAATCGAAGGTCTGCTGTCATAAATATTGCTGTCTGTAGACTCGCAAAAGGGCAAGCTTTGTAGGTTTTGCTGAAATCCTAACAGGTAGTTAAGACAGTCTGTAATTCACTGCATGTCACTTGTCACTTTTTTTTTTTTTTTTTTTTACGAATGACTGTTGGGTCCTTGATTTGATTAATGGGCATTTATTGGGCTCCTACGACATTCAGCATTGTGGACATAGAGGGATCAAAGATGGATAGTGCAAGTCCTTACTTTTAAGGAGTGTGCCATCAGGTTGAAGGTGGTCACCATATCATTTAGGGAGGGCCATGGCAGTTTGGAAGGAATGACCGGTTTCCTTCCTGTAGCACAAGACAAGGCATTATGGTTAACTGGATTGATTCAGGTTCTCAAATGGGTTTAATTTTTGAAATTCTGACATTCACATTGGCTCTTTATCATGCCTGACTTGAACGCCTGGTGATTGAACTCTCTGGCCGCATGTGCTTTTACACGCATGGCGGCCAATTGAAAGGGAAAGGGAGAAACCGAGAGAGAATGACAGAAATATCAAACAATTTATACTGTTACACACAGGACAACGTTTGTGCCAAAGGTACAGCTTTTGTTTTAACCAAGAATTGGGAGAATCACTGAGATAAGCACTGTACACATATTTTATGACTGTTCAGCGAGAATGACTGTTAGGACTTACCTCTCGACTCACTCAAGAGTGTCAGCTGTCACCCTGCAAGGCTGGGTATTGCAAAATGGTGCTCGGGAAGGAGAGTGCTCGTAAGCTGTAACTGAATGTCTCTTATGTCGTGTTTAGTTTTGTTATGTAAATATTAAACGGGGGTACTCATAGAGTTCCTAGGTTTTCTGGAAACTGTTTCATAATTCTTAAAGCCTTTACCACAGTTTCATGTGCTTGAGATGCGTGTATATGTTTTCGATGATCGTATTTTCATGGAGTTTTATTAGATTCATTGATTACAGGCATGATATCAACAATATGAATAGAAAATTCAGGCCATTTTATAGATAGTTTATGCTAATGTAATGATTGTTTGAATTGCCATCTGGCGGTGGTAGGAATTTTCCTTGCGGCATTTTGACTTAATGGATAGAAATGTTTACAAATCCTGCATTATTTATTTATACTTATTTATGTTTTAAGTTTATTTTTTTATTTTGAGAGAGAGACAGAGAGAGCGCGTGAACAGGGGAGGGACAGAGAGAGAAGAAGAGAGAGAGACTCCCCAGCAGGCTCCTTACTGTCAGCACAGAGCCCGACCTGGAGCGCGAACTCACGAGCTGTGAGATCATGACCTGAGCCAAAGCCAAGAGTGGAATGCCTAACCGAATCAGCCACCCAGGCACCCCATAAATCCTGCATTTTTTAAACAGTCTAGGCTTCCCATCCCAGGACCTTCACACATGCTTTCTCCCTCTATTCAGAATACTTCTCCTGTTTTCAAAGATTTATTTAATGTATGTCTCCATCATGGTTTAGTAATTCTTCAAGGGCAGGGACCGTGTCTGTTTTCCTCACCAATATGCCCAGCACTTAGCATTGTGCTTGCAACATATATAGAAGGCATGTAATAAATGTTCTTAATAGGAAGGAAAGAAGGACAGAAAGGAGGGAGAGAAAGGACAGGGAGAGTGGAAGGCCAGAGTTTCCTTGGCTTCCTTTTTGATTTTCGGAGGAGACAGTCAAGGAAAGTTGGTGCGATCAAGTGATATGCTCCGTGAGTGGGACAGAAGGGGCTGGAAGTAAGGTCTCCCGTGTGCAGCGTAGGGCAGGCGCTCCCCTGCATGGTGCTCCTTCTTTTACATGAACTTCTCGTGTCAAGAGAGCAACCTTTTCTTAATTTTCTGCACGAGTAGAGCAGAGCCACGTATGTGTTATGGCCCATAGGTTGAAACTTGTTTATGTACAGCTCGCCAGATGGTCCCTACCAGCACACAAAGAAGACATTCCACAAATTTCAGGGGGTCAACGTGCTGAGGAAGCACTGGACGAAATACATGTTGTGAGGTCATCCCTTACTTAAACCAAGCAGTATAGATCCAAAAAGGAAAACCTGGTCAGACATTCAGTGTGAAGCAGGGAGACCTGGAGAACCAATTCAGGGGATCCAATTCTCAGAGATAGAAGTGGATGTAACTGGATCTCTCTTTAAACTTACTTTGTCCACATTTTCTCTGGAGCAGAAAAGAATTTCTTAAGATACTTTGCTTTTTAAGCCCCTGCTGGCTAAATAAAATTTTTTTTTTTAATTTTTTTTTTCAACGTTTATTCATTTTTTTTGCGACAGAGAGAGACAGAGCATGAACGGGGGAGGGGCAGAGAGAGAGGGAGACACAGAATCGGAAACAGGCTCCAGGCTCTGAGCCATCAGCCCAGAGCCCGACGCGGGGCTCGAACTCACGGACCGCGAGATCGTGACCTGGCTGAAGTCGGATGCTTAACCGACTGCGCCACCCAGGCGCCCCAAAATAAAATTTTTTTAAAAAATTGCTTATGCAGTACAAGCGGCAGGAATGTGATACAACCATCAATAAAAAATGTAAAAGGAAAATTCACGGAGCTAATCTGAAGCAGGAAGTGAGAGGTTGACGGCCATCAGAATAGGACTTGCAGACAATTGTATTGGGGATTTGGCATTAAAAAAATGCTGAGTTGAGGGAATTAAGAGATATTGTAACCGTGGCTCTCTGAACACACCTGAAATCTTAGATTCTATTCAAACTATAAAATTTATGCTCAGAGATTATAGAACCAAAAAAAAAAAAAAGTAATGGGCAAGAAATATAAAGACTATAAAGAAATGAAAGCCTGATCCATGGTTCTACCACTAAGAAATTCATTCATTCTTCCATTCACTCCCTTATTCCAATACATATTTATTTAGTTATTTTTATTTTTTTAATATTTATTCATTTTTTGGGAGAGAGGGAGACACAGAATCCGAAGCAGGCTCCTGGCCCTGAGCTGGCAGCACAGAACCCGACACGGGTCCCAAACCCACGAACCACGAGATCATGACCTAAGTTGAAGTCGGACACTTAACTGACTGAGCCACTCAGGCGCCCCCATACATACTTATTAATATGTCAGAGACCGAACCCTAGGACCTAGTGGTGAGACAAAGATGATCTCCATTCTTGTGAAGCTAAAAATCTCGCAAGGAAGCCTCATGTGACACAAATGATTAAAATCCAGTGCGAGACATATGATGATGAGGCAAATACAAGGAGATCCAGAAAGAAATGCATACTTCAATATATGGATACGAACATTTAAATCTCAGTGGAGGAGAGAAGTGAGAATCCAAAGTAGCAGATGGTAAAAATATCTAGATTTTTATCTTTGATGTGTATTACATAATATTTTTGGTGCCAAATTACCTTTGTTAATTACATTTTGATTGTGCTATTATTAAAATGCTCTTTATTCCTTAAACCCACACAGTCTCACAGTGGGAGAGATGGTGTAGAGGAGCGACCGGACAGCAGGAAGTCCACTTGGAACATAAAAGTTTGTCACCTGTAGGAAAATGAGATATAACTGTATCCACAGAGAACTGCAGAGCTAGAGGAAGCTCATGGGTGACCTAGGACAACCCCCCACTGTTTAGCAGGTGAGACCATGCTGGAGTAGAGCTGTGTTTTGTCTGAATTTGTTTAAAGGAACGTGGTGGACGGCAGTGCTTTGCAAGCTATCTTTCGGGAAGCATTATTTAAAAAAATGTGTTGCACAGCTGTGCGTTTGCAAACTACAATAAAAATGAATTACAAGAAAAGTGAGAAGAAAGTATAAAATATAAGTTCAGTTTTTTTCATATTAGGATCAGTAGACCTAAAAGTGCAGCTCAGGAAATATGGGCAGAACAAACATAACATGGAGAACAAGAAAACAAAGTCAACACTGGCCATCATCCCCCCGAAAGCGTACGGTTAGGGACAGCCGGACGGTTCCCGGACTGAGAAACGACGAGCATAATCATGACGTGTGCAGGACACTATGTGCAAGGCCTGTCCACAGCATGTGGTGGTGAGCGTGGTGCAGGGAGGCTGTAGGGGGTGTGGGTGGGGGGACTACACGGAGCAGCTTCCTTCTAAGAACTACGCTTGGGGTAGGAGAAATGCAGAGAAGTGACCTCCACTCGCGAATCAGAGCCTTCCAGTAACTCAACTCAAATAACTCAACTTTTCCCCTGTGTTTCTCGTCTTTCATTATCTACAATTAAATTGAATCCAGAATGCTGACCTGAAGGCACTGAAAGGTATTTAATTTTTAGAATGATTATATTAATCAAATGGTTCTTTTTTGAAAAAAAATTTTTAATGTTTATTCATTTTTGAGAGACAGAGCACAAGCAGGGGTGGGGCAGAGAGAGAGGGAGACACAGGATCGAAGCAGGCTCCATCCAGGCTCTGAGCTGTCAGCACAGAGCCTGAGGTGGGGTTCCAACCCACAAACTGTGAGATCATGACCTGAGCTGAAGTCGAACACTCAACCAAATGAGCCACCCAGGTGCCCCCCAGATTGTTCTTAAATGGGGCAAAGAAAGAGACTACATTTTGACAGGGTCAATAATAGTTTAAAGGCAAAAGATTGTGGTATAGGAAAGGCTAAGGGTAATATCAAGTGACCACTCTGCCTTCTGCCTTACACTCAATATGTTCTAAACTTCACTCTGAGTAAGAATTATCTAGGGAGCTTGTTTTTTTTGGTTAGGTTAAGGTAAGCTCTATGCCCATCATGGGGCTTGAAGTCACAAGCCAGAATCAAGCATCGCATACTTTACTGATGGAGCCAGCCGGGTGCCCCTAAGGAGCTTGTTAAACATGAAAACTCCTGGGCCCCATTTTGAGAAATTCTGATTCATTATGTTGTGGGGTGTAGCACAGGGTGAAGAATGTCTTTAGCCAACCTACCAGGTGATTCTGCTCCAGCTGAGCTGGGTGCCACGAGTTGAGAGTTACTATTCCCAAACATGTTGACAAACTGAATCATGTAGCTGATACTGTGTGCAGTTAGTGTGGAAAAGCACAACTAATATGAAATAATAACACCTAAATCATTTGTATATAGTTATGGCATTTGTTAGAGAAATACACAAAATGCTCACAGATTCTCTTACATACCCTTAAATATTCAGTACCTGCTATTGGCACCAAAAAATCCAGCAATTTGTGGAAGAACATAACCCACAGATCACCTTAGGTTGTTTTCAACTTTATTTAAAGACACATGGAGTTTGGTTTTAAGTGCAGTCCTGGTTAATTCCTACATTACTGAGTAACTCCTGGCATTAACTAATTCATATTGGTGCTAGCACAAGGTCAGCTGAGAATCAGTGCATCACCTTTCTGTCCCCATGCTAAGCAGCTGATCAAATGTTTGTCAACAAAGCAAAGACTAGATCTTTGAACATAGGTATTGAGTATCAGCCAATGAGAATGAGATGTTGACTTTGGCCAAGGTCCATGCTTTTACGTGTGTGTGTGTGTGTGTGTGTGTGTGTGTGTGTGTGTGTATTATGGCAGTGATTAAAACAGCTCACATAGGTTGAATGTTTATCACTCGTTAGTCATTCTGTTAGTAAAACAACCCTAAAAGGGGGGAGGGGTGTTATCTCCATTTTATGAGGGACCTGACATTTATAGAACTCAAGGACATTAACTTGTAAGTAGCAGAACAGCCCTCCAGCTGATTTGTACTTTCTCTTACATCCTCCGTTCCGTTCCACAAAATGCATCTCAGTGGTACCGACTGGTTTTGTGGGCCTGGAAATATGCGTCTGAACTCTGAGAGGACTCTTGGGTCACTGAATTCCTCAAAATGCTTGTTCAAGGTTAAAGCCCAGATAATGTGAAGGGGGCAAAGGTTGTAATTCCTAGTCCCTAATCCTACTCTTGGATTCCTCCAGATCTGGGCACTTAGCACCTCAGTGTTTTCTCCTGGTTTGCATTTCTATTGCAGCCTGCCTGTAATGGTTAATTTTATGTGTTAATTTGACTGGATCACAGTGTGCCCAGAGATTAGGCTCCACATTATTTCTAGGTGAATTTGTGAGGGTGTTTCTGGATGAAATTAGCATTTGAATCCATAGACTAAGTAAAGCAGATCCTCTCCCCAGTGTGGGTGGAATCTATCCAATCCCTTGAGGGTCTGAATAGAACAAAAATTGGAGAGTGGGAGAATTAACTCTGCCTGACTGGCTGAGCTGGAACATTGGTTTTCTCCTGCCCTTGGCCTGGGACCACCAACCTTCTGGTTCCCAGACCTTTGGACTTGGACTGAACTATACCACCAGCTTGCAGGGTCTCCAGCTTGGGTCTCCAGCTTGCAGACAGCACATTGTGGGACTTCTCAGCCTCCATAATCACACGAGCAATTCTTTAATGAATCTCTCTGTATATAAAACTTCCTATATAGATTTCAAGGATATATATATAACTCTATCAATAGAATATTGGTATACACACATACACACACACACACACACACACACACACACACACACACACACTGCCCTCATTGCTATTGCGTTACAATGTGTGCTTTTTTAGATTCTCATTAAAACTTGTATCTTCTGTGTCCCACTCTCTTATCTTCTGCTGTCTCTAAACTGGCAGCCAATTAATCACATACACTAATCCATTATTCAGGGGCAATATCCCCTTCCTACAAGGCACATAGTTACACTGAGACCAGCAATCCCTTAGATTGAGGTCTGAACCTGAGAAAGTGTTGATAGGAATTTCAGACAGTGTGACAAGTTGGTGGTGGCCAGAGCGGTTCAAATCATACCCGTGTGTTTCCCTCATCTTCTAGGATTCTGCGAATCCTACAGCCGTTTAGTTACTTACAGACTCCCAGGGGCCTGTGCAGCTAAAAGCGTGCTGTTATCCAGACCCATCTGTGACTTGGGCCGGATCTTTCTCCTGCTCACGATGGAGCCAACAACTAGCTTTCGAAAGCAAAAACGAGTGAGGGTGAGTCAGTAACAAGTGAGATTTGTCAGGGAGGTTTGGCCAGTTGCCGGCATCCTAGTCTCTGTGGAGACTACTTCTGTGAGACAGTTTCGGCTGCCCTTCCGGCATAAGAGAGCAATCCTGGTGAAGAATGTTGACTGTCATCTCCATTATTCCATCAACTTCCTCATCAATGGCCTGGGATGAAATGTTAGAATAGATTTTGGAAGTGGAGATAAAATGAAGACCTGAAACTATTCTGGATGCATGAATCAAAGACTACTCTTTATACTGCTTATTCTCCTGGCTCTTAGAAATTTAATTGCAGCAAGCTTTTAAATATTGGCTTTTAACTTATCTACAAAAAAAAAAAAAAAAGAATAAATAAAAAATAAAAGATTTAGTTAATTAAATCAATTGAGGGAAGATGGGGCCCAATTCCCATTCATCCATTTGGATCATGCAGAGCATAGATTTTATGGATGAAAACCGTCCCTAAATATTATACCATAAATTGTAGTGGGGCACGGAAGTTGACGGCCATACTTGTGTAATATAGACTGAGATAGAATGTCTCCACTTCTATCTCATCACACAAAAATAAAAAGAACACTCATTTATGTAATTTATCTACTGTTGGTGAGGACAGTTGAGATAAAAGCCCATGTTTTCATGAAAAAAAAACTCATAACCAGAGTTTTAGAATGATCTTATTAGGCAAGTTTGAGCTTCTGAAAAAATAAAACAGAACTTTTAAATTTGATATTTCAAAAAAGCAAGAAAAAGAATGAAGTATCATAAATAACCATTCATCTATTATATTGTCGTTTTGTCATATTTCAAGTCCTTTTTAATAAAAGAAGATTTAATATACACTTAAGGACCCTTTTGTATCCTTTATAGAGGTGTGTGACCTTGGGCAAATCCCCTAATCTCTGTGTTTCTGTACATCAGTCACTTCATCTGTAAAATGGGGATAATACTGTCCAGCACCTCATGGGGTTGTTGAGAGTGTATACAATGAATAACAGTGTAAAGAATGAAGAACAGAGCCTGACCCACTGATGCCCAAATGGCGTCCTCTGTGATAGCTCTTATGCAATCCTACCTGTGGGTAAGATGTTCGAATTCCTAGAAAGGTAATTGTGTTAAGAGTAAGGTTTTGACAGTGAAGTTGACTGTATAGAGTTCTGGTATATATGGGCTGTGGAATGCTCCAAAGAATAAGATTATAGTGAGGATATTTAGTATGATAATATTGGCATATTCTGCTAGGAAAAATAGGGTGAGGGGACCTGCTGTGTATTCAACGTTGAATCCAGAAACGAGTTCTGATTCTCCTTCTGTTAGGTCAAAGGGAGCTTGATTGGTTTCTGATAATGTTGAAATGAACCATATTATGGCTGAGGGCCATGTGGGGAAAACTATTCATATGTGTTCTTGGATGGTAATTGATGTGGCTAGTGTGAAGGATCCATTTATTAGTAGTTCTGATCGGAGGGATGATGGCTAGTGTGACTTCGTATGAGATTGTCCTCAATCCCATTCTTCTGCCAGAAGCAGGCATTTTCCTTGAAGTTATGGTACCTCCTTCTAATCAGCGCTTGTCTGCTTTTAATACATGACAGTTGTATTTTTTTTAGTTTCCCTAACTATGTAAATTTTACACGTATTGTCATAGTGTGTGTACCATCCTTCTGTGGCCTGCTTTTTTCTCAGTGCTAGGTTTTTGACATCTTTTCATATTGAGAGTTATAGGTCAAGTTTTTCCATTTTAATTGGACTATAATACTTGGTTAGCTGAATATACAGTGACTCATTCCTCCGTTTTTGCTCTTATGGACATTTAGCTTTCATCTAGATTTTTGTAACTATAAAAAAATGCTGTTGTGAGCATTTATGGATGTGTCACCCTACACATATTAGGGAGCATTTGTAATATATGGGGTTTCCCAGCCCTTTTCACTTGGGTCACTCTGCCAGATGTCACTGTGCCTCTAATCCAAGGCTGCCCCGAGAGCTGAAGAGGTCAGCATCTTGTGTCATGACCACTGCCCACTGACCTGTTTAGTGCAGACCTGTTGGGAAACTCTGCCCAGAATACTGGTCTTCAAATTAGGGTATATGCACTGCACCAATTTCCATCCTCACTCCACTGCCTACACACACATAGACGGGCGCACATGCGCGCGTGTGTGTATATATATTTACGCACACACACACGTTTTCCCAATATGGATGGTTGCTAAAGTAGTTGATTTCCACATCCTAAACTTGACCTGCCTGAGGGCCACATGCAGTTTCCACCTCATCATTCACTATCTTTTTCTCCCATTTTCTAAAAGAAAGGTCTCTTACCCACCTAAGATCTTAATATAATGTCTCAAAGGGACAATTCAAAATATTGGGACCCACATGGTCTTCTTTAATTGAGGGCCTATAAATCTGCTCTAGGGCCTCCTGACTTTCCTTGCACATATTCTGTTAAAGGCAAAAACTTGGGTAGAGTTTAAAATTCAGATAAAATACAGGATGTCTAGTTAAATTTGAATTTCAGGTAAACCACAGGTAGTTTTGTATTACTTTAGTATAAATATATCCTGATCTAGTATGTCTCAATAAGAGCTGTGGGAACATTTATATTAAAAAATTGTTGTTTTCTGAAATTCAAATTTAACTGGGCATCCTATGTGTGTATGCATGAGAGAGAGAGAGAGAGAGAGAGGCAGATAGAAAGTTTGCTAAATTTGGCAACCCTAGTGGAGTTAGAGGTGGTACTTTCATCCATGGGATGATCTGGATTCAGATATAATGTCAAGCAGGTGTCAGGACATTTTTTGTTTAATGATTTCTCCTGTTCTTTCTCCTGATTGTCAAAGAACACATCGCTCCCAAAGAGGAGTTGTGTGAGCAAAACCGGTAAGAAATTAGAGAATTTTGTGTCTTCTTTCACTGGGACACTGAACTCATGGCAACTCCTTGGTCTTTATCCATCTGTGTTAAACTAAGAATATTCAGGAGCTGTAAAAAGAATGCTGGGGAAACACCAGTCTATGAGAAGCGCGGCCTGTAGTTCTCATTCTTTTTTTTAAAAATGTTTGTTTATTTATTTATTTAGAGAGGGAGAGAGAGAGAATCCCAAGCGGGCTAACAGCACAGAGCCCGATGTGGGGTCAATCTCATGAACTGTGAGATCATGACCTGAGTCGAAATTAAGAGTCAGATGCTAAACCGACTCAGCAATCCAGGCGCCCTTCCATTTCTCATTCTTAAAAGGGAGAAAGTTTAGAGACTGATTACTCACAGGGCTTGGTCTTGACTCACCCGCATTGTTTGCATGATTTAAGGAAGGAAGAGGTAAACACTTTTGTGTGTATCTCCTAGAGGTCGACATTACACCTTTTGAGTAAAAGAAACTCACATTCCAAGTAAGTTAGTGTTTTATATTTTCTCAAACACTTTATCAGATTTGTAGAAGAAATATTTGCATTACCTTTGCAAAAAGATTATCGGACATTATAAATCCATATACACTCTTCCTTTGGACTTAAATTTCCTGCTCAGTGTTGCCCATCAACCAATTCTCAGCTCATTTGTTCATTTTGGCCATGTACTTATTATATTTATATAACTTAGGTATATTTAGTAGAATTTATTGTAAGAAAATCCACTTAATCATGAATATACTGTTGGTAAATTCATACTGCTGGTGGCTTCATTCCTTTTATTTTGTTGTTAATTTCACAAGCCCTGTTTTCATTTTAGCAATAAGCAATATTCATATCTGGATACATGAACTAGATGAAAAAAAACCTCTCCCTTCATTTCATTAAAAGCATTTCCAATCAAAACTTACATTTTTACAGTTAATACTTATCAGTATGTGCAATACATTTTGGTTTTGGCCAATAGTAAGTTAGTAGTTCATTTAATAGTGATGAGATTTAATAAGAATTAGTAATGTAAATTACCACCTAAAATAGTTATTTAGTGATAATTTTTTAAATCAAGAAAAAAATGTTTAGACTTCAGAGTCTTAAATACACTTTTTTTTTTTTTTTTGCAATTTATCATTATATACACATTTGCGTAACAGGTGATAGGTTGATCAAAAAAAGATGTTCAAACATAATAACATGTTACGTTAAAATAAACTTCAGTGTAATGTGGAATGGAAATACAAGTTAAAAAAAATAAATAAAATTTCCAAATGTTAAACAAGAGCAGTTTGTGTAGGTTTTTTTTTTTTTTTATGTTTATTTATTTTTGAGAGACAGACAGAGTGCAAGCTTGGGAGGGGCAGAGAGAGAGGAGATACAGATCCGAAGCAGGCTCCAGGTTGATGTGGGGCCTCGAACCCACAAGCTGTAAGATCATCACTTGAGCCAGGCACTTAAACGACTGAACCACCCAGGCGGCCCTGTGTAGTTTTAAAAATAGTATTTGTTATCTGACACCAGTTTTGAATAGATTTAAAAGAATGACATCACCGCTTTATTTTTTTTAATGTCAGTATTTATAACAGTTGCCAAATTATATCTTCTGCAACTATTTACATTTATGATTTGAAAATTTACATGTCTAAAATTTGCAAGTGGCTGCACAGTTTTTCACAATTATCTTATGGAGTACACGCTTAAAAAAAACGCAGGAATGCGATAGCCCTACCGTGTGCCTGACTGCTACATAGGAGGCAGGTATATCCTTAACTAGATTTTGCCAAATTCTGAGTCGTTGCCCCATTTTACACTCCCCCTAATGGTATCTGAGAGTTCTCCTACTTTTACATTTTCTCAAACACTTAACATTGTCAACTTTTAAGGGTTTGCCCGACTGAAGGGTGTAAAATGCTATCACTTTGTACTTTTAGGTTTACACTGTCTCAATTATTGGTGGGATTGAACTTCTTTTTCATGCACGGTTTGACCAGCTGTCATTTCCTCTTCTGCGGGTTGTCTCCCTCACATCTTAACCTGTTTGCCAATTGTTAAGGTACGTATTTGTGATGCAGGGAACTCGTTTTTACATGTTGACTTTTTCAGCTTGTTTTGGGGAAAGCACTTGATGCTTCTGTACCCCTACTAGTTACAATATGAAATGTGTGCATCAGATATTTCATATGTGGACGACTGGAATTCCTGGGAATATTTGTCCATGGTTGCTGTTGCAGGTAGGTGGAGTTTGTTAGATTTGAATGATGTTAGGCTCGGTGGGGGATGCAAATAATATACAGATGAGCCTATTTTCCTATTTGCCCTAACAATGTTGATTAATCCATTAACAGATGAAAGCAGAAAACCCTCAGAATGGGGTTATTTTTCAGATAATTCTCATTTTAAATACATCTTATTTGTAACTTTGGAGTATTAAAGAATTATCTGGAGAAGTGTGTGTTTGAGGGAGGTGGGCACCTTTGACAAAATGCAACATCCCGGCCAGTCTGTAGGAGACATGACAGATACTCAGGTGAAAGAGAGTTAAGTAACAACTACTATAGTCCTGGAAACAGAGATCTTTGCACGTAGAGCAGTTGTTATAATCTGGAGAAAAGGATGGGAGGTAGAGAGAGGAGAAAATTGCAAGAGATTTTCCAGTATAAACAGTACAGGGAGTGCAAAGCTCTGACTCTCCTTGAGATCCTTTTTAATCACTTTTATTTTTGGTAATATAATCTCCTTTTTTCCCCTTCTTGACACATTTCAATAATTAGAATTATTGGAAAAAATAGGATTTATTTTTATTGAAATTCACTTGGCGCTCATCTTTGAAATAATATTTTTGTTCCAAAAAGGTTTTACTGAATTTTTATAAAGTGACTTTCCACAACCAACTAGAGTCTGCACACTCCTTTTTGGTAACTTTCAGAAGAATCCGTAACTGATCAGACAAAAGCACAAACGTGTCCCTTAACCATTCCTACTTGAAAAGAATATGCCTGGTTTTCAGTGCAATGTACCTGTGGTATATCTGGCAGAATTGAAGTTGCTAAAATTGTTAAGCAGATTCCAAGATGATTTGGGAAGTTTGGCTTGCTTCCCATCACTGGCATGCTGGGATGTGCTAAGATTCCCACCACTAGCATTCAGGGAAGTGCTAAGATTGGACTCCTACATAAAAGTGTTCAAGAAATAGGTTCACCTAATTAGGTTCAAAACTATATGAAGCCCAGGTGTCCCCAGTCTTCAGGGATCTGTCCTTTCCTTTGACACCCTGAGTCACATGTGGCAGCAGGGAGTCCTGTCCTCATTATCTTTCCCTCCCTAGGTATCTGAGAAATCTTCAAGTCGCTGCGTAGTTACTTTATGGAGTACATGTGCAAAAAACTGTAGGTGGCCAATAGGTCTTCAGTGTGCCCAAAGTAAGAAATCACCCGTGCCCCTCCTTACCCCATGTAGACCGTTCCTCATCACTTCCATCAACTGTCCACCCTTCTTAGGTCACTTCTTGCTGTTTGGTAACCATTTTCTCCCTCTCACTGCTCTTCTATTTCTGCTACACGACACAGGTAGGTTTGGACCTTGCTTATTTCAGAGATAAGATCAGGCTGTTACAAGGAGCAAACATTGAATGTATGTCTATAGCACGGAGAATTACGACATAGAAAATATGACTGGATCACTGCCCCCACAGTCCAGTGCCCATGCCCGTCTACAACATGGAATATTCCTGATGTCATATTTTAGCTCCCAGCTCCACCCAGCCCCTCCCCACGGTGGGAAGGCCTTGGACAGGCTAGACTTCATTCATCTTGCTGACATGTAAAGTAAAGCAAAATCAGTTCTAAAGCTGTGCTTCATTACATAATCTGTTCTAATATGCCATTAGTTGTAAGATGTAGCATTATTCTGGGGCATCTGGGTGACTTAGTCGGTTAAGCGTCCAACTCTTGATTTTGGCTCTGGTCATATCCCAGGGTCTTGGGATCAAGCCCCATGTCAGGCTCCCTGCTGAGCATGGAGACTACTTGGGATTCTCTCTCTCTCCCTCCCTCTACCCACCCCCCTCCCACTCTCTCTTTCTCTCAAATAAATAAATAAATAAATAAAAACTTTATGCTTCAATGCTAAATAATATGTAATTCTTTGAAAACGTTTTGTACCAGATATTTTTTTTCCCAGGGGCCACGATAATAGTTCTTGTCGCACATGTGCTTCTAGAACCTTAACTACTTCCACATCAAGAGGGAAAGCCTAATTTCTTCCTGGTTGTATCTAAGCTAGTTTGTGACTCGCCTGTAACCAATAGAAAGCATCAGTTCTGCATGACTTCTGAAGCTAGGTGAGAAGGTGATACGGATGCCACTTGGCTGGCTGGAATATTTGCTCTGGAGCCCAGAGCCTCCGTGTTAACAGCCTCCGTGGTCTGTGGCTGCCGTGCTGTGAGGAAGCCCAAACCCCCTGCCTCCAGAGGGACCACGTGGAAAATCCCGGAGACTACATGAAGAGAGAAAGATGCTTTGCCAGTTGCCAGCTGATCCTGCTTCCCCAGCCTCTGCTCTTTTGGTTACAGCTTCTAAAAGGCTGCAATCTCATGAGTGATTGCTTAACCAAAACCACCCAGCCAAGCCCTTCCTGAATTCATGGCCCACAGAAACTGTGAGAAATAATAAAGTGATTGTTGTTGTTTTAAGCCTCCGAGTTCTGAGGTGATGAGTTAAACAGCAGTATTAACCAAATCAATTTTAAGTGTCAATTAAACTCAACAGAGGTTGTACTGGAAGTCATGGCAATATGAATAACCATGACCAAGTTTGCACATACACAGGCAATGACACCCATGTCATGTTGGTCGCCTGGCCAACAGCAATTGTGAAATGCCATCTATTTTAAGATGCATGGCAGTAGGAAAAAAACATATGCAATTTAGTATTGAAAAAAACGTGGTAAAATTGGTGCAAAGGAGGGACAAAGACAACAAAAAGAGTTAAGGAACTGGGAGGTAAGGTGACTTATTTTGAAAAAGCTTAATATTTGGTCATTAAGATGATACATGCGCATTATCAAAAACATAAAAATAAAATAAGACATAAATTGCAAAAAAAAAAAAAAAAAACCAATAAAATCACCAAAATGTCATCATCCAGAGATAAACTTCCAGATTTCTAAATGTACACAGACAACACGTATAGAAATGTGGGCATATGCATGCTTTATAAATAAGTTCATCCTACGTTGTAGCCTTTTTTTTCCCCCTCAGTTGAAAACATGTTGGTTTCATGTTTCTACCTCAGTAGATAAAACACTACCTAATTTTTTAATGATAGCAGAATATCTTATTTACTTAGCCAGTCATTTAAATGATGGACATTTTGTTTAGCTTTATCTTTTTGGTTTTGCTTTTATGATTATTAAAACATCAGGCGTATTTATGCACATATGTTTTTCCTATTGTATAACTACCTCTTTGTGGAGAATTTCTAGATACAAGATTATTGGATTGAATGGATTTCCCCAAATAGAACTGTGGTATGGACTGATAAAAATGGCTCCCAGAAAAGTTGTATCCATTCAGACTTCTAGCAACAGCTTTTGAAAATGCCTATTTTCTGTCTCCTTTGCCAAAGGAACATATCACCCCAAAGTGTGCTGCTTTGGTATGTTGATTATTTTGAATTAAAGGCACTTGAGAAATGGCAGATACAAGAGGGCATTCTGACCCTCCTTTTTATTTCTGAAGGCAGGAGATAAACCTCCCATGTGAAAGGTGTCCACCCTGTACCAGGAGAAGGGAGAACATTTTTATCACCAGTGACAAGGAACTGAAGCAGAAAGAAATCTGTTCGAGCAGACCTTGTTCAAATACATCGGATCTTCCTTTGGCCGCTCCACATAGTTACTTTGCTACAATTGCCTCTTATTGTTCAACCTACTATAGAGGCTCTTTGTCAGTTCTTTTGGTAAAGTTCAGAGGAACTTTACCAGTTCTTTTGGTCTCAATCCCTATGAGGACTCTTCTGTCATGTAAAATAATATAAATGTGTGTGTGTTTCTCCTGTTAATCTGTCTTATGTCAGTTTAATTCTCAGGCCCAGCTGAGAAACCCTAAGAGGGGTGGTAAAAATTTGCCTCCTCTACACCAACATCTGGCTTCAGTCATTCATCTGATGCCAATATTATGGTTTTTAAAGATTTCTTTTAAAAAAATTGCAGGATACAAAATCAAGTACAAAAATCCATTGTGTTTCTATACATTAATAATGAACTGTCACGAAGGGAAATTAAGAAACCAATCCCATTTATAGTTGAATCCAAAAGAACAAAACACCTAGGAATAAATTTAACCGAGGAAGTGAGAGACCCGTATACTGAAAATTATAAGACATTAATGAGAGAAATTGAAGAAGATACAAATAAGTGGAGAGATATTCTGTGCTCATGGATTGGAAGAATTAATATTGTTAAAATTATATACTACCCAAAGTAATCTTCAGATTCAGTGCAATCCCTGTCAAAATTCCAATGGCATTTTTCACAGAGATAGAGAAAACAATACTAAAATTTGTAGAGAACCACAAAAGACCCATAATAGCAAAAGCAATCTTGAGAAACAAGAATAAAGCTGAAGGCATTGCTTTCCCAAATTTCAAATTATATCACAAAGCTATCATAACCAAACAGCATGGTTTTGGCATAAAAATACACATAGATCAATGGAGTACAATAGAGTGCCCAGAAATAAACCCATGTGATTAATTTATGACAAAGGAGTCAAGAATATACAGTGGGGAAAGGACAATTTCCTAAATAAATGGTGTTGGGAAAACTGGACAGCCACAAACACGAAAGGAAATGGGACAAAAATACACAAAAATTAACTCAAAATGGACTAAAGACTTGAAGGTAAGACATGAAACTATAAAACTCCTAGAAGAAAGTATAGGCGATAAGCTCCTTGACATAAGTCTTGGAGATGATTTTGAATTTGACACCAAAATTAAAAGCAACAAAATCAAAACAAAAACAAAAACAAACAAAAAACACAAACAAACCCAAGTAGAACTACATCAAACTAAAAAGCTTCTGCATGCAAAGGAAACCATCAACAAAATGTAAAGGCCAACTATTGAATGGGAGAAAATATTTGCAAATCATGTGTATGATAAGGGGTTAGTATCCAAAATATATAAAGAACTCACACAACTCAATAGAACAAATATGATTAAAAAATAAGCAGAAGATCTGAAGACATTTTTACAAAGAAGACATATAGATGACCAAAGATATGTGAAAAAACGATGATCACTCATTGTCAGGGAAATGTAAATCAAAAACCACAATGAGTTATCACCTCACACCTATTAGGATGGCTATTGTCAAAAAGGTAAGAAACAATGCATATTGGCAAGGATGCGGAGGAAAGGGAACCTTTGTGTACTATTAAGTGAGAATGTAAATTGATAACAGTTTTTGTGGAACACAGTACAGAGTTCCTTAAGAAATTAAAAATAGAACTATCATGTGATCCAGCAATCCCATTTCTAGGTATTTATCTGCAAGAAACAAAAATACTTACTCAAAAAGTTATATGCACCCCATGTTTATTGTAACATTATTTGCAATAGACAAGATATGGAAACAACCTAAACATTCACTGACAGATGAATGAATAAAGAAAATGTGGAATATATACACAACGGAATATTATTCTGCCATGAAAAGGAATGAAATCTTGCCATTTGCAACAACATGGGTGGACCTTGAGGGCATTAGGCTAAGTGAATTAGGTCAGAGAGAGAAAGACAAATACTATATAATCTACTTATATGCACAATATAAATACAAAAAAAAAAACACAAAAAACAAGCAAACAAATAAACAAAAAAGAAGCTCACAGATGTGGAGAACAGCTTGGTGGTTTCCAGGGTGGGGGTTTCATTGTGAGTGAAATAGGTGAAGGCAAAAGGTACCAACTTTCACTTATAAATGAATAAGTCATTGAGATGTAATGTATAGCATGGTAACTATGGTTAATAATACTGTATTGCATATTCGAAAGTTGCTGAGTAAATCTTAAAAGGTCTCATCATAAGAAAAAAGAATTCTATAACTATGTATGGTGAAGGATGTCAACTGGACTTACTGTGGTGCTCATTTCACAGTATATACAAATATCAAATCACCAAGTTGTATACCTGAAACTAATGTAATGTTGTATGTCAGTTATACCTCAATAAAAAAAATGGGAGGGGGAGCATACCATAAAAATGTCTTTCTTGTTTTTATTTGCATTTTAGAAAATAATGAAACTGAACAGGTCTTTTTTTTGGCCCAGTCTAACTTACTTTTTTGTAAGTTGACTATTTTATAGTCTTTGACCATTTTTCTTTTTATAATTGATTTGTAAGAGCTCTTCATACAGTGGTAGTAATTCTTTGTCCATCATGTGTGTTACTAAATAGTTTTTCCTAAGTCTCTCAAACTTCCATAATTGTGTTATTTTGTTTTTGTTTTTGCTGCCAGGAAATATTTAACTTCGATGTAAATTTTTTTCCTATAGTTTCTGGCTTTGGTGTCAAGTTAAGAAAGTCATGTTCCACCCTTATATCAGAAGTGTTTTCTCATAATTTTTTTTAATTTTTTACATTTATGAATGCTTTTTATCTAACTGGAATTTAATGTGTGAAATTTGACTTTTCCTTAAAGTGGCTGGCCAGTTGTCCCAAATTATTTAGTGAGTAACAAATCTTTCCCTTGTGACTTGAAATGCCACATTTATTTTACTCTGAATTCTCATAATACTTGAGTGTTTCTGGAATTTTCTGTTCTGCTCCTTGGCAGTGTGTCTTTTCCTATATCAGGACCATCCATGTTGTTCTTGTGGCGGTTACTACTATTACTGCTGAATACAATGGGCATGCATATATCTCTTTAATTTTTTTCAATTTGAGTTTTTTGTTGTGAGCTGCTATTTTAAATGTGGTAGTTTTCTCACTTGTTATGGTTGGTATGTGAAAAGAGCAATTGCATCTTTGTATCTTTATTTCGAAACTAGCTATCTTCCTGATTCTCTTAACAGTTCCAAAAATTTTGCAATTTGTTTTCCAGGAGTTCACACGTATAAAATACTAATACTTCTGCATTCTCCCTTCAGATATGCATGCTTCACTTCATTTGCTTGATTAATTGCATTTTCTTCGATGTTGAGAACAGTATTAAATAATTGTACTGATCTAACATATTCTTACCTTATTTCTGACTTTAAAGGAAATACTTCCCATTATTTAGCCACTAAGCATAACGCTGGCTTTAGAGTTACATTGTGTATTCGTTTTTTGTTTGTTTGTTTTTTAAATGTTTATTTTTGAGAGAGAGAGAGAGAGACAGAGACAGAGACAGAGTGTGAGCAGGGGAGGGGCAGAGAGAGAGGGAGACACAGAATCCGAAACAGGCTCCAGACTTCTAGCTGTCAGCACAGAGCCCGATGCGGGGCTTGAACCCACGAACCGTGAGATCGTGACCTGAGCCAAAGTCAGACACTCCAACCGACTGAGCCACCCAGGCGCCCCAGGCTGTATTGTTTTTTTTAACATTCAGGCAATATCCATTTAATCCTACATCAAGCTTTTCAAAAAAATCTTAAATAGATTTGGAATCAGACATGTTTGGGGTAGCTAAGCAAGAATAATATGTGAGTTTATTTAGTAATGTCAAATGGGCCTTGCAGTCTAGAATGAATTGCACTTTTTCATGATCTGTTATCCTTTCAGTATTTCATTCAGTTCTATCTCCTAATGTTTTGTCTAGGATGGCTTTGACCAACATAAGTGAGTTTGGTTAGTAGCCTTCTTCTTAAGGTTTAAGCTTTCTTCTTACGTGTTGCTTCTAACATGTATTTGGAATGTATCTTTTTTCTTTAAACTGTTTCAGGGCTCAGTAGAGAAGTTTATTCCATATAGTTTTTAAAGATTTGCTCACGTGATTATACCAGGTGACTTAAAAAAAAAAAAAAGCTTTTTCATTTTCTTCTGACTTTGGTTTCAAGGTAAGAAGGACTTTCCAATTTAATGTTACTAAAAGTGGTCACACTTTTGTATTACCTGTTAAAAAATTATATCTATAGTTAATTTTGTGCTTGTTCTTCTTGAAATAGATATCATATTTTGGGTTAAATACT
Source organism: Leopardus geoffroyi (assembly GCF_018350155.1). Lineage (NCBI taxonomy): Eukaryota > Metazoa > Chordata > Mammalia > Carnivora > Felidae > Leopardus > Leopardus geoffroyi. The sequence goes on along the minus strand of NC_059334.1, from coordinate 51,689,468 downwards.
AATTAAATATTTTATGAATATTTTGGTAAAGAATGTATTTTTCAAGCAGCTCAACAACTCTCGCAACAACAACAAATATTTGGCTGAGTTGGCCATACCTGAGTTAAATTTTAACCTATGACAGTTACTCTAATGTCACAGTTGAATATTATTGTCTAAGAATTGCCCTATGTATGCCAGGCTCAAAAAAACCTTTTCCTCCTTAGGGAAATTATTTAAAAAAATTTTTTTAATGTTTATTTATTTTTGATGAAGAGAGAGCACAAGCAGGGGAGAGGCAGAGAGAGAGAGAGGGACAGAGAATCTCAAGTGGGCTCTGTGCTGACAGCAGAGCCCAGTGTAGGGCTCAAATCCATGAACCACAAGATCATGACCTGAGCTGAAGTCAGATGCTGAAGATTAAGCAGATTAAGGGGCGCCGGGGTGGCTCAGTTAGTTAAATGTCTGACTTCGGCTCAGGTCATGATCTCGCGGTTCGTGAGTTTGAGCCCCGCATCGGGCTCTGTGCTGGCAGCTTGGAGCCTGGAGCCTGCTTCGGATTCTGTGTCTCCCTCTCTCTCTGGCCCTTCCTCTCTCTCTCTCTCAAAAATAAATAAACATTAGAAAAATTTTTTTAAAGATTAACAGATTAAGACTAAAATGAATGCTGGGCAGGCAAGAAGGAACAAAACAATACAAAAAACTGATTCCACTTCCGTTTTCACACTTGGCATTTGAAAAGCACAGGGAGGACATTACGGAGACCACTGCGGTTCCTCTTGTCTCCCATCTGTTCCTCTTCCACAGCTACTCCCACATCTTATCCTCAAATTCTCAGAAGATTCTTCTTCCGGTCCTAGACCACACACCTCTTACTCTTCAACTTCAACCTTACCTCTTTCCTTCCAAATCTACATCACAAAATCTCCAAGCATCATTAGGCAAAGCCGGACTCCCTCTGAGGGTGGGAGATAGAGACTAAAAAAGCTGTCAGCAAAGGGGAAATAGTGGGAAAATTCCTACATTAATAATGTAATACTTATGGCAGTGAAAACTTGGAAACGACCTAAACATGAAACAATTGGAAAATGGTTAAATAAATTATGGCATATGTGGTACTGGCTGTATGAACAAGATATAGTCCCTTTGTTCATGAAGTTTATAGTCTAATAGAAATATTTTATAGCCATCAGAAACAAACATGTTTTGGAAATAAATCTAATAATGTGACAAGAAAACTCATGGTATAATTTTGAGTGGAAAACTCCAGGTAAGAAGCTGCATATATAGTAATAAAATCCCAATTTAAAAAACTGATATACGTAAGTCCTTGCATACATATGTGTATGTACATATATATGTGTTTATATCAAACTGTTAAAAGTGATTATCTCTGGATATTATTATAGGCGATTCTTGTTGCCTTTTTTTATACTCTTCTGTATGTTCAAAATGTTAAAGATAAGTATATTTTAATAGTAAATGGGTTTACAAATTATTGTTGTTCTCTCCTTATCATTGCCTATGTTTTCCAAATGTTCATAGAACGTATAAGTGGAAAAAAAGCAGCAATCAATTCACAGTATTTGATACGACTGTGTACTGAGATACAGAAGTGGCTTCCTGATTTAGTAGACTTTTGCCTCCAGTAGCTCTATAGACCTGAATAATATATCTCTCAGTATGTGTGTCTGTAATCTATTATGTATTATATATATATAATATATATTATATAATATATATAATATACTATATTATATTAATTATAAAAATTACAATATATTATATAATATATATTATATATAATGCATTCTATATCCAATTAGATTATATATATATAATGTATTATATATGTAATGTATATAATATAATGTGTGTATATATATATATATATATATATATAATCTAATTGGATTTTTACAAGAGTGTTGTATTCCCAAAGCACAAACAATTCGCATGCATATGCTTTCGCGTGCATATATATATATATGTATATATATATAATGTATTATATATGTAATGTGTATAATATAATGTATATATAAAATCTAATATATATATATATATAGATAGATAGATAGATATAGATAGATAGATAGATATAGATAGATAGATAGATATAGATAGATATATAGATATATAGATATATATAGATATATATATATAAAATCTAATTGGATTTTTACAAGAGTGGAGTATTCCCAAAGCACAAACAATTCGTGTGCATATGCTTTCTTTGACTATGTCACCATGGACTCTAATGAGATCAAGCTTATTTGCCCTTCAAACTACAAGCACTAGAATTTCATCAGATGGCTTTTTTTTTTTTTTTTTTTAATTTTTTTTTTCCCAACGTTTATTTATTTTGGGGACAGAGAGAGACAGAGCATGAACGGGGGAGGGGCAGAGAGAGAGGGAGACACAGAATCAGAAACAGGCTCCAGGCTCTGAGCCATCAGCCCAGAGCCCGACGCGGGGCTCGAACTCACGGACCGCGAGATCGTGACCTGGCTGAAGTCGGACGCTTAGCCGACTGCGCCACCCAGGCGCCCCTCAGATGGCTTTTAAGTAAGCAAATTCATATCCTTAAAATATGGAGATGTAACGATGAATAGCACTGAACAGTTCTGTTCAAATTTATGTAGAAATTTTGCTATGCTTTCCTCTTGCCAGTGTAGAAATCTATAGAGGTATTAAAATGCAATTTACATTATGCTTAAAGAAAGTGACTTTGCCTAATACAATACAAAGCCATTGAATGCTAACCCCATGACATGTACGCCTCCTTGAACCACCAAATACCATTGAGAGGAGCGAGTGAATTATCGTAGGTGATTTTAATTTAGATTACTAAAACATTTCCATAGACATAGAAGTCTGGGTTGATTAAACTTTAAACTTATCTGATTATAGCACTTATTATATTATGGTTGAAGTTACAGGAAAGTACTTCAATTGATTGGATAATTATGAATAAATAGGGAAGGATATGACTTTTAAAATTTGTTTCAATTATTTAAGTGATTGCTATACGAAGGAAATTAAGAAACTGAAATGGTCTTGACACTGTATCAAATTGCCAGACAGAAACTCTGAAGATGAATAACTTCATGGTGTCTATAGTACCATCAATTTAGAAATAGTTACTTTAAGAGATAAAAAGATAAGGATAAAAACATGAAAATTCAACTAATTGAAGTATTTCACCAATTGAATGTTATTGGCAATCTGTCTCTAGCTCATTTCCTCAGTTGATTTCAGAGAAGTCTCCCTACAAAAGTGTCATTAGATTTGCTCTACAGATCTCAGAAAAAGAACCGTGAACAACATTTTTATTGGTTCATTTGGTCTCAGATTTGTGATTCCCATTGACAGAGGGGATCTTGTGTTATAATTTAAATACTCGTAAGATGTTATTCTAAGGAATCTTTTCTTTTGCTGAAGATGGTGGAGGCTGGGAGTAATTGCAGAACTGCCCAAGGCCATGTACCTAGAAGTGGGCAGGAGCAAGTCAAAGGCTGCTTCTTAGATAATACAGCCCAAACTTCCTCTCAGCTCCCAGGATGCAGGCTGCCATGTCCCATTGCATCAGACCTTGACCAATTCAGAGGACTTTTTTCAGGTTCATCAGATCTTCCTTGTCACGTGACTATAGATGACTACATCTCTCATTAGAGTGGTACATTTGTTACAACTGAACCGAAATTGATAAATTATTATTAACCCAAGTCCATAGTTTACATGAGAGTTCACTCTATGTGTTATACATTCTATGGGTTTGACAAATGTGTAACGACATGTATCCACCAATTTAGTGTCCTACAGAATAGTTTCGCTGCTCTAAAAATTCTCAGTGCTCCACCTGTTCACCCCTCCCTCCCCAGGCCCCTGGAAGCCACTGATCACTTTGCTGTCTCCATCGTTTTGCCTTCACCAGAATGTCATATAGCTGGTATGCAGCCTTTGAGACTGGCTTTTTACACTTAACAACATGCATGTAAGGATCTTCCATGTCTTTACAGGGCTTGATAGCTCATTTATTTTTAGCACTGAATAATATTCCACTGTCTTGATGGACCACAGTTTATCCTTTCACCTATGGAAGGACATCTTGGTTGCTTCTAGGTTTGAGCAGTTATGAATAAAGCTGCTATAAACATCCATGTGCAAGTTTTTGTGTGAACAGAACCACACAAAAGGTTTCCATTCCTTTGGGTAAATACCAAAGTGTGCAATTGCTGAATCATTTATAGAGATGTTTTTAGTTTTGTAAGAAACGGCTAAATTGTCTTCCAAAGTGACTGTATCATTTTGCATTACCACTAGCAATGAATGAGAGTACCTGTTGCCCCACATCCTTGCCAGCATTTGGTGTTGTCAGTGTTCTGGATTTTGGCCACTCTAACAGGTGTGTAGTGATATCTCATTGTTGTTTTAATTTGTTTTTCCCTAATGACATATGATGCGGGGCATCATTTCATATGCTTGTTTGTCATTTGTATGTCTTCTCGACAAGGTGTCTGTTAAGGTCTTTGGCCCATTTTTTAATTGTGTTGTTTGTTTTCTTGTGCGCAATCTAATGTAGTTTTTAACCTTTATTAATAAAATCTTTTCCCTTGTTTCTTTTGTAACTCTCCCCCTGCCTTTTCAAATAAATTACTAGATTTGTTTTGCTAATACATTGTGTAAGGTTTCTTGCATTTTTGTTCATGAGTGAGGTTCTTGTAACTGTCTTTTCTTACAATGTTTTTATCAAGCTTTGATAACGAAATTATTACGGCCTCATAAACCATGTTGGATAGTGTTCACTCTTAGTATATCCTTTGGTAATATTGTCCTGTAAAGTCAACTTTCTTGAGACTATGATTTTTTTTTTGGTATAGGTTTTTAATTACAGACTCAGACTTTCAAATTGTTGTAGACTGTTCAGATTTATTATTTCTTCTGTATCAGTTTTTATAAGATTTATTTTTCTAGGAATTTATCTATTTCATCTCTTCTTTTTTCTCTGGCTAATACCTCTAGGAATTGATAAGTTTTATTAGCTTTTTTTCAGCACACAAGTTTTGGCTTAGTTAATATTTTCTACTGTAAGTATTATTTCTGGTACGTTAATTTCTTTTCATTATCTTACATTTTCTGCTTTATTTTATTTATTTTTAAAGTTTGTTTTGAGAGGGAGAGAGAGCAAGTGTGAGCAGGGGTGGGGCAGAGAGAGAGAGAGAAAATCTCAAGCAGGCTCTACACTGTCAGCACAGAGCCTGATGGGGGCAGGGCTTGAGCTCACGAACCATGAGATCATGACCTGAGCCGAAATCAAGAGTCAGATGCTTAACCGACTAAGCCACCCAGGTGCCCTTCTGCTTTATTTTTATTCGCTATGTTTTTATACTTTCTTGAGATGGATGTTTATCTCACTGATTTATAGTCTTCTTTTCTGATACTCTAAAGTTACAAATGTGTCTCCAGTTGTGTTCTATGAGTTTTGACATGCCATTTTTTGTTAATTGAAGTATAGTTGACACATAATGATACATTAGTTTCAGGTGTACAACAAGTGATTAGACAAGTTTATGCATGATGCTGTGTTCCGCACAAGTGTAGCTACAATCTGGCACCTTACAACACTATACTGTTGACTGTATTCCCTAGGCTGTATCTTTCATTCCATGACCAGAAGCCTTACCTCCCACTCCCCTTTGAACATTTTGCCCATCCTCTCACACCCCTGCCCTCTTGCAGCCATTGGTTTGTTCTCTTGTTCCACCCAGTTATGGGTCTGTTTCTGTTTTGTTTGTTTATTTATTTATTTATTTATTTATTTATTTAAGTTTATTTATTTATTTTGAGAGAGACAGAGACAGTGTGAGTGGGGAGGGGCAGAGAGAAAGGGAGACGGAGAATCCTAGCAGATTGTGTGCTGCCAGCTCAGAGCGCGATGTGGGGCCCAAACCCACGAAACCGTGAGATCATGACCTGAGTGGAAACCCAGAGTCAGAAGCTTAACTGACTGACCCACCCAGGTGGCCTGTCTAGTTTTTAGATTCCACATGTAAGTAAAATCATATGGTATTTGTCTTTCTCTGTCTGGCTTATTTCACTTAGTATAATACCCTCTAGGTTCATCCATGTCGTCATAAATGGCAAGATCTCATTCTTTCTTATGGCTGAATAATATTCCATCATATATATGTGTATATACATATATATACACACCACATCTTTATCCATTCATCTATTGATGGACACTTTGATTGCTTCTATATCTTGGAATTCTAAGAGACCCTTTTTCCCAACATCTTCCACAGCCAAGGTCAAGAGAGTCATGTATTCCTATTTCCCAAGGGTGAAAATCCTTGGTAGGGGGAGGAGCTTCAGATTCGATTCGAGTCTCTGCCATCTTACCTTGTTTTCACAGATTTGTTTCCAGTCTTCCTTAGGCCTGTGAAATCCGAGGCTCTACACCTCCTGGAGGAATGGTAGGCTAATGTCTGCTTTTGGCTCTTACACAGTTCTTTCCCTACCAACTCAGCCGTGAATGGAAAAGAATTTAAAAAGATTTCATGCAGAATTTTAAGTTTTAGGGCTGTTACAGGAGCAGTTTCTATAAAAGTCTAGTCCGCCATGTTGCTGGCAGAAGTCTCCCCCTTGTCATTCTATAATTTGTGATTCTAAGATGACTTGATTAGTGACTATTATATTATGATTACATTTGTTACATACGAGCCGTTCCCTATCTGCATGTACCTAGGTCTACACGAGTCCACTAGATTTTGAGTAAAAGAAGGGGAAATTCAGCCATTAATCTGGAATTTCAGTACATTGTTAACATCAAACATTTAGATAATTATTAGATACGTCATCATTTAGATGTGCCATGTTGTTTAGACACAACGGTTTTTATGTCCTGACTTGCCACTTTTGTTTTAGATTTAAAAATAACTCATCCATTTTGGTTTTGGCTCATCTTGTCCTCTCACTGCTGCTCTATCTTTTGTTTAAAAATACCAACTGCATTTTAAAAATAGGAGGCATTATTTTAGAACTAGAGGTTAGTATAAGAGTACAGTTAAGCTGTGGTGGCATATAATTCTGATTATAATCAATTCCCTTCTTGGCATATTCTCTTGAGGATGGGATGACCTAGCAGAAGGCATTAGTACCACCAGTTACACTGATACACTACTGAAATGTTTATTTTGGAGCATTAGGAAAAAACTTGGAAACCAAAGAGTAATTTACGATTGTTAGGGAGTTCACTGAGCCATTTCGGTTATAATTTATTAATCCCATTTTACCCACAAGGAGTTTTAATCAGATGATTTACCAATATATTGAGAAGTGCCACAAACTAGGAGAAAAATAGAAGCAAACATATTAGTTCTTATGAATAAACCAAGCTTCTTCCTCGAATTTTCTTCAGTTTCTAAATAAAGAGATGTGCCAAGTTTACAGTAGAGGGGCCATTGCATTTATTGTTCCATTGTTCTACAAGTTGAAATCAAATTGAAACATGTTCCGTAATGTCTCTCTGAGGTCAACAAGACACAATGAGCACTAGAAAAAATTTGTTATTGTTCTAAGCTCTCGTTGGTGTCCACAAATAACCTTATGTGAAAATGACACACAACAATAATTCACCTGAAGAGGGTGATTAGGGTTTGGGGATTGACTTCAGGAATAAAGATAGATTTGGTCCATACTACCTACACCCCACCAGTTGAGCTAGCCCAACACCTCATCTGATGACAATAATAAGAGGAATAATAATTCAACAAGCTGATGTTGCTGTAGCGTTTTATAATTTACAAAGAGGTTTTTATTTACCTTATTCAGATTCTCCCACGAGCCCCTTGAGGTTGACGAGGCCATGATTATAAATTCCTTCTGTCACAAACGAAGAAACCAAGGCTTAGAGAGATTGCACGGCACAGCTGAGACTGAATTTCAAATGTCTTGATTCTCCGCAGAGTGACCTGTCCCCATTCCAATCTGGTCATTTGGCAGGACTCTTGTTGCTGCGGGAGAAGAGTCCAAACAAAACAGAGGATGGATCCTGTCCACATGCCCTTGACATGTTCTGGGACATGATTCCCTGACACTCTCATGTTATGAATTTCCTGAGGACTCTTCTGTGATGACCTCTGTGTGCTTAACCAATATCGTAAGCATCAATTATTTTGGAATAAAACAAAATAAAATCAACCACATAAAAAAACTTGTATCAGAAAGCATTTGGTAAGTACAATGAAGGGAGGGATTGGAAAAGTGAGAAGTGTGATGCTTTGAGAGTTTTATCTTTGTCTTTTCCTGTTATTAATCAAGTTAATCTTGTTTCCTTGCTTCTCAAGGTACAGAGTTTGCTGGAAAATTCCTCATGTTTCATGTCTCCTTTTTTTGATCCCATTTTTGATTGACAGTGGATGGAGGTGGCCAATATACCAGAGCGCCATGAAGGGACAAAGAGCATTTCTTGAAGAAACCTCAGCAGAGTGATGTGAGTGTTTGACAGCTTTTCTTTCACTTGTATGAAGACTGTAAGCTACTTTTCTAAGCCCTCTCCCAGGTTTGACATGCAGGCTCCTGTCCAAGTGTAGACCAGCTTCCTGAAATATTAATTTAGAAATTGTCCAGTAGAGAGATTCAGAATGGCAATAGAAGACAGCATTCTGAGATTCGTCAGACTGTTGATTTAGCGTGTTTGGACCTAAAGTTTCTAGTTTCACTGAATTTTATTGTTGTATTTGGGGGCTTTTCTTTTTCAACTGCCATATCCAACCTGTCAGAAGCCCTGTATGGCCCACCATTTCGTCATGTGTCTCCCTTCCTCTCTCTGTGATTCCACTACCGTTGCCTCGTCCAGGCTTGTGCACTTCTCAAATACATCAGTCCATCAACTTTCTTACTGGTCTCTCTGCCTCCATTTTGGTCCCCACCCACACTCACTCTTCATGGTGCTATCTGAGTGGGATTGTTATAAAAGACGATTCTAATCATGATGCTCCTTATTTTGACTCTTCCGCTGTTGTCTTATAATTTTAACTAGTTTAGCTCAGAAGACTTTCTAGATGTTGACTCTTCCCTCCTCTATAGCCGTGTTTTTCACTCAAGTACCCTTTGTGTAGCCAAACGAAACCACATGCAGTTGTCTGAAGGTACCATGGTATCCCAGAGAAGTTATCTTAATCCTCTGTCAGGGATAACCCTACTGCACACCCAGGTGCTGAACTGATTCCAGAAGGTTTGGGCAGTCAAGGATGATGTGGCAGTGCCGGCCTGACCAGCTGGCTCAGCTCCTGCCTGCTTGTGCAGAGCGGCTGCCCTTGTGATAGGATTCAGGGACAAGCAGCTTCTCTCTCCTCCTCCTTCTCTACATGCCTGCAACTGTGCTGCAACTACAATATTTCCTGGTGATAGTCCTTGTCCCATTAAGATTTTGGCTTCCAATGTCAAATACAACGAAAGTATAAGTGGTCATAACGATGTTGAAATCCATTCTTTAGAAAACTGAACCAGGGGCGCCTGGGTGGCTCAGTTGGTTGAGCGTCTGACTTTGGCTCAGGTCATGAACTCACAGCTTGTGAGTTCAAGCCCCACATCGGGCTTCGTGCGGACAGCTCAGAGCCTGGAGCCTGCTTTGGATTCTGTGTCTCCCTGTCTCTGCCCCTCCCCCACTTGTGCTCTGTCTCTCTGTCTCTCTCTCTCTCAAAAATAAATAAACATTAAAAAAAATTAAAAACAAAAAAGAAAAGAAAACTGATGCAGAGGCTCCTTTTAGAAAGTTATTTCCCTAAGGGGCACCTGGGTGGCTCAGTCAGGTAAGCGTCCGACTCTTGATTTCAGCTCAGGTAATGATCTCACAGTTCCGTAGGTTTGAGTCCCACATTGGGCTCTGCGCTGATGGCATGGAGCCTGCTTGGGATTCTCTCCCTCTCTCTCTGCCCCTTCCCTGCTCACTCTCTTTCTTTCAAAAGAAAAAAGAAAAAAGAAAAAAAAAAGTTGTTTCCCTAAGACCACACAGTGGGCTGGAACCCAGGGGTCTTGGCCTTCAGTTCTGATGCTTCCTATGCCGTGATTCTGCTGCCGGTTAAAGAGGTCATTCTCAGTTCTACGTGTGTAGGATGGCCTGGCATAATGGCTGTGGTGTAGATTCCTGGGCCCTGCCTTGTAGAGCCCTAGAGTTACTAGGTCTCTGTGGACTTGGGAGTCTCCATCTTATGCCATCCCCTGGGGCATTCAGATGCAGGACAAAGATGAAAGGCTAAGCTCATTAGAGTGAAGATAGTTCCTTTCTCAGGGAATTTGTGTCTGTTGGGTAACCTAGGTCTGCCAGTTAGGCTTGTATGAAAGCTAAATATTTGAGAGGGGCAGGGATGTAATCTGCTGCCTTATATATGCTTCTTATATAAAATGTTACTTATTTCTGGGGCATCTGGGTGGCTCAGTTAGTTAAGCGTCCAACTCTTGTTTTCGGCTTACTTGATGATCTCACGGTCTCGTGAGTTCAAGCCCTGTGTTGGGCTTTGTGCTGACAGTGTGGAGCCTACTTGGGATTCTCTGTCTCACTGTCTCTGTCTTTCTTAAAATGCATAAATAAATAAAAACTTCTTTAAAAATGTTATTTATTTTTAAAAAGAACAGCATTAAGCTCTTGAAATTTACCCTCTACTTAGAAACAGTAACTGCCATCAGTGGATATAAGAGGAATAACAGACAAATGTCTGGGGGCGATGTGCACTCAGGGCTCATCAATTCTCCGTCTACCACAGGGCCCCGCTGTCATGCATGGCTCTTGGACTTTCACTCAGAGCCAGTCCCAGTTAGTCACAGTATGGGGAACAGTTGTTGGCCACTTTCCAAGCCTCTGTGGTTTGGGCTATTTGTAGCTTGTCCCTCGATTTCCTGGCATTTTGTCCACAAAGTGCATAACAGAAGGGAGTGGCATCTTAATCCTTGGCACAGGTTTTATAACCTTCTACAGAATTTCCCAACACTGTGAAAAAAATGGTTCCACGGTTCCTCTTTCTTCTAACTAAAGGTTTTGTTTTGTTTTAAGGAGACTGGACTGTTTTCTTCTAACTATATAAAAATTTCAAATTAAGTAGAAAACGTTCTTGAAAGCACTATTTATAGACTAGAGGGAGCCCCTTAGGGGCAGGATTTGATACTACTCATCTTGTCCCCTTGGGATCAACACTGAGCACGTGTTTAGTGAGTCTTAGTGGTGTGGTTTTTCCTTGCAGGGGTGATCATTTGGTCCGATAACACCAAAGGCTGGATGAATTTACCCAGAGAGGACCGTAATGAAAATCTGAAATAACCTTTATAATTTTCAAGTGAGGAAATGAAGGCCAAACATGAGAGGCTACAATAAGAGTATACTGGGTACGTATGAATCCAGGGGGCTCTGGATAGGAAGAAAGGAAATGGGTTACATTTCAAGGCATTTATGATTCTCTGATTAACCAGCCTCCCAGGCTTGCCTCCATGGGGTCCATAGGCCCCTAAGACACTGACACATCACCAGACAGACTGATTGTAAGATTCTCTAGGGTTTTAAAGCCAGGTGATCTAACAGCTTTCTGAGCACTTTCATTTGATCTCCTGTGTGTTTCACAACAGGAGATGTAGAGATATCTATGAGAAGGGGAGGGCCTTTGATTTTGAAGGGCCGCATTCCTGGGCACAGTCATGGCTTACTTCTTTTGAAGAGAGGAGGTTAGGGTTTTAGTAATAGTGGAATCATTTCTCCTTGACAGAGAAGGAGCTTCATTTCAGTTTAGCCTGGGTCTTAGTGATCATGAGTGTGTGTGTGTGTGTGTGTGTGTGTGTGTGTGTATAGTAGATGTATGTATATATATGTATACTAGGTGTATGTTATATGTATATTATATGCATATTATATGTATATGTATATGTATATGTATATGTATATGTATATGTATATTATATGTATATATATGCTAACAGTGTCTATCTGTCCCTGAAGTTGTGGATGTTTCCTGATTTTATGGCATTAGTGTCTCCTGGCATCTCAGTGGAGGACACCTCACTTTAGATTTCAATCCAATGGAATCTGGACTCTCTCTGATCCCTCAGTGACTCTTTAGGCAAGGACACTGGTGGGGAAGGTGGATTGGAAACCGATGGAGACTTAGATGGGAATCCCTTATTAAGTATGCTAAAAAGATAATTTTTGACATTCCACTCTTATAACATTTTATCTCTGTATTAAAAGAACAGGGTAAACTAAGTCTGTGATAGCCTTTAACACCTTTTTCCTTTTCCCTCACTTTCCTTCTTGTTTAAAATTAAATCTTTCCAGGGACTGGACACTAAGAGCTGACTTATCTGGGCAGTGTCACAGTGTTTCTGGACTGTTCCTATTTCCTAATCACAGTCCCTCAACTTTCCCAAGGTTTACTCCCACTTCAGCTTCAGTCTCTGCTTAACCCTCTACTCCTTAAAAATAAGGCCTTCCCAGGCTCTTCTTCATAACCTAACAATCCCTTATCTCCCCTTTCTCAACATCCTAGTCTCATTTCCTGCTTGTTTTTTTGTATCACCACTCTCTTTGTTAGTTCGCTTTGTTTAGCTAGAAATTGAGCTAAGGATAGGGATTTTTATGTGTTTTGTTTATGTGCTGTGTCCTTAGCACCTTGAAGACTATCTGATGCACAGCAATTGCTGAATAAATGTTTGTTGGATGAATGAAATGTGTGGGGAGGTAAAATACCGAAGTAAAGTACTGCTAGAGCAAAGAAAGAAGAAAAACGTAAACATAAGCTTAGCGTCTCCTCTCCTGCTGCTGGCTTCTTAGCACTCCCAGATCCCACGTTCTGAGGTGTGTGACCAGAGTCTGTGTTAGATAAATAGGTTAAGGACAAAAAGGCAGGGGGCACCAAACTGTGTCTTGTAACCGAGAAGCACAGGCTTGGGTCTGGGGATGCAAAACAGCTCAAGGACCCTGGCTCTCCAGCAGTTTGTTCTCTGCTTCTACGGTACTTCTTGGCTTCATTTTTCTGGTGCCCTCACATGGCGGAGAGGACATAGCTGCTGCGAGCTCTAAAATAGTATCTTTGGGGGTACCTGGCTGGCTCAGTCAGTCAAACATGTGACTCTTGATCCTGGGGTTGTGAGTTCAAGCCCCAATGTTGGGTGTAGAGCTTAAAATAAGTGAGTAAGTCAGTAAGTAAATAGTTGGAATAGTTACTCAATAGCTCTCAGTTGGAAAGAACATTTTTCTCACTGTCTGCATATAAAATTCTGGAAAGCAACTCCATTTGGTCTAACTTGGTCAACTCTTCCAACTACGGTCTCTAACCAGTCCAAGCTCCTCTGCTCGCCATATGACAGACCAGTAAGTCAAGAGCCAAGATGTTGGGGCAAGGAAAGCAACTTTATGTGGAAAGCCAGCATACCAAGGAAATGGCAGACTACTGTCCCAAACAAACATGTCCTCTAACAATGAAATTTAACCTTCTTTTATGTCAGCAAAAGGGGGAAGCGGGAGAGGGTTGAGTCAATGGGTGATTAATATCTGTAGACTTCTGAGGAAAGTCACGTAACTTCTTTGTCCTTGGTCAATTGATCTTTGTGTACAGACATCTGGTCATGTTGTTCCTGTAAATCTTAGACATAGCATAGTCATTTCTGCATGTACTTCCTTATTTCCCCAAGAGAGATAGGTTTCGGGGTGTGGGGGGGAAGCAGTTTTCACAAATCTTAGCTGTAAGCAAAATTCCTTCAGTGATTAACATGCCTATGTGGAGGGCCCATCAGAAGTTTCTAAGCTGTAGGTCACAGCACCCGGGAGATAGAAACAATATGGAGTCAGACATGCTAAGCTTCTCCCTGGTACAGATCTAAGCTCTAAGAAAGCAGGAACATTTTTACTTTTGCTCACTGCTGAATTTTAAGATCCTAGAATAGTACATGGCACAAAGTAGGTGCTTAATAATTGCTGAAGGGACAAATGAATCACTGTGACAGGAACAGGATGCTGACTGGCAGCTGCACTATCATCAGATGAAATGAGGGAGGTGTTGTTAGCCCTGTCCCCCACCAAAAATATTAAATAGACCAAGAGAGGATGGGATGCTGGGCAGCTAAACTATTAGGTGACCACCATAGAGTCTAAAAGTCTTTATGATTATTTTTTTCAATCAGAAGTAGTAATTTTCCATTGTAATCTAAGAGTGCCTTTCTGGGAGAGCTTTGAGTGAAGGGGTTAAGGATTAAGATTGACATGAACTGTGGCCATCTTCCACGTGTTAGCATGTTGGGATGAAATGCCATCTTTCTAGTAAAAACTTTTACAGAAATAAGAAGATTAAATGTGTAAAGGGACTGACGGATGGATACATAGGCACACTTAGATCATTTTAGAAATTGGTAAACAATATCACACTTGAATTTAAAAAAAATTTAAATGTAGGAAGGAATATATGTAGTACATTTTCACAGATTAAAAGAAGGAGAAGTCCGGGGCGCCTGGGTGGCTCAGTTGGTTAAGTGTCTGACTTCGGCTCAGGTCATGATCTGGTGGTTCACGAGTTCGAGCCCTGCGTCGGGCTCTGTGCTGACAGCTCAGAGCCTGGAGCCTGCTTCCGATTCTGTGTCTCCCTCTCTCTCTGACCCTCCCCCCGTTCGTGCTCTGTCTCTCTCTGTCTCAAAAAGAAATAAATGTTAAAAAAAATTTTTTTTTTTTTAAATAAAAGAAGGAAAAGTCCTCTATGGGCAACTCAGCAATATTTCCTAACATTTACATTAGAGATTTAAAAATCTCTAAAATTATTTAAAAACATTTTTTTAATGTTTTATTTAATTTTGAGACAGAGTATGAGCAGGGACAGGGTAGAGAGAGAGGGAGACACAGAATCCAAAGCAGTCTCTAGGCTCCGAACTGTCAGCACAGAGCCGGACACAGGGCTTGAACTCATGAACCGGGAGATCATGACCTGAGCTGAAGTTGGACGCCCACCTGGGTGGCCCTAAAATTATTTTTTATTCTGGTTAGTGAAAATAGGAGTTTTTCCAAAAATGTCTCCTGAGGAAATAATAACAAATGTGCAAAAAATTATGTAAAGTCACAATTACAGTTACTTATAATAGAAAAAAAAACCACAACTGCTAAAAAACAGGAATTAGCTAACCTGTGTATATTCATATATAGAATAAGACCAAAGTCATGTTTTAGAACACAATAACACAGAAAATTATTCCCAGGATACTGTTAGTTGAAAAAAGCATGATTGGAGATCATGATGTGGAGCATGATTCCAGTTTTATTTAAATACCTATAATTTGAACAGTGTGGTTCTCTTGACAAAAAGGATTAAATTATTACTGGTGGATTTTATTTTTTTTCTTTGTGCTTTTCTGTGAATTTTGAATTTTTTGTGTGTGAACATGTATTTCTTTTGTAACAACATCGAACACAAAAGACCTTAACATATTTGTTTGTAATTTTTCCAACATTCTTTGTATATAGAGCTTAAATAGCTAACCAGTCTTATGAAGTACTCCTGGTTATATTTGACATGCTGAAATTTATACTGAGTCATTTTTTTATTAATTTTTTTTCAAAATATAATTTATTGTCAAGTTGGCTAACATACAGCGTGTCGAGTGTGCTCTTGGTTTGGGGGTAGATTCCCGTGGTTCATCGATTACATACAACACGCAGTGCTCATCCCAACAAGTGCCCTCCTCAATGTATACTGAGGCATTTTAAAATGTATGCATCCTGTGGACCTTTTCTTCTTTTTGGCTAGAGGGATTTGGTCCTGTAGCTTTTGTTTCTGCCATAATTGCACATGCTACCACTTTTCAAATGATCTGCACCAAAATTCCCTGCAAGAAGAAAGTGTCTAGGAGTTACTGCAAAGAACCCACAGGAAGCATAAAATGAAACTTTACCTGTAACGGAAGTAGGTAGGAGTGCCTGGTTGGCTCTGTCCATGGAGCATTGGACTCTTGGTCTTGGGGTTGTGAGTTCAAGCCACATGCTGGGTGAAGAGATAACATAAATGTGACAGAAGCCTCGATTTGCTTTCTCTTGTAAAATCTACCACCAATGGGATGCTAGCAAGTATTGTGAAGAGCTCAACTACGGGATCTGGGGATAGAATTAGAACAATGTGGGAGGAATGGACAAGGTAACTTCAAGAGGACTGATTAATTAAAAGAATAGCAGAATGGTGTAAGGCACATGGGAAATCAGAAACATTTCTTGTTTTCATGCAAACAGGCTTGGGGCCGGGAGGTGGGGGCAGACGAAACAAATAGAAGCTGAAGCAAATCCACTATATTACTTAAGAAAATGTGTTCCTAAATCTGTCTTCACAGGGCTGAAGTGATTCCACAGGTCCAATGTTTTGTTCTTTCATTCAAGCCCAGAGAAAACACTGGTATCACCACTGATCCATTTTTTTTTATGTTTAATTCTTAAAGAAAGTACAACTTGTATTTTCGAGTGTCTCAGTGATGTTCATGGTTCCGCACGTGTATAACAAAAATTTACAGAAAAATATGTTGTTTACCTTGAGAGGAACAAAGCAGTCAGAAAAAATTGTAGAGAAGTGTCAGTCACTCAAGAAAGAATGTAGATTTAAGTAATAGTTGCAACAAAAGTCTTTAAGATTTTAATCATCTTAATTGGCAAGAATATACCATAGTTTCAGCAAGAAAGCCCAAACTTAAGAGAAGATAGATTATTTAAAATAAGTTTCCTACACCCAAAAAACAAATAATCCAGTGAAGAAACGGGCAGAAGACATGAATATACACGTCTCTAAAGAAGACATCCAGATGGCCAACAGGCACATGTAAAGATGCTCAACGTCGCTCCTCATCAGGGAAATACAAATCAAAACCACACTCAGATATCACCTCACCCCAGAGTGGCTAAAATGAACAAATCAGGAGACTGTAGATGCTGGAGAGGATGTGGAGAAACCGGAACCCTCTTGCACTGTTGGGAATGCAAACTGGTGCAGCCACTCTGGAAAACAGTGTGGAGGTTCCTCAAAAAATTAAAAATAGACCTACCCTATGACCCAGCAGTAGCACTGCTAGGAATTGACCCAAGGGATACAGGAGTGCTAATGCATAGGGGCACTTGTACCCCAATGTTTATAGCAGCACTCTCAAGTTGGAAAGAGTCTAAATGTCCATCAACTGATGAATGGATAAAGAAATTGTGGTTTCTATACACAGTGGAGTACTACTTGGCAATGAGAAAGAATGAAGTATGGCCTTTTGTAGCAACGTGGATGGAACTGGAGAGTGATATGCTAACTGAAATAAGTCCTACAAAGAAAGACAGATACCATATGTTTTCACTCTTATGTGGATCCTGAGAAACTTAACAGAAGACCATGGGGGAGGGGAGGGGAAAAAAAAAAGAGAGGGTGAGAGCCAAACCATAAGAGACTCTTAAAAACTAAGAATAAACTGAGGGTTGATGGGGGGTGGAAGGGAGGGGAAAGTGGGTGATGGGCACTGAGGAGGGCACCTGTTGGGATGAGCACTGGGTGTTGTATGGAAACCAATTTGACAATAAATTTCATATTAAAAAAAATTAAATAAGTTTCCTATAGAGAACTACCTTAAAGAAACAATAATATGGGAAGACTACTTTGCTCAGAATAGTTGAAAAGTTAGAAAACTTTGTATGTCTAGTAACAGAGCAGCGGTTATATGATACATTGTCATATATCCACCCACTGTAACAGGATAAAAATATTAAAATGGTTATAAACACTCTGTAGCAGCATATAAATATTTATGCCCTAACGTTAGTTAAAACTATAAAGGTGCCTGGGTGACTCAGTTGG
Source organism: Leopardus geoffroyi (assembly GCF_018350155.1). Classification (NCBI taxonomy): domain Eukaryota; kingdom Metazoa; phylum Chordata; class Mammalia; order Carnivora; family Felidae; genus Leopardus; species Leopardus geoffroyi. The sequence goes on along the minus strand of NC_059334.1, from coordinate 51,671,649 downwards.
TTAAGCATCTAACTTTGGCTCAGGTCATGATCTCCCAGTTTGTGGGTTTGAGCCCTGTGTCAGGCTCTGTGCTGACAGCTCAGAGCCTGGAACCGGCTTCTCTCTGTGTCTCCCTCTCTCTCTGCTCCTCCCCTGCTGTCACTCTTTCTCTCTCTCAAAAATAATTAAACAGGGGCACCTGGGTGGCTCAGTCGGTTGAGTGTCTGACTTCAGCTCAGATCATGATGTCATGGTTTGTGGGTTCGAGCCCCGCGTCAGGCTCTGTGCTGACAGCTCAGGGCCTGCAGCCTGCTTCAGATTCTGTCTTCAGCTCTCTCTGCCCCTCCCCCACTTGTGCTCTGTCTCTCTGTCTCTAAAACAAATAAACATTAAAAAAATTAAATAAACATTAAAAATATTAAAAAAACTATAGATATAGCTTTGTGTATATATATATATATGGTTATATATATATATATATATAGTTAAAACTATATGTATTGTTTTATATAAAGATATGGCATATCTTAAAAAATTAATGGAAGGAAACACTCCAGTATATATTCCATTTCATTATTTTTTTTCTTATGTGTGCTAATAATATCAGTTAGAACAGGGGTGTTTTATTTTTCATCTTCCAAAATTTCCATACTGTGATTCTATGAAAAAAAAAAACTTTTAAAAAATTCAGTCAGGTTTATCCCAAGATTAAAAAAAACAAAACAAAAGAACTACTCTGAGTTAGACCCCTCTAAGAATCTGAGGTTAAGCTGACCTCATGTTGATTTTCTTATTTTATAAAACATAATGGAAATTATAAAATTTACTGTATTTTTACATTGACATGGAATATATAGTTTCCCCAGGCGTCCACATTTCTTTTAAGGCACAGGCATTTCTTCTACTTAGGATTAGATGAGTAATGCATTTGGAAATTATTTAAAAAATAAAAATTTTATTAAAACGAGAGCTAATAGTATCATTATCTCTATTAGCTGTGGTATAGAGTTGTGAATACACTAGACACATGCTCACTAAATGTGTATTAAATGGATCAGTGAACTCATGGGACTAGAGACACCTGAGTCAAAAGATGGTTTTTCACGGGATACCTGGGTAACTCAGTTGGTTGAGCGCCTGACTTTGGCTCAGGTCATAATCTCATGGTTCTTGAGTTCAAGCCTTGCGTCGGGCTTTGTGCTGACAGCTTGGAGCCTGGAGCCAACTTTGGATTCTGTGTGTGTGTGTCTCTCTCTCTGTCCCTCCCCCCCCCCCCCCATCTCAAATAAATAAACATTAAAAAAAAAATCCAAATTTATATCCGGTTTAAGTTGATTTCGAAGGACTATCAAAGGAAGCTTGTATTGAAACAAGGACTCAAGAGCCGGTCTAAGGGCAGCATGGATGGCTCAGAGGTTAGACCTACTGAATTAGGTTGTGGGGATTAGAGGGAGAGGATAATGTGGGCTCATAGGAACCTCAATTCTGTGATTATTTTTATTTAGCAACATCTGGAAGAGCCAAGTCCTTCTCCACAGGCCATATGTATCCATGAGGAAATGCCAGAGTCGTCCATCACTGGGGCCTCTCCCTGCTCACCAGCCAAGGTTGCTACCAAGAGTCCTCAATCTGCTAAGAGTAGGATTGGGGTAACTACCTTGATAAGCTGGATTTTAATTTTTGTTTGTTTAGGATAAAGAATCTTCCTGCCTTGATAGGATGTACTGGACTATTTGAAAACTGTGTCCGTTGGGTGAGGCCTAGACACAAGCTGGCCTATGTGAAAAATTTAGTTTAATGGGTAAAAGGATGCCTCCACCTTAAGCATGAAAACCAGAGTTTACCAAAAGTTAAACATTCATTGTAGAAATGGCCCTTCTTTAATAGATGTGAGGTGATAGGTCTCCCTTAGTAACCAAATTTGTCTGTAGAAATTCCAGTGTATTCCACGGTTCCCTATGTAGGTATTTCTGGGATTCCCTGCAAGATGCTTATAGGACAGAAACTGGTCACAGTTTTTGCCACTTCAACCATCTAGTTGCTGCTCTCTGTCCTCTGTCAGTGTATTTTCTGGCAACTCATCTGAACCCACTGCTTCCATAGATCTCATCCCTTCTAGCTGGATGCCTCTTGACTATTTTCCCCCAGGTGGGCACAGTCAGGTCCCTTAATCCCCCATAATCGCCCATTAGATGGTCCAAAGCTTTATGAAGGCTTGTAAGGCTTTAAGGCTTGAAGGTTTCATGAAGGTTTCAGAAGAAAATAACAGCAAAGAGGATACAAAAAGAATGTTAGTTAACGGCGGCCTTCAAAGCCCCTTCATGAGGTCAACTACAAGGTGTACCTCTTTCCCCAACTCCCCCTCCAGTGTAGCCCCCAGCCTGCTGCTTAACCACCCCCAGGGCAGTGCCTTCTAGCACATCTCTCCTAACTGGAGTCTAGGCCCCCAAACACTAAAGGTCCCCAAGCATCCATGTTTCCCCACGCCTTTCAAGGATGACTGGGAATATTATTCATTGAAGGGAAGAGGCCACAGGAATAAGGTTTTTGTGCTATCTTTCCCAATCAGATGGGGGCCCCCAAAGGGGGGGTGACCCGATTGGGTGGAAGCTGGAGGTACTGGCAGTGAAAGAATTCACCCAAGGCAGAAAAAAAGAGACAGAAGTTGACTGAATGAGTACACCACCAGGGAGCCACAGGCAGGACAGCAAAGGAGAGACTGTCTGCCATGAGGGAGTGGTGAGGGGCCACAGTTATAGGATGGAGGGAGGGAGGACGGGGATAGAATTTTCCCTTTTTGGTAATCTTAGGAACTGTACCTGGTTGTAACTGGTCTCTTAGGGCCTATGGTTGTTTCCAGGTGGCCACTTAACGAGACCGTTTGTGTTCAGTTCAGTGGTCGGTGGTCGCCATGGGCCTTTTTGCATTGCTCAAGTTTCCGTTGCTCAAGCGTGTTGCCTAAAAGCAGCCTCTACAGTTTTCTCAGAAAGCTCTAGAATGAATCAGAACTCTGAAGCTTAACAATAATACATTTTCCTAATTCAGGGTGTTTCATTGTCCATGACGCCAATTATGAGATAAAGAGCTGAGGCCCGGGATGGGCTGCACCAGTCCCAGCCTGTTCTTTTTTTGACGTTCTTGGTGGCACTGTAGGGTGAGGAGAGCATCAGGACTCCAGACAGACCTCTCTTGGATGCTGGCTCTTCCATCCCATCTCTGCAGCCGAGAGAGACACATTACTTGGCCACATGCATTCATGTACCACATGCACTCGTGTGTATGAATAGGACAGTAAAATTCCACACTCAGAGAAGAAACATTTCTCTGTTGGCTATATAAACTGTAGAAAGCTACATCTGTTTTTTAAAAATCTGCCCACTTGACATTTCTAAACAGAGCCTTTGGCTTGCGATGGAACAGAGTACATCTGCGTTTGCATTTTAGGTGTTTAGGTGCATGTTTAGGGCTATGGGTGGGTACTGCATAACCTTAGAACCTACTCAGGTGGCTTTTCATGGAAGAGAAGAGCGCTCACCCCGCAAAGCAAACCCAACCCACCGCCCTTGAAGAGACAGTCTGCTTGCAACTTTTCCAGCTTGAAAATAAAACATACGAAAGAAGAGTTATGAAGAAAGACTAGCCCTACCAGATATTGAAAGGCACAATAAAGTTGGAGTAATTAAATCAGCTTATAATCAAGGTACAAGTAGCAAATCAGTGAAACAGATTACTGAGTCTGGAAATAACCTGCATATGTTTTGAATTGTACATGTATGACATGTAGGATAGTATTTGGAATTAATAAGCCAAAATTAGATTTTGTAATAAATTACATTTGAACAACTGCAAATTTAAGAACAGTATACAGTTGGTTCCTTACTTTATGTCCTACACCAGTGTAAATTGCAAATGATTAAAACACACTTAAAGAATTGAGTAATGGGGCGCCTGGATGGCTCTGTCGGTTGGGCATCCAACTTTAGCTTAGGTCATGATCTCACGGTCCATGGGTTTGAGCCCTGCATCGGGCTCTGTGCTGACAGCTCAGGGCCTGGAGCCTGCTTCAGATTCTGTGTCTTCCTCTCTCTCTGCCCCTTCCTGCTTGCACTCTCTCTCTCACTCTTGCTCTCTCTCTCTCAAAAATAAATAAACATTAAAAAATTTTTTTTAAAGAATTGAGTAATAATAGTGCTGGAAGAAAATACCCGTAATTTAAAAAATAATTTGGAGTGGGGAACCTCTTGGGGTCTGACATAAAACCCAGAAGTTATAAAGCACAAGGTTAATAAATTGGGTTATGTTTTTAATGATCTGAAAACTTCAGTGTTGTAACAATACTGCAAAAAAGTACAAACAGTTCAAAGGCTGAAGTAGGAAAAATTGTGAATGTATATGATAAAGATAGAGTAATTTCATAAATACATGTGTATATTCTTACAAGAAGAGTAATGAGCAATCCAAGAGAAAATGAGGAAAAGATACAAATAGGTAGTTCACGAAGGAAATGTGTTTCTGGGTATGTATCTGTGTGCGTACAACCAGGGCATTATAAATGCACACTTAGGATTTGTGAGTGGGGGTGTTCTTAATTTTATTCATAATTAAAGAAATGAAAAGTAAAAAAAATACAATTTTCACCTACTGGCAAATACTGCATGCTGGCAAGGATGTGGAAAAGCCAACATTTTGCTTTTAATTATTGTTGAGAGCAACATGACTTCATCTATCTAAATTTGCAATGTGCATCCTTTTTAAGCCAAAGATTCCACTTCTAAAGATATGCTGCCACAGGTACACAAAGATATAGGTACAAATAATTTAACCTCAACATGGCTTGTAATAACAAACGACTGGAAGTTACCTAATGGCAACAAACGAGAGGACTCATTAAATTATAGTCTGCCCAAACAATATTCAGTTCTTAAGAAGAATGAATTAGATCCAAGTGTACTGACACGGAAAAATGTCCACGTATATTGAGTTTAAAAAGCAAGCGATGGAACAGTATGCTTTGTGTGATTCCCATTTGAATATTTAAAAAAAAGTATTATATACAGATTTAATTACATGGATATAAATCATTTCTTTTTTTAATGTTTATTTATTTTTGAGAGAGAGAGAGAGAGAGAGAGAGAAAGAGACAGAGTGTGGGTGGAGGAGGGGCAGAGAAGGAGGGAGACACAGAATCTGAAGCAGGCTTCAGGCTCTGAGCTGTCAGCACAGAGCCGGGTGCAGGCCCGAACTCACAAACTATGAGATCATGACCTGACCTGAAGTCAGACTTAACTGACTGGACTGAGCCACCTAGGCACCCCATTCATTTCTTTTCTTTTTCTTTCTTTCTTTCTTTCCTTCCTTCTTTCTTTCTTTCTTTCTTTCTTTCTTTCTTTCTTTCTTTCTTTCTTTCTTTTCTTTTTCTTTCTTTCTTCCTTTCTTCCTTTCTTTCTTTCTTTCTTTCTTTCTTTCTTTCTTTTCTTTTTCTTTCTTTCTTCCTTTCTTCCTTTCTTTCTTTCTTTCTATTTTTATTTATTTATTTATTTTTTGACAGAGAGAGTGTGTGCAAGCAGGGGAGGGGCAGAGAGAAAGGGAGAGAGAGAATCCCAAGCTGCACTGTCAGTGCAGAGCCCGACATGGAGCTCAAATTCACCAACTGTGAGCCAAAATCAAGACTCAGTCTTGACCCCATTTGGCTTAACAGACTGAGCCACCCGGGTGCCCCACATGTGCAGAAATTATTTCTTGAAGGATATAAAGTAAACCATGGAGTGTGGTTGCCTGTGGCCACGTTCACTGAGGAATAGGGAGAGGGATTTTACTTTTCACCGTGTACCATTCTGCATAATTGAAGATTTTACTCTGAATATGTACTATTTTTATGATATATGTCAAATTTAATCTTTGGGAACAGTCTTGGCTAGGACAGCAAATTATATATAGGAGGTGTAGGTATCTGTGTTTGCCTCAAGGTTGAGGAAGCCACATGGGGTTAGGAGCACATGTGATCACTTCACAAACGGCTTCTCTACCTCTTGCCTTGCTAAGGAATCCGGTGTGGCAGATCACCTTTGGGCAACCCTGAGGTGAAACAGGAAAGTCTCCAAGGAACCTTCTGTCCATCTTTCCTCTTCTCTTTCCCTTTCCCTTTCTGCAGCTCTGTCCTGCTGTGGTGCTGAGCAGAGGGTGGTCCCTGGCACCGCTCTCCCTCTCTGGGCTTCAGAGGGCCCCCACCCTGGGTTTGGTACTAGCCTGTCACTGTACCCCCATCTTACCTCCCTCTTGAAAAAAGAGATGGCACAAGAGAGTAGCCATTGTGACTGAGAAGACTCTGCCAGACTTCGTCTACTAGGCTCCAGCATGAAGGTTCTGGAACGGAAAGAACTACCCCACGTCTAATTACTATAAATGTGCTTGTGCATTAGAAAACATTTGAGTCGCTCAATGGCAACAGCTTGAGAACTGCTCAGGGCATATTAGGAAAAATGAAAAGTCTTTGATGTAGCCTGCATTTGTTGTCACTGTGGAAAGAAAGTTCTTACTGAAGGAACTCTGGAGTTTGACAAGTCTTGAATGTTTTTGTCTTTCCTCTTTCCCCTTTCTTCTCTGGGAAGCCAGACGGCATCCTTATAGCTGAGTGTTCGTAACTGCCTGAGGAGATGGCTGCTGAATATTCTTCCAGCTTTACTTCCTTTTCTTCTATACCCAAAGCAGCGTTTAAGCTCCAGTCAATGGTGTGGAAATGACAGGATTCTCATGACAGGATGGGAGGCTAAGGACCTGGAAAGTTTCATTATGGATAAGTCAGTGCCCTCCAGGAAAAGCTGGATGGCAGGTGTTTGACTTTGCTGGTGAGGGGGGCGCTCTGAGCCCCCTGGGCAGAGAGGGTAGCTGCCTCTGGCCTGCACATATTTTTCAGTCTGGTATATATGCCTGAGAAGTCACTCTCCATAGTTACAGTGACTTATTTGAGGTACGGAGCTCCCAGTGGGTAGGGAAATGTCAGGTGTGTAAGCCAGAGGCTGTGTGTTGCAGTGTGGGCATGTATGTGGGCTTCAGATAGGAAAAACTGAGACCAATTATATCATTTCTTCTTCGGGCTCTGGTTCTGGAGGCTTCCTGCTTCAGATGGCTTGTTCAGGAGGAGTAGACTCTCAGTCCCTCTCAGTGTGATGCTGTGATGTACCTGCATGGTCATGTGGTAGAGTATATATGCATGTGTGCGTGCACATGCATGTGTGTGTGTGTGTGTGTGTGTGTGTGTGTGTGTGTATGTGTGGGTGAGAGACAGAGAGAGACAGAGAGAGAGAGAGATGGGAAAAGAAAGTGATAGAGCTAGAGATACTTTGAGAAAGAGAAAGGCTATATGTGAACTAATTCAGACAAATGAATTGTTGCCATGTATTTGTACACAAGAGCTTATAGGGACACCTGGGTGGCTCAGTCGGTTAGGCCTCCAACTTCAGCTTAGGTCATGATCTCATGGTTCGTGAGTTTGAGTCCCGTGTTGGGCTCTGTGCTGACAGCTCAGAGCCTGAAGCCTGCTTCAGATTCTGTGTCTCCCTCTCTCCCTGCCCTTCCCCTACTCATTCTCTCTCTCTCTCAAAAAATAAACATGAAAAAAATAAAAATAAAAAGAGCTTACATTTTATGCAAACTCTGTTAATTAGGGTGTAGGCTAACTTTTGATAAAATTGCTTATATCTGCTTCTCAAATCCAAGAGTCTTCTCCAAATCATCTTATTGGTAATTGCACCATTCTTGGTGACAGTAGTGTTAGAGCCAAGGAATTCAGAACATCTGCCTCCCACCTATCCAGCCCATGTCCTGTCCTCCCTAGAATCTTCTCTGGGAAGGCACACCCAAATGGAACACATGGAAAGTAAATGGCCAAAACCACATGTTTGGCAGTTGGTTTTGAGCTTGAGGTCTCAGTCCACGGAACTCTAGTAAAGCCAACTGGACCGTATGAGCGCAATGTTTCATTTTCCCCCAGCTAGTTACCCAATCCTTCACCTGCCAGCTGCAGGGGAATCGAACACAGTGGAGAGAGAGAAGAGAGAGAGACTATGGGAAAAATGCGATTGTTTCCAACCCAGTGCCTGAGATGGCCTAAGCTTCATCTGGAGGCGTGGGTTCCGGCTTGGCTGTTGACAGAGAAGAGGGGGCGGAGCAGTGCAGAGAGCAAGCCCTGGGTCCTCTTCCCCCTCCAGCTGCAAGCCTGAGAGCAGGAAAGGAAAGCCACTTCCAAGTGCATTCCGCTCCTGAGTGTGCATTCCCCTGCATGATGACCCTGCCCTGTGGTGTAAGTGGCCCCATCAGCATCCTGGAGTCAGACGACCAGACCAGTTCACACAATCACTGCTGCTTCCGGTGGTGTTTGCAGTGGGAAGGGGAAGAGGTGAAGAAGCCTGGGTGTGAATGGGGTAGAGGGATTAGAAGGAGCCTCTGGAGTTTGAGGCTCCTGGAGAACCTTACAAACCACTTGGTCTCATCCACACAGTTTGGAGATGACATTTATGTAAATGAAGTGAATTCTACCAGCAGGAGCAGGATTAGACAGAAGATCTCAATGGGGAAACCATGCACCGCAAAAGTCCACCCCCCCCACCCCCCGCAGCCCCCACTCCCCGTGCTCTGGGACCCATCATATAAACAAATATCCCGCAGAGCCTGAGTGGCTCAGTCGGTTAAGCATCTGACTCTTGATCTCTCGGCTCAGGTCATGATCTCACAGTTTGTGAGTCTGAGCCCCGTGTCAGGCTCTGCGCTGACAGCGTGGAACCTGCTGAGGATTCGGTCTGTCTCTCTGTCTCTCTCTCTCCCTCTCCTTTTCCCTCTCCCTCCCTCTCTCTCTACCTTCTCCACCCCCTCTCAAAATAAATAAATAAACAAAAAAATTCCAGCAACTGGCAGACTATCCCATCTTTAATACTCATGACATTTGCTTTTATGATGCAAATTTATGTTTATAAGAATTTTTTTTTTTCCCTGAGCACATCACATAGTCCCGGAAATTGTAGAGAAGAATTGTTATTAAATTAGAGCTAACGAATGGATATTTTTCTTTTTAGTTTGGGCTTCCAGGCCATGCCCGCTGAAACATGTAAGAAACCAACTACTGTATGCGATGCGGTGGTTCTAAAGGCTTACGACTGCTTTTTCACAAACCGCTGTCCTCATTTAGCCACAGTCCATGGAGATGGAGAAGGTAGAATCTTCCCAACATAATGACTGTTCTTCAGAATAATTTCATAAAAATAGACCTAGCACAGCCCAGTTATTTCTACTCTTGTGAAAAACGAGTGAAGGGTCTAAAGCATGCCTTCAGGAACCAGTCCTGGGGGTGGAATTGGCATTGCTGTGATTCTCCTTATATTTCTGATTATGAAACCTATTTATGAAAATACCCAGAGAAGGTTTTGGAGGAAAAGCCACGAGCTAGGAGAAGATGGTGAGTGAGTGAGGAAAACTTGCTTTATGTGACCCGTTGAGCTGAAATTGGACCATGATACAAACACAACAAAATCACTGTAAGCGGGGACTCTGGGATTTCAGAGTTCTGTTAGAACCTGTTGATCTCTGGTTCAAGCAAGGTCAAGATCTAGCTTATTTCTCATTTGACAGAGAATTGGGGCTGCGTCTTCCATCTCAGGGGTAGAGAGAAGCCATGCGGTTGTCCTCCTATATGATAGTATCTGTTGTTGTAAAACTTGTATCCTCTACCCCTACTCTTTCCAATTATAAGGGTCAAGATTTTACCATCTGCTTAAGTCAATAGTAGGGCACGTGAAATTGTAGCATGGGAAATCTTAGATTTTGGACCCAGATTTTAGGGTTTAAGTTCTGAATTCACCTTTTCTTAGATAAGGAACCTTGGGCAAGTTATCCCTTTCCTACTGTGGTTTCCCCACTTGGAAAAGAGGGATCTATTTAACCAACATCAAAGAATAGGTGTGATGATTATATGAGAGAGCACGGGCATAAAGGTGTAGCATAGAGCTTGGCACCTGTTAAGCTCAGTGAGAGCCAGTAGTGAAGTGCACCTAGCTTCTGGTACATTGTATGAATTTAAAAATATTTGCCTCATTTCCCTTCCTTTACTCCTGAAATCCAACAGTCTACCTCTTAGGGTCACATTGCTAGTGTGCGCAATAATCGTTTTAAGCTAATTAAATGTTTTTATCTGCAACACATGTCTTTTATATTTTATGACTCAAATCACCAAATAAGCACAGACATTTTCTGTGACTAAGTCAGATTCTCTCAGTACAGGAAACGAAATTCCTGAGTGGGATGGAGAGACCAAGAGGCTCCTGAATGTGTTGATATTAGAGTAACACATTAGATCAGAATCCTCATGGTATGGAAAAGTCAAGAGCTCTTTTCATTAGAGTTGTTTGGAAAGGCAGCCTGAGAATAACAGAAATGAGGACCCCTGGCTTAGAAACAAGCTAAGTATTTCTGGAAACCACATACATTCTTTCATTTAGTGAAACATATTCTCCTTATGAGCATAACACAACCAACCTCCCAGTGCTGTGGTGATGTGTCCTAGTCTTGCCAGGGCTCCCTTGGCACGTTGCTAGAAGATATCAGAATTCTTTTCTGAGAGTTTCAATGACCTGCGGGGGACACAAACAGACTGTTTAAGAGAAAAATTGTTAATCAACTAGTCCATGTGCTTTTAATGGTAGAAATATTACATGAGAATGAACCTCAGAATGAAGGAGTATTCAGCATGTTTCCACTGGACCCTTTCTAACCATTTATTAGGCACTTCCTTATAGTCAGTCACTCTGCTAACCTCTCCCATATGTTTTCTCATATAAGTCTTCCAACAGCTCTGGAATGCATTTTAAACGCAAGGAAAGAGGGGCACCTGGGTGGCTCAGTAGGTTAAGAGTCCCAACTCTTGATTTCAGCTCAGGTCATGATCTCACAGTTGTGGGATTGAGCCCCACATGGGGCTCCATGCTGAGCCCTTGGGGTTCCCTTTCTCTCCCTCTGTCTCTGTCCCTCTCCTACTTGTTCTTTCTCTCTCTTTCTTTCAAAAATAAATAAATAAAATTAAGCACAAAGAAACGGAGATTAAGAGACATTCAGAATGCAGCTTATTAATGGTGGAGCTCAGATTAGATTTTACATCTGACCTCAGGAATCAAATTCTTAACCATTATACTGCATGACTTTGCAAGTGAGTTCAAGGCATACACTTTGGATGGGTGGATGTCTTTACTTTCAACCAGTGATCAAATGTCAGTATTATACTCTACAATCCTGGGACTGCTGAAATAGTCTTAGGGGTATATACATTTGAGCAAAGACTTCCCTTCTCTGTCATGTTTTCAAGTTGCATATCCTACAGAAGGAATTCTAGAATAAATTTGTGTAAGGGTGCTACCCATTTCCCTTAAACCAGGAATGGAACCAGACTCAGAGAAGTCTGTTGTCCCAACTCATTCACTGACCAACTTTCACTCAGTGCATTCAGTGCCGGCTATCTGCTGGGCGTGCTTCTAGGCACCTGTGACACATAAGTGAGCAAGATAAATAAGGCTCAGTCTCTCCTTATATTCCGGTTTATATTCTAGGCTCTAAAAGTTCCAGAATCATCCTAACATTCCAAAGAAAAATGGCATTTGCTAGTTTGAAACTCTGCAATGGAGATGGTCCAATGACTTGATTGCCTTTGTAGACTACAGTGAAATTTCCTCTTTGCTCCTTGGGTCTAAGTAAATGTCAGGAATACTGAAAGGTTGGAAGTAAATGGTTCTATCAACAAATCCATACTGATTGGATGTAGTGGCATAGAAGGGACTCAGAAACCCATCACCCTCCAGGTATGCTGCTCTGCTTCTATCATTTGTGACCTATGTTGGTGCTTTTGGTGTTCACTGGCTTCTTCAATTGTCATAGCTATAAGTACAAATAGGGGCCTTAACCATTGTTTACTCCTGCCCTGGAAGGTCACATATATGTGTCTAAAGGTTCTCTGCCAGGCAAACATTATGATAATTATGATAGAGTCTTTTTTTCCAGTATCAAAAAATGATGTCTCCCTTCGAAAACAAGTGAAAACTCCAACACAGGGTTTTCTGAAATTCACCCTCTCGATGAACCCTCAGGTAATTTGACCATTCCTTTCTTTACATCTCTGAGGTCACAAAGAAGAGGACAGTCAACGTTAAACTTCTGTTCTGACAAGAAGTTGAAATATAGTGGCTAAGTTCAGGGATCCTGAGGCTGGAATGCTTGGATCCAAATGTTTGACTCTGCCTCCAACTAGCTGTGTGACCTTGGAAAGTTACTTAACTTTTCTGTGCATCAGTGTTCTCATATGTAAAATGTGGATGATAAGAATAGTACCAATTCCATCATTTGCCTATGAAGAGTAAATGAACAAAAACATACACAGCATTTAGAAAGGAGCCTGGCACAAGATGAGTATTCAAAGTTAGCTGTCATTGATTATAGGTTTTATTGCATTGTGAAGCCTCTAATCATCCTGACTTTTCTCTGTAATGTGTCTGCTCAGACTTATACCTGTGGATCCCTATAATAAACCATGTACTTCAGATTAGTCTGAGAATTCTCTGACCTGTTCTATTTCTTAAGCCCACAGGGCATTGTCTATGAGATGGTCATATCCCCTAGGTTCAAGGGCAGATAGGGATGGGGGGAGGGGGAGAAATGGTGTGTGTTGTTTCCCATTTCCAGCACTAAATGGGTCGTTACTTTAACAGATCCTTAATTAAATTAGCTTCATCATTTGGGGAGCAACATCAGGAACTAAAACACAAGCTAAGGAGCTATAAAATTTCCTTGTTGTACCTAGTGGAACCTGAGGCCATTTGTTACCTTGAATTTGTCTAGTATTTAAAATATGACAAATATTTTGAGTTTAAAATTTTTTTATGTTTATTTTATTTTTGAGAGAAAGAGAGAGAGAGAGAGAGCGTGAGTAGGGGAGGGCCAGAAAGAGAGGGAGACACAGGATCCAAAGCAGGCTCCAGGCTCTGGGCTGTCAGCACAGAGCTGGATGCAGGGCTCAAACTCTCGACAGTGAGTTGCTTAACCAATTGAGCCATCTAGGCGTCCCAAATGTGGCAAATATTATTTTGGAGACCATGGTCTGTATAATTGGTTTAGGTAAAAAAGGCTCACTTAAAATGTACAAGATAGTTGCACAAGTATTAGTGAGGGCAGCAGTAACTATATTTTAAAACTACTGCTTTTTCTAGGGGCGCCTGGGTGGCTCAGTCAGTTGAGCATTCAACTGCAGCTCAGGTCATGATCTCAAGGTTCGTGAGTTTGAGCCCCACATTGGGCTCTGTGCTGACGGCTCAGAACCTGGAGCCTGCTTCTGATTCTGTGTCTCCCTCTCTCTCTGTCCCTATCCCTCACGCTCTGTCTCTTTCTCTCAAAAAGAACATTAAAAATTTTTTTTTAAATAAAAATAAAACTACTGCTCTTTCTAAATTGCCCTTCTTAGGGGCGCCTGGGTGGCTCAGTCAGTTAAGCGACCGACTTTGACTCAGGTCATGATCTCAGGGTTCACAAGTTTGAACCCTGCATCAGGTTCTCTGCAGTCAGCGCAGAGCCTGCTTCGGATCCTCTGTCTCCCTCTCTCTTTGCCCCTCCTCTGCTTGTTCTCTCTCTCTCTGTCTCTGAAAAATAAAATAAACATTAAAAAAGTAATAATAAGTTGTCCTTTTTAAATGTATAGGGACGAGGTCCCAGTAAGGAAGCATCCTTTCTAAGCACAGGGTAGCCAGAGCATGAAGCGCTATACCAAGGAACTCTCTGCTTGTTTGAATAAACCAGAGACTTGGTCTCTTACTAAGTTTTTGGGCAGGGAGATGATAATGGCTAGAATGACCATTTTGGGGACTCGGGGATTTTAGAAGTCTCCATTATTCTGTTTCTGATGCAGAAAGAGAAAGAATATGAAATCGCCCCTGATAACACAGTCCACATACACAGATAGCAGTTCTCTTTACCCACAGCATGAATATTTAGTGAGAACGAACCTCAGTTTAACTTTGTCAGCAGGAGGATGCACCGTCTATTGTAACATGCAAGCTGCTAATAGCTAGGAGGGCAGGCCTGGCCTAAGGCAAGGAGGTTTTTGGTTTTCTTCTTTTGTTGAGAATATGAACACTTTCCTGAGCCAAATTTTAATTAAGTGGTGATGGAAACAAAATTTGGTAACCAGAGGTAGTATTCTCTCCCAACTCTTTTTATTTCAGTATCTTTCCAACGTACTTATTGTGTGACTGAAGCTTATTTATCTCTCAGTGCCTTAGTTTCCTAATATGTGAAATGAGATTAATAGGGGCATCCCTTCCATGGGGTTTTTATCAGAACTCCATGATATGATATATGTAAAAGGTTTATGGTACCTGCTTGCTCACAGTAAGTGGTCTGGTAGACTGACCCTTGAACAACATGAGTGTTCGGAGCCCCATGCAGCCAGAAATTCATGTATAACCTTAACTCCCCCAAAATGTAACTACTAATAGCCTACTGTGACAGGAAGCCTTACCGATAATATCAACAGTCAATGAACACATATTTTGTAGGTTGAAGGTATTATATACTATATTATTACAATAAAGTAATCTAGAGAAAAGAAATCATTATTAAGGAAACCATTTGGAAGAGAAATCCATTTTTAGTCAAAAAATCCACACTTAAGTGGGTCTGTGCAGTTCAAACCCATGCTGTTCAAAGATCAACTGTATTTGCTTTTATTGCTGTTATATATTCATGTTTCATAAGTACAGTGTTTGGATGACCACAGAGACTATTATTCCAACAGTTTCTCTGAAGAGAAAAAACCATCAAGAAGCATGGGAGTATGCTTCATCTCATTTTCCTCAGTGACTTACCCCAAATGGGGACCTTCTTGGTCTGGTCAACACACCCACAGCTGACTTAGATCTTTGAGGAGGGGAACAGTCTGTGTAGGGCTGATCTTTTATTTCTAAACCTATTAAATGATAGCAAACATCTTTCAGACACAAAGAAAAACCTAATTGAATGACTTATTTTGTTTACCAGTATCATTTAGCCCCCAGGTGGTATTAGAGAACAATTTTGCTTTATTTTATTTTATTTTTTAAATGTTTATTTCTTTATTTTGAGAGAGAGAGAGAGCGCGCACATGAGTCAGGGAGGGGCAGAGAGAGAGAACCCCAAACAGGTTCTGTGCATGGGGCCCCCTGGTGGGCTCGATCTCATGACCATGAGATCGATAGTGACCTGAGCTGAAATCAAGAGGCAGACGCTTAACCAACAGAGCGACCCAGGTGCCCCTAGGCTGTTATATATACTACTGGAAATTTTAGATAAGGATCTGAACTTTAGAAATTCAGCAGCAAAATAAGGATATATGAAAAGCGTGCATCTCCTGTATCTATAATAATTCTGTACTTATTGTTCCTGAAGAGACATACAGGTTGTACTGTTCCTGTCACATCTGTCTTAAAAGAGTGGTTGGCGGACTCAAAGTGGTAAAATAGCCGAGAAAATAGCCAGGATGTATTCTGATTAAGCAAACTGCTGAGCCATATTTTGTTTGAGGGAAATAGAAGAAATAGGCTCTTGTCTCCTTATATCAAGGCTTCATATAAAGTGATCAAAAAGCCTTGTTTTCACCTTCTTGTCCCAGCTGTCTTGGGGTTTGGGCTCCTCCCAAGAGCAGCAAAGCAGAGGGAGAGGGAGTCCTGTTTTTCTCAGGAGAATGATGGTGAGTCAGCCGGCCAGCAGGCCTCCACTGCACGGGAACGCTCAGTCCTGCTCGCTCCCTCCTCCACCTGGTGTTCTGGCTGTCCCTGGATTAGCTCCTAGTGCTGTATGCTCTGCAACAGACTTCACCGTGGGGTTCTAGGCTCCCTGCCCCAATCTCCTGAAATTCTTGGCACTGACTGTGTTCTGTGGCCTACCGAGAAATATCAGAAACTGCATGATGACCCGGACCAGAAGCATGGAACCCCCCATGCCTAGCTCCCCATAGTATACAGTACTGAAATGGACAAAGAGGACTTGAGAAAGGAAGTGTTCCCTAATAGTGAGGAGTTAAAACAGCAGGCTTAAAGTATAGGTTCCTGCCACCAATATAGAATTAAGCTGGGCAGGGTTAAACAGAATGACAGGAAATAGAAGAAATTAGCCAATAATGAAGAGTAATTATCTATAGTGACTCAGTGTAATTGCAATTACACAGCATAGAAGGCTTGCCACTCAGGCATGGGGATACCTCCACTCAGCCTTTCCCAACTGACCACAGAAAATGATTTGGGTGACTATCTTCACAGTTTTCCTAAAGATGACATAGAACATTCTAGATGCATAAGAGAGAAGTTAATTTCTGACATAGTAGATGCTTCAGGCCATTAGAGCTTAATTCTCTCAGGTGAAGAGAGGGGTCCCCATTGTTCTTGTACTTCATGGATGTATCTTTTTTTTTTTTAGTATTTCAAGTTTTTATTTAAATTCTAGTTAGTTGACATATAGTGTAATATTAGTTTCGGGAGTAGGATTTAGTGATTCATAGCACCCAGTGCACATCACAACAAATGCCTTCCTTAATACATATCACCCATTTAGCCCATCACCCCCTCACATTCCTCCCCCCCAGCAAACCTCCATTTGTTCTCTATAGTTAAGAGTCTCTCTTATGGTTTGCCTCTCTCTCTCTCTCTTTTTCTTTCCCCTATGTTCAACTGTTTTATTAAATTCCACATATGAGTGAAATCATATGGTATTTGTCTTTCTCTGACCTACTTCACTTAGTCTTGCTCCATCCACATCATTGCAAATGGCAAGATTTCATTCTTTTTTGTGGCTGAGTAATATTCCATTGTGTATATATACCACATCTTCTTTATCCATTCAGCAGTCAATGGACATTTGGGCTCTTAACATAATTTGTCATTGTTGATAATGCTGCTATAAACCTTGGGGTGCATGTGCCCCTTTGATACAGTATTTTTGTATCCTTTGGGAAAATACCTAGTAGTGCAATTGCTGGATTAGAGGGTAGTTCTATTTTTAACTTTTTGAGAAAACTTCATATTGTTTTCCAGAGTAGCTGCACCAGTTTGCATTCCCACCAGTAGTGTAAGAGGGTTCCCCTTTCTCTTCATCCTTGCCAAAATCTATTGTTTCCTGGGTTGGTAATTTTAGCTATTCTGACTGGTGTGAGGTGGTATCTCATTGTGGTTTTGATTTGTATTTCCCTGATAATGAACGATGTTGAGCATCTTTTCATATGTCTGTTGGCCATCTGGATGTCTTCTTTGGAAAAGTGTCTATTCATGTCTTTTGCCCATTTTTAACTGGATTATTTATTTCTTGGGTGTCAAGTTTGATAAGGTCTTTATAGATTTTGGATACTAACCCTTTATCAGATATGTCATTTGCAAATATCTTCTGTCATTCCTAAGGCTTCCTTTTAGTTGTTTCCTTCACTGTGCAGAAGCTTTTTATCTTGATGAAGTTCCAATAGTTTATTTTTGCTTTTGTTTCCCTTGCCTCCAGAGACATGTCTAGTAAGAAGTTGCTATGGCTGGTGTCAGAGAGGTTGCTGTCTGTGTTCTCCTCTAGGATTTTGATGGTTTCCTGTCTCACATGTAGGTCTTTAATCCATTCTGAATTTGTTTATGTGTATGGTGTAAGAAAGTGGTCCAGTTTCATTTTTTTGCATGTTGTTGTCCAGTTTTCCCAGCACCATTTGTTGAAGAGACTTTTTTTTCCATTGGATATGCTTTCCTGCTTTGTCAAAAATTAGTTGACTATATAGTTTTGGGTCCATTTATGGGTTTTCTACTCTCAAAGATGTTTCTTTTTCAAAGATAGTAATGTAGATAGCCTATGGTTGGGGATGACTGTTTGGTCAGGGAGTAAGGTATATGTTCCTCATCCCCTGACCCAGGGCAGGTTTTGGATATCATACAACTGTGAATTACCATTCGTTCATTCACTCAACAAATAACTATTCATCTCCTTTCCTTTTCTAGGCATTGTGCCAAGAACAGGGGATATAATGATGAACAAGAATCAGATGCAAACAAATAAGGGATGATCTGTGCTACTTTGAGGAAAAACTCAAAGCGACCAGGAAAGAAAGAAAAATGATGGATCCGGGAGCATGGTGGGTGTGTTGGGAGGTAGACATACTTCAAAGAGGGACGTTACTAAGCATACACAAATGTTGTTGACCCAGCTTGGCCGACGCACCTATCTGGAAGGTGACGGTATAGCCATTCAGGCAATGTTTATGTATTTATGCACACACAAAAAAATGTTATCTCTCTGCCTCACAGGTATTTTATAAACACAAGCAATTCCTTCTGTGTATCACTGCCATGATGCTGGAAACACTGCATCGCCAGTAACCAGCAGAGAGCCTGGGACATAGCAGGCATGTGATCATGTTGAATAACAACACTCACGAATAAATGAAAGGCACTTTTAGAACAATAGGATGTTGAATTTATGGTGTCATAAAATAAATCAGTTCCACATTTTGTCTATTGTTGAATTTTTGGCGACTATGAAACACCTTCATTTTCTTCTCGATCTTATTTACTGAAGCCAAAGCAATCACAGAGAATGTAAACTTCTTTAAAAGGTTGTACTTCTCTTTCCTGTAAAAGGGAAAAACCTGCTGGTATAGCATGTCTTGTGTGTGTGTTGGCTTTAGCTGTGTTGCTTCAATTCCAGAAGTCGTATACTTCTGCAGTGATAACAGTATCAGACATCTACCCTTAGAATGTTTTCAAATTCCAATTTATTTCTACATTTAGTCCTATAATTTATTCCTATATTTAAGGACCTTGCAATGCTTTAGAGATTTTCTTTTATCTTTAAACAACTCTAAAGCTTGCAACACAATTTTCTCCTCTAAAGGGTCTGTGCTATTTATGAAGCAATCATTTTGACGTTTCTTGAATTTATTTTAGAACAAGAAAAATCACATATTTATTAACCTGGTAGAATGATATGTAAAGAATTAATTTCTGGAAGATCAACAATTTGACACACCAGTAGGACTGATGCATGATGCTTAATTTCAATTGTCAACGTGGCTAGGCTATTGTGCCTAGTTGTTGGATCAAACACTAGTCTAGATATTGTCAGGAAGGTATTTTGGAGATGTTATTAACATTTACAATTACAGTTGACTTGAGATGAAAGAGATAGCCCTTGATAATGTGAGTGGTACTCACATAATCAGTTGAAGATCTTAAGTATAGAAACTAAGGTTTTGGGGAGAAGAAAGAATTTTGCCTTGAGACTGTAACATAAAAATCCTGCCTGTGCTTTCCAGCCTGCTGGTCTTCCCTATAGGTTTTGGACTCAAGACTGCAACTCTTGCCTGAATTTCTAGCATACTGGCCTGCCTTAGGAGTTTTGGGCTTACCAGCTCCCACAATTGCATAAGCCAATTTCTTGAAACAAATGTCTTTATTTATAAAATATATATATGGAAATATATTTAAAATATATAATATTTAAATATATAATATTTGAATACATATTATATTTTACAGAAATAAAATATACCCTATTGTCTCTCTCTTATCTCTTATCTGTATATCTATATATCCCTACATATATGTGATTCTTCTTCTCTGGGGAATTCTGACTGATATAGGCTGTTTGATTCTTCTCTCCTGAAACTGTGTCTCCAGTCAGATCACGGGAAAATTCGTAACAGTTTCTAGACTTCTACTGCTTTGATGGGAGACCAGAGGGTTGAAAGCAGGCTGAGAGAGTGCTCTACATTTCAAGCCGCCCCCTCCCAAAAGGAGAGGAGCTTGGGGCTGGGGAGAGGAACATGAGCACACCCATTCATGTGATTCATCAGTTCTCTATTTAGCAAACCAGAAAAATATGGGGAAGATTTTGAACCTTCATAAACTCCTCTGGTTTCCTTCTAATAACAGCGTGTTTTATTTTATGTCAAGGAACATCTCCCTCTTCGTAAAAATCATATTACGCTTTTAGCATTAGCTAGGGTCCTGCATGAGAGGAGTCAGGGTGGATCTCAGGGCAGGTGGTTTTTGTTGTTGTTTGTTTGTTTGTTTTTGTTTTTGTTATTTAACCAGGACTTTACATAATATTAAAGTAGCTGGAAGCTGGATTATTATTTCCACAGGGATAGGAGAGACAGTGTATCTCAATTGAATTCCAACAAATGACATTTATTTGAGACCAAGTTCACACGTTTAATTCCCAGTTTTGCAAAAAAAAAAAAAAAAAATACAAGTAAGACTGGGACCTCAAATTATACTACCTAACAGGTATACTTGTAATGGGGTCCAGGTGAGTGGTGTGGACAGACTTATTCCCATTGCTGTGGAAAGTATTCACATGATGCCTTCTATAGATACTGGGTTGGGAAGACCATCCCTCTGTACAAGAAAAACAATGCCTTACTTTAGTATTACAACTCTTAGAACAGCTTTGATCATGGATTTTGGGGGGGGGGATTGAATAAAAGAAAGATGTACATAGAAGTTAGTTTCTGCTACCCAAATATTCTATTGTATAAAGATCATTTTTTTAAAGAGCACATAATCATTTTAAACATATTAACTTGGTAACATTTTGCCTGATGAAAAATATTAACCTATTAACCAAAGGTACATTCTTGCCACTTCCACATGGAAAATGGTGGCAATGTGTGATTATTTCTTGAGTTTGGGCTCTGAAGATTATCGACCCGGATAATTACCCAATCCCTCCTCCAGTTTACTTCATAATCAGGACATATCCCTCTTCCATAGCTTCAATTATAAAAACATGCTGTACCATTAAATGAAAATTTGGGTGACTCAGATGGACTATAGCACAAAATACCCAGATGCAAAGTTCCACAGACACCACACTTTTTGAGGTAAAATATGGTGGGTTCTGACTAGATGATTGTGGCCATACCTTCTTTCACAGTCTGGGACTTCCATTCTGCAGGAGCATTAATACCTTTCTTGTCTCATGTTTTGTCAACCTGAATGGGCAGGGTTAGTTCCATATTCTCTCCCTCTCTTCCTGAGATCTCCTTTCCATTCCTTTTCACCCAAGACCAACTTTACTCCACATTTCCAATAACATCCATCTTACAGACTTCTCATGTACTTACTTTTTCTTGATTTATAGATCTATAGAGACCACTGCAATCTTGACCACTAAAAGGCCAGTTGGGGAATGATAGTGTAATTCAATCATGGAGTTTGATTTCAACTTTACAGAGGATACATGGGGGTGTCTTTCCCTAGGACACACAACTACTACTACTTAAACTTACACCTAGTTGCTACTCTCTTACTTGATTGTTGACAAACAGAATGGCAAATGTTGAAATTTTACTGTTCTAGAGTATGAAAGATTGCTTGCGTTGTCTCTCCTAAATTTGGGGGGTAAAATGATTTGTAGGTGAGAATGAATAATAGAACTGAAATGGATGTCAGAGTATCTAATTGCCCTGCTTTCAGGTAGTTTCTAGACCAGCGACGGCAGAACAAGCTTTTTCTCACATAAATCATCTAATTAATTGCGGGTGACTGCCTGGAAGCCCATGTTGATATGAACTCTGTGTTCAAATCTAGGCTCTGGGTTTGCCGTAATCAATTATTGATGTCTGCCATGGGTGAGGGATAGGACAGTGTGGACGTTCATGACACCTTGTTTCCTTTTTTTCGGATAGAATCAACAAAGATGGAGAATTACTTTTTTAGTTTAAAATGATTTCAAACACTGAGAACACATTCCAGGTGAGAAAGACAGGGGAGGGGGAAATTCAACTTGATACAGAGAAAAGAGGATACTGACAAATAGCCATGTTTTTTGAATCTGATAACCTCTCTGGAAAGTGCTAAAATATAATAGTACTCTAGGGATGATTATGTGGACACTAATAGAGACTTTAGAGGCTAACAGAGTGTCATCGTTTGCTTTTCTAGCTCAGAAGAGCAAAATGGTGAGTGAAAGTGTAAAGTAGAAGAAAATTGGCCTTCTTCACAACTGAGTGAAGATGCTCTTTCTGTGTTCAGAAAACATTCTTGAAATGGACTTTCAGTGATCTAAATTTAAACATGTAAATTAAAAAAAAAAAACACTATTTTGCTGAACTCTATGAAATAGCCATTTAATGGAATTTGGCATTTCATAGAAAATCCATTTCCTTATGAAACCATAACTTGCTGTTCTTGGTGCAAATTTCTTCAGAAAGACTTTTTTGTTGTTGCTTTGTTTTAAAATGTCAATACCCTATACTTAGAAATAAAACAGAAGCCACAGTAAATTTCTTTCAGAGATGTTAGCCTGGAAATATGATTATATTGTAGCTAAAACCAACAAAATGTCTGAAGGACTAATGAAGTCTTCGTAAATGCAAGCAAATGGACTTACAACTCCATCTATAAAATATGAATAGTGACAGCAATCATAATCATGACCACTTATTGAACAATAAACTATCATTTATTATGATATGCCTGCTTGCTTCCTGACTTCCTTCTTTCCTTCCTTCCCCTTCCCATTCTCCCTCTTCTTGTTCCCACAAATGCTGACTTCCTACTATGTTCCAGGAACAATACAAAGCTCAAGAAACAATGACATTGGTGATCCTACAAGGATTCTGACTTCATAGAGTTTATACTCAAGCGGGGGAAAGCTGGGTATTCATCAAATATTAACAATAATGTGTTGTGTCAGGATGGACTGAGACGTCTATTTCCCCTTTGGGGGATAAAGAGGAAATTTGAGGACTAAAAAAAGTGATTTCAGTGTGCAACTAGATGGTCATTAATATGAGGAAGGACAAATGTATCTTTATTGTGAAACAACTCGGATATTATTTTGCAAGGAATTGGGCCAGATTCAGATCAATAGGAGAAATTAAACTTAAAAAGTAAGTATACAGCTATATTTGTCTCTAGAAAGACATTTTGCCTGACAGTGGTAAGTTTTATTTTGCTGTAATGTGCTAACTACCAACAAATGGTTCCAGATCTACTCAGTTTCTCAGTAATCTACATATAGGCCTCTCTTGATTCCAGGAGGCTGCTTAAGGGTGACAGATGTTATTGTGCTATGGAATGTTAATTGTTAATTAAATATTTTTACTAAACAAATTAGTCTGTCATCAATCCAGTATAGCTTAAAGAGTTTTAATCAAAAGGGCATAATTTTGTGGTTTTCAAAGTTATGTATTAATTTTAAAAAGACAAAGAAGAACTATTGCAAACTTGGAGATGAACAATTGAAGCCCTTAGTTTCTCTAAAAAGAAGATTGTTCATAATGAAACAATTAATACTTTTCCAATTAGTCCAACTTAGGAACATCCAAATATCTCAAGACATAAAATGGATGTGCTTCTATCTTTTGTTGCCATGGACTTGTGTGAACAGGGATTTTTAAATAATGCCATGGTGAAAACAAATGTAGGAATAATCTTGGTACTGCAGTGGAATCCAAAATATACCTAATATCAGAGGATAGGTAATAAAGACTACAAAATTCACTTCTTGTATGAACATATTTTATATCAAAAGTTTGTAAGAAAAATGTAAGATTAAATATATTATTTTGATCTTAATGAATTAAGTTGATTTAAGTTCTCTCATATTTTTGTTACTTTATAAGGTAAAATATACTGAGCCTTTCTAGCATTGCTGAATACATTTGAACCATTCATTCAAAATGTACACATCATGGGTACCCATCTGAATGTTTGTTGAGCTACCCTTTTCAGAAAGCCGGGGTCAAATGAATGGGATGGAAGGTTGCTGCTTTAGAATGAAGGCTCTTCAAGATGGTGTCACCTACTCCTGGTTTTATAAGTGTGAAACAGAGGGATTAGAAGCTTCAGGAAAAGAGACAATTAGAAATTTTAACCATGCAGTTATTTGACTGAACAGGAACATAAAGCAGTGGAACCAACCCTCTAACGGGGCCCATTGGTGGAGAAACTGTATCCAGCACACTTGTGGTTAGCTAATTTTCTCTTGTGGCTAATAAATCACCAGGCAGTGGGAGGGCATTCCCTATGGAAAGTTGGAAAGACAGTGCCTCAAAGCAGGTGTGTGTGTGTGGGGGGGGGGGTGCTAGGGCCCTAGAAGGAGATGGTGTCGGAGTTCACGCTCTGTGCTATCAATCTGCCTCTCACCCCCTTGAGTTGCAGTTGGGAAGGATAACCTCTTAATTATTTCATTCTGTACCTTCCTTGGAAGCAGCACAATTGTTTAAAACTAAAAAAGTGAGTCGTTTAAAAACTATTCTAATAAAATTGAAAGTTTCACTTCTTTATGTATGCTTTATATATGCATGTATATATAATTTTGCAGACATTCATATACACACATAATTTTGCCTAAGTGTGTATATGTGTATACATATGAAAATTTTTTTGCATTTGAATGTTACCTGGCTTTTCCTGCCTGCTCTTCTTCCTTGACTCAGTTCTTTGATACATGATAATCCAAAATAACATTCTATATATCTTTCCATGTTTAACTATCCCTCTCCCTTTTGAATATTTTTTTTTGCTTTTGTTTTAGAAAATGAGATATTATTCCCACGTTAGTACATTTTGATTTTTTCACTCAGTGATGCCTATGGAAATTTCTCTACGATCATTAGGTTTTCTAGGTATAGGTGCATGCATCAACAGTAATATATTATTCTGTTTTTCTTTTTCAATACTTATTTTACTTTTTTTACTTGCTGAATTGGCTAGAGCTTTCATGATAATAATTAAGAATCTTGGTATTATATATCATTTCTTCTGTAATGTCTGATTTTAATTAAAATGCTTTATGACATTAGGGTATCAAATGTCTTTTCAGCATCTGTTAGTATGCTATAAATATTTTGATTTGTTGTTGGATTCTGTTTGCTAACACTTGTTTTTAGTTTGGGCATCTTTATCTGTGAGGAAAACTGGTCTATTATTCATTCAAAAGATGTTTAGTGAACACCTGCTTTATGTCATGCGTTAGTCTGGGTGCTGAGGTTATAGTATTTAAGTGTAAACATCTCTGTCCTTATGGAGCTAACATCTAGAAAAAAGTTTTCTTTCTCTTCCTCTCTTCTTTTTTTTTTAAATTTTAGTTATCAGGTTTGGTATTAGAATAATTTTATCTTCCAAAAGTTAACTGGAGACATTTTCATGTTCTTCCCAGGAATGGAATATATCAAATAAATATGTATCTATTCTTTAAAAGGTGGCTAAAACATAGTTATAAACCCAGACGGTCTTGTACTTTTTTAAATGGTGGAATTTTCATCTCTTTTCCAATTTGAGGGTGATTGGAATATTTGAATTTTCCTTTTCTTCTTAGATCAGTTTAAAGAATTAGTGTTTTACAAGAAAAGCATTTTCAAATGTGTTTCCTTAGTTTCATTGTGTTATAGATTATCTTAATTTCTCCCACATCTGTGGCTGTATTTCTTTTCTTAATTTTAATATTGTTCTATTTTTGCTGTCTTGTTTTTTTTAATTCAAGATCCTGATGAAAACCTTATTTTTTCCCTTCAAAGAGTCCATTTGTAGTTTTTTTTTTTAAATCTTTTATGTTGTGTGTTTCTATTTTATTAGTTTCATTTTTATTGTTATTAGTTCTCTTTTCATTGCTATTTGGTTCCTTTTGTGACTCTTTCTAATTTCTTAAGATGAGTTCTTCTGCTCTTTGTGCAACTCTTTCTTACTCTTTCTTTAATAATCAATGCATTTAAGGCTATAAAATTTCTTTGGAGTAGAGCTTTGTCCCATAGACTCTGAATGAATGGTTCTCCCTTTCCTTGCTTTCTAGATGATTCTGTGTCCTTTTATTGTGCTTTTTGATCTAATACTTATTAGAAACGTGTTTCTAAATTTTCAGTAGTAATTCACGGCACTTTTTTTTTTTTTTTTAATTTTTTTTTTTTCAACGTTTATTTATTTTTGGGACAGAGAGAGACAGAGCATGAATGGGGGAGGTGCAGAGAGAGAGGGAGACACAGAATCGGAAACAGGCTCCAGGCTCCGAGCCATCAGCCCAGAGCCCGACGCGGGGCTCGAACTCCCGGACCGCGAGATCGTGACCTGGCTGAAGTCGGACGCTTAACCGACTGCGCCACCCAGGCGCCCCTTCACGGCACTTTTTTATTACTTATTTCAACTTTCATTGGCATATGTGATCAAAAAAATATAGTTTGTAAAAACCTCCAGTTTCAGAATCTATTAAAGTTTTGGATCAAGTGCATGATTAATTTTTCAAAATGCTCCCTGTGTATATGAGAAAAACTGTATTCTCTATTTAAGTGTAAATTTTCATGTGCAGACCCAGTGGTGTGCTGGTAACAGCAAACTCTCTGGATATGATGATTTGTAGCATCTGTGGCATTTGCCATTTCCGTGGTGTATATATGACCACCACGGCCTGTTTCTAGCTACCAACACGACATCACTCAATATGGAAATGGGTAGAGATACTCACAATTGACTCTCCAAAGCTGGTACAAACCAACTTCTGTGCCCCACTACATATACTATTAAATCAAGTTTATTGGCGGTATTATTAAATTCTTCTATTCTTACTCACCTTTTTTTTTTTAAGTTTATTTCTTTATTTCGAGAGAGAGAGACAGAGAGACAGAGAGTGCATGTGTGTGCACGCACGGGGGAGCGGGAGGGGCAGAAGGAGAGGGAGACAGAAAGAATCCCAAGCAGACTCCACGCTGTCAGCATGGAGACCTACATGAGGCTGTCAGTGCAAAGCCCTACAGGGTGTTCTATCTCACAAACCTGAGATCCTGACCTGAGCCAAAATCAAGAGTCAGTTGCCTAACTGACTGAGCCACTTAGGCGCCCCTATCATTATTTACCTTTGAGGACTAGGTTCTGAGACAACTGGATTGAAGGCTCCTAATACGATCTCATTTTCTTCAAGTTTTCCTTGTATAGATAGTTTTTGTTCCATATATTTAGCTCCAGTGTTTTTGTTTTTTTTTTTTTTTAGTATATATAGTTTATAATGATTTAGCTAAATTTCTAAACTGTGCTTTTTATGAATACATAATGATTCTTTCAATCCTATATACCATTTTAACTTTAAATTTCACCTTATCTGGTATTAATATTGCCACATCTGTTTTCTTTTTGTTTGCATTTGTCTGGTATCTCCTTGCTTATCTTTTCATTTTCCATCATTCTTTATTACTGAAATGTGTTTTCTGCAAACAGCTATATATATATATATATATATATATATATATATATATATATATAATCTAGTCTGACAGTCTTTGTATTTTAATAGGATACCTCAGCATATTCAAATTTGATATAATGACTGTATTTCTTTAGTCTCTCCATTTCATTACTTGCTTTGTTTCCCTTTTCTTAACCTAGCTGGTTTAAGTTGATGTTCATTCTATGTCTGTCCCCTTGTTAATTTGGAAGTGGTAGTGTATTTTTCCCTTTTCTTAATGACTGTCTTCCAGAAGATGACTAAACTATTTCCCTCATTTGGGGTGCTTTCAACGTTTGGTGTTCTATTTCTCGAGTTCCCCCTGCCCTAGAGGGTGAAATTATTAAAATACTTGGGGCACCTGGGTGACTCAGTTGCTTAAGCATCTGACTTCTGCTCAGGTCATGATCTCATGGTTTGTAAGCTCAAACCCCACCTAGGGCTCTGTGCTGACAGCGTGGAGCCTGCTTGGGATTCTCTCTCCCTCTCTCTCTGCCCCTCCCTGCTCTCCCTCTCTCAAAATAAATAAATAAATAAGTAAATAAATAAATAAATAAATAAACAAACTTTAAAATACTTTTCCTTTCTTCTACCATTTCCTCCTTCTATCATTAAACTTTTGGAATGCTTTCATTCTTCCTCACTCTCAATTCCTAGATTTTGCTGGGAGTCAGTCTCTATTAGTGTTTTTCTCCTCTGCTATTTCAAGCATCCTTCTTTAACCCTCTGTTGAGCAAAATCAGATAGTTTATCATCATTTTCATATCTTCAGCTTTATGTGTGCCTGCACCCATATTTATATACAAATCAATCAGATTTATTTTTCACTGATTCTTAATTTTTCTCTTTTTTCATCTTGTGATTTCTTTTTGTTTTCACTTATTATTTAATTCATATTGCTGAGTACTGTCCTAAGACGGACTATATGCATAATTCACTCTCTGAAGTCTTGGACGTCCTCCATGGAAGGGTGATCATATCTTCACAGGGTACAGAATTCAGCTTCAGCCTTTGCTCGTAGCTGTGGATTTAACCTTACTGCTTAACTTCCAAGGTTGTAGGTGCCAGTCTGATTTTTTTTTTCTTCCTGTGTAGGCAGCTTTTTTTTTTTTTCTCTTGGTGGTGTGTCAGATTTTTTCTCTTTATCCTTAAAAGATCAGAAATTTTATTAAGGCATGCCTAAGAATCTTCCAGGCTTGAAATCAGAGAGCCCTTGCAATCATGCAGATTTAAGTTTTTTGTTATTATCTCAGGAACATTTTCTCTGTTTATTTGTCTAATTACTACCTCCTATTATCTGTCTCCCTTTAAACTTCTAAAATATTTGTTATTAATTTGTTAGGTCTTCTGGAAATACAGGCTTTAAATCTCTAAGCTTTTCCTTCATGATTTCTATATATTCTTTTTTCTCAGGTCTTTGATCTATTTCTTGCTGGCCATTTTCTAGACTACTAATTTGGGGTTTACAATAATGATCTTCCCTGCCCCCCCCCCCAGAAGAAAAGTAACATTGTACTTTTGTTTAATAAAATTTGTCCTTTTTTTTTTTTTCAACGTTTATTTATTTTTGGGACAGAGAGAGACAGAGCATGAATGGGGGAGGGGAATAGAGAGAGGGAGACACAGAATCGGAAACAGGCTCCAGGCTCTGAGCCATCAGCCCAGAGCCTGACGCAGGGCTCAAACTCACGGACCGCGAGATCGTGACCTGGCTGAAGTCGGACGCTTAACCGACTGCACCACCCAGGCGCCCCAATAAAATTTGTCCTTTAAATTAACACAAATTTCAAGAAGGGTGGATAGGTTTTGAAGTCACAGAGACCAGGTGTTGGAATCCTCACTCACCCTTTACCAGCTCATGACCTCGGACAAGGCAGTTACTTGCTTAAAACTTAGTTTCCTTATCTGTGGTAAAGAACCTGCTACCCCCCACTTAACTGAACTATACTAATAATTACATGATAGGAAAAAATTGATATTTTTTGCAAGGTACTAGGAACCTAAAGAATATTCCATAAATATTTGATTAAATATCCATATTAAATAATATAAAGTTAAAGTCTGTGTGGGGGGGAATTTAAGGCTTTTTTTCAACATTACTTATATGTTCTTATGCTTTTTTGTGGCTTTTGCATAGAAAACTTTTAAAACTTTGCTAATAAAATCATAATGCCTTCTATCTGTATAATACTTGGCAGTTTATCTGTAGCTCTGTGATTGAAAGCAGGTATTATTATTTTAACTGCTGCTGAGTTAAATGATTTTGCAAACTTTACAGGACTAATAGGTAGCATAGGCTGCTGTCAAAATCTCCGAGCTAAAAACTTTTCTCCCATTGACCATCAATACCGCAAATATCAAGAACTATATTTTTAAAAAATGTAATCAAACAGTTTCTGGATGGATTTTATTCAGTCAGTTATGTATTCAATGAGTAGAAATAAAAAAAAATACATAGACGCACCTTACTATGTGCCATGCATGCTTCTGAGCGCCGAGGATAAAATGGTGAGCAAAAGCAGATATATTTCCTGCTCTCAGGAAGCTTTCAATCTAGTGAGAGAGATGTCCATTAATCAAAGAATCATATACATATGTGTAATCTGAGAGCTGAGAAAAAGTACAATTGACAAGGGGATTTTATGTTGTTAGGAAGGTTAGAAAGGCTTCCTGGGGAAACAATAATAAGGTGAGGTCAGAAGGAAGAGTTTCTGTTAGTCAGGCAAAGAAGGGCTAAGTGGGGAGAGGAGCCTTTGAGACAGAGGGAAAAGCAGAGACAAAGGCCCTGTGTCAGGAAGAAGCCTTTCAGAGTGAAAGATTGAAATCAGACCAGTGTCACTGGAACTCGGAGACTGAAGGAAAATGTGTGAGGGGAGCTGCAGAGAAAAGTGGGGACCAAATGATGCAGGATTCTGAGAGACATGTTAAATATTTTGGTCTTGGGGAGCCTGGGTGGCTCAGTCAGTTAAGCGTCCAACGTTGGCTCAGGTCATGATCTTGCAGTTTGTGAGTTCGAGCCCCGCATGGGGCTCTGTGCTGACAGCTGGGAGCCTGCAGCCTGCTTCGAATTATGTGTCTCCTTCTCTCTCTGCCCCTCCCCTGCTCATACTCTGTCTCTCAAAAATAAATAAATGTTAAAAAAAATTAAAAAATATATTTTGGTCTTTATCTTAGAATAATAGAATGCCAGCTAGAGTTTTAAGAAGTGTGTGTGGGGGCGCCTGGGTGGCGCAGTCGGTTAAGCGTCCGACTTCAGCCAGGTCACGATCTCGCGGTCCGTGAGTTCGAGCCCCGCGTCAGGCTCTGGGCTGATGGCTCAGAGCCTGGAGCCTGTTTCTGATTCTGTGTCTCCCTCTCTCTCTGCCCCTCCCCCGTTCATGCTTGTCTCTCTCTGTCCCAAAAATAAATAAACGTTGAAAAAAAAATTTTTTAAATAAAAAAAAAAAAAAAAAAAAGAAGTGTGTGTGTGTGTGTGTGTGTGTGTGTGTGTGTGTGTATGCATGTGCTAACGGCACTGTGTTTACTTAGCAAACATTACTCCACTTGAGGTGGAAAGTAGATTAGAAGGCCAGAGTGGATACAGGTAAAGAAGTCGGAGGCCCTTGAAAAAGTCCAGTTGAAAGACAATGGTGGCTTTGAGTAGCAGGTGGCAGTGAAGACAGAGAGAAGGGGTCAGATCTGTGAGGTAATCAGAACGCAAAGCAACAGGACCTGATAATGGGTTATATATAGAGGCTGAGGTAGAGGCTTTGAAGAACGAACTCTAAACTTCTAGCTTGAATAGCTCCTAGATGGTAGATGTACTTTCTGTTTTAAGGAAAACTGAAATAAGGCCAGATGTGGGGGATTACAGATGATGAATTTGGTCGAAGATTTTCAAGTTAAGGTGTCTTTCAGACACCAGATGGAGATAGGAAGTGGTAGTTGGTTACATATGTCAGCTGCTCAAGGAATAGGACTGGAGATAAAACGTGTTGAGTCATCTACTGTAGATGATTATTGATGTCGTGGGTGTAGTTGGAATAAAATCGTCTCTCCCATACTTTCTCAGACATTTACTTCTTGATTTGTTTTGACCACTAGAATCAGTAGGTTAAGGAGCAGGGGCCAGCATGATACCCTAAATTAACCAGGCTTAGCTGTGTCTCCACAGACACTGGTAGAAAGTGCCTAGGAGCATTTCTGCACCAATGACACGGACACTGTAGAGCAGTGAGGGAAGGAAAGCAGGTAGACCAGATGGTTCATCCTGCCAAGCAGCAGATACATAAAAGACATCTCCTCTACTCAGATACTATACTGTGAAGAGGGAAGAAAAAGGAGAATGTTGAGATTAAAGAGAAAGGGAGTTTGAATTAACTATTTGTTCAAATGAAATTATTGCACTGAAGGAGACTTTTTCACAAAACTCGAGACTAAATCCCTTTGACTTGTGAAATTTAAGTATTTCATTTTCCCCTAAGGTATTTCCGCCATGGAAATGAGAGCCTCACAACGATGTGTATAGGTGAGGGACAAATAGGACTTTTGTTTGTTTTGTCATTATTCCACATCTGAATTGTATTGTTGTTTTGTGAAAATCAATGCCCTGCCATACCATAAGTTAAATTGTCTGACGCGCATGCTGTTATAGACCTCATTGTGTCTTACAGAGTTCACAGAGCTAGCTAGCAGCAGAGATGGGGAAGGACCTAGTTCTTGTTACTGTATCTCCTCTCAAGAACTGTGATTAGATAAAATCTATATTCCTTTTAAATTTATGCTTTGGAGAGTTTTATAACCATTTTATGTATTAATTCAGTCATGGTACGGCATATTTGATTTGATATATAAATAGTTTTAACTTTTGTGTACATGCAGCTGGTAATTGGGCTCTGATATATATACACACACATATAATATCAGATATATATTATTTATTATTAGTTATATAATATATATGTTATATAATATGTAAGACTATATTATAGAACATAATATATTATATAACTATATATTTTTTTTCTTTAGATTTGGTGCTCAGCAGTTTCTAACATCCAATAGCAGCAAAATCCAGAAGGGTGAGGAAATCTCAGCTGTATTCAGATAGCAATGATTAAAAACACTCAAGACAGCAGAAAACTGAGGACAGCTGTCTCCACAAATCACCTTGCACAAAGGGACCGGCCAGCAAATGAACAGCTTCAAGAGCGCTGGCCTTACACATGTAAATCTATAAATCAGTTGCAACCATTCTTCTTCAAATGTGCATCTCATGCTCTTGCAGTCAGTGTGCACCTGGGAGCATCCTCTGCATGACCTTTCAGCTGTCTCCTGGGGCCAATTCAGAGAATAAACAAGCCAGCCCAACCTCAGGCAACTGTCTGCACCCATCTATGGTCTCCTCTGACCGATCAGCTTATACAGCCTGTGGAATTTTGGAGAAACAGAAGCCCAGTGTTGAGATTCTTATTCCAGGTCCCACAGCCAGTGAGCAGGAATATGTTTTATGCTGGAGTTCATACTCTGTCCATGGTCCATGCTACCTCTCATGGGGCAGTGGTGAAAACAAGGGCATTGGATTCAGTCCTGGACTCAAATTCCAAGCGGCTTGGAAAAGCTAATTAGCATACACAGACTTCAGTTTGCTGGTCTAGAAATTGTAGATGATAATACTTCTATCATGGAGTAGTTGTGAGGAATGAAATGCTGGAGGCCACCTGCCATTAGCATGACGCCTGAAGTGTGGTTAGGACCCAATAAATACCATTTTATTGGTGTTGGTGTTTTTGTTATTTTTGCTATTACTTGTAATGCCTTCAGAGGAAAATTCCTCCAAAACTGCCACAAAAGTTCCAAATTCTTAAAGGGATCAACACCTGACCTACAGCTTTCTGTAAATGACTTTTGGTGCTGATAGTATGAGCCATATGGGTTTGGTAGAAGCACTTCAATTAAAAGTTCTCCCTCAGATTGGGTTTAGTATGCTACTCTTTGGGTACAACATGATTTTCCTCAGCTAGTTCAAGTACTGACCTTTTAATATTTTCACCAAGGGAAATGGAGACAACAGGATTTGAGTCAGATAAACCCCTGGGAGATGAGAAAGGATACTATTGTTGCTGGCAACTTAGTAACATCATGAGTACCCTGAGAAGTGCTATTTAGGGCTCCAATTCCCATCCAGCATTAATGTCTAGAACCTTCCAAAATAGGCACTGCACACTGAGGAAGCTTGTTCATGCGCCTCTGGCGGGGCACTGTGGTAGACACCGTTGATGTGAATGTCTGTTCAGAACAGAGACCCCAGTAAGGGGTGGGATCAAGAATAATATGGGATGTGCAAAGGAGCGTGGCTGGGTCAGAACAAATGCCCTGGCTACGCCGGTTAAAGGCTGTCTCTGTGTTGCCTGGTGATGGGGAACTGGAGACTGACATCAGAACCCAAAGGGTCTTTCTTTCCACTATGCCAGCTTACCTCATAGCAAGCACATTTGTCTTTACCATCATCATCATCTTCACCAAATCCTCCCACAGGTGAAAACAAAACAATACAAAACCTTGTTGGACTGAAGGAAATCAACTTAATGATTTCAGCTAATGCTGGTGCCCAATGGAGGAGAAGCTGGCAAGTGGTCACCTTGCCGTCTCATAATAAACAGTTTAACGGGGCTTCCTTCTGTCTCTGTGTGTGAGATATTATTCTTTTAAAAAGCAGAACCCAGGGGCACCTGGGTGGCTCAGTTGGTTAAGCCACCGACATTAGCTCAGGTCATGATCTCATGGTTCATGGGTTTGAGCCCTGCGATGGGCTCTGTGCTGACAGTCTGGAGTCTCCATCGGATTTTGTGTCTTCCTCTCTCTCTGTTCCTCACCCGCTTGCACTCTGTCTCTTTCTCTCTCAAAAGTAAATGAAGATTAAAAAAAATTTTTTTTTTAAATCAGAACCCATTCATGGCTTGATCTCAGAATGTCAGAAGACTCGACTTCCCCTGACATTTCTGCAGCATTTTCAGAGTGTAATTTAATTGCATTTAATTGGGTCTCAGAGTAGCTCCAAACTTCCGAGCCACTCCTGGAACTCACTTTTGCTTCTGCCCCCAGGAGTTTCCGTAACAAAGTCCCTTGTAGTTTCAGTCCAGGAGCTCCCTGAGAGCCCACCAGAGCCATTTAACTTCCTCCCGTCAGAGATAATGAAGGGGCAACTGCTGGGAACTTTCTCCCTGTTTCTTAGCCCCCTTGTATCTAATACTGTGAATCTTAACTTTATCAGATCCGACACCTAATTGTAGCAAGTATTTTGTAATCTCTTTACTATCCTAAAATGAAATACCTATTCACACAATTAAAACGTTAATAGAGGGGCATCTGGGTGGCTCAGTCGGTTAAGCATCTGACTTCCACCTCAGGGCATGATCTCGCAGTTCGTGAGTTCGAGCCCCAAGTCGGGCTCTGTGCTGACAGCTTGGAGCCTGGAGCCTGCTTCAGATTCTTGTGTGTCCCTCTCTCTCTGCCCTTCCCTCACTCATGTTCTGTTCCTCTATCTCAAAAAATAAATAAACATTAAAACTTTTTAAAACATTAATATCTTAGCAATAATATAAAGGAAAAATAAAAAGAAAGAAATTTCTAAAATGAGGTGTGTTTCACTATGAAAATTTTCAACCATGGCCACAGTAGAAGACCTACTTGCATTTGTATTTGGAACCGCTGTGAATGCCGAGACTGTGAAAAACAGGCGCACAGAGTCTAGTACTACCATTTGTGCTGCTATAAGTCATGGTACTGTCCAAAATGATGAACAACTCTTGAAAGTTTCAAACAATGGAAACCCTTTCTTTGATTTACATGGTGGTTGGGTTTCTGCAAACTTCGTACCTTGCAAAAGATACTTTGTGTTTATATGTATCACAGGGTTATGTTCTTGGCTCTGATAATTATACATAGGTTTTGTTCCTCATGGCTCTCTGGAGTGACATGTATAAAGCATGTGGAATGGAGGACAGTTGTTTGTCCCAAATGTTGTGAGACAGCTAGAATTGCTGTGGCTTCCCATCATCAGCACAACCAAAACTGCTGAGTGGATGAAGTCTGCTCTTTGTGGATTTCATCAGTTAGAAGTTTAATCTGCACCCTTGAACCCATCACCCACAATGCTGTTCTTAATAACGTGGCAGTATGCTTGTACTTCTGCAAAAAGTGATGGAGAACTGTATTCTTATTTTAACAGCCTTTCTAGGCTGCTGGTCTGTGTTCAGGTTGGAGTCTAATCCTTAGGGGATTTCCTTCAATTTACAAGGGCACTTCCACTCTCACCCCGACCTCCACCCCCAGCCCAGTGTCTGCCACGTTCCTGCCCACAGACTTGGTGCTGGTTCACATGGACCACTACACAGGCTGGAGACAGCCAAACCTGTCATCCAGGCCAAGCTTTATTGGCTATTTATTCTGTCCATTCCAGGAGAAGTCTTCTGACTCATAACGGTAAGTTCTTTCTCTCAAGTCAGGAATCTTTTTCTAGAAAGAGCCTTTTAGCCATCAATAAATTGAACCCAATGACAAATGGAATTAACATAGATCAGGTCCAGTATTTTGCAGCTGTGATTTCTGGCAGTGGAGGGATGATAGCCATTTTAATTTAAAGAGACTGTATTCATACTGCCTCTCAGCAGTGCTTCCTGCTGCTTTTCTTTTCCGACCATCCACTTTTGGAATGGTTTTGTTGGGCTGGTCCCCCTTTGGCTAGTGAGGTCCAGTCCTTAGTCTAACTGCCAGGTTCTTTTTGATTTGCCTCTTTCCTTGTGGCTTTCCCGTTTTGTGACTCCTTGCTTTCACTCATGATGCCTTGACGACACCAAAAGCCTCAATAGTTTCCAAGTCTTTA
The DNA here is from genome assembly GCF_018350155.1 of Leopardus geoffroyi. NCBI lineage: Eukaryota > Metazoa > Chordata > Mammalia > Carnivora > Felidae > Leopardus > Leopardus geoffroyi. The sequence goes on along the minus strand of NC_059334.1, from coordinate 51,635,567 downwards.
CTCAGGCATTCCCTCTGCTTAGGAAGCCTGCCCTGCCGACCTTCTGATTCATTCCTGAAAACTGCAGCTCAGACAATGCCTCCCTCCTAACACCTTGCTTAACCACCCTCAACATTGGAGTTGATCTCTCTGTGCTATGTGCAGCACATTTTACATGCTTCCATCGTCACATGCACCACACTGCCTTATAATTTATGATTTAATCACATGTCTCCCTTTACTCTGGGACTTCCTTATGAACCAAACCCATATGGTTTTTTTTAAATTTAATTTAATTTTTATTTTTTTTTAATGTTTTTATTTATTTTTGAGAGAGAGAGAGAGACAGAGTGTGAGCAGGAGAGGGGCAGAGGAGAGGGGAGAGGGGGAGACACAGAATCTGAAGCAGGCTCCAGGCTGTCAGCACAGAGCCTGATGCGGGGCTTGAACCCATGAACTGTGAGATCATGACCTGAGCTGAAGTTGGAAGCTTAACCGATTGAGCCGCCCAGATGCCCTTATCTTTTTTATTTTAAATAAACTTTAATTTTTACAACAGTTTTGGATTTACAGAAAAATTGCAAAGATAGTACAGAGACTTCCCATACATCCCAGCAGCTGTTTTCTCCTTTTGTTAACATCTTACATTAGGTAAAGTACACTCGTTATAGTGGTTTTGAACCACCATGATACACTCTTAACTAGATCCATATATTAAGATTTCTTTGGTTTTTACCTAATGTCCTTTTTTTTTGTTCTAGGACCAACCACATTACTCGTTGTCTCCTTAGGCTCCTCTTGGCTGTGACGGTTTCTCAGACGTCCCTTGTTTCTGATGACCTTGGCAGTTTTGAGGAGTACTGGTCAGGTATTTTGTTGAACGTCCCTCAGTTGTGATTTGTCTCAGGTTTTTCTCATGAGTTGACTGGTGTCAGGGTGCATATAATCAACACGATTTATCACTGTTATGGCGAGCTTGATTATTTGGCGGAGTTAGTGTTTGTCAGGTTTCTTCACTGTAAAGTTGCCAGCCTTCCAGCCCTTTCCATACTACGCTCTTCGGGAAGAGTTGCCGTGTGCAACCCACACTCGAGGAGGAGGTTCTGCTGAGGATCTATTTGGGATGCTTCTGCACGGCAGATTTGTCTCTTCTCCCCCATTTGCCCAACTGTTCTTATATCATGAATGCTGAGTGCTCAGCTCAGGACTGAGTAAAAATGGTAGTTGCTTAATACATTTTATTGGTTCTGATTTTCTAAGCAACCACGGTAAATCTCTCTCAATATGAGCGTAACAATGCTAATAACTTCAACAATAAGAACACTGAAATAGGCAATGTGGTCTTAGAAGCACTGTTCAATGTGTTTTAGCTCAAGTCGTCATCACACGATCCTGTCAGGATGACACTATTATCACCAAAGAGAATTTGTTTAGCTCATCTAGGGTCACACTGCTAATACGTGGTGGAGACCAGATTCAGATCCACGGTGTTTGATTCCAGAATGCACACTCTTAAAGCAATAAGAGGCTGGAGTGCCTCTTTGGTTTCTGTTCCAGTTACCTTGGACTTGCTGTGTTGAACTGATCCCCTAGGACTACAGGGTTCAATATGCAAATAGTCCCCAGCTGGCAATCCTCCAGCAGCATCTCCTTGTTTATAGCAAATTTTCCTTTAAATCTGTCAGGTCTGCACAGAAATTCTTAAGAAATCGTAAGAGGCCTCTCTTTTGAAGCTTTCTTTGGAGCACTGATCAAGTTCCCCAAATTATGGAGTCCAGACCCCAACACCATACCTTCGAAATGGCCAGAGGGTACTCAGCTGTTATGAACAGGAAGAACTGCCTGGGCTCATGGTCCTTAAAATAGGACACATGGCTCCTCAGGGTCATAGAGGAGATGTAATAAGAAAGTTCCTAGATATTGGAATTTTGGGATAATTTTATAATTTATGCTAAGAATAGGCCAGAGTATTTAACACTGGAACTGTGATAGGAAATCAGGATCTATGGCCAACATTCTAGTTAGGTTATGAGTTGAGGACATATGTATGAGCCTCAAGCATCTCTATTTTCTATGATGCATAAAATCTGAGAGTAATTCCTTTGGGTCTTGAATATCCTGCTTCAAGGCTGAATAAAATGGATGGATTAATGCTTTTGTAGTCTGTCCCTTGTCTGTATTTCAGAGTGAAATTAGCCATTAAAAATGAGGAAAGGAGAAAGTAAAGATAGGAAGCTAAATTTTTTTTTTTAGCAACCAGCTGTTATTCTTTGGTAGCAAGGAATTACGGTAGTTTGTACAATTTATCTTTGTAGAGTTTGTTTATATACTGAGTAATAATACCTCAGAATAGAATCTACTCTGAGCCCAGAGTTTAAGAGAGATATTAACAGTTTATTTTTAACTCCATTTAAAAACAAAATAAACAGCATCTCCCAAAGCATGATCTTGTACTTTGATTTATAGCCATAAGAAATCTAAGAATATTCTAAGTCACAGAATTCCTTTAGACCAAGAATTACAAAGATTTCAAACCATGCAATGAGCCTTTCAGATATCCCTATGGAACAGGCCAATCTGTTTGTCATCAGATTAATGTGCTAAGCTCCCACATGTGCAGGCAGCCAGAATCGGCACAGATGAAAAAAATTATGAAAATCACTTGTTTCACTCATCCTTTAGAGATGATTGATTGGGGAGGCGATATTCTGTAGGCTATGGTATGGGGCCCCATAACCAGTAGCTCTGTCACACCACTCTTGGTAGCTAACATCGCTAAATAATGACCAGGAAGGTATTTTCCCTGTCTTCTTCACCGTTTCACCTGGATGTTCATGATCATTATCTTATCTGCCTGCTTGCAGGATGGTTTTAGGTCATCAGGAAGGGGGCTTCACTTCACTTTTCTTTTTGGCTTAATGGCAGGCACTACTCTGAAAACTTCAGGTGTATTAACTCTTTTCATCCTCGTAACATCCCTGTGATACTATTATTTCCCCCTTTTTATAGATAAAGAAACTGAGGCACAGACAGGTTAAGCAATGTGCCTGAGGCTGCACAGCTAATAAATGATAGAGCTGGAATTTGAAGCCAGGCAATCAAACTTCGAGCCCATGCTCTTAACCAAGATACTAGGCTGCCTTAGCACATTTATCGGCGTAAAATCATAAACTTTGAGGGTTTCCTTAAATCATCTTCCATAAAGACCTCCTCCACTCTATTTTGTGTGCTGGCAAAACAAATTTGGTGAAAACTGCAGCTGCTCTAGTTATTCAAGTACTTCTAGAAGTCTGTGAAGTCTATCCTGTCGGGAAAAAGGAGTGGGGCTGCACATGAACATCTAAACATTTCAGAGGACTACTGTATCCTAAAAATAGTCAGAAACATGGAATAAGATTAAAGTATAAGGATGTTTTTCAGACGGTTAATTTATGAGGGTAAAAAAAGAGGAACAATTGAATGTTGGGAAATCAATTTAATTTTTTTATTTAATTGGAAAATAGGTGTATCATATTTACCATTCATCAGACATAGTTGTAAAAAATATTAGCTTGTTTAAACCTCAACAAAATCCTGTAAAGTGGATATTATTATCACCAGTTTACAGATTTAGTGCCTGAGGCATGGGTGGTCTAGGAAATTCATCCCACAGGATGGAGCCAGGATTTCAGCCCCCCAGGCCGGCTTGGGACCAGCTTTCACTGCTTTGCACCTGAATGCTTGGAGGCCCCTATAATTGTGTTTTTGAAGAATTTTGTATTCTGTTTTTGGTTTGTTTTTTTTTTTTTTTCATTTTTCTTTTTTTTTCTTGCCTTCTTGTGAATTACTTAAATTCAATTTTGATTCATAGATAGTGTTTTTGAGTGCTTCCTTTCGTACAGTTTTTATAGTGATTGCTCTAGCTATTGTCCAAGCTATCCAACATTCAGGGAACTTAGTATAAAAGACACCACAGTCTGTTGGTGTCAACATCCACCAGTTTGACTGAAGTGTAGAAGCCTTACCTCCCTTTACTCTCTCCCACTACACTTGTCTTAAATTCCTTTATATACATTGAGAACCATAGCACACATTGTGATAATTTTTGCTTCAACCCTCAAACATAATCTAGAAAACTTAAAAAGGAAATATTACTGTATTTACCCATATTTTTTATTTTCCTGCATTCTTTCCTTCATCCGGATTTTCAAAGATTCCTTCCCTTATTTTCTTTCTGGTTAGAGAGTCTCCTTTAGTCATTTTTATATAGTTGCTCTGCTGGCAACAGAGATAGTTGCTCTACCTCTGAGAATATCTTCATTTCTCCTTCATTCATGAAGGTTGTTTTTGCTAATGACAAATTTCTGGATTGACTCTTATTGTCATTCAGCATTTGAAAAATGTGGTGCCGCTTCCTTCTGGCCTTCATGGATTCTGATGAGAAGTCTGACTCCTTTGAATTTTTTTTTTTCCCTACAAGCAAAAACAGGCTACTTTTAAGACTTTTTTCTTTGTCTTTGGATTTCAGAAGTGTAACCGTGGTATGCCTTCACATAGATTTCTTTGGGTTCATACTGTTTGGGTTTCTCTCAGCTTCTTGTATCTGTAGGCTTATGTCTTGCCAAATTTGGGAAATGTTCAGCCATGATTTCTTGAAGTACTTTTTCAGCCTGCTCTCTTTCTCCTCTTTTTCTAGACTTCAGAGACATGAATGTTAATCTTTAGTTAGTCTTTCATGTCACAGAGGCTCTAATCATTTTTTTTTTTTTTTCTATTTTCTCTGTCACTTCAGATTGGGTAATTTCTATTTCATTTTCAACTTTCCCGATTCTTCCTCTGTCCTCTCCATTCTGCTATTAAGCCCATCCGCTGAGTTTTTTATTTTATTTAGGATGTGTTTGAGTTCTAAAATTTTCATTTGGTTCTTCTTTATACCTTCTGTTTCTTTTCTGTTACTTCCTATATTTTCATTTGCTTCAAGCATGTTCCTAGGCTCATTGAAGCACTTTTATGATGGGTGCTTTAAAGTCCTTGGCAGATAATTCCAACATTTATGTCATTTTGGCATTGGAACATGTTGTTTTTCTTTTCTTGTTTGATTTGAGATCTTCTCTGTTCTTGGTATGACTGATTTTCCGTTGAAATTTGGACTTGTGTAGTGTTATAAGACTGGATGTTTACTTGTTTATTTATTTACTTATTTATGCATATATGTATGTATGTGTTTATGTGCACAAACAGAGGAGGGACAGAGGGAGAGGGAGAGGGAGAGCATCTTAAGTAGGCTCCGCCTCCAGCATGGAGCCTGAGAAGAGCTCGATCTCATGACCCTGAGATCATGATCTGAGCCGAAATTAAGAGTTGGATGCTTAACTGACTGAGCCACCCAGGCACCCCTGGATCTTATTTAAATAGTTTGTTTTTAGAAGGGGTTTTTTTTTGTTTTGTTTTTTTGTTTTTGTTTTTTTTTTTAATATGGAGCCTCAGGGCTCCAAGCAGGGAAAAACAAAAGCTATAAGTCCTCTTAAAGCCTAACACCATTAGGGGCACTTGGGTGGCTCAGTCAGTTGAGTGTCCAACTTTTGTTTTCAGCTCAGGTCATGATCTCATAGTTTGTGAGTTCAAGCCCACATTGGGCTCTGTGTTGACAGAGTGGAGCCTGCTTGCGATTTGCTGTTTCCCTCTCTCTCTCACTCGCTCTTTCAAAAATAAATAAACATTAAAAAAAAGCCTAGCATCATTATTTCTACTATGTCACTCTGCAAACATTCTATTGGGAAAACAACCTGCAGTGTCTGCCTTAACTCAGTGGAAGGCAAAATCAAACTCCACTTCTAGATGAAGGGAGTGGCAAAGTCAATTGCAAAAGGGCATGCACAAAGGGAGGGAGGGCTATGTCCATCTTTGAAAACAATCTGTCACGTTAACAGCTATTTTGCCTTATGGAATTACAGATTACTCTTATTTCATCAATTATTTTTTTTCTATGGTTTGCTAGTTTTCTATATAGGACAGTGCTTCCTTTAGTAGCAGAAAAATGTGTCATAAATAGCCAAAAAAAGTCATGTACTTGTCAAATTATACTGTGTCAGGTGATCTACAAATGGAATTCAACAACTGTGATCTTTGCTCTTTGAAATTGTAAAATGTTGAAAGGTTGTGTCTGGGATGATTTCCAACCCTTGAAAGTGATGATCTGCAACGTGTGTCTTTTAGTCCTGATCCTCCTGCTTCAAGCCTGAGATAGGGGCCACTCTGTACCTATCACCCTTGCCTTTACATAGCCTCAGGCAAAGGATAACCCTCGCAGCCTTTGCACCTGCTGGGCTGTAGGCCCTTGGAAGATGCCAGATTTCTCCAAGCATTGCCCCCTCCGCATTCCTCCATACATCTTATTGGCACAGGTAGGAAACACACCTCTGTCACCATGTAACTACCATGTCCATGCACATAGCAGCAACTCTCTTTTCCCGGATATGCTCTGAGGGAGGACAAAGACATAGGAGGGATTCTCCAGCCTCTCCTTAGGGGTACATTAGGGCTCTCCATGGGGATCAGAAACTCCTTGAGGGCAGAGGTTGATTACACACAACCGTGGGTGTTAGAACATGTATGTTGAATTGGATTTTAAATGCTAGGATGAAAATCCACTACTTTAAGTAGATTCCTTCTTTTTGAAGGAAAGAATTGGGAGACCTTATTTTCCTCATCTTGAATAATTATGGCAGCTTGTGCTAATGTAGCACCATACAGTTTTCACCTCGCTTTTCCTCCTCACATAACTTTCAGTGTCTTGCATAAAATGGGATTAATGATACCTACGTTGGAATGTTGGGAGTTAGATAACAACTACCGGTTTAGGTACATACTAAGGATTTTTGTTTTTTAGAATTAAAGGTGATAATAAATGTGAAAGGAGTATTTTAAATTTTGTAGTATTCAGGGCGCTCAGCTCAGGTCATGATCTCATGGATGGTGAGATGGGGCCCTGCTTCAGGCTCTGCGCTGACAACATGGAGCCTGCTTGGGATCGCTCTCTCTCTCCCTCTCTCTGCCCCTCCCCTGTTCACTTGCTCTCAAAATAAATAAATACACATTAAAAAATTATTTAAAAATTTTTATAAGATTCAAATATTAACTATTAGTATTCTTATTCCTTTGAGGCACAGTGAATACCATTTCCTTTTCTTTCTTTCTTTTTTTCATTCTAAAATGAAGGAACTTAGATTTGCGGAAGCTAAACAATTTGCCAGTTTGTTAAATGGTGGACTTTGGCTTTGACCTACATCTTGTGGCTCCTATTTCAGTGATCTTCCAAAGGCTGTCATTTCAATCTGGGGTCAGCCAACTGCAGCCCATGGGTTAAGTCCCCACTGCCTGTTTTGTAATGGAACACAATCTGCTCCCGTGTTTTGGGATTATCTGTGTCTGCTTTCACACTACAATGGTGGAGTTGAGTGGTTGCAACAGAGCCTAGGCTGGCCTAAAATATTTATTATTTGACATTTTACAGAAAAGGTTTGCTGCCTCCAACTTTTATTGTTGTCCCAAATATTATAGAACCAGTGCCCACAAAGAATGATATTCTGGAGTTCTTGAATAACGTCAGCTGGTGCCCTCTTCAGCTCTTCACTCCCAGCTAAGTCAAGGTGAGCAAGTGGGGCTCTTAATTTTCCTCCCTAGGAGAAGTTTGGAAGCACTTATTCTTAGGAATCCCTCTGACCCTAGCTTCACTAAACATCAACACAGGAAGGAAGGCAACTTAGAAACAAGTTGCTCAGTATCCTCACATGAAGGAGGAGAAAACCAAGACCCACCAAAGGGAAGCAATTCCCCTTAAGTTAGGAAGTGGTTGGCAGTTCGATAAGAGCCCAAGTATCCTGACTTCTAGTGATTCTACTACACTGAAAACTGAATTAGACTGAATTATAGTTCCCCACCTATGGATTGCAGGTGTGAATTTCCATCCAGGTATTTTGAGCTCTTTCTGAAAAGGCCACAGACAGATTAAATGAATCACAAGACACTAGCCAGAAAGTTCACACTAGGATCTGGAGCTCTTGAGCCTAAATATATAGACCAATCATCTCCTTGTTTTGCTAAGAAAAATTACAGAACAGCTTGCACTATTCATTGGTCTGTTTTTGACCTTGATTTCCCTCATCTCCTAATTTCCTCATGGATAAACATAGTGTAGATGTTACTGTCTGACCCAAAGTCATGGAGAGCTCAGGAGATCAGACCAAGCCTATGACAGCTGTTGAAATAGCATGAGTGAGTTCACAGAGGGAGGAGTTCTTTCATGAAGGATACACTACGTTCCTACTCTGGTTGCCGAGTTTCTTTGTGTTGTCTCTGGGTGAAGATCAAAGATTTTAAATTTACTGATTCATCAATTATGTGGAGTTTGTACAGTTTTATAAGTGAAAAAAAATGTCTTGTGTTAGGGGGAACCTAGGCCTGCTCATTGTATTGATGGTGTTTTAGGCCTAGTTCAACAGCATAAAGAGCTTTGTCCCTTAAGGTAATTAAACTCAGCAAGGCTCTCAACTGGAAACTGTCTGGAACCCAGAAGGGCCAATACGAAGGGAGGTAAGGTAGCTGGAAAGGTCATGGCAAGGACATAGCTAGGGGATAATATCATTGGATAGGCCATTTAAAAACAACAAAAACAGGGGCACTTGAGGGACTCAGTCGATTAAGCGTCCAACTCTTGATCTCAGCTGAGGTCATGATCTCACAGTTTGTGAGTTCAAGCCCCACTGGGCTCCCTGCTGTCAACACAGAGCCTGCTTTGGATCCTTTGTCTTCCTCTCTCTCTGCCCCTCCTGGCTCATGCACTTGCACTCTTTCTCTCACACAAAATAAATAAATAAACTTTAAAGAGATTTGAAACAATGACAACAACAACAATGACTTTTGGATCTAAACTTTGTGTGACATTGATGATAACTCTCAGGACTGGGCATGGAGCTTATTTTCTGTCTGCCTACCATCCCTTCCGTTGTTCTAGAAGTAGTGCTTCCTTCCTTTAGGGAGCTCACCCTTCTCACTTCATGTGGCCCGAATGGGGTTTTCCACCGCAGGGCTCTTTACCTTTGATCAGATGTAGTCAGATGATCTAAATGAGGCCAATTGGGTTATCTCTCCCAGCAATTTACATCCTGAACACAGAGACTCAGGTAAGAATGCTCACTCTACTATGGAAGTACCCAAATCTGCCCTGGGCCAAGGCTTTGGTTTTGGTTTTGTCTCTTTAGTTTTTTGAGCTCACTCAGTATCATTCCAATGTTTTTTTTTTTTTTTAATTTTTTATTTTTTGCTTAAGTTAGTTTTCTGTTTTTATTGCTTATGGGATATTTAAATGATACCAAGGAACAAAAAATAAATGGGCCTAATATACATTATCTTATATATTTAACAAAACACTATCTATTATTATATATGTAGGTTAGGTTACATTATTCTGTTGCATGCATAAAGAAATTAAAATTAGAACTTAGGTACACTGTCAAGGTTTATGCTGGTAATAAGGGAAAGAGCTAAGGTTGGGGCTCAGGATTGTCAGATCCTGAATCCATGACATTGTAGGGTCCATGAGTGCAGGGTGCAGCCCACGGAAGGCACTGGAAGCTGGGTCTCTGGAAGCATCCAGGAGAGTTGCAGGGAAGCCAGCTGCTCTGCAAGGAACAGCCTAACATCAATCCTGCCCCTCCCCCACCCTCTTTGATTTCCTGGAAGCAGTCAAATTTTACCTGAAAGGGTTCAGCCTTGTTTTACAGAAACATCGTTTAAAAAAAAAAAATTTACAGGCAAGGAAACAGAGCTTCAGGGATGTCAAATGAATGTTGACACTTACAAGGTCACAGAGCAAGTTAGTGCCAGATCAGGGATCAAACCCAGGGCTTCCTGACTCTTGGGGTAGCACCCTTTCCAGTTCTCCCCATAGCTCTTACCTACTTGATTACTCTGGAACTGATGCCATGTTATCCTTTCCCAAAACAGTGGAGTGGAGTTGCACCAGATACGCATTTAACTTTTGTGAATTTAAGTGTTTGAACACTTGGCAAAGAGAGGAGACAGGAATAGAGAAAGAGCAAATTTCAATATCTCAAGTGGTTCCATCTGTCAGTCTGGATTATGGGCCAAACGAGAAATGAGATGGGTGAGTATGATGATCATTCAGTAGGTTTCATGTCCCATGCATCTCCCATAGTGTGAGCATCTAACCATGTATAAAATACATGGCCATGTATGTATGTCTTCTTTTATTCAACATGGACTCTGAAACACAGTCCACCTATTTAGACTGACTTCTCTCCCTCCCTAACTGTAGCTGTCTGTACAATATTGGTGGATAAAACTGACTCTGGTGGACTTCCTGACAGCTGGTGTTACAATTTATAGACAAAGACATTTTCAAGAATAATTTGGACTGTAGCTATTATTTGCTTAATGTACTGACTTAAGAATTTCAGCCCCATGGAAGGTGCAGTTCCACGCCTTACCACAGTGGAGGCAGCTGAATATGAAAAGCTTCAGGACATGGGCTCTGGTGTCAGAAAGATTTACATTCATATACTAGGATTCTGAGCAATCCTTTATGTCCTCAGATTATAGGGAAAAAATTGACGTAAAGTGTTTAGCATACTTCTGTCTACATCAAGTGCCTAAGTGCTCTCTATTAATATGATTATTATAATGAAGCTGTTCAAAGAAATTTTGTAATGTTAGCTAAATATAGTAAAGAAGAGGGCTGGGACTTCTGACCTTTAGTTCATGTCCTTTATGTTTACCTTTATGTATATTCATAAAGTGAGAAAATTAGACCAAAGATTCTCCTCAAAGATCTACATCTCTAATCATGGCAATATAGATAGCCTCAAATTTGTTTCAGTTTTTTGTTGCCTTACTATTTGGATAGCAAACCATCCCAAATCTTAGTGGCTTAAAAATACAAATAGATCTAGTTTGCAAGTCTGCGGGTCAGCAAGGCAGGTCTGGACTCCTATGGGCTCATTTCGTGTGTATGATGAGCTGTGGGATGGACAAGCATCTCTGCTGATCTTGAACAGACTTTTAACACGTGTGTGGATCTGCTGGTTGTAGGCAGGTCTAGGACAGTCTTGGCTAGTACAACGGAACTCTCCTTAGCTACGGTTCGTTAATCTGGTGGTGGCAGGGTTCCAGGAAAGAGAGGGGAAGGCACACATACCTCTTGAGACTCAGTCTCAGGACTAGCACAACGTCACTTTCTCCATATTCTATTAGCCCAAGCAAGTCACGGGACTGGCCCAGATTCAAGGGGGTGAAAAAAGAGGTTCATCATTTTGATAGGATGAGCTTCAAAGTTGTATTTTCAAAAAGCATGGGTACAATAAGGAATATAATTGGGACTATTTTTTAAATCAACTTTTCATAACTTCAGATGTCTTAGTATCTGTCAGTGGGCTCTGATGTGTCCTACAGACAATATTTTTGTCTTCCTGGGAGAGAATTCAGGGTTTCCAGCAGCGTGATGGTGACTGACACATGTAGGCCACCAGGTTTCCCTCAGTCAATTTTCCCCCCAAGCAGAATTCCTGGGGTTGAGACAAAGTTTCTATCAGAGAGTCCTGTCAGAACTTGACCTGGAGAGGCAAATATTTGTTTCAGATTTGGAATAAAAGTCCTCCTATTTATTCATAGAATCATGACCATCTGCACATGGCCTAAATTTGCAAATGCATTTGTCAGTTAGGATTGTATAAAAAGGCAATTATTGCCCAAAATAATGACAGACTGATCATTATTCTCCCTCATGATCTTCAGAAGAGGGGAACATAGGCAAACATATGGTATAGAATACTACTTCCAATACTACTATATAATTTTTGTCCTTTGTTTAGCCACGGTAGAGGTGGTGGTGGTGGTATGTGTGAAAAATAAATTCAGAATGTCCTGAAAATGTTCTCTAAACAGAACAGTGGCTTCTTCTCATCAGATGTCAGCCAAGAGGTCTGTGATGTTCGTGTGGCTACCATTGCCGATAGTACAGGTTCTGGTGTTAGTCGATGATGATGAGGGGGCTACTAGCTTTCGAGTTCAAGAATAGAGTGTGACCCCCTGATGCCATGTGACAGATTGCAGAGGGCATGACAAATACAAATATGAATAGTTTCATTAATTGCTCAAAGAAGTAGAAAATGCAGAGTCTGTAATCGTGTTCTTTTAATTACAGTACATACACAGACTGTGCATAGATCATTACTATTCAGTTTGATAAAGTTTCTTTGCATGAACACAATTACACAATTAGTACTTACACCAAGAAATGAAAAGTATTACAAGGACCACTGAAGCCTCTCTCATCCCCTCGTAGGCACTACCGCTCCTCAAAAGTACCACCCTATTGTTTTCTAACAGCACAATTGGTTTTGTCAGTTTTTCTGCTTTAAATAGATGGAATAATACAGATTTTTATCACCTAGTTCCTTTTCTTCAACATAATGATTCTGAGGTTCATCCAAATTGTTGCATCTATCAGTAATTCTTTCCTTTTAATATTCCATTGTATATGAATCATCATGATTTGTTTTCCCATTCATTTGTTGACGAACTTTTGGGTTGTTTCCAGGTTTGGGCTATTATAATTAAGCTATGATGAATATTTTCTGCGCAAGCCTATATAGGAACATACATACATATGCTTTTCTTGAATCAATTCCTGGAAGTGGAATGGTTGGATATTATGGTAGGTATACATGTAACATTTTAACAAATGGCAAATTTAGGTAATAACCTTCTTTTCATCCCCACTATGGGTGATTTCTGTTCTCTATTTTTTTTTAAGTTTATTTATTTATTTATTTTGAGAGAGAGAGATGGCAAGCTCAAGAGGGAGAGGAATGGGGGGGGAGGGAGAGGGAGAGAGAATCCTAAGCAGGCTCCACATCATCAGTGCAGAGCCAGACCTGGGGCTCGAACCCACTATCCTTGAGATCATGACCTGAGCTGAAATCAAGAGTTGGACACTTAAATGACTGAGCTATCCAGGTGCCCCTTTGTTCTCTCTTTTATTTCTTGATCAGTCTAGCTGGGGTTTCTCCATATTACTGATATTTTCAAAAAGGCAACCTTTGACTTGTAAATGTTTTGTTAGCTATCCATTTTTTTTTTCATTAAATTCTGCTTGATTTTCTCCTTTCTTCTACTTACTTTGGGATTACTTTGCTCTTTTTCTAGCTTATTTTTAAGGTAGAACATTATGTCATGGTATTTAGATATTTTGTCTTTTCAAATTCAGGCACTTAGAGCTATAAATTGCCCTGTAAGCACCACTCTAACTTCATCTTTCACATTTTGATGTATTGTATGTGATGGCTAATTTTACATATCAGCTTGGCTTGACTTCAGTGTATAGTTGTTTGGTCAAATGCTAGACTAGTTGTTACTGTGAAGGTATTTGTAGATGGATATAGTTAACATTTGTAATCAGCAGACTTAAGGAAAGCAAATTACCTTTTGAGTGGGTTTCACCCAGTTAGTGGAAAGCCTTCATAGCAAAAGCCGAGGTTTCTCAAAGAAGGAATTCTTCCTGAAGACTACCCTGACTGAATTTCTAGCTGGCTGCCCTGTTTGCAGATTTCAGACTCAAAAGACTGCAACGTCAACTCTTACCTCGAATCTCTAACCTGCTGGCCTGCCCTACAACATACTTTAAAATTTCCCTGTGATTTCGTCTTTCACTCACAAATTACTTAGAAATATATTGGCCCCAGGGGAAAAAAAAAAAAGAAATATATTGGTTAAACTCTATGTAGAGTTTTCCTAGATATATTATTTTATTGACTTTTAAATCAAATTCTATTGTGATCAGAGGATACCCTTTGTATGATTTCAGTACTATAAAATGATTGTGACTTGCTTGATGACTCAGTGTGTGGTCTCTCTTGGTGAATGTACCATGTGAACTTGAAAAAATATATATTCCACACTTGTTGGGTGTCATGTTCTATGAATGTCAATTAAACTGAAGTGTTTAAAGGTACTGTTCAGGTCTCTATGCCCCTGCTAACATTTTAAAGGCTAGTTGGTCTAGCAATTATTGAAAAATGGATGTTAAAATCTTCTTTTCTAATCATACAGAGGTCTCTCTCTTCCTTTAATTCTTCAACTTTTGATTCTTATCGTTTGAGGTGCCATCATTAGGTGAATATACACTTTATTTTATTATTTTATTTTATTTCTAAATGTTTATTTATTTTTGAGAGAGAGAGAGAGAAAGAGAGAGCAGTGGGGGGGGGGGCAGAGAGAGAGGGAGACAGAGGATCCAAAGCAGGCTCTGTGTTGAGAGTGCAGAGCCTAATGTGGGGCTTGCACTCAGGAACCCTGAGATCATGACCTGAGCTGAAGTCAGATGCTTAATTTACTGAGCCACCCAGATGGCCCAGGTAAATATACATTTTAAGTTATTATGTCTTCTTGATGAAATGATCTCTTTCATAATTATGACTGTCCATCTCACTGTTCATCATTATGAAATGTCCTTTTTGTCTTAAAGTTCATTAATTTTTATAATCGAAACCTTTTCTTCTGATATAAAAATATTAAATGATAGTCATTCCAGTGCTTCTGGAATTCATTCTAATGCTTCTTGTTTGCATGGTATATCTTTGTCCTCTTTCCCTCCCATTTCCTTTGAAACTATCTTTGCCTTTATATGTAAAATTTATCACTTTAAGGCAGCTTATGGTTGGGTCTTGCTTTTTAAAAATCTACACTATTAATTTTTGCCTTTTAATTAGAGTGTTTTCTTTAGGCCTGTAACATTTAATGTAATTATTGATACGGTTAGATTTAAGACTACCATTTTATTTAACTTCTGTTTAACTTTGGCTTTTGTTCCTTTTTTCTTTCTTTCCTGCCTTTTTTAGATTTTTGGATATTTTTTAGCATTCCATTTTAATTTACCTATTGCCTGTTTGCCTATATTCTTTGTAGTGGTTGCTCTAAAGATTACACTATACAGATCCAATTTCTCACTGTCTGTTTAGATTTAATACCATACCACTTCAGGTAAAATGTAGAATTCTTACAACCGTACATGTAAATGTGCTTCCTCTCATTACCCTTTATGTTAGAGGTGTCATATGAATTTCTTTTTTTTTTTTTTTTAATTTTTTTTTTTTTAACGTTTATTTATTTTTGAGACAGAGAGAGACAGAGCATGAACGGGGGAGGGGCAGAGAGAGAGGGAGACACAGAATCGGAAACAGGCTCCAGGCTCTGAGCCATCAGCCCAGAGCCCGACGCGGGGCTCGAACTCACGGACCACGAGATCATGACCTGAGCTGAAGTCAGACGCCTAACCGACTGTGCCACCCAGGCGCCCCATGAATTTCTTTTACAATTATTGACATCTCTCTCTTTTTTTAATTGTTTAATGTTTACTTATTTTTGAGAGAGACAGACAGAGCACCAGCAGGGGAGGGGCAGAGAGAGAGAGAGAGAGACAGAATCCAAAGCAGGCTCCAGGCTCTGAGCTGTCAGCACAGAGCTTGATGCAGGGCTTGAACCCACCAAGGGTGAGATCATGACCTGAGCCCAAGTCAGACACTTAACCAACTGAGTCACCCAGGCGGCCCTACAATTATTGACATCTCTTGAGATAATGTTATAATTTTTGCTTTCATTGGTTATACATATTTTAAAGAGCTTAAGAGGTAAAGTAGGTTTTTACATATGCAAGATATTTATATTCTCTTGCTCTTCCTTCATTCCTGAAGGTTTAACTTGTCCTTCCTTTGGCATCATTTCCCTTCGACCTGATTATCCTCTAGCAATTATTTCAGAGTGGGTCTGTTGGCGACAAATATTCTGTGTTTTCCTAAATGATAACATTTAGTTTCGCCTTCCTTCCTGAATGGTATTTTCACTAGATAGAAAATTCTGGACTGAGCTCTTTTCTTTCAGCACTTCAAAGGTGAGTTCTACTGTCTTCTGGCCTCTGATAAGAGTTCTGTAGTCATTCAAATGGCCCTTCCACCTGTAGTGGATTGCTCTTTGGCTAGCTCTTATGAGATTTTCGTGTGTATGGTGTTCTGCTGTTTAATTTTGATGTGTTCAATTGCAATTTTCTTTGAGTTTATTCTACATGGGGTTCACTGAACTTTTTTAATCTGTGAATTTATTCCTTTCACCAAATTTGGCATGTTTGGGGACATTAGTTATTAAAATATTTTTTCTACCTGGATCTTTTTTCCTCTCTCTCTAGGACTCCAGTGATATATGTGTCAGACCCGAAGATATTGGGCCATAAAATTTTTTAAATCTGTTGTTAATTTTTTAAATCTTTTTTCTCTGTTGTTCAGATTCCATAATTTCTATTTCTCTATATTTAAGCTCACTGACTTTTTTTGTCTTTCATCTCCATTCAGCTATTGGATGATCTAGTGAATTTTTAGTTTCAGATATAGTTTCCACTTCTAAAATTCTCTTGTGGGTTTTTTTTTCATAGTTTCTATTTCTCTGATTTTTGAAAACTGTTATCTTTTCACTCATTTCCACACATTTCTGCTAGTTATAATAGCTGGTTTTACATCTTTGGTGATTCTAACATCTGGGCCATCTTGTGGTTGGCATTTACTGAGAATCTTCCAATGAGAATTAGTCACATTTTGTATTGTCCTTTAGTTAGTAATTTTGGAACCGTTTGGGTTCAGACCAGAAGTGTCTTTCCTTCTGTGGGATGTGTTTCTAATTTCAGTTCTCAAAGCCTTTGCTATGCTGCTTTGATTTGCCCTACGAATGCATAACTTATGGTTGAGTCCAAGTTTGGGACAGGTTCATATTGCAGAGTTAGGGAATCTCCTGTTAGCTCTCTCCTCTCCAGGACTACCCCACCCTCTCCAGCCTACTACATTCCTATTTCTGGTGGCTAGAAAGGACAGCATTTCTATCAGAGATTTTTCCACCAATGCCACTCATGTACAAAGCAGTTCAGTGATTTCATTCTGCCTTGAGTGAACAGCCATGAAAGAAAAGGAAAAAAAGGAAAATTCACCTTTGCATAGGTCACTTCTTCCAGTTTGGGCTCCTGTCCACAATTTACCTTCTTTTGTTTACTTTTAAGGTACTTAGGTAAGTGATTTTAGTTAGTTTAGGTTTTAGGGTTTTTTTTTTATTTGTTTGTTTTTGTTTTTCTGTTTTTTTGCCTGACTACTCTCTTTTCCTTTGCCCCAAGAACCACATGTCTCAAATATAGTCTACTCCTTAAGCCTAATACCAGAAAGAGCAGAAGAGGAACAAAGCCATAGTTGACCCACAACTGTAATTAATGCTAATTGTTGCAAGCCACTGAGATCATGAAATTATTAATTAATACAGGGCATCTTCTGGAAAGATACTGTTCGTGGGTTTGAAGAATTCACCTTAGTAGGGTCTGGATTTTCCTCCCGCAGACTTCAAAAATCTGACAGTAAGCATACACTGAACATGGATCCATTGCTTAGGGCAGACTTATAAACTCATAAGGCTGATGTATAAGACCAGACTGTCATTTCATTAATTTATTTTGAAAATATAATAGGTAAGTACTGAAATACTTAAACCTACATGGATAGCTCTTTATTTCTTAACCAGAAAGTGCACAGGGGAAACCAAGTCATAATTGGAGGGTTGCTTAGTAATTATTATAGGAGAGGCTGAATAATAGCCCCTAATGTGCCTAAATTCTAATTCCTAAACCTGTATTACTTTATATGGCAAAAGGGACTTTCAGATGTGGCTACATTAAAGATCTCGAGATGGAGAGGTTTGCAGGCATAAATGATCCAGGTGGGCCTGATGTAATTCCGTGGGTCCTTATAAAGTGGAGGCAGGAGATTGGGTAGAAGAAGGTATTGTGACAATAGAAACAAAGACCAGAGTGGTGTGGTCACAAGCCAAGGCATCTGACATCCATCAGAAGCTGGAAGAGGAAAAGTAGGGACTCCCCTGCTGGGAGGCTCCAGAAGAAACTAGCCCAGCTGATGCTTTGATTTTAGCTTCATTTCAGACTCCCGAGCTCCAGAATTATAAGAGAAGCAACTTGTGTTGTTGTAAATTACTTAGTTTGTGGAAATTTGTTATATCAGTGATGGAAAACCAGTACACATGGGATCAAGAAAAAGGGTCAGAGGAGTCAAGTAGTTAATGGAATTAGCCTAAAATGGTTTGATTTCTCCACATAACAATAGGAATGAATAATTAAAGTCTAGCGAACAGAACTTCATGAGGTGTCGGTGTGCACTATGATTTGATGACCCTGAGATCAAGACCTGAGCTCAGATCAACAGTTGGACACTTAACCAAGTGGGCCACCCAGGTGCCCCTGACTTTCTAAAGTCTTTTTTTTTTTTTTTTCAACATTTATTTATTTTTGGGACAGAGAGAGACAGAGCATGAACGGGGGAGGGGCAGAGAGAGAGGGAGACACAGAATCGGAAACAGGCTCCAGGCTCTGAGCCATCAGCCCAGAGCCCGACGCGGGGCTCGAACTCATGGACCGCGAGATCCGACGCTTAACCGACTGCGCCACCCAGGCGCCCCTCTAAAGTCTTTTAAATGCTATGTTGACTGACCTATTCATTCATAATTGTCACAATCTTACTTTGGATATTTATTACATTCATGTAGGTCTCAGATATGCTGCATTTTTATGAGACCAACTCTATTTTGTAGGCTTGATTTTTGCATACTTGGATCGATTTCATTCTCAGAGATCAAACTAATTCCCATTATTACCAAGTGATATGTCAGAGCCTCATCCTGGACTCTAAACACCAAGTCTACTTATCAAGAAAGAGGTTCATATCCAAACAAATCATTTCTTGAATTGTAATATCACTCCTCGATCGTGTAAAACAGAAAACTTGTTACCTAACAGCTGCCTGATGATCATGTAGGATAAGGCAGCAGTAAATGTTTATTTGGATAAATCTTTAGATCACCCCCTGCCCTCTAATTTTTTGTTGTTACAATGTAATAAATTTCACAGTAAGAGAAAAACTAAACTTTGCTGATATTTCTTAGTTTTGCCTTTATAATTAATTACTTGCAACATCTTTAAGTGAGGAAAAATTACAACAAAAACTTCCAGTGTGTAATGTTATATATTACAACTCACTAGGTATGCTTCATGGAGTATAAGAAATAGTATGAAACATAAATTCATAAGAAAATTTACAGGAATAAATGATAAAATAATTAAACTGAATAACCACACAATGCCAAAGCTCTGTAACGTGTTTGTGTGTGCAGAGGTGCATTAGCAATCCAGATCCAAAAGGAAGATTTCATTTCTTCATGTTAATGCTAAAATCCTTATATTTGCACATCTTCTGAAGTACAATTGTGTTCTGTTCAAAATATATTTGCATTTTAAAAGCCTTCCCCCCCCCCCCCCAAAAGAGTGAGAAAGAAAGTCCCTTTAAGCAGAGGGCTTTTAAGATTGCTAAAACTGCAAGGAAAGAAACGTTAAGACCTTTCCTGGGATGGTAAAGAGGATTCTTGGAAGAAGGTAAAGTACTAAGTGATATCTTTTAAGTAATAACTCCTGATTATAGGTAGCAGTCTCAAAGGGGGGAGATTGGCAAAGAGGACCTAAAAAACAGACACTTGGTCTCGAAAGGGATAATTGCAATCGGCTCAGTCAGGAAGCAAACCAAAACAGGATGGGAAACAGAGACAGACAGTGCAGCCTGAAGTCAAGTTCTGAGGCCAGGATCATGGAGAGCACCTGGGGATTCAGAGGGAGAAGCCCTAAGGCAGGTGCAGTGGATTGGTTTGGGGGAAGGTTCTGGGGCTGGCCTAGAGGAGTCAAAACGATAACAAGATGAGATTTAGAACTGGTACCTTGTCTGTTGCTGAGACAGATGGTGCTTGCAGGCCATAGTGGCCCCACTAGGGATTCTTGGTCCGAGGTGATGAACTCCCGAGGAATCTATGGATAGACTAGGAAATATGCAAGTTCCTGAAATTGTTTATGAAACGTGTGCATGTGTTTGTGGATTTTTCCGGGGGTGGATGTCCCATAATTGACATCAAATTCTCACAGGAGTCATGGCCTTCAAAACGCTCAGACTGCCAACTTGCGGCTCAGAAGTTACAAACGGGTGGCTTGTGGATTTGCTTGCTATTGCATTGTGGCTGCAGAGCATGTGAAGAGGCCTGTGATGAAGGCTGGTCTGAGGTTTAGTCCCAAAGCAGCCAGCTTATCACCGACTTTAAAATAAGTGCAATCTGAGCCTTTAGGTAACCACATACCCCTAGCAAGCATTTGAGTTGTAATGCTGAGTGCTGTGCCATTTCCACTCAGTGAACCAGTGTAAGGCTGGTGGTACAGGAACAATCAGAGGGGCTGGTGAAAATTACAGATCTGTGGGGACGTCTTGGGGGTACTTGGGAATCTGTAATGTTATTGAGTCCTCTATGACATCACTACTCAAAGGGGGAAGAATAGCAACAATGATATCACTTCAGAGGCTGTAAAAAATAGAGAATCCATGACCCTCTTCTTCTCCCCTCCCCCCACCCCCCACTGAGTCAGAATTTGCATTTTAACTACATCCTTAGGTGTTTTATGTGCACGTTAAAGACTGGGAAGTATTGCAGCAAATTTTAGGAACTACTAGCCTAAAAGTTTACTCTCACTCCTCACTGATATGAAGGGAACTCTACGTTTATTTATTTTTGGGACAGAGAGAGACAGAGCATGAACGGGGGAGGGGCAGAGAGAGAGGGAGACACAGAATCGGAAACAGGCTCCAGGCTCTGAGCCATCAGCCCAGAGCCCGACGCAGGGCTCGAACTCACAGACCGCTAGATCGTGACCTGGCTGAAGTCGGACGCTTAACCGACTGCGCCACCCAGGCGCCCCAAGAAGGGAACTCTAAATAGGATAATGAGAATATTTTGTTAGATATGGGTAGTTATTTTAAAGCATCTTATATTTTTACATTTGATTATTTAAAAAAAATAAGTTATATTATAATTGATGAGGTTTTGGGGGGATCATGGGGTTTGTGGGGTCTAGAGCAGACGACCAAGAAAGAATTCTTGAAGACGTCTTTAGTGCAGAAATGTGGATTTATTAAAGCACGGGGACAGGACCCGTGGGCAGGAAGAGCTGCCCTGGGACCATGAGGAGGGACTGGTTATATACTGTGGGGTTGGGGGAGCTAAAGCCCAGGGGAAGTTTCCAGTGAGATTTTCATATGCTAAAAAAGACTCCTAGGATAGTGGAGGCCTTGCTATTGTCAAGCTAAGGTGGTTTTTCCCTCTAGCAAAGCATTAAGACAAGGAGTTCCTGGAGAAACGGTTTACTCTGACAGAGTCAAGTATTTGTCAGTGGGCTGCAGATTATGAGGAAATTTAGTTCTATCCTCCATTTCCTCCTGCCTTTGTTTCCCACATCAGTTTGGAGGGGTGATGGAGACTTAGGTCCTGCAGGACTATGATCTCTATCAGTTAACCATTTGTTTTTCCTTTTTCTTTGTTCTTGGGCAGCCAGGAGTGCCAAGGAATATCACACATATCCCACCTGGTGGGGCTGGGGGGAGTTGCATCCTGTCAGCTTGCCTTATGCTCCCTCATCAATAATTTTTTAATAAAGTAACATTATGTATTAGTTAATGCCCTCCCAGGAGACGAAAATACACATTGCAATATTATGAGAAGCAAGCCAGAAAAAAGGGGGACCATTTAGGTAAAGATCGAGCTTCCTCCTATAAGAGCTGTGTTAATCTCTTTACAAATGTGCTTTCCATTTCACTTGATTCTTTTAGAAGCGGCAACTTGAACTTTCCAAACCCAGAGCTCTGTGTAGCAACCGGTCATAGGGGGCTTTTCTCATCAGACTGGGAGATCAGAAGACTGTACAACTCTCCTCAGGGCATTAAGGGGGAGCGGATGTTCTGCAACTACCAGTTCAAAGAAGAAACAAAACTAAAGCAAGTACATTTCAGCATGGGCTCACACTAACCCAGATTTTACTGAGGTCTTTTGTTTTTGTCTTTGTTGTTTGTTTTTTTGGTCTCCAGCCCCAGTCCAAGGGCATCTCAGCACTATGGTTCCTCTTTTCCATATGCCTAGAAGAGAAAACTCACAAGAATATGGTGCCCGTGTTTTTCTTTCTCCACCCTCTTCTAATCAGAATGTGATTAACTGGTTCAATGATCAGTCAAGAAGCTGCAGGTTTTTCCCCTCTCCTCTAATCCTCTTTGCTTCCTCACCGGTTATGAGTGAGCTGCTAATATTAAACAAAGTGATTTAACCATCCTCTGCGTTTTATAATCTCTACCTTTTTTTTTTCCTGTAGCAGATTTAATGCCGCTTCTTAGTAGAGACCTGGTCCTGTTCTGAACATTTGGAAGAAACAGTTTTTAAATATAACCTACCACAGCGATTCCTACACAGATGCTCATCCAAGCTGCTCAGTAACCCAGACAATACCACAGTCACCACACCCACGTGCTCTAGAAAGTTTCCAACCAAAAGAAAAAAAAAAAACAACAACAACAAAAAACATCATTACTTAGCCCTGAAAGTCAGCACCTGAAAACAACAAATTAATTGGAAATTGGACACAGGTGTTTACAAAGAGGTTCGCATGCTTCCTAATTAATTTTAAAATTTTGTCTTACTCAAAAAAATGTACATGTTGGTAACTGGTACGGCCCCCAGGGATGTTCATGTCCTAACCCCCAGAACCGGTGCATATATTACTTTATTTGGCCACACACACACACGACTTTACCTGTGAAATTAAGTTAAGGGTCTTGAGCTGGGAAGATGGTTTTGGGTTATCCAGGTGGGCCCAATGTAATCACAAAGATCCTTATAAGAGTGGGAGCAGGAAGCCGGAAGTTGGTGGTAGGTTTGCAGATGGAAGCGGGTGCGTGGGTTGGAGCGTCGCGAGGAAGCCGCCTCGAGCCACGGAATACGGGAGACCTTTGGCAGCCGAAAAGTCAAAGAAACATCCTTCCGGAGAGCTTCCAGGAGGAACCAGCCCTGCCAACCTCGCGATTTTAGCCCGGAGAGACTGATTTTGGACTTCTTCCCTCCAGAACCGTAAGAGAACGAGTTTATGTTGTTTTAATCCGCTAAGGTTGTGGTACTGTAGCGCCGGGTCGGGACGTGGAGGCTTTTCCTCCCAGGAAGCAGCTTTATGCGCGGCTAGCGTGCATTCTGGGGGCTGAGACCTGAAAGGCTGAGGCCCAGAGGTAGCGGTGTGGGGAGGTTGCCTTTTCCACAATTTCTTGTTCCTTTGTCTTTTCTGTCCGGTAATTTCCAGTCTGAAAGGGCCGTCTGTGTTCCAGAGTCGTCAGCCATGTCGCGCACGCACACGTACCCGGGTTGCCTTCCCTGGTGTTGATGTTTTCACCCCATTTCTTGAAGGGGGGGTGGGCTCTACCACTTAATTTTTTTGGAGCAGCAACAAGAAAACTACGGTTACATAAATATTTTGCTAGTCACTTTCAAATTTTACCTAATTGCGTTTTTTTAGTATAAAAAGATTATATTGTGGATGCTCTGCGAGTTTTCCCTAAAAAAAAAATACTGTACGTTTTCACTTTTGCCTTGTCTTATCTATTAACTTGCCTGGTGGCGTTATCAATCTGGTGAATGTTTAGAATGAAATAACCAACCTGTAAAGGCTAGGAGTAAACTTGGACTTGGGGATGGTCCCATCCCCATCTGGCAGGGAATGCATGGGTGACCAAATTTGAAGGGGGGTTGGGGAGCAAACGGCTAAGAAAGAACTGAGACGTCTTGGGTGCAAATGGGTGGTTTTCATTAAAGCACGGGGACAGGGCGGGTGGGCTCGAAGAGCTGCATTGGGGTTGTGAGGAGTGACTGGTTATATACTTAGAAGCTGGGGGGGGTATAGGTAACGTGACTCCCCAAGGAATTTCTGGATGCCGGAAGCAGTGCCTCACGGGAAGGACCCTGAAGATTTAGCTGTTGTCAAGGTAAGATTGCTATAAGTTTTAAGGAAGTGTAAACGCCACGGCAGCCATAAACATTCTAAGGAGTGTTACACGCTGCAGGTCTGTTATCATTGGGCTGTAGGCTGTAAGGGAATTGTACTTCATTTTTCTTGCCTTTTTGCCCTCATGATGGGCATGTCTTCCTCCGTATGCTTTGTGGTTAACCTTTTACTTCTGAGAGTTAGACATCTGTACGTTCAAATCCTGGCTCTGCCTCTGTGCAGTTTGTATCTTTAGGTATCAACTTGTCGAAGCTTTGAATTGCATGTATGTAAAACAGGGAGTGCAGGGATGTTATAAAGACCATATAAAACAATGCATGTGAAATGCTTAGTATGGTTTCTACTACGTAGTAACTGCTACCTACTCGATAAATACAATCCACTGATTGGCTGGTTAAAACTGTAACGGACTTGAATATGGTACACCAGTGTTTGGCTTTGCTCATGTTTGGGCCAGGCCTGATCTGCTCTGGGTACGCTTGGAGGATTGAGGAAATCAGAAATTCCTGGTAACCCATCAACCAGGTGGAAAGCATAATCTTGAGGTTGGAAGGAAATGATTCTGTAAGAGCACTTATTTGAAAACACCATATTTTCCCAGAAGTGAAATGTGTATCCAGCTCTGTTTTGCATGTGACAAAACCTGTGTGATATCCTGTGTGGGAGGTAATTTTTAGGATTGTATTAATCCCCAAGCAGAAAATCACATTGTGCCTTAGTTCTTACTAAAGAATCAAATGACGAGGAAGCTGTCAATGCAGACAAAAATCCCGTACCGTGTGTGAGTACTTACAGTGTTGGATGGAACTAAGCTTTCTGTTCACCGGGGATCACTGCTTAATTTCCACAGCATCTTTTATTAGGAACCACCTCAAGAGAAAACTCGGGTCACCAGTAGACTTGGCCCTCGTCCAGAGTGTGGTGTGACTAATCTAACAAGTACCCGTGGCAGACAGCTAAACTCTGATGGGACCTGAGAGTTCTTCAGTGACTGGTATAGCTTAAAATGCATAGATTTCTAGGAGGTGCTTTTACATTAAAAATGACGCTTACTTTAGCACTGCATGGTGTTAGCCCCCTTCCTGTGCTTTATGTCCTATAACAATTGAACAGGTAAGTACTCTTAAGAGATCCTTTCTTACGAGGAAAACAAATTTAAGGTTAAATAACTTGCCCAAAGTCCTACAAGTGGTAAGTGACAAGTCAAAATTCAAACCCAGGTTTTTTGCCTTGCTGGCCTGTTTTCCTAACCTCAGCTGCCCTACCTTTGCAAGACCCTCAGAAGTGAACCCCTTTGTTGTAGGAGCCAAGAAGAGGGGGGGAGGCTTTGTGTGTGGCTGTCCTCCTCTGTAAAGTCGTCTTTTCCTGGCACCGGAAGCAGCACATGTACTAGAGTCTGTCCCCATAGGGGTCAGGAAAGTTCTAGGTACTCCATCCCCGCGTTTTTCTGGTAGCCTGTTAGGCATAAATCAGCCTTTTGTACTTGTCTTCACCTGACCACAAGCAAGAACAAGAAAACCTGTTGCTTTTTACCGTGAGGAGTCTGTGATGTTACTGCAGTATAATTAAGGGGCGTGTTACCTGTTGGGAAAATTGATGCTCAGGTGAAAGCAACGGGCAATTAGATGTGGGGATTTGGCTTTCTGGGGGGGGGGGTGGTTACAGGGAACCCAGCAGCAGCCGCCGCTGCCTCCAGACCAAGGAAGGACCTGGTCAAGAGGGAATGGTTCCAGCAAGAGGCTAATGCACGAGCTACTGACTTTCTAAACCACAGCTAGTCCATGGCGGTGCTGGGCGGATTATTCACTGACCAATTGGACATCTTAATAGAACCAGGTGTTCGCCAACAAATGTTTCTTATCCTTCATGTTCTCTTGCTACAGCAAGAAAGCCTAGTAATATATAGAGCAGTGCAGACAGGTGAGCAGCTGGGTAATTAGAATCACAAGCCTAACCTGTAACTTGGAGAGCAGGATTGTATAAATCAGTTATTCTCCACCCTGGCTACACATCAGAATCATTAGGGGAGCTTTGAAAGACTGTCTTGGCTCCACCTCCAGATGTTGTAATCTAATTATAGCTCAGACATAAGTATTTCTTTAAGCTGCCGAGGTGATTTTTTTTTTAAATTTTTTTTTTTTCAACGTTTATTTATTTTTGGGACAGAGAGAGACAGAGCATGAACCGGGGAGGGGCAGAGAGAGAGGGAGACACAGAATCGGAAACAGGCTCCAGGCTCCGAGCCATCAGCCCAGAGCCTGATGCGGGGCTCGAACTCACTGACCGCGAGATCGTGACCTGGCTGAAGTCGGACGCTTAACCGACTGCGCCACCCAGGCGCCCCCCGAGGTGATTTTTTAAAAGGACAGCTAGGTTTGAGAAGCATTGTGTGACTAAGTGAGCCTTTATTTTTTTTTTCTAGGAGGGGAAGTATTTCTCACTGGTAGTGATGTCTAGAAAATAACACCCAAGTTGAGGCCTGCATGGTGGTTGGACTGGAGCATTTTCATTCTGGTCGTTTCTACATTCGTGTGCAGCCCTGCCTCCCCTGTGCTACCCCCCAGGTGTCCCCACCCTCTCAGGGAGCCATGTTTGACCTTGGGAGGGCTGAGACCTGGAAGGGGGAGAATCTGATAATTCCTGGCATGGAGTGGATACTTCGTGGTAGAATATCTGTATGGCTCCTAGATTTATTCAACTTGGACTAGGTGGTGGAATATCCCTACTGCTTAGACTTCTTCAATTTGGACTTTCATGTAATATGATTGAGTGTCCTTTTGGCTGGGCCGAGGGTGCCCACATAGTTAAAGGTCATTTTGGTTGAGGATGCTCTTGTGCTGCTTTCATGAAAGTTGCTTTATCTCCACACCTCAAGTGGAACAGTTAAAGGGACATGACCTCTTGTTTCCCTGAACCATTGGTGGTTTGAAGAACATAAGTGTTCGCCTTGGTCGAGGTTCCAGGAGGGGGCCAAGAGGGCCTTAGGAAACCCATGCCTTAGACATTTTCGGAGGGACCATGCACCTAGGCACTAATGAACCATTCTGTACCTTAACTGACTAGGTTCAGTCATCATCTGGAATGCCTCCTGGGGGCCAAGTGGGCCTAGGGGTTGGAGTAACTTGTGCCCATAGATATACTCCTTAGTCACTGGAGTGGGGCTTTCAGATCCATTTGTTCCTTCCTTGGCTAGGAAATATATGAGCCATCCTTTTAGGTAGAGGAGTCTTTATAGGGGGTGGCAAGGGCTAAATGTAGGGCCACACAATTCTCTTGTGGAGCCTTATTTCACGAATGGTGCTTTCCCCAGGCAATTGCCCAACAGACGATTCCCCAGGTTCTTCTATTAAGGCCAAATTACATAAAAACAGCAATTCAAGAAGCTTCCCTGTCCGTGGGCTGCCCTGCTGTCCTGATCCGTCCACAGCCTGGGCCCTGCCATCAGGCTGGTTGGATAGCTTGGCTTCCGGCACTCCTGGGTGAGTTGAACGTATATGACCGATGGATTTGGGGGGGGGGGGCAGGGTGGCTCAGTTGGTTAAGCATCTAACTGTCGGTTTTGGCTCCACTCTCCCATGGTTGAGTTTAAGCCGCATGTCTGACCATACAGAGCCTGCTTGGGATTCTCTCTTCCTCCCCCCACCCCCCTCCCTATCCCTATCAAAAAAAACTTAATGGACTGAGTAAGGAGATTTAGATGGGGGCCACTCACAGAAATCAGGGTAAGGTCTAAAGAGAACACAAGGCTAAACCCACCTTGAACATTCAGTAAGGGAATTCTTGAACTGGGACGTAAGCTTTTTCTACATTTGGATTCAACCTGAAACATTGGTACTTCCTGGGGCTCAGGCATGGGGGCATTCAAACTGTGATTAAAACATTGGCTTTGCTGGTCTGGAGACTGGTCAGCCTTAATAGATGTCTTCTAATATCCTACATAATGCTACTGGTTCTTGGGGAAACCTTGACCCCTTTTCTTCATGAGGAAAATTCATTAATCTTGTATCCATCTTCTAACTAGTGAGGACTACATTTTATCAGTCTTTGCTGGAATTAACCTGCTAATCTAAAAACCAAACTTATCGAGGACCTACTAGGTGTTAAACATAGAGGTAAATACTGAATAAAACCTGCCTTTTCCCTCAAAGGCTCACATTCTCAGAGATGAGAAATAATCTTTTTAAAAAGTAAAACAGGTTTAAAAAGTTCATAGGTTAGGCCTATATACAGGTTTATATGCAGGTGAAGGAAGGGAGGAGTTAGTTTACCTTGACCTCAGGGGGCCTTCATCGTGCAGAGTAAAATCTCCATGTCCGTGTTCTTACTTTGTTCCTACTCCCTTACATGACCTGGGGAAGCAGCCACTCAGGTGCCCTATTGTGGAGGGAACCATTGGAGACTATCATGCTTGATAGGTTGGTCTATGTAGTTTGGGTTGGGACAGATTGGGACTCCGTGTCTTGTATGAGACAACATCTTTGTCTTCCAGCTTGGGGAGGGCTGAGGAGGTGACCAACATGGGGCAATTTGGTGGCCTTGAGTCTGGAGGTTATTTGATGGGAGTGGAGAACTTCTAAGAAGTCTGAGAATCTGAGGGCATCTTTGTTCAGCCACTGAATTTGGAAATCCAAGCTGCTCTAGGACCAAAGTAGTGCAACAGCTCTTCTCATGCTTTTTTCTTTATTTTTCGCTTTAATGTTTATTTTTGAGAGCTCTAGAAGAGGGGTGGGAGGGGGGGAAGGTGGAGAGAGGGGAACCTGATTCAAGGTTTCCTATGACCTGAGCCGAAATCAAAAGTCAGATGCTCAACCGACTGAGCCACCCAAGCATCTGTCTCCTGCATTTTCTTTTTCTTCAAATAGTCACGAGATAGGACTCTCATGGCTGATAGTTTCTA
This sequence comes from Leopardus geoffroyi, assembly GCF_018350155.1. NCBI lineage: Eukaryota > Metazoa > Chordata > Mammalia > Carnivora > Felidae > Leopardus > Leopardus geoffroyi. Next base: position 51,606,699 of record NC_059334.1, on the reverse strand, counting down.
CCTGAATGTCAGAATATATCCTTGGTTCTATTGGTCTGGTTGGATATGTTGCATGCACCAAGATACTTAGCCCAGTTTCTTTGCCAGTACCAGATCAGTACCTATAAAGAAAACGGAGGGTAGTATCTCCAGGAGGCTGATGTCCCCACCCTCCTCCCATCATTATATGGGCTTGATAAATTGGAAGGCACAACGGAAGAGGAAGAGTAAAACCTAGTTCTAGGAGAATGTGGTTCCGTGTGTCTTGAGCAGCCTGAATAACCTCCATTTTTGGAGCTAGGTTGTATATGCCTTTGATCCATTATGTCTTGGTAGAAGTCATGAGGTTCAGAACACTTTGCAAGATTTTTGTCCTCAAACAAAACAAACTTGTCTCCTCTAGGAAATCAAGGCTCTAAAGGCTTATTACTGGGCACATAAGTACTAAGGAAATGTCCATTCCTTTTCTCAAGTTTATTTTGAGAGATGGCACAAGTGGGGTAGGGGCACAAAGTGAGGCAAACAGAATCCCAAGCAGGCTCTGCACGGTCAGTGTGGAACCCATCATGGGGCTTGAACTCAAACTGAGATCATAATCTAAGCTGAAACCGAGAGTCCTATGCTTAACCAATTGAGCCACCCATATGCCCTTAATTCCTTGCTCTCTGACTCCCTTTCCTATGCAGGCAAAAATCCTCAGGGTCCTGGCAACCCACCTCTACTACTCCCTGGTCCTACTCCTTACCAGTATCACTTCCACCATTACAACGATAGCTTACCATATGCTAAGACTGTTCTAAGTACTTTGTGTTCTAAATCCCTTATCCAGCAACTCAGAGGTGGGTATTATCTTTATAATGAATCTGATGGAGAGGTTCAATAACCTGAAGGTAAGGAAGGGCTCACAGCTAATAAGTGGCAAAGCCCAGATTTAAAATGGAATCTTACTAGAAAGTCCACACACCTGTTAACCTTTTTTTCCCCCCTTAGAAAAGGGGTGATCAATTCAGTCCCATTGGTGTTTGTAACTTCTTGTCTTTGCCAGTGGTCTACTCCTAATGTTTCCATTGCCCTATGGAATACATTTCTAATGGTGGAGCTCCAAGCTGGAGACATGATAAACCCACTCTTGCCTCCCCCTGTGGGAGGAAACCCTTAACTGGCATCTCCTTTTACATAAAAGAAGCTCTGAGCTCTGATCATTCAAATCATTTTGTTCTTAGAACAAAGTGGCCATAATTTCACATAGGAGCTGTCTACTCGTGGAGTTCTGAGCAAAAAGTTGCCTTGGTAACAGCATTTGGAAATGACCAAGGTTTGGGGGACTTCTATCAAGACCCACTACACGGTGCTTTGAGGCTCTGCCTCAGCTGGGCCTCCTTCTCTAGATCAGCTACCTCTCTCCTTTTGTGACCAACTTAAAGGCCGAGTGGGGTAAAAGGCTGTAAGCATGGTTGGACCAGTCATTAGAGCACACCCAGCTGGAAGGGACCTCAGGACCATCAGCTCAAAATTCTAGAGGGTGTGAGCAGTGACTGGTACCTCAGTGGTTTGGGTTTGATGGTTAGAATTCTCCCATGAACTACAGAAATTTTTACTTTAAGATCCTTCCAGATCTTCGTTTGAGAATTGTTACCTTGTTACTCTACAAGGTAGAGCTCAAGAGTGTGCCTGGTTTCTCCTGACCATCTGGTAGCCGGGGACGAGGAATCTGTTCCTTCTAAGGCCTCTAAGTTCCTGTGCCATCTGTTAGTAATAGTGTAGTTATAAAGCATCCAGCATCTTTAGTGCTCCACTCTAGAATCTTCTCAGCTTTACAGTCTCTTCTAAAGCATGGTTCCCCAAACTGACACCTCACATGTGGTCGGTCTGGCCAGTGTAGAGACTAGCCTAGTCCCCTTACTAGATGGGAATATTACCCTATGTTGTCCAACAATTGACTTTTCTTCGTAGGCCTTCAGAAAATTTGCTCTAACAGAACAAGGCCTTTTAAACTTGTTACACTCAGGACCAGAGTCCTAATTGCTACATTGGAAAATGGTAGGGTAGCACGTATAAAACATGAGTTAAGATATTCTGCAATATGTTGATACAGAATGCTTTGACATAGATACTAAAAAGTATGCTTCATAGTATAAACAGCTTAGCCTTGTTCCTCTGATGAAAGCTAGGTGTTGTATTGAGACGTATGTCTGCTTTCTGACTTTAGACAGCATGTTAAACTGTCAGAGAAACACGACAAAGAGCAGGACTGGATTGATCGCAGGCTCTGTAGTGTTAAAGTGAGGATCTCCGAAGCCAAGGAAGGGAAATTGGGCAAGATCCCCTCTCTTCACCCGAGCTGCAAAGTAGAGTGGGCAAATGGAGCTGGAGTTTGCTTTGTTTCAGGAGGCAATAAAACATGGTGGAACAAAGGAGGCAATAAAATACGGTGGAAGAACCTTCAGTTAGAATTACATACCTGAGTCTGAGTTTGGCCTGATTCCAGCACATTGTTAGAGCTTCTGAAGTGGACTTCATAAACCCAAATGTCTGCCCTTATACTGGGAATGGTGATGATCACCTCATGAATTTTATTTGATAGATGTAAAACATCTAGTTGAATGACGGGCCCCCAAATCCATTCATCTAACATTACCCTACCTCCCTTTAAGGAGTTCTGAGAGAAGGCAAGCCCAATGTGCCAATGGAGGCTATTTTTGGAAATCTGACTCTGCTTGTCTGTTAGCATGAATACAATTTCAGGTACTGTATTGGACATGGAGAAGTAAAATGGGCTTTTCTGTTCCCTGGAAGCTTACCCATTGGGGACACAAGATTTTATAAAAGCTGTACCAAAAATACTACAGTAGTGTAGAAGAAAATCTTATAAGTAGTTTGGGACACTTTTCTTAAAGGGTTTTATCTCTAAGGTGCTCTTGGAAGAGCAATAGGAATTTGTACCCTAGAAAAAGTGAACTTCAAGTGGGGTGGGGGGGAGCCAAAGGCAAAAAGAGTGGTGGCAGTGGGGCAATGAGAAAGTAATGTTATCTGACCCTCTGTAACTGTGAGGCATTTACGCATTGTTAGTGAATCGTCCCAACAACTACAATTTCCTGAGTATTTCCCATATGCCAGACACTGAAGCGTTTATGTGGAGTCTCCCTGATGTCCTGGTAGCCTTTTGAAATAAGTACTGTCTCCTTTTTGGATGGAAAAAAGTCAAGATCTGAGTAGTTACATAACCAGCAAAGGGTAAAGTTAAAAGGGGAAGCTGAGGTTTGAATGCAGGTAACCTCCCATCTGACCTCGTGTTTAAAGAGTTGAAGGAACAGAAGGTGTTTTTATAGGTAACAAAGAGTAGGATCAGTTTTGGAACATAGATCAACCTGATCCATGTGTGTTCTGTAAATGGCTAGACCCCAGCCTGGAATAGGAGCATCTCAATGAGGATCTGTAAAAGGACCAGAGAACTGGACAGACTGCTTTGGGTAAGTGAGGTGACGGTTTAAGGTCTCCCCAGCTATTCTCCAGAATGGGATTGTGATCAAATGACTTCGGTTTCCTTGGAAGTTGTATATTCCTGAGAAATAGTTAATGAATAGTCTCTTTAATTCTAGCAAAACATAAACTTAGGAATGGGACACGGAGTACTCAAATCCTGCCTAGAACAATTGCAAATACTTACATGCTTTCCATGGATTAACTCCCTTAATTGTCGTAGCATCCCCTATCTTAGTTTGGCGTTTTTACCAAATCCTGTTTAATGGAAATACAACTGAAATCTGAATTATTAAAAAGGTGGTTGTGTTTTTTAAGCTAGGACTTGACCTGCATATTTCTTCCACTATAGCCATGTCTCTTGAGACCAGAGCTCCTGAGGGAGACGACGGGATATGGTGAACTGTGAAGGGGAGAGGAAGTGGTGAGAAATGGGGGCAATACAAGGTTGGAGACAAGTAGGTATGGAGGCTGATCTGAACTGAGGTTTCTTAGGATGTGAGGACCATCAAAAGACCCTGTTAGTAAAAACAACGAAGTTGCAAATCTACTCGATCTGGGTAGGCAGCTTCTCCAATTCCCAAAGGATAGTTCTGTGGCAAAGTGGCTAAATCCTGATCAGTACCTTCTTGTTTGGCATGGTACTTTTAAACTGGTTATTGGCAGCCTTTCCCAAACCACCACCCAAGGTGTATATTTTGTTTACTCAGACCTGTCTGCATCCTGAGGTTCTGCATTCCCCTCATAAAAAAGTCAAGAGGATTAAGTCACTTGCTGGAAGTCTGAGTTGGTAAGTGGAGCCAGGTTTTCTTTCCCATTGTGATGCCTGCCTCCTTAGGGGAAACAGTGTTATCTACTGATCAACTTTTTCCCTTTTGATGAGGAAAAGGCCCCTGGTGGTTTGACTTGGATGTTTCTTAAAAAAAAGAAAACTAATAGTTCTAACACCTTTTGCTTTCCTGTTTGTTTTTGACTTAAACCAGTCTTGTTGAGTTTGAGTCTAGGGCTCTGTACTCAGCGTTATTCCAAGAAATCTATTTCCCATCCTTGTCTAACTCTGTATTGACAGCTGGAAAATTGGGGAGCACGTTCCCAGGGGTAAGATAGCAGCTGCAGAAACTCCATGTGTACTACACAGGCCATATATTTGAATCCTGTGCAGTTAAATATGCCTCTAGGAAGCAGAGGGCACTTGGTGAACAATGCTACCTGAGCTCTTCAAAGACCCGGTTTTGAGCCACATGATCTATAAGTTCATCCAGTGGTAAACCCTGATCTTAGGACCTACAGGACTGCTTATTGAAAAACAAAGCCAATTATTGAAGTAGTGGAAAATGGGGAGTTACTTCGTAGATGGAAAATCTTAAAAGTTACTTGTAATGAAATACATAGTTGGAAATGAGATTGCTTTGGGTCATTTGTATTGCCTCCTGCATGTTAAATTTTTGCCCAGACAAAAAGGCTCTATCCTTCTAAGACCTGAAGATGACCAGAACAGAAAGTCAGCATTAGTTTCTGTGTTCAGTGATTGGGGCAACAGGCCTTATCTGTTGCAAGTAGTTGATTGCACTCCTGCCCAGAGTAACTAATGAAGAGCTAACAAGAAGTGAGAAAAGTTGTGCTGTCTGTGGTGGGACACTTCCCTGTGTGCATGAACAAATGAGAATGTTGAAAAGCAACAGGTAGTTCAACAAACTGAGATGACCACTCCATCTGGCTAGGGTTCATGGACCATAGCTGAGGAAGGTCTGTCTACGTTGTTTCTTTGGAGACCTTAAATAAAAAACACACTGGAATTTATGTTTAAACTTTACGGGGATCTGGGCTGTTCTGATGAATAGGCTACTTGATATTTTGTGGGAATTGAGCCTTGTGGCCAGGACTTTGTGGGTGTTATACACCATGACATAGGTCTCCCCAATCATGACGCTACATTCCCATGATCCGAGTGATGTGTTCAGAGTCCCACACCTAGTCTAGGCTGATCATGGTCATTAGGGACATAGGATTCTTCTGGCAGCCCTAATCAAGAATAGATGATTGACATCAGAACATCTAAGGAAAAAGGTGGTCCTTGGCAGATGCCCACTATACTTGGAAAATGGACAAAAAAGCGTGAGACAGGAAGGGGAAGAAAAGGAGGTTAGAGCAAAAGTACAGGGGGCCAGTGTGCAAGTTAAGAGTAAACTCGCCCAACTATTAGCAGTGCTGATAATCGTTAAGGGTAATTCTGAGGGAACTCTGCCTAAAGACATGTAAGTTCTGAGGGTCTGTGCAGGCACTGGGGATGCTTCCAGAAGATCTGCTTCTAGTGGATTGAAATTGCAGTGTCTAAATCTAATGCTCGGGTGTAAGGAATTCAGTCTGGCTGTTTGCAGCAATAGGGATGGAACTGGGGAGGGTATTATGCTAAGTGAAATAAACCAGGCAGATGAAAGACAGATACCATATCTTTTCACTCATCGGTGGATCTTGAGAAACGTAAAAGAATATGGGGGGGGGGGTGCAAACAAGAGACTCTGAAGTACTGAGAACAAACTAAGGGTAGATGGGGGGTGAGGGAGAGGGGGAAAAGTGGGTGATGGGCAGGGAGGAGGGTACTTGTTGGGATGAGCACTGGGTGTTGGTATGGAAACGAATTTGACAACAAATTAAAAATGCCTGAGAATAAAGCCAGTGAAGGCTCATATCTTCAAAGAAATGAAAAATTTAAAAACTGAAGAAATCCCCTGACTGCAGCACAGAAAATAGGTGGGATGAGAACAAGACTGTGAAAGTATCTAAAGTGGACCTCCCTCCTACATACTCCTTGCAGGGAAGAAAATGCAACTGCTTTTTCCTCTGCCTTCCAGACTTAAGGACCCTAAGAGCTTCCCTTTAAGAGAGCCCTAGCTACTTAGACAATTTCTATCAGCTGCCATACTCCAAGGTTCTTACTTGGTGCATGCTGGAAGGTAGCTTATTAGCTTTGTGAATTGTGTTCCCAAGCTGAATTCAAGGACCTGCCTAAACATCCCTGTTTCTGAAAGCAATGATTCTGTAACCTAAACCTGTTCTGGCACCCAATTTATCCTGCCACTGACAAATGGTCTGGAAAGACCATTTCATGACGTGTCTCTCCCAGATCTTTTAAGACCCCTGGCTCAAAAGTATACATGCTTGAGGATGAAATCCTTTATCTGTAGAAGACTTCCCCTAGATCTTGGTGTTCCATAGATACAACAAAGGTTGGCTATTATAATCACCACCCTCTGGATGTGAGTCTGTGCATGCCAACAGGATCATGGTGAGGAGAAAAGGGTTTTCTTGAATCCATGCTTTGTGTCCTAGGAAGTATATAGAGGAGGGGGTGCTTCCAACTTGGGAGACTGCTCCATGAAAGTACCTCTTGGACTAGGAAGCTGGGGAATTCTGGTAGTGCTGCCTTGGACTAATGTTGAAATGGCTCAGAAGGATCGTTATTCTCCCTTCCAGGGGCCAAACCAGAGCAGTATGTGCACTTGGGATTGGGGTTAGGCTCTGGTTAGTGCTTCCTCCTCAGCTGTGTCTTGAACCATGTTGTTACTTGAGCATCTTTGATCTAGCCCCTCTTGCTGCTGCTTCGGTCCACAAGTTCTCTCTCTGCCCAGGGACATACCCTGCACTCTGCCCTCTATCTGGACCATGCTGCCCTCAGCTCCTCACGTGGCTGGCTGGCCCTTTCACTGATCAAGAGTCACTTGTTCTTTCCCTCCTTAGTTACGCCTTCCCTGAAAATTTTCCCTAAGTTGGTCTCCACATTTATTACATCATGGGATCCTCTATACCACCTCAATAGTACTTATCAATTGGTCATTCGTATTTCTCTCTCCCCTTGTATGGGGCTGGCCAATCACCAACTGACCTCAAGGTGGGTCCCTTCCAAGCCTTCATAGGATGGGCACCAGTGTTGGGAAGAATTGAGTTATGTCCTACAGCATGGGTTAAGAAACCAGCCTTATTAGGGATAAGGGAAAACCAAGACCAGGGGTTAGTGAGAAAAAGCCTAAGTCATACCAAGTGTGGTCGAGCCAGGGGACTGCTAAACACACAGGTCTATGCTTCAGGAGAGGAGCTCTTTGCAATTCCAGCAGCCCACGCTAATGAAGGCTGAGCAATACGTAACAAAGTATTGATGCAGTTAAGGACGCAGTACCCCAGGATAGGGCATCTTGGCAAATATCTTAAGCTGAAGAAGTTTGAGAAAATGACAGAAGCAGGACAGTCGCTCTCCCTGCCCCCCTCCCCCCCCCCCCCCCCCCCCCACACCTGCCCTTCCTCCCTGAGGTAGGTCCTAAAACCCTTATGTGAAGACTGCTTTCCTCTGAAAGAAACCTGACCTCCAAAGAAAAGGGATTCTGAGGATAAATAGGCTGTACTAAGTTTTCCTTAGTTTACCAAACTTCCCTTTTGTTTTGCCCTATTGTATTTCTCCATAATTGTCTACTCATCAAACCTAACATAGAATACCCAGCTTAACCATTTCTTGATCTTTATTTCCTTATGAAGGCTCTTGTGTCTCAGGAAACCTTATTTTTTTTTTTTTTTTTTTTTTTTTACACTTAAGAGACTGGGGCAGATTGCAAGTGGGGGAGGGGCAGAGAGGAGAGAGACAGAACCTGAAGCAGGCTCCAGGCTCTGAGCTGTGAGCACAGAACTGGATGGGGGGCTCAAACTCAAAAACGGTGAGATCATGACCTGGGCCCAAGTTGGATGCTCAACTGAGCCACCCCGGTGCCCCTTGTGTCATAAAACTTAGTTGGGGCACTGGGGTGGCTTAGTTGAGCATCCAACTTGGGCTCAGGTCATGATCTCAGTTTGTGAGTTTGAGTCCCCTATCAGGCTCTGTGCTGGCAGCTCAGAGCTTGGAGCCTGCTTCAGATTCTGTCTCCCTCTGTTTGTGTGGTCCCCCAGTTGGGGGAGTGGCATGTGCTTGTGCTGGTGCTCTTGCTCTCAAAAATATTAACCACGGGTGTATTTACCTTAACATTTTCATGTTAACCTCTTGATCAGCTTAATTTTGAGGCCCCATCTGGGACCCTAAGAAGGTTAAGGAACTTTTTCCTGCCCCTACAATATCCTAGACTTGAGTGGCTTACAACAAGCTTCCTTCTTAGAGTTCTGGAGACCAGGAATCTGATGTCAGGACACCAGCATGGTCCAGTTCTCGTCAGAGTCCCCACCTACCTTGTGGACTACTGACTTCCTGTTGCTCTCACGTGGTGAAGAATGGAGAGGAGGCAAGCTTTCTCATGACACTCATAATGATATTTGTCCCTTTCATGACCTCATCTCGACTAAAGTCCAATCTCCTAATCTCGTGGGTTGAGGGGGCTAGAGTTTTGTAGAAACCTTGGGACACAAATTCATAACACTTCCCCTTTTAAGAGGGCAAAATTGAGAGCAGTTCTTTAGTGGGGGAATAATCAGATCATTTTTCCACTGGGTAATCTGGATTGGAGTGCCAGCTATTTAAAGGAGTTTGCTGGGAGACCCAGGTGATCAGTTTCTGAGGACCTCTTAGCCCTGGAGAGATGACAGTAGGCCCTTCTGGGAAGGAAGCTCCTAGCTCCATGAGGGGCTAAGCTCAGGTGAAACACTTTCTGCTGGGGAAAACAGAATCCTTGGTCTCCATGGGCTGGCTATCCAGACAACCTAGAGTGAGCTCCCAGTTCAGGATAATTCTCTTCACTACATCTATGTCATATACTACGTTGACTGGAACATAGATACTCCATTGTATTTTCAGCACATGAAACCAGGAAGGAGCTTGGATGCTGTCTAAACTAGATCTTTTGATTATTTCAACAGCATAGTCTGTGGTATCTACTAATAAAATCCTAATTTGTCTCTACAGGGATTTGTATACATGGCACATAGCCTGGACATCCATTAAAGTTTTCTAGTATTCTAGAAACTACCTGTCCCTGCCTTCCTGGGGTGGGGGTGGGGGGGGGGTCTAGAAGCATCCTGCGAACCATGTGCGGATTCAGCAGCCTGCCAGGGAAGTAGGACCTTGGAGTGTTTGGCCAAAACAGTTTTTACAGTTCCCAGAACACGTAATGGATTATGGAAGACCTCAGTGTTTGAGTACTGCCTGTCTGCCTGCACCTTATAATCAGTAGCTTCTAGGTCCTCTCAGGTAGAGCAGGACTGGTAAATAAGGTGACTTTGCCTAAGGGCACGTCAAAAATGTTTGCTATGGTTCATCTCTCAAAGAACTAAGATACCTCAGGGCTCACTAGGAACTTGGAAACCAATAGATCGCTTTCACCTTCAGTCTCTAAATGACAAAATACCAGCGTGTTCTAGGGCCAATGATAGGGTACTGCCTAATTAGGTTGGGGGCATAGGAGATAAAAGGGTCCATGGTGAGGGAAGGGGGGAAAAGGGGAACACATGGAGTCAAGGGAAGTGACTTACAAGAAGGGGACCACAGTTGTAGCCAACATCACAAAAAAATTAAAACCCAACCGAAACTGGGATTTTTGAACAGCAATGGCCTGAATGGTCAGTCAGGTTCCTCTTCAGCCTTCTTCGTACATGGTTTTTTCATTGTTTGCTCATCTGCTTTCTCTGTTGCTTTGCCTACGTGGAAGAATAGGACTGTCCCATGATGATGGATAGTTCTTAATCGTTCAAACCACAGCAGAGACTGCCTGGCACTTGAGAACTTTCATCTATGACTGGACCAATTACAAAGGATTTGAGATCTGGCTTCTACAATAACCCCTCTTAAAACTCTGGGTGGGCTTCTAGTGGGAGCGGTGTAAGGATCTCAAGGCCTGGGCATCTACCTCTAAAGTTGTCCTTTCAGTCAGTGGATGGAAACTTGATCAGGGGAGAGGGAGCAGGACCTGACAGGGACTAGAGAAAACTGGACAGTTGAACGTAGGTTCTCAGTGATCACTGGCTTTTATAAGAGTTAACTGTTCCCTTGGCAGAGACTTCCAGGAGTAAAAAACTAGAAAAAGGCTGATGGTGAAAAACTTGAAGAATGGAGGTTATTTTATTTTTTTTTAACTTATCTATTTTTGAGAGACAAAGTGTGAGCAGGGGAGGGGCAGAGAGGGGGAGACACAGAATCCAAAGCAGGCTCCAGGCCCTGAGATGTCAGCACAGACCCCAACACAGGGCTCAAACTCATGAACTGTGAGATCATGACCTGAGCCAAAGTTGGACGCTCAACTGACTGAGCCACCCAGGCACCCCCAGGTTATTTTTGTTTTTAAACCTTATTGAGATAGGCTTGAAATGCAAAAAAAAAAAAAAAAAAAAAAAAAAAAAAAAAAACCTACTTAACATCTACAACTTTGAGTTTAGAGACAAGTATGTACCCATGGAATCATTGAAAACTGGGCCGTAAACCTATCACCTCAAACTTTTTGTACCCTTTTACTTCTCTGCAGTAAGAACATGTATGATTTAACCTCTAATTTGCCTGGAATATATTACTATACTATGAACTGGTAGCAGTTTCTGGCCTGGATTCCTTTACTAGTCTAAGCAAGGATGTGGATTTAGATTGCCCTGTGTATCCCTTTTCATCCTTGTCCTCTGTGACCAGGAGAATACATTTGAAGATGGTTTGGTTGGGATTGGCATCTTTTCAGAAATATTTTTTTCTTAAAGGGCTTGAATGGGAGTTTTTTCCTGACCCTGGGGACCGTGGACTTGGCCACACATGTTAGGTGAACTCTGGAGTTGCCTGGGACTTTCTTTAATCTTCTGGCCTGAGGACTTTTCTACAGAAGACTTAAGTTTCTTTTGACATTTGCTTTAGTCATTATCTCCACAAGCTAAACCATGTCAAAAGGCTTTAGAAATACAGGAGTATATTGCTCACTGACGGTCAAATGAACAAAGACAGCTTCAAAGACTGCAGCAGGTACTAAAGCAGTGCATGTCCCCCCTGCCCTTCTGAATCCAGGTTGGTGATTCTTAATCAGAATGTTCTCATCTCTACCTATGTTTCTGAAGTGCCTTTCAAACAACTTATTTTAGAATTCTTGTTTTTCATTTAAGGGTCTATAGACATTACGCATTAAATTCGGAAAAGTATTGTTCATGCCCTCAGGGAAGTCTCCATTCCTGTCCTATTCCAATTTCCCCAATACTGTCTTCTAAATTTGCTTGTTTAGTGTTGGCTTCCCCTGGGGTTTTGCCTTGGGACTTGAGGAAAATGAGGAAAGAAGTGGATGTTCTCGTTGGTCAGCTGTTGAAAGGGCTAGAGAGTTCCCTGTTAGGTTTCTCCTCTAAAAAACCCAATGTGATATCCTTTTAATTTCATCCTCTTAGCCCATCTGAGCTGGGTTTTCCTACCTCCTTGCATGAGTGAAAAGGGGATTATTAGTATAAGATCAAAAAAATCCCTATGTATACTGTAACCAAAGTGATACTTCAGTTCCTCTGGTGCTTGTCTTGGTTGTCTTGGGAGGCTCTCTTCTGCCACTTGGTCTGTTACCCACCCTTAAAACACACTCAAGATGCATCAGAAGGTGAGGCCCTATTGGGCAAAGTGAATGTATCCATTCCCCAACCATTGATCTTGCATGAGGAATTTGTGGGGGCACTATTGTATAGTTGGAAATGAGAAACTCTTTAGACTGTTGGCTACAAAGCTTGGGCCAGGTTTGTCATAAGCAGAAAATTGTAGTCGCAACATACTTTAGTACTTGAAGCAGGGACAAAAGAGGCATGCGGTTGTCAAAAGCAAACCTCCCAGTGAGCAAGAACATCTTGCAAAGGAGGAAGAGTGATAGGAGGTGCCAGGAGGCAAGATTATAGATCAGGTATCATCTTAAGGGAAGTGCTTAAGATGCATGGACTATACCTCTTCAGATTCCTGAACACTTACTGCTGAACTAGTTTTTGTTTCGATCAGAGACGAATGAAGCTGCAGTATGATCATGCTAAGGTGAGCATATAAAATCGGTCTTCCAAACGTATCACTTCATGCTTCCTCAGGTACTTTCCATGTCCCTGTCATCTTCTGCCTGCTTCTCCAAGTTCATGAAGGTCTGTGCTTTCCCCATCCATATAAATCCTACTTCCCAAAAGCCTAGAAACTTACGTTAAAGCTAAAAGTCTTAGTCCCCACCCAGCCTCTCCAACAACCTGCCCTGCCCTGTTGCCATTTAATAGAAAACCATAAAACTTTCAAGTCTCCGTATTTCAAGTTGTTAGCTACCTCCCTTTTTCTGTCTTTCATATGCCAATGAGGTCTGTGTAAAATTTTAGCTTTTTCTCCCCTAGCAATGAACTATTTTTGTTTACATTTTTATTCCAGGAGATTGGAAGTGAACAGTTTAATAGACTATACTAAACTAGGTCACTAACGAAGCCTGTGCTATAGCTGCTCCTCTTAAGGTAATGAGCTTCTGTTTACATGCCCAACTGCTCCTCAGGGCTATCCCATCCATCTGCTTGGCCATCAGAGAGGAGAGTCTGTCTTCTGGGGTTGTGTGGTTCAGACTGTTTCTCAACTCCAGTCTCCAGCCCTGCCTCCTGGTGGCCTGGCCCATGCTGCCTTTTTAAGCAAGGGAATGCTAACAAGGCAGTGCTGGTAACAGGTGAATACTGGATGTGTATTCACTCTCTTCCAGGAGAGGCTAGATGTTTCTATGTTAAGTTACTAGTACCAGAGAACACCAGCATCTAAGATGGAAGGAGGCTGACTGTTAGGGAAAGAATGGAGAGAGGTAGCTAGATACTAATGAAATTTTAATCGAATACTAGAATTCCCTAGTAGCTTAGCAAAACCAGTGGTTCTCTCTGGCTACAGTACAGAATCACCTGGTACTTCTTGAAATACTGATGCCTGGGCCCCACGCTCAGGGGTCTGATCTTACTAGTGTGGGTAAAGGACTTGAACATTGGTATTAGGAGAGAGGTAAAGTTGAGAAACCCTAATCTACGACCAAAAGTCTTCATACTTCTCAGTGTTTCCAGCATGCAGGCAGACAAGACTCTGTAGAATGTGGTCTCGGACTATACACCTTGGGACTGTGTATCTCGGGTTGGGGGGAGTTCTTAGAATCGGGTTTTCTATAAACCTATCAACCCTCTGAAAATTCTCTAAAACCGCATCTTTCTGTGCATCCATTGTTCATCCAGACCTCCTGACGTCGTCCTCCTGACGATCCTAGGAGGAAAGGCTCAGTATCCCATTATACAGTTAAAGCAATTCAAGTGAAGGAGATAAGATTACTTGTCCCAAAACAGACTAGCAAATAGCAAAACCAGACATCAAACATGAATGCTTTGTTGAAGTGCTAAGGACAAGGAAAGCTTGGATCACACATTTCTTAAGCTTTATTGAGCTACCCGTAGCTGATCCCCTGGTATCATTAGCTCATGGCTCAAAGACGTTGAGCAAGAGGAAATGACTGGAAGAGAGAAAGGCAGCGGTTACCCCAGGTTGGCCCAGGCTGGGAGAGGTCCTGGGGGAGTGAGATGGTCCACAGGCTATCCCAGTGCTACAGATTCTGAGGACATGATGGGTCAGCCAGTTTTGCTTGTAAGAAAAAGCCAAACATGCTACAGCAAACAAGAAAGCCCCAGTGCTTTAATTCTGTTTTCCCTGCTCTGTCAGATGTCAATCCTTGTTGTCCCCATAAGGAGATCTTATTGTGAAGAGCTCTGAAAGCTCCATAGACCCCATTTATGAAAACAGATGCCACCAGATGAAGGGCAACGTTGTCAGAGCAGAAGGTTAACGAATGGTGGTGACCTTGTCTTGGGCATGTCTGACTTTGGAAGGGGAGAGAAACCCATTTCCTATTGGTTATCCCTTGCTCTACATCAGAAGGGAACATTTTCCCTGAGTTCTACACATTTTAGCCTAAAGTAGATCTAGCTTAGATGGGCTTCAAGGTTCTCTGTGTTCTCTGCATCCTACTGCTTGCTTGATAGTTCCAGCTGGATGCCTCAGAGTTGACCACACGTTCTTGTCACTTTCTTGGTGTCAGACTAACTCCATTGTCTGCCTAGCTGCTCCGAGCAGAAATGGAGGGGTCCACCGTGGCATCTCCCTCTCTGATCCTGTAGCTGATCAGGCACTGATGTCTGGGGCTCTCTGCTCATCAGTGTTTCCTGTCTACCTCTGTCTTCTCTGTTGTACTCATTAACAGCCATGATAACCTGTCTGGACCATTGCGGTAGCCCTGCCTCTCCCTGCTTTTCCTGCAGTGTGCATGTCCCTCCCACTCATTCTTCCCGATGTGTGATCTCAAAATGTTAATTTTTATTTTAATCGTGGGGGGAGTGGTGGTGGTGGTGGTTAAAGATGAAAACCTCTGGGTGCCTGCCCCCCTTACTGGCTCTCATTCCCCTCACTTTCTTGGTCCCTTTCACACTGTTTCATATTAGTTCTTTTGGGGCCTTTGGACCAATTTTCCCACTTCTAGGATGCCCTCCCCTTGGCTTCACTAATTTCATTTGCATCCCCACTCAAATATTACCTGAGTGTCCTTCCCTGTTTCTCCCCAGATGAGCTTGAATCCTGCCTTACTGCACACACTTTTAGAAGTGTGTCCAACTTACGGGAGATGCAGGTTTTGGTTCAGAATATGGAAGAACTTTTTAAAAATTTATCTCCAAAATAGCATATATAGTGCAACAAGGATTTCAGTAGATGTCTTATGCCCCTTACATATTCAGCCCACCCCCCTCCCATACCCCCTCCAGTAATCCTGTTTGTTCTCTGTATTTGAGTCTCTTACCTGCATATGGTTTCTAACTGCTACAAGCGGGCAGTGCTAGGGCAGAGTCTCTGCCTGCTTTGTCCATGCTGTATTGCCATCACAACTCAAGGGACAAGCATGTATCAGGTAATCCATAAGGATTTGTAAGTACAGAAATGAAGGAAAAAGTGATAGGATAATACCCCACTGCCCCATTCTTACATAAACACTATTTTATCCATCTGGACTAAAGAGGACTCTGCCACTTCCCTGCTTGAAGTCTTCAGTGGTTCAGTTCACATTTTGTGTTACCTGGCTAGAGTATAAAGATGGTGATCAAAAGCTATTGACAGAATATTCTAAACTACTCTCTCCCATCTGACTTTCTTCAGGACTTAGTGAAGTGGGTAGGTCTGCTATGATAGTCTTTGTCTAGAGAAGAGGAACCTGGAGCTCCAATGAGGTTGATTGACCTGCCTAAGGTCAGATGAGGCATAAAAGGGGAAAGAATCCTCACTACAGGATTGCTATCTAGCCCAAATAACAGTAAAGATCACTAACTTGGGGATTTGAAAAATCACTTAGATGGTGTTCTAAGGGCTCTATGTAAAACTGACTTCAGTGTACCATAAAATACTATAATGTAGTAGGATTACTATCCTTATAGACATCAAGGCTCAACCTTAGAGGCTAGATCACACGTTGTAAGTGATAAGACACTGGGCACTGTGGCACCAGCCCTTTGTTCCTCTCCTGTGGTTACAGGAGCTTCTGGCCACCTAGATGGCACTTGTGTCATGGGGGGGAACCTCTTTAAACAGAGTGAGGCGTCTCGCTGTTGATTTTCCTTCATCATTCCTTGTTTATCCTTGTATCCCACCCCTTCCTGTTTCTTTCTAGGATTCTTCATGTAATGGGATAAGTCGAGTTGGTGTAACAACAAATTTAAATTTTGAAGAGCACCTCAGTAATCAGTGCACATACTTATCTTGTTGAGAATGATGGTCCTCTACTCTTGAGGGAAATGAACTGCCAACAATGATCTTACTTCTACTGGGTTGAAGCCATTTTTTAGCCCTTTAGGTAAGCTCATTGATGTCTTGGAAAATGCTGGGAATTGAAATTCAGAAGACTCGGCATTTGGGCCCGGCTTGGTCCTTCAGTGGTGTGATGTGTAGCAAGTCATTTAACCTTCCTGAAATCAAGTCTCTTCATCTAGAAGATGAAAAAATTTATGTCTTGTGGACAGTCCTCTAATTGTAAAGCCTCTATCATAAGAGTACCTGTGGTACTTCTAGGAGGCATTAATGAGGCAAAGAGGGAGTTCCAGCACTGGGAAGATGGGTACAAAGGCCCCATAGGAGGAGCCACTATGAAACATTCAAGAAACCAAATAGAGCATTCTCCTTAGGAGTATTAATGAAAATGTTAAAGACTCTGCTGATCCGCCAGCTAGTGCCAATGAATATGTGGAGTATGTTTCCAAATGGCCCGTGTGTGATGGAGCTCAGAAGAGGGTGGGAAGGTGGGGGAGGAAAACCTGAATGATTGGTCTTTGGGCTTGGGTTGTACATGCCATGACAAGAATGGGGGCTCTGGAGCTACTACCCAAGTTCTCTAAGGGCTTGTTCACTGACCGTTGGACTACAAGGTGCCCTTGAGACTGTCTGCTCCTGGAGGCTGCAGTTTCCTGGCCCATTTAATGGTATTCTTACAACAAGTCCTTTAATAACAATCTTACTGCATATCTACTCAAGCATTGTACTGTGGATTGAGCAGTAAACAAAGACTAAGTCTGTGTTCTAGTGAAGTAACATCTCTGTGATAATTCTGCTAGCATAAAGCAGAAAATGAGAATCACTGATAATGGGGATTCTAGGTTAGATGGGGAGAGGCTAGGAGAGACCTCTCAAAAGGTCACAAGCAAGGTTAAATGTGAATAATATGAGCAGTGAATCTCAAGGATATGAAGAATGAAACTGCCAGAGGAAATGGGCAGTGCAAAGGCCCCGAGGTAGAAACCTACTAGAAGTGCTCACATAATAGCAAGTGTTGGGGTGGGTGAGGGGGGAATAGAACCAAGATGGGAATGGTATGTGGGAGAAGTAGACACAACCCTATAAGGCATTTTGAACTCAGTAGAAGCTTGGGATTTTAAGTGTGGTGGGAACCCATTGGAGGGTTTTCAACTGGGATGTGATGTACTGTTCTTTTAAAAGGCTCTGTCAGCTGTACTGATAAGACAATGGGGTGGAGGCCATGGAGGTAGACTCTTTACTAGGAGGCTGTCACAGAAAACTAGGTGAAGCATGTTGGTGGACTCCAGTGGTGAGGAGTGGATAAATTGCACCTGTTTTGAAGGTAGACTAGAAGTAGTGCTTGTGAATTTGATGTTGAGAGGTTCTCTGGGTCTGGTCACTCATTCTCGCTGAGCCAGCATTCTCATCCGTGTGCTTGGAGTTGGCCGTGACCCTGGGAACGGTCAAGAGGTGTAAACCTGTGTACATGCATTCTGTACCTTCTTCCTTCATTCTGGTCTATTTGATCGTTTCATTGAGGGGTGTCCTCTCTAGGCGGGTGTAACTGGGAATCTGTCTGCTCTTACGCATTGCTGTGTCCTGTATGTGGGAAGCTGAGATTACTAAAATACATGTCAAATGTTTACTGCACTCATGGAGCTGTTAATCCAATGGGAGAAGACACGTGACCAGAGGAAGGTGAAAGAAAGGCTCTAAAGGGTTAAGAAATGCATTAGGGGAACAGAGCTTGGAGTGTTTGTTTCTTAGAGATGAGAACCAAAAGTCCTGGATCGATAGGGGAACTGGCAAGGAATGTCACCTTTAAAGGAGACTCTCCAACTTAATGTTGATGTCTGTTCAATGTCCATTTCCTGATTTCTTGCTCTTTTCTCCCTTTGGCTATTGACTCCCTTTATGGTTTCTTTCATGTTCTGTTGCATAAATGTGTAATCTGTGAGTGTAGAGGCAGAGGGAGAGGAAGCTTATCTGACAAAGACTGCATGCTAAATTAGGATGGAGACCCAAGGCTGTTGCTCTTGATCCGTGGCCATAATCTTCAGGCCTCCGGGTTCTTATTTGTTGCCCATCAAAGCCTGGGCAGCAAGAGACTCTGTTAAGACTTGTTACCGTGAAACTTGTGATCTCCTCTGATCGTGAAGCTTGGGCCTTGGGGCCCACAGAAGGTTTTATTAACCTTGCTCTGTAGGCTGCCTTAGAGATTTCCGATCTGCAAGGGAAGAGCATTTCCTGTATTCCTCCTCTCAGACTGAGGTAAATTCTGTGAGTGTGTCCTTAAAAAATTGAGTTACTTTCACAGAGGGGGGAGGGTCAGAGAGAGGATCCTAAGCAGGCTCTGTGCTGTGTGCACAGACCCCAATCTCACAAACTGAGATTACCTGAGCCAAAACCAAGAGTTAGATGCTTAACCGGCTGAAGCACCCAGGCTCCTGCAGAACTTGGTGGAGGTCTTCATCTTGATCAGGCATTCCTTTCGTAAGGTGGGTACAAACGTCCTAACAAAAGGCTTCAGTTTCTGAAGGTGGTCAAGGCGGAGAGCTACTGCTGCAGAATTACTGCAGACTTGTTTACGATAGGTTTCATGTGGATTATGAATCTGTTGCTGTATCAAGTGTCATTGGCTGACATTGCTTTGAGAGACTCCTTAGAAAACGGTTTGCATGGACTTTAGAGCACTTGTCAACTAATCTTGTTGAGTTGTGCATGTGTTGACCCTACTGGATTCTAAGTTCCTAGAGGACAGAGCATTGATTACTCATTCTCCACCCCCCCCCACCCCCCACCGGGCCCTTTCAGGCTTAGAACGGTCATAAGCCAGACCATGCTTCAAATAGAATCTTGGTCAGGTTAACTTCTGTGCCTTAGTTGCTTTAGAAATGAAATGGGAAACCTATGTAGGTTATGAAGTTGTTAGGGATCTTAAATAAGAATACACTTAGAGTATTTAGCACTGCTGCTGAATCCACAGCACTCAGGACTACTATGTGAATGCTTAAAGACCTCATTGAATTTGGTGGACGCTCTTAGAGACTAGACGTCTATTGTAGGAAGTTCATGACTGGCACAGGGGACCAAGGTGGCATCCCAGGCCAGTTGGTTTCCTGATCAGTAAGAGCTGGGACTGTGCTACCTGGAAGAGGTCAGGGTTTGTTTTGGGTGTGTCTTGTTAGAGCCCAAGTGACTAGCCTACTAGACATGTGCCAAAGGTTGAACCTCCTTCTTTGGAGTAGCATGGAAATATCAAAGGCTACTGAGCTGACATTGGGCCCCTTGTTGGGGAAGCGCTGTCCCATTAACCAAGTTATGAAATGGAGTAGAACAGGCTAACTCCTGCTCCCCATCCCAATCCATTCCTATGACACTTGGGCCTTTTGTTTCAAGTGACTTTGTTTGGTGAGTAATATCTAATGACCTGGCAGGAATTGCCATGAACACTGGATACACTGGATCTCTGCTACGAAGGTTTGGGTCTTTGCTGTAGTCCCCATTGACTGTAGGGTGGGACTGGGGAATTTGGGATCAGAATCAACTCTTGAGATTGCCTTTCTAGAGGTACCCAGGTACCACACATATCAGGTATGTGTGACTGTCTACTTTTATCATAGGGCCAGAACCCAGGAGTTCCCAGACAGCTCCTCCTGCCGTATACTGGCACAATTTAATTGGAGATAAAGATGACTCCCAGTTGTAGAGTCCCTATTTTATACCTATCTTATTTAATCTTCACTGAAAGCCTTGAAAGTATTCTTTCATCCACATTGAAAGAATACTAACTTTTCCAAGGTTAGAAGATAAGGATTTAAATCAAATTTTCTGAGCTCCAGCTATACTACTCACCTTCAGTAGGCCTGTTATTAGAAAGTGAGTTTGCAGTATTACATGAAAGTAACTTTTCTTTAATACTAGACTATTGAGCCTACCCCAGTCCTTTGTTCTGTGGTCCATAATTTAATAGCTTTTGTCAATAAAGGAAATAGTGTTGGTAATTTCAGAAAAGCAATTTTCTGGGACTTGCCTGGTAAATGAACATTTTTCTTTTGTACTATGCAATCCTGAAACATTGGTTGAACAGGGAAATGTAGAAATACTTCAAGAATTCAATGTCTTTCACACTTCCTGAGCTGTGAATTAATGTGTATATACATGCTAAAAACAATTGTCCTTTAAAGTATTTGCTATGGAAGGTCATCTACTTTCATCCTCTTTGGCCCCTCAATTTGGGAATATTTTCAGAACTAGTTAAGCTATGAAAGTAAATCAATCTTAAATAATTTCTATTACTGAAAATCCTAATACATATGTAACATTCACTAAAGATATGTTGCCCAGCTCACTTATATTCAAGGTCATATGCTTTAAGGATGATGTGGGAAATAGAGATCTGTTGATTAAAGTTTCTCCATTACTACATATGGCATGCCTAATTAAAAATTGGAAATATTTTTATCCATTAAAACTCCCCCCCCCCCCCCCCCCCGTTTCCATTTTGGACGACCTTGTTGAGAGCATTTCACCTTCAGGCATGTGTTTAAAAAAAAAAAAAAAAAAAAAAAACTCGGTGTAGAAATCTACACCCCATACTACCACTTAGGATGAGTCTTGCAAACCCTTTGAATTTTTTTTTTCCCAACGTTTATTTTTTTTTTTTGGGACAGAGAGAGACAGAGCATGAACAGGGGAGGGGCAGAGAGAGAGGGAGACACAGAATCCGAAACAGGCTCCAGGCTCTGAGCCATCAGCCCAGACCCCGATGCGGGGCTCGAACTCACGGACCGCGAGATCGTGACCTGGCTGAAGTCGGACGCTTAACCGACTGCGCCACCCAGGCGCCCCTGAATTTTTATAAACATAATTACTATTTACATCGATTTCATATTCGGGGCGCCTGGGTGGCTCAGTCGGTTAAACGTCTGACTTTGGCTCAGGTCATGATCTCGCGGTCCGTGAGTTTGAGCCCCGTGTCAGGCTCTGTACTGACACCTCAGAGCCTGGAGCTCAGATTCTGTGCCTCCCTCTCTCTCTGCTCCTCCCCTGTTCATGCTCTGTCTCTGTCGCAAAAATAAACATTAAAAAAAAAATCGATTTCATATTCAAAGGCACATATGGTTCTTCTCTCAATTTGTTACTGAATTGAGAGAAATAGGTTTTTTTTCAAAAGTTCTGATGAGAAACGGTCCAGCATATTGTCCAAGAAGGGGCACTGTAGTGTTGAATAATGTGAGCTTTTAGAGTGAGACCACCTTAGTCAAGGTGACTGTACCACCACTGGTAACCAGTCATTATGGAGTATATGTGACCTCTGTGCCTCAATTTCCACTTACTTCTGATCTCTATTCTGTTACTTAGAACCGTGCTATCAGTTTTTTTCCCCTCTTTCTGGGTAATCTTTTTCTCTTCCTGTGACTTAAAAGAACATTTGTTTTTGGTATCTGATATTCGGCTATTTCCAGGAGTAGAAGATATTGGGCTCAGGACTTCTGCTTATTCAGTCATATTTCAAGTGTTTAAATTGTGGGAACTCTACAGCCATTGCCTCCTTTAGAAATTGCTTTTAATTCAAATGTTATAGGAATTGTTACAGACCTACATTGAACACTCACCTTCCATTCTCCATATCCTTCAGTATTTCTTACAACTTCATTACTTCTATCACTCAACGATCAAGTGCCTAGCACTCTGCGTGGAATGCCTTGATTCCTTACCACACCCTCTGTTGACACTGGGTATTTCCAGTGACTACTGGTTCTTTGTCAGAACCTTCTCCCTACCATTTCACCATTGCCTCCTCCCCGAGTTTTATGGAGAACATGGTTGAATTCTTTGCTTACAATGATACATAGGGTCAAGTACATCTTTGCCTAACCTACCAGTGAAACGAACAGGATTTGAAAAGATGACAGAAGACAATCTTGCTGCCAAAGGAAACCCAAGACAGTCTCGGGGCAATAAACAAAAGTATTAACATTAGCCCCTGATGGACGATGTCGGTCATTTACCACAGTTACTGTCACAGGTCACTGAAAAGCAGGTGGTGATGTTTTTCTTTGGCAATCGATAAATGATATTCAGAACAGTGTAGTAGGTTTAACTCCACAGAAGTCTGGAGAACATTAAGAAATACATACTAGATTTTCTTAGTGGAAAGCCTTGTTTCAGCTTTTGAGCTTTCATTTTTGTAACCTGTATTATATGCATAAAAAGTAGTTTTAACAAAATTTTACAGAACTGTTCATTACCCACACAATTGAACAAGCAGAAGATGAGTAGCTGAGTATGATTGTAGTCTTTGACCATAGACTATTGCATGATCATAAAAATCTTTGTGCAAACAAAAATGACACTGAAGCATCACTGATAGATTCAGAGCAAAATAATTCACTACAGATAATTTATCAACAAAGAATAAAACGATGCATTCTATTAAAGAATCTTAGTTAAAAACTAAGGAGGGGTGCCTGGGTTGAGCACTAGAGTCTTGAGTTTGGCTCAGGTTGCAATGTTGGGGTGGGTGGGATCAAGCTCCACAGTGGCCTCTGTGCTGGCAGTGTGGAGCCTGCTTGGGCTTTTCTCTCCTTGACCTTTCTGCACTTGCTCTCCAGCATGTGCTCTCTCAAAATAAATGTTAAAAAAAAAAAAAAAAACTGAGGAAAATATATGAAATCAAAGGATTAAAAACAGAAAAATTATAAATGGTTTCTTGGGAGAGACCAAGAAATGGACAAATTCCTGGGAATGGAAGGAAGAGATGACACATACCTGAAATGAGAAAGATGTTGTAATTAGAAACATTAAAGCTATTTAAAGAATGAGGAAAAATAGGAAATCTTAGTAAAAATGGGAAAACCTCAACTAATCTTCAGAAGTAGGAAATGTAAGTAATGACTGTGGTGGATTTTTTTTCTTAGGTTTACTTTTTGAGAGAACAAGGCAGGGGGAGGGGCAGAGAGAGGAGAGAAAATTCCAGGCAGGCTTAAGGTTGTTTGTGCAGAGCCCCACACAAGGGCTCAATCTCAACAACTGCGAGATCACAACCTAAGCCAAAAATCAAGAGTTGGGTGTTCAGCTGACTGAACCATCCAGGTGCCCCTGGCCATGTTTAACTTCATAATTTATCAAGGATTCACCATTAATGAACTTTAGCCTGGAGTACTTTACAGGTGAGTTCTATCACACTATTAAGCTATTGAAACCATTCCAGATATCTGGTGGAAAGGTCCAAGGCATACTTCCACACCAATTTAAAATCTGCCAGAAACGGTAGGAAAGAGTAAACCACTGTCTGCAATGATAAAAAACAATGTCTACTGCAACCTGAAACTATAAAGCACTGGCCAAATACATGTTCTCTACTGAGAAGTGCTTTTGCTGAGAGGTGCTCTTGACTGCTGCAAGATCCAGATCTCTGTGCACTTGAGTGATGTAGTACTAAAAGGGGGTGGGGGGAGATCCACTGGAATTGTGCTTTGAGCTAGAGGAAGGGGGATCATCATGGGACATATGGGATGTCTCTATGGATTTTTCAAAAGCACAGGAAGTCCAGGAACTATAACTGAATGGTATACTTTGTGTTCTGTCCTTTGTCTTGTCTCTAACCAGCTTTCATAATTGAGGTAGATACTTGAGGTAGAGTGATGGAAGGAAAAGGAAGGTAGCAGTTGCAGATGGCAACAGAAAGGACACAGGGCAATAATACCTGTATGCTGGAATTAATATATTGCAGGAACTGTTCAAGGTTAAATACTTAACATGCACACAGGAATTATTACTACCCTAATTGTATATACTAAAAAACACTAGTTGTCTGATCTTGAACTAGTAAGTAGCAGCATTGGAAGAACAAGTAAGTGACTTCAGAGCCTGTGTTTAGCTATGATCCTCTGGGCTTCCCCCAGTCCCCCCACTGTTTCTGGGACCCTAAAAGATTTAGTGACAAGGTAAAGGAGATGATAAAGAGGAGGCTGCAGATGACCAGCTCATGCCCCCCTTCCCCCATAGAATGTTCATCTAGAGTCTGACAGCTGAATCCTTCAAAGATAAGGAAAAGTCTTAAAATGAAGGTCATACATACATCATAAAAGGAACTGTGTAGAGGGACCCAGGAAGGGCTCAGTTCAAAACTTTACTATATTCTCACAAAAACTACAGGTAATACTTCTAAAAATCTCAAGATTAGCAAAAAGTTGGAAAAGCTCAGAAATGGAAATGAAACCTAAACATAATGAAAATAAAGTAGAAACAAAGTAATGAAAATTCGAGCAAAGATCGGATGGATGGCTTGCAAAAAATTGTATAAAAGTAGTAAGACTTACAGAATGCCTTTACTCCTTTTTAAAGTCAATGAAGGAGGTCTAATACATAACTGGTATTGTTGAAAACGAGAATGGATGGAACAGATCCAAATGTTGAATGCCAAGGAGAATGAATTCCAAGAATGCAGAGTTCACCATTAGAAAAAATGAGATATCCCTTATCAGATAAAAGATATTGGTGCTAAAATGCGCGTGATGAAATTTGAAACACATTTTAAAAATAAGTTGAGGGCACCTGGGTGGCTCAGTTGGTTAAGTGTCTGACTTTGGCTCAGATCATGATCTTGTAGTTCCTGACTTTTGAGCTCCATGTCAGGCTCTCGGCTGTCAGCACAGATCCTCTGTCATCTCTTCACCTTACCCACTTGTGCTCTAGCCAAAAAAAAAAAAAAAAAAAAAGGTTGTGTACACTAGCATTAGAAAAATCTTATGGTGTCAATCTCAAATGAATAGATAAGCTTAATGTTTCAGGAGACCAGATTTATTCTCAAAACCAAGATAACAAAGGTTCTGTTATCAGGTATTGAACTTCACTCTAATTGTAGCCATCATAATTATATAAGAATTTATGAACATACTGAACAGGTGATAAAGGTGTTAATATTGTAACTAAACACGAATAGCAGAAAAACATGTCAATTAAAAGATGAGGAAAGTCTAAAAATAGAAGACCCTAGTAATCTTAAGAAATTTTTTACCCTTGATACTAATTGCAAAGAATACAAATCAGGAGAGGACTTGTTTTCGGGGCACCTGGGTGGCTCAGTTGGCTAAGTGTTAAACTTTGGCTCAGGTCATGATCTTGTGGTTTGTGCGTGTGAGCCCTGCTTCAGACTCTTCTGACAACTCAGAGCCTGGGGCCTGCTTCAGATGCTGTCTCCCCCTCTTTCCACCCCTACACTGCTCATGCTCTATCAAATATTAAATCTTTAAAAATGATTTGTTTTTCCTATTGGATTAGAAGGCTAAACTTGTAATATCCAAAATAAGAAATGTACGTTCATAGACATTTCTAGTAAAACTACACATTAGCACAACCTTCCAAAGTCTTAGAAATGTTACAAATGTTACCATTTGCCTCAGCAACTTCATCTCTAGACCTTTCTTAGAAAATTGGACAAGTGTAAAATAGGATATACCTTAAAACCTCTGAATCTTAGTTGTTTAATACCAAAAAATTAGAGGCACCTAGAATGTTTATGACCTATCATCTATGTAAGAGAAACTATCCAGAAGATCTTAATTTTACCCTATAAAAATTTTGGGCAGTTGGTGTAACAAAAATTCTTATATCTAGGTGGTAGGATGATTTTTATACATGGTTTCTAATGTCTTCTATAAGGATGATGTATTTGCATGATATAAAAGTTTATAAGAAACTTTTCAGTATCCTGTTAGGTAGAAATGCTTATATGGTCTTCTTACTTTGAGCTCCAGGGCCAACCAGAATGCCTAGGAGAAAACCTGTAATTAAAATGTTAATGGTGGCTGCTGTTGGGAAATGAAGTCACAAATGATCTTTACTCTTCCTTGTATGTATGTTCTGTCCGTAAAATGTTGCCTTCTTTAATTCTTTTTAAAGACAGAACTCCTCCAAAAAGAGCAAGAAACATGAAAGAAGTTGACCCTTACCTATTCATTAAAACTTCCTCATTTGCTCTACTTAATCTGAAACTTCGTGTGACCCCAGTAGGGGGCTTGTTTGATTCAGGTTGTCTTTCTCTCCTGACTCCCTTTTCCATCCAAGAGGCTGATTTTTGAGGAAATACACAAATTAAGATTAAACAGCCTCCTTCCTGATACCATGCTTCAGACCTTTCTCACTCTCAGCTGTTCTCTTAGATCAAAGACAGGGGCCCCTCTGAGTGTGGTTTTCACTTCACCTTGAGGTTGAAGTGATTAAATGGGAATAAAGAGATAATCTGTTTCTAATGAAATAAGGTTTGAAGCTCTACACTTTTTCTTAAATTGTAATATTAGCCATTTGGGTTACTGACTTGTAAAAATGTGTGCTTAATAAAAAGGCAAATAGAAAAAAACGGGAAAGGAAAAACAAATTCCAACAGAAGTATATCCTTAATAATTGAACATCTCTCAAGATGTCTCTCTGAACTCAGAGAAAGACTAGAGAGCAACTTAAAAGTGGCATTAGTTTATATAGACTACTTAAGAGTACTGAATTTGCCTTGTAAACTAAAGGAGGGAAAGCAAAATGGAAATCCTAAACTTCACATTAACAGGTCATCAGAAGATCTCTGAGTTCGTGAAAGATCCTGTTCAGGTTAAGAAAGAACAGATAGAAAGGTCCCTGACTGAGTTGGTAGTCTGTGACTCGGGATGTTGGGGTTGTGAGTTTGAGCCCAACCTAAGAGGGAGACTTCACTTTAAAGCAAAACAAAAAAATCAAACTACACAATGAGTCACATAAATATATATGTGCATGCATGAATACACATCTAGATGTTTCAGAATAAAAAACTTAATGTTCATTTTTCAGAGACCAAGACAGAGCATGAGTGGAGGAGGGGCAGACAGGGAGACAGAATCCAAGCAGGCTCCAGGTTCTGAGCTGTCAGCACAGAACCCAACGTGGGCCTTGAGCCCACAAACTGGATCATGACCTGAGCCAAAGTCAGATGCTTAACCAACGGAGCCACCCAGGAGCACCTAGATATCCTAGATTTTAAAAAATATTTAAAGCCTATATATTTAACCTTACTCCAAAATTCTTTCTTTGGTAGCTTTTTCTATCCTCGCGTGTCTGTCTATCCCACTAAGTTTGGAGTTGCACTGAGGAAAGTCACTGGAGGCCAACAGATTGATTTATATTGACTGTGAAAAGAATGCAAAATGGGAAGGAAGTGCCCATCAGCATGCACCAGCACTGCTGGGTTCCAACATTCCTGCTGCTTTGATTCACAGGGACACCAGGCAGCCCCTCAGTGTTCATGCCACATGTGACAGTTGTCAAGGCTGACCTACAATACATCAGAGTGGCTTGATCTTTAATTGCATGTAAAATCCTAGAGGAAAAGAAAAAATGACATTTCTATAATCTTTTGCTCCCCCACCCCCCAAAACCCTTGGTCTCAAGATTTGCTGGTATCCGAGAAACGTGGTCAGTCATCACTTTTCAGGCAGACCCAAATCCCAGATTTCTCCAGTAGTTAATAGTCGAGGACTACAGGTGACAAGTGAAAGCTGGTAGGCTACTGGGATGGTAATGGGACACTTTGCCTGTGTTTGGGTCTTTGCAAAGGGGGAGGATGGAAGAATTAAATGATCGTTTCTGATAATACTTAGGCTGATAATTTTCATGTGGAAACTAGTATGAATGTTGAGATTCTTTGCTTTCTTGTCAGGGCTGACCCACTTAGGAAAAACTGTTTTCCAGTGGATCACAGCTACACCCTTCACTAATGTTGCCCTCAGCTTCAATGAACTTCCCAATCCATGGTGACCCCTCCTAGAGGAGATAGTTTATGGTCTATAACTGAGACAAGACAGCAAGTCTCAGCTCCAGGGATCACTTTGGGATAACTCCAAGGCCGTTTCAGGCTCAGAGCTCCTTGTAGGATTGAAAAATGTTCAGTTGCAACAGCCTTCCTAGTCCACTTCATCTGCTCAGTCTTACCTTCCTCACTTTACTACAGTTGTATCTTGAAGGTATTCCCCAAAACCTTTGCACAAAATAGAAGACCACATTCTCCTTAGAGGCCAAAGGTAGAAAATCAGTTGAATACATATATAGTAAGCTTTTCATAAAGCTAAGTTTTAAAGAATTACCTTGTGGTATGTAGAAGTTTTTTTTAAAAAAATCATGTTAATGATAAATGATAACTATAAAGTATGATCTAAGCTCTAGACTTTGTTTTCAAGCAGTGGAGTCAGTAGGCAGACCAGGAATGCCGTGAATTCATACATACTCATTTTGTGACCATGCCAGAGGGAGTAATGACAGGCAACTGTGTCCAGAATGATGTTGGCACACAGTCTTGGGGCTTCTCTCTGACCAGCTAATCTTCCTCCCTTAGGATTTTACTCCCCTATTATGTTCATCCCCAAAACTCATAATAGGAGTGCAGATGCCATGTAAGTGGGGATGGGAAGGGCAAGCTGGAGGGGTGCTGTGAATCTCTGCTTACATGGTTAATCGTCAGCTGCGCTGGTTGCTCAGGTGGCTGTTAAGACAGAATTCAGAACAGACCCTTCTGCCTTACCTCTTCTGTGTCTTCCTCTATCATTGTGATTCTGGCATATTCTAAAACATGGTCTACGTACATTCTAAATTTTATATAGTGTGCAACAGGTTTTCAAACACATAAACAATAGAAATCAACGTGAACTTTCTGAGGACTATATTTTATGTATATATTAATAGAACAGTTCTTGGGCAATTAACGTTTCAACGGACTGCCACATTTGCTCCTCTCCCTGAGGCCACTGTCTTTGTTGCCCCAACCAGTCTCTTCTACGCTCCCCTCTTTCAGCCCAGGTCACCCTCCCTTGCTCTGGGTGATTGTATATCTTCTGTCTTTCCAATCTGCTGTGAGTCCTAATCTCTTTTTTTTTCCCTTTGATTATCAAGAGCCTCTTCATCATTTACCAAAGCCCATCTCCTGCAATTCAAAACTTGTGGCTTTCAGAATGATTGCTTCTGTTAATAGCTTAAATTTTTTTAGAAGTAAAAATCCATACTGTTTCCCTTTTATTGCTCTGAGGAATTTAATTCTTTGAGAGGCAATGTGGATGCTTCTGACACACTGCGGGGGAGGGGAATCATCTATAAGGAAGTACAGAAAACAATTTTAAGATACTGTGGGAAGCGTATGCAAGGCTAAGTTGCAGCCCCTGTTCTGATTGCTGTGTTTTTTGCTTGGAGAGACCATTTCCAGGGGTTCAGTCACTCAACCTCGTGGAGCTCCTCCACGAGCATCTTCACCAGTACTGTTGAGTCGAGACTTGCTCAAAGTCCCATTCTTGTCTTTTGATCAGTGTTCAATCAAGATGAAATTCTGTTACTCATCACCTTGGTCTTTTGGGTGAAGGTTTTAAACAGGGCTTGAGAAGCATGAATATGAATTTGGGGGCACTCTGACATTCTTTCCAATATTCACTAGTAGTGATTCATGGAACCCACGATTTTTGCAGAATACAGTCACAATCACCATCTTCGTTAATGTAGCACATAGAATCTTAAAAATTCATACCAGAGATGGAGATGAAACTTTGTACCTACCTATAGGAGGCCACATCCTAATTAAGCTGCTTTCTATTTCTAATGAAACCCTGATTAGAACTCATAATTTATGAGTGGCATTCATGTTCTCTGAGTTCCATGAAATGCTTGCTGCGGTTGTTTAAAACCCATGGGTGTTGAAATAATAGCAAAGCTGTCCCACCTGGATGTGGAGATATTTAAATGGAGAACAATCTATATTTGGTAATGTTGAGACCAGTTTGATAAAAGGGGCTTTGTTGGCTGCCAATTCTTTCTCCTTTTGATTCCATCTTTTCCTCTGTTCAGCTAGTACTTAAAAACCTAGTCCTGGTCCTCCTACAACTTTGCCTCCACCCATGGCTTAAAATGCCAACTACAAAAATAGAATCCAAAGTTACTAACTATGTGTGACCTTGCCTAAACTTCCCGAACCCTTTATTTCACATATGCCCTCACTGTGAAATCTCTCCTTCCACCAACCTTTTTTTCTTTCCTCTTTTTAAAATCTTTGTATATTTTTCAGAGAGAACACAAGCAGGGGAGGGGCAGAGAGAGGGAGACACAATCTGAAGCAGGCTCCAGGCTCTGAGCTGTTGGCAAAGAGCCCCATGCAGGGCTCTAACCCACAAATTGTGAGAACATGACCTGAGCAGAAGATGAGATGCTTAGCCACCCAGGAGCCCTGTTTCCACCAAGCTTATTCTGGAGCCACACTTAAACACTTGCCATGACAAGAGCCTAGGGATATAGTCTCTTCTCCATGTTTTCACATGGGCTGTCTTCTAGTTGAACAGTTTCTACCTGTTGACCACGTGAAAAATTCTTGTTATGCTCAGGTGAAAAAGAAATCAAGTAGATTACACATGTACACAGTCATGGAAGAGAAAATTGTGGGACATTGGAGGTCATTAGTTTTGATGTGAGTTAGTATGGAGTATTTTGTGTTCCTATCAACATTTCCATACTGTAAAGCGGCTGGCACAACTATTTGAACTACTTGAGCAATGTAATTTCAGTCCAACAGGTCAATTATGTGATTGGTGTCCTTTGTAGATACGGGATAGCAAATGTCCATGCCCCCCAGCCAAATATCATCAGGAGCCTGTCTGTACCTGAAGTTGGGTTTACTACACATGACAGAGTGAGCACACATAGGGAATTGTGGGATTTCTCAGACGGGTGTTCAATCTTAAAAGACTTGGGCTTTGGTGAGGTGGTTTTTAGGCTGGTCTAAGTAAAGATTTGCCATGTATCTGGTGCTGTCTAAAGCAGAACCATTCGATGATTGGGTGTATCTACTTTCAAGGGCAGAACTGAGCAAGGCTAATGCTGTAATTGGTAAAGAGCAGTCACTCATAGTAGCCAGGAGAGGGGCATGTTAGGTCTTCTGTGGGTTAAAAGGTGATTTTTTTTTTCTTTTTATGCTTACACAAAGTTAGGGAGTAGCCTTGTTTGCTGCCCATTATCATGGGCCTAGAGTAAGCATATCTGCTATTGTGTGAGAATGTTTATGTCCAACAAGAGAATAACCCGGCCTCTCAGAAGTGCCAGGCCAACTTCATAGAACAGTCTGTCTGCAAACTTCAGAGCAGTGCTTGGATGTCGGGATTTGCTTTTTGTTTTCCTTATGAGAGAAGTGAGAGAGCATATGAAAAGTACTTCGGACTTGGTGATCTTGTCAATGTCTGTATAGGAATGAGACACATGATCACCTTTCTGGAATCTTGTGGGTGAGACTTTTAACTGGCAGAGGATGGGAAGCAGCAGATAGGGGTGGACATTTGACAAAAATTTGCCCTCCAAAGAGAGAGCCCACGTAGTTGCAGAGGATGGCAGCCTGGAAGGGGATCCATGTAAGACTATGAGGAAACAGTCATTTTCTTTGATCTTGCCCATTGGCTGGCAGTCTCCTCATACCCTGTAGCCTTGGTGGATACAAGCTGTGGATAAAGCTTCCAGGCAGACATGCTTCTGTGCTAGAGCATCCTTCTCAATGCTAACCTTTCTCCTTCTGTGTTATGTCCTGCTTAGGTCTTGAAAATATCAAACTGGTGGTACAATATTAAAGGCACACCAAAGTCTAAAATATGGCTAACACTAGCATATCTACTATTCCTTAATAAGATACTAACAACTTAGAATTGCCCTTACATAGCCCTGTCTGATCCTCCTATGGGCGTACTACCCAGCGGTAACTGTTATCCTGAATTTGGGTTCTTGTTTTCTCATACACTTATTAATACTGAATGCATATTTACATAATGGACCAATGCATTGTGTTGCTTTGAACAGTTTTGTATTTCACAGGAAAAGCTTTGTATATATTCAACGTATTTTTGAGATTGATCCGTGCTGAAGCATGCAATTCCAGTTCACCTGTTGGGTAACAATTCCTTTATGAATATACTCCCTTAGTAACTTGCCTGTGTTGGACATGCTGTTAGTGTTTTTTTCCCTTGTATAAATATTGCTATGAAAATGGGCATACACCTGTCATGCTGTAAAGGTGGGTGAAATTCTGTAGGATTTATATGTAGGAGTAGAATTTGTGTCTGTAACTAATTTTTTTTTTTAAGCCAATCACATCAATTTACCCAGCCATCAGCAATGTAGGAAAGTTCCCCAGTCTTCATAGTCTAACATTGTGGTCATTGGACTCTCAAGTTTCTGTATTAGGATGAAATGAAATCATACCATTTTTATTCTCAGATAGATTTTCCCGTTCCTTGGCTACATTAGGCAACTTGTTAGACTACTGGCTATTGAAGTGGTGTTGGAATTGGCTGCTTCTGTTTGCTTATTCTATTTGGTTGTTGGTCATCTTGACTGGAGAAGTTCTTTGCATGCACTGCATAGGTTTCATTTGTTGTGTGGTTGCAAGTATTCTATTGTTACCTGTGGGTAATCTTTCCATTCTTCGTGGTATTTTTGATGAATAGAAGTGTTCTGGTGTTAATATGGCCAGATCCAGTGTTAAGTGCTGTGTAAAGGGCAACCTATAACTTAGTGGCTTGTAACAATAACCATTAAATTATTTTATGCCATGGTTTCTTTGGGTCAGAATTTGGGAAGGGCTCAGTGGAATGCTTCTGACTCCGGGTCTCCCAGGTGGGTCCAATGGGATGGGGGTTGGAACTGGAACAGTGGAAAGCTGACTGGGCATTTCTCTCTGTTCATGTACTGTCAGAACTTTGCTGTATGATGTCTCTGTAGGGTCTTACTTGACTTCCTTCACAGCATGACCACATGGGGTAGTTGAGCTGCTTACTTGGAAGTTGAAAACGCCACGTGTGTGTTTCACAAGCAAGATGGAAGCTGCATAGCCTGTAAGGACTTAATAGCCTTGGAATTTTGTAGTGTCAATTCTGTTGTATTTTTTGGGCAAAACAGTCACAAAAGCCCACTCCTTGTGTGACTCTGACGCTCATCCTATTAGAAGCAGAGCACGTGGAATGGGGAATATTGCTGTGGCTATCTTTGGTAAATAGAATCTGCCAAATAGATATATCCATATTTCTCAATGTTGGTTGTCTGAGTCTTGATCTAGAAATCCTTCAATTCCAGGCTATAAAGACTTTGTCGTAGATTTTTCCTAAGTGTTAGTCGGCTATATACAATTATTCAATACATCTGGAATTGATTTCTGTGCATTGAGGTGATAATTCTAATCCAGTGCACACTAGTTTTCTATTTACCGGTGACCGAAAATGTTAGATTTGTTACAAACTTTGATGTATACATGCTTCAAGAGCTTACTGTCACATTAAATTTGTTCTTAATTGCTACAACTTTTAAGGAATCTTCACATTGTTCTTACAAAAACCATTGTGTTATGGGGTGCCTCGGTGGCTCAGTTGGTTAAACGTCCAACTTCAGCTCAGGTCATGATCCTGCAGCTGCTGAGCTCAAGTCCCACGTCGGGCTCTTGTGCTGACAGCTCTGAGCCTGCACACTGCTTTGGATTCTGTCTCCCTTCCTCCCTTCCTTCCTCCATCTCTGCCCCTCCTCCACTGATGCTTTGTCTCACTCCTTCAAAAATACTAAAAAGAGCTATTCCTTGTCTTTGGTTCTTTCATTAAAAAACTTAGTCTAAGAAACAAACCCTGCATAGGAGCCCTTACTAGATTCACCCAGCAAAGCTTAAGTGATAGCTAACAAAGCCTGTCCTCCTTACTCAACACTAAAATGTCTCTAATGAGAGGGGTGCCTGGATGGCTCAGTTAAGCATCCAACTTGAGCTTGGGTCATGATCTCACATTTACTGAGTTAGAGCCCTGTGTCAGGCTTTGTGCTGACAGCTTGGAGCCCGGAACCCCCTTCAGATTCTCTTTTGCATGTGCTCACTCTCTCGGACCCTCTTCAGCTTGCGTGCTCTTGCTGAACAGTAAACATTAAAAGTCTCTAAGGAGAGGTACTGTTGTCCAAAATAGAGTACCCTCTTATTGCTGCCTTGCAAGGAAGTACCTAGGCCATTATCCAAACAGAATGTTGTATTTATACCTGATGAACCTGCTTAACATGTTCTCCTTATGAAATCACATGAGGGCACGGTGAACACCTTGCTGATCTGACCACAAGCCTATGGATCTTAGTAAATCAATGGTTTGGATCATGGGGCTCTTGAGGGGAGGAAAAATATGCTTTTTGGGGGTATCATTATTCTCATGTGTTTCCTCTTGCATGTACTTGTCTTGCTACTCTGATATCTGCCTGTAGTGCAGGCAGCTATCTGCCAAACAAGCTCTCTTGATGCTAACAAAACCCATGGGTATCCATTCAGGGCATGTTGCTGAAGAGGGGGCTGTGTAAGATTTTAACAGCAAGTTGGAAGGTGTGGAGTGTTGGAAGAGGTCCTGAGGTCCTGTAGAGGATAGGACTGCCAGTTGACTGAAGAGCTGCACCCAGGTAGAGCACTGTACCCCTTCACTATCATTGGAATGTACATTCCATCTACCATTCCCATGCTGGGAGATGTCTCGAGGGCATAGCCTTTATAAGTATTTTTTTTTCAACGTTTTTTTTTATTTTTGGGGACAGAGACAGAGCATGAACGGGAGAGGGGCAGAGAGAGAGGGAGACACAGAATCGGAAACAGGCTCAGCCCAGTGCCTGACACGGGGCTCGAACTCCCGGACCGCGAGATCGTGACCTGGCTGAAGTCGGACGCTTAACCGACTGCGCCACCCAGGCGCCCCGGGCATAGCCTTTAGAGTAAGGTGTTGTGGAGACCATCTGGACTAATGCATGACTGAACTCAAGGCAGCTAAAATCTTCCAAGATTCTGGCAGGATGTCTTTCGGCCACCCAAGACCAGCCTTGTTTGTAAGTTCCCTTTTAAAACCACCACCTATCGATCTGGAGTGGTTTACCTCTTTATTTGCTTTCACCTTGCCTTCTGTGTACAGAGGCTGGTTGCAAACCAATAACTTTTTTTTTTTTTTTTTTCTTAAATAAGGGCCATCCTACCAGGTATTGAGTGATACCTTAGTGTGGTTTTGATTTGTATATCTCTGGTTAGTGGTGTTTAGTATCTTTTTAATGTACTTATCGATCACTTTGGTTTTTGGAAAAATGTTGCTCAGGTTCTCTTCCCACTTACTAATCAGACATTTTGGGTTTTTGTTTTTGCTCTTGATTTGTAGGAGATCCTCTATATTTTGGATATTAACCCCTTACTGAACTTGGCTCACAAATATTTCTTACCCATTCTCCAAATAAAAAAGGCTGCATTTTATTTTTTTTTATTTTTTATTAATTTTTTTTTTCAACGTCTATTTATTTTTTTGGGACAGAGAGAGACAGAGCATGAACGGGGGAGGGGCAGAGAGAGAGGGAGACACAGAATCGGAAACAGGCTCCAGGCTCTGAGCCATCAGCCCAGAGTCCAATGCGGGGCTCGAACTCCCGGACCGCGAGATCGTGACCTGGCTGAAGTCGGACGCTTAACCGACTGCGCCACCCAGGCGCCCCAAAAAGGCTGCATTTTAATTTTGACTTCCTTTGCTCTATAGAAGCTTTTTAGTTTGAGTCTCAAGTATTGTTGCTTTTTTCTTGGGCTTTGTGTCGTATCCAAAAAATCATTGCCAAGATCAATGTCATAAAGCTTTTTCTATGTTCAAGGAGTTTTACAGTTTCAGGTCTTAAATCTTTAACTTTAGCTAATTTTTATGTATGGTGTAAGATTTTTCATTTTGCATATGAACATTATTTTTCCCGGGAAGCCTGGGAGGCTCGGTTAAGTGTGAAATCTTGGTTTTGGCTAAGGTCATGATCTATCTTCTGGTTTGTGACTTCAAGCCCATTTCGGGCTCTGTGCTATCAGTGTAGAGCCTGCTTGGGATTCTCCTTCTAGCTGCCCCTACCCTGTTCCTGTTTTACTCTTTCTCTGTGTCCCTCTGTCTCTCTCAGAATAAACTGTTAAAAGAACAAAACTAGTTTACCCAACATTGATTGAAGTGACTATCCTTTGCCTGTTAACTGACCATAGATGTATGGGTTTATTTCTGGGCTCTTGATTCTTTTCCATATTTATGCCAGTAAAATGTTGTGTAATGTTACAAAACATTGTAACCTTTTATCATTAAATGACTTTTTCTTGTCGTGACTTGATGTCTATTCTGTGTAAACTCTATTTTCTTTGATCTTCCATTCACATGGAATATGTTTCCATCCATTTCTAATTCCCTTTGAGCCAACATGTGTCCCCAAAGCTGAAGTGAGTCTTCTGTAGGTCACATGGAGTATTTCTTTATTTTTTTAAATCCATTTAGCCGACCTATACCTTTGATTGAAGAACTTAATCCATTTATAATCCATTTATATATAAAAGTAATTATTGATAATGACTTACTAATGCTATCTTACCAGTTTTCTGGCTGTTTGGTAGTTCCTTGTTCCTTTCTAGGTCTCCTGGTGCTTGCTTTTATGAATTACTGATTTTTGCATAGTGGTATACTTTCATTCCCTTCCCTTTGCCTGTGTATATATACTGCAGGTTGTCCCTTGCATTAGTGTCTGTGCCCTTGGAGGAAGTAGGCACCTCTTAGCTTTGCTTGGTCATGAGAGCCCTTCACTAGTCCTCCAGTGCAGAGATTCTAGGTGGGCTCTCTAGTGGTGTCCCTAGGTAGACTTGCTGCTGAAGTCCTTGGGCAGATGCGTCTGGTACTTAAATGATAAGGTACACAGACCTGTGGTTTGGGCTCATCAGGGCCAACCTGGTGCTTGGGTCTGCTGGATGGGGCTTGGAACATGGGTCTGAGTGGGCTAACCAGGCTCTAGGGACCATTGGGGTGGGCTTGGGATCTGGGCCTATTGGCCACTGGCTCAGTCTTGGGGAAGATTGGGAGCCTGAGTCCATGGAAGCTGGTCTGGAGGCTGGCACTACTGACTGGGATTGGCCTGGCACTGTGGCAAGCCAGGAGCCTCTGTCTACAGAATCCAATCCAAAAGGGAGTCGTAATATTGCCAGTCTGGTGCTGGGGCAGAACCAGATTCTGGGCCCCTGAGGGCCTGTTTGGAGTGTAGGTTCCTGGAGACTGGCCTGGCTCTAGAGCAGGCTGGGATCTTAGGGTTATTGGAGCTAGCTTGGTATTGGGGCAGGTATGGGCCGGGGATTAGAGGAGCCAGTATGGCATTGGGTGGTTCAGGAGCCTGGGGGGCTGGAGTTAGCAGGGGGCTTGGGTTTGTGGGAGTCCACCTGAAGTCTCAGTTAACTGGAGTCAGCTGGGAGTCTGGGACCATGGGAACCAGCTAGTACTGGTGTGACCTGGGAGCCTGGAGCTCTTGGAGTCCCTTGGGCTGGTATGTGCCTAGGTTTGAGGGGAAAGTCTGTGCTCGTTCCATGTCTCCCCTCCATGAGGAGGGTGTGTCTCTGCACTGGGCTGCCTGGGTTTGGGCGAGGTGTGACAGGGTAATGTGAACTGTCTTTCCTATGGTCTTCAGTGTGTCTGATTTCTGTGCTCTACCCAGACGCTGTCATCCCTCACTTGGAATCCTTCTTGAGAAGACCTCTTTGTGTGCAGACAGATGTTCAAACTGCTATGTCTGGGAGGGGACACAATCATGGGAAATTCCAATTCCACTGTCTGACATGACTTCCGAATTCCCTTTTTAATTCTTTGACTTACGGGTTATTAAACTGTTCCAAATTCCAAATACTTGTAACTTTTCCAGATACCTTTCAGTTACCTATTTCAAATCTTTTTTCATTGTGGCAAATATGAAGAAATGGGCAGAAGACAGGAATATACACTTTTCCAAAGAAGACGTTCAGATGGCCAACAGACACATAAAGATGCTCAACATCACTCATCAGGGAAATCAAAACCACATTGAGCTACTACCTTACACTGGTCAGAGTGGCTAACGTTAGCAACTCAGAAAACAACAGATACTGGCGAGGATGTGGAGAAAGGGGATTTCTTTTGTGCTGCTTGTGGGAATGCAAACTGGTGCAGCCTCTCTCGAAAACAGTATGGAGGTTCCTCAAAAAATAGGACTACCCTATGACCCAGTAATAGACCTACTAGGAATTTATCCAAAGGATACAGGAGTGCTGATGATGCATAGGGGCACATGTACTCTTGGGTTTATAGCAGCTCTTTCAACAGCTAAACTATGGGAAGAGACCAAATGTCCATCAACTGATATAATGGAAAAAGATGTGGCTTATATATACACAATGGAATACTACTTGGCAATCAAAGAGTGAAATCCTGCCATTTGCAACAACATGGATGGAACTGGAGGGTATTATACTAAGTGAAATAAGTCAGAGAAAGACATCATAGGTTTTCACTCGTGGAACTTGGGAAACTTGACAGAAGACCATGGGGTAAGGAAAGGGGAAATACAGTTTCAAACATAGGGTTTGCCTCCCTCTAAGACTCCATACAGAGAAGAAACTGAGGGTTGATGTATGGCGTGGGGGATGGGGGAAATGGATGATGGGTACTGAGGAGGGCACTTGTTGGGAATGAGCACTGTGTGTTCTATGTAAGGGACAGATCATGAGAATCTACCCCCAAAACCAAGAACACACTGTATACACTGTATGTTAGCTAACTTAATGAGTTATAGGTATGTAAAAGAACACTTTCTATGACTTGAATCTCTTAAAGTTAATCCAGAGTTGGTTTTTTTTTTGTTTTTTTTTTTTGTTTTTTTTTTTTTTTGTGGTATATCTTGGTAAATGTGCCAGATATAACTGGGAAAAAAAATACTGTTTAAGTGTTGTAGAATTGTCATTTGGGTCAAATTGTTACCAAATCTATGTCCTTACTTTCTATATTAGACAAAGGTGTTGAAATCTAATACTGTATTTGTCTATTCTTTATATATTTTCTGTGCATTTTGAAAGTCCGTTAGGAGTAAACAGAATTATCTCCTCCATCTTCTGAATTCTTGTGTTGGTGTATTGTAATTGTTCTAATTCGATTTAAACCACAAGAGATATTATGTAAGGACAGTACTAAGTTGTTCACTCATTGATACTGTTGCTTTTCATATTTTTATACATATCCAGGTTTCCCTCTGGGATAATTTTCTTGGGTAAAGCTTTCTTTGGGTAAGCTCCATAAAGAGTTCACTCTGTGTTTAGTTAGAATGGTGACAGAGTACCTCGGTACTATCAAAGTCTGGATTGAGTTGACCCTGGATTGGAGTTTTGACAGGATCAGTCTGTTTCATCTCCCATCCTTGGGGTATAACCATCCAATGTTTTCAAATCCTGAAATGGTGTTGATGCTAGGGCTTCTTCTGGTGAATACTCCCCTTCCCCATCTTAAGAATTGGACAGATGTCTGGAGGGCAAAATCAGCTGTACCTGAAGCAGGAGTTCTGTCTCCAGGGACCTTCAAACTGCTGAAAACTCTTCCTGTTTGCCTTGTACCAAGCTTAGCCAGTTTTACATTGTATGTACAATACCATCAATAACTTCAATAAAAATGATCTTTATGTTGGCACTCATCTGTCCCTTTTCCAGAATGTTTACTCCTTTGTCTCCATCTGTTAGCAGCTAATACCTTTAGTGGTTTCTAAAAGTATACACGACAGTTTTGTTTACACAGACCACCCTGGTCAACTGCAAGTTATTTCTACCGATTGAGCTTCTAATTGGAATTTTTACGTGATCTTTATCAAATTTATCTGGTGATTACTTTATGGACTCCTGATTCTTGGTTCATTTTCTCTGAATATTTTAACAATTACTACTTTGTTGTGCTGTACCCAATAATTTCATTAGTTGAAGTTCTTAGAGGTTTCATTGATACTCCAGCTCACTGCTACTGACTTCTTCTCTTGGAAGAGGTAAACTTGATGGTGAGCTCATGTTTACCTGATACTAAAGCTTACTCTGTGTATCAAGGGACTTAAGCTGAAGGTGGGTTCTTCCAGAGAATTTGTTTGTGTCACTTGGCCCGTGTTCCCTGGGCCAGTCTAAATTCAAGCCCCAGATTCAAGTTAGGGCTACTGTGCTGGTTGCATAATGGCCTCCAAATATGTCCACATCCCAGTGCCTAGAACTTGTGAGTATGCTCCTTAGATGGCAAATGTGATCAGGCACATGTGATTATGGATCTTGAGTTGGGGAGAGAATCCTGGATTTTCTGGTTGTCGGCTGTAAATAATCAGAAATCTCATAAGAGTGAGGCAGGTGGCCATAGAGAAAAGATGCTTCGAAGCTGTCCTGAAAGGTGGAGGGAGTGGACATGACCAGCATCTGGAAGCTAGAAGTAGCAAGGAGTGGGTTGTCCCCTGGAGCCTCCCGAAGAAACCCATCCCTACTCTTACTTTGGTTTTAGTCTGCTGAAACCCATTTTGTACTTCAAACTTCCAGAGTGCTAGGAGAAGAAATTTGTGTTAAGCCACAAGATATATGGAAATTGTGAAGCAATAAACCAAGACAGGTAGTTTGTGATTACAAATTATCTGGGAGACTCACCCCACCCTGCTGCCCATCAAGCCCAAGCAGAGGTTAGAATGGATTAATTTTGCATCTCCTCCTCAGCTAGTCCTGGACATCTGCAGAAGTTGCCATCTAATTCTCCCAACTTGTGAGGGTCTAAGATCTTTCTTCCACTGTTAAAACCAAACAGTTTTTCCATGTCAGCAGATGCCCCAGGCACCCTGTCAATCTTGTATTCACTTCTTACATTGTTGTGTCTTGTCCAAGATTTCTAGGTGTTGGTATGAGGACATAGATTCTAAAATGGCTTGGAACATTCTTACCTAGAAGATGAATGTAAGGATAATACCTACATAAAAGTGTTCGTAAGGGGCGCCTGGGTGGCGCAGTCGGTTAAGCGTCCGACTTCAGCCAGGTCACGATCTCACGGTCCGTGAGTTCGAGCCCCGCGTCAGGCTCTGGGCTGGTGGCTCAGAGCCTGGAGCCTGTTTCCGATTCTGTGTCTCCCTCTCTCTCTGCCCCTCCCCCGTTCATGCTCTGTCTCTCTCTGTCCCAAAAATAAATAAACGTTGAAAAAAAAAATTTAAAAAAAAAAAAAAAAAAAAAAAAGTGTTCGTAAACATTCAATAAACATTTCAAGGATAAAGATGATTCTGGTAACTTAGTTTCTCCAAGCAAGCCAAATAAATCATTTTCATCTGCTTTCATACCAAATTTACAAATCTATAACTCTATCTTGTGGTTATGACACCTCCTGGCAATTGCATTAAAGACCGTATTTATATGGAGTGTTTTCAAAATAGTCTGGCTTTTTTGGGAACCAAAAACTTAATTGAAACTATGACTTGAAGTATGTCCAACTCAAATTTCCACCTTTAAAAATATCTGAAGCAGTTCTCTAACTTGTGACTTTTAAAATACAAGCATAGAAGATTTAGACTGATGGAAACCTGCATTTTGGATTTAAAACGTTGGGGAAATTGATTTGTGATTTTCACCTTTGGACCAAACTCTATTAAAAGGGTATTAAATCAGTCAAGACATGAATAGAGGTGGGGGTGAATGAGCTTTCCAGAAAGCTGAAAATCTGAAGGCAGCGATATTAATCATGGACACTTGGAGGAGGATTCCAGTTTCTGGGTTCAGACAAGGGCATAGCTTGAGGATGCTGAATTCAGAACAAAGGGAGCCTGGTATAATTCTTGGAAACAATACGTAGATACTTGTTGTTTGGGTGTCTATTTTGGTAGAGCTGAGTAAAAGATGGTAGTGGAATAGCAGGAAATTCTTGCATTTGGGGAGAGCCTAGCTTATAAGCACAACATGTCTAGCAACTAGAGGTTTTATGGGGGTTGAAGTCACCTGTGATTAGATGCTTCATCCACCCCCATCTTGAATAGCCACTGTACATTTGATGCTTTTGTATTACAAGTTAAGCAAATTGAGGATTCCTGTAAAATTGGAAATTCAATCTATGAGAAGAGCTACGAGGCTTTTTCTAGCATTCTATACAGTTCTATTAGCTATAATTATATAAAAAAAACATCATGACTGTAAAAAGTTTGACTGCAGGTCTCTTGTTGTAAAGGGTAAAATGCTGAGTGATAATTTACATTAATGTAAACAATAGGTAAAATCCCCGGGGCAAATGAACTCTTTCCTGATGTGAATAGTACTTTCCCCCCTGTTGCTATTCAGATACTGCTGTGTAATTCAGAGCAGTTCGTTTCCATCTCAAATAATCTTAAACTAAATTCCCAAATTTTCACGCACCTGGGAAGTACGTAAATAAACGACACTCAGGCGTCGCTGGATCAGAGTGGTCGGATAAGGTTGTCCCAACAATTGTTCTCTTCCTCCATGTGTCTGCCTTCATCTCTCTCTCTCCTCCCCCTTCACATCTTTACTCTTATTCTCAAAAAGGACTTGGTTTTCATGAGCTCTTTTTCCCTTCGTGGCAGGAATGCTAGTGACCCAAACTCAAGGCGCAGATGGTACCTTGTGCTTTTGACTATAGAATAAGACTGTTCTCTTCTTCATTTACCTCTCAAGCCTTAGAGATGATCTGACTGGGCCCTAGTGATCCAATCACTGTGGTCAGATCTGTGAA
This sequence comes from Leopardus geoffroyi, assembly GCF_018350155.1. Taxonomy (NCBI): domain Eukaryota; kingdom Metazoa; phylum Chordata; class Mammalia; order Carnivora; family Felidae; genus Leopardus; species Leopardus geoffroyi. The sequence continues at coordinate 51,563,955 of NC_059334.1, read as the reverse complement.
GTGCTTTTCTTGGCCAAGCTGGGGCTAATGAGCATTACTGTGGGAAGGTGGGAGGCAAAATCACCCCTACCCAAACCACAGGGCAAGGGTTTCCCACACCCAAGTGGAAATCTCTTAGGATGAGGAGGTAGAAAGTCGTGCTAGATTGAAAACACGGGCATCAGTAACCTATACAATTCTTCATGTCCGATGATGTTCTGTGCTGGTATAAGCCTTCATATCTAGGCTCTTAATCAAATACGCAGAGTGTGGGCACCTGGGTCTGTAATTATTTAAAGTTCAAATTACAAATACCGTATCTTCATTAATATTCAGCAACGTTGACTCCCTAAGTATGTCTCTGTGCTTCGAAGCTGAGAAGGGTATCTCTCCTCTACAGTGCTTGGCAGAAAAAACAGCCCACAATGATTGGGACTGGCCCTTCTCTCTAGTTGTGGGGGAGGGGTGCAGCATGTGGGCTGTCCAGGTTTCTCAGGTGGTTGATTGAAGGCAGAGGAGGACTCCTCTGCAGTCTGAGGCCAACAAGTGACCCGAGGCAACTGTGATCTTCTCAACTTCACAGGGTTGGCTTTTTGCATAATCTTCAAATTTTCTGTCCTTGTCATGTCTCCATTTAGGGATATTTTTAATTAGTATTAGTCACAGTAATTACTGGAAATTCACTTTTTCACTTGATTTCTGTTGCTTATAAAGTGCCTCGTTAAGTACCACTAGACTTGAGTCTCCAAATTCTGAGCATTGTAAACAAGGCTCCCCGTGTATGGCTGTGCAGAGTGAGGGCATTGCTAGTTTCTGATTGGTCTTACTCGTTCCTGGTCCAGAATTCAGTGATACACATTAACAAGTGGTATGTTTTAAAAACGTTTACTAAAAAAGAAAATTCCTCTAACGATCTATGCAGTGATTCTTAATTTAGAAACACAGCGGCTTCTCTTTGAAGATGATTGAAGAATGTGTCCACAATACCTGTGACAGTGAGGACATGCTCACGTTGCAGTGGAGGGTTGAGACCTGTTGCTCACACCAGGGGGGATCCTATCAGTGATGCTACCTTACCTGTTGCTTCCCCAGCCTTCGTGTTCAGCTGCTCATCAGTGAGTGATAGAAGATCCAATCCTTGAGATAAGATTAATTTCCCAGTGAAGCCCAACTATCTTACTGCTTATCTGTTCAGGTCTTCTATCCTGTGGGCTACAGAACGCTTGTAATTTAATACTGGTCTTCTCGTTAAAACTAGGATCTGGGGGCCTTGGTAGCACAGTCGGTTAGGCATCAGACTTCAGCGCAGGTCGTGTCTCCGTTTGTGGGTTCAGGCCCCATGTCGGGCTCTGTGCTAGCTGTGTCTCCCTCTTTCTCTGCCACTCTCCCACTAAACATTACAAAAAATTAAAATCTTTGATTACGTAGCTTTTCTGATTTATTGCTTGATACAATTTGTATGGTACACCAAAATCTAAACGAAGCATAAATCTTTTCGAATCACCTTGAGATAATTACCATTAACATTTTGATGAGAACTCTTTTTTCTTGGGTACACACACACAAACACACAATTTTACATAAATGGGAAATGCTGATTTTATCACTATCTGAAAATACTATAAACTCGTTCTTCAGTTCCTCTACTAAACTTTGATAATGAAAAAGCCTGTAAGTTCAAAAGGTGTTGTTCGTGCTGTGATTGTTATCAAATTCTTTTTTAACTAGCTGTTACCTATATGAGTAGCTGTATTTTTCAAGGAGTTCTAAATGGTCTCTTTTCTACTCTCAAGTGGGGATCCTGAGTTAGGTCACTTTTTGTGTCACCCATTGAAGCTCAGGTGAAGACTGTTCGGTCAGTTACACTAATGATGCTTCCTAAGCCCTGAAGAATTTGCACCTCGGGCCTGGCTGCCTGCTAGAAGATCCTAGCCATACTAGCAAGCGTTCTGTTCTGTCTCCCCACAGGACATACATTATATGCTCCTTTGCTTTCCTTCTCAACAGCTGTGAAGGCCTGAAATGTCGCAGCTGTATGGATCTAAGAGATACAAGGATTGATCTCCTGTGTGCTTTGAAGGGCTGCCAAGACCAGATTTCCTCCCAGAATGTCAAAGTGGGCCAGCTCTGCCCTTTCTCTGTAGAGTCCTTAGAGTTAGTAGGACACGTTCTTTTCAGGAAACTCCTGACAATTACCCCAGGTATCTCTTCAGGCTCTCCTGCAGCGCACAGGTGGAAGAGATGCACACAGGTCTGTCTGGGTCCTAGACCTTGCTCATCTCCTGCAAGCTGTACTCCATTCTGGCTCCAGCTGGCTGCCTCAGGACAAGCAAGTCATTGGAGTTACCCTGGGAAAAATGGGACTTTCCAAGTCGCCAGAATTCCCAGAATCCACCAACTCCACCTCCCTAAGATACGGGAGAGTGTTTTCTTGCTTACTCCTTAGTACAATCCCATGAGACAGTTTTATCGCTAATTCAGTTACTTGTTGATGAATCTTCAGAAGCGAAATCAAAATAGATACTAAAGGAAGCAAGAAAGAATAATAGTGATAAAGGACATTTCTTGATTAAGAAGCTGAATTGAAGTGCTGCCATGATCTGCCATTCAAATAGAAGGTAAAATCGTGTCTATTTCTGAAAAGATCATGTAACTTCGAAGTAGTTGATGGAGCTCTGAATGCTCTGTGGAGGTGTTCTAACCAGAAGTCAGTCCTTGGCTTTTTCTCCTTCGTAGTAAAAAGTAGAAATGTGCCATCATTCTGTTCTAGACATCCTAATAGACTACTAAATTATTTCCTACCGAGTTTCCATAATGCGTAATACAACTCTCCATACGTAACCAGAAGCGGCTGTCACTGTCAGTCTAGGTTTGACAGTAGACTCTGTCATCCTTGAGGTATGGTCCCCTGCAGTCTAGCAGCTTCCTTAAGTATCTGTCTCCTAAATGGTGAGGGTAGACCTGTATAGCCCAGTTCTACTGTAAGGATCAAGTGAGAGTCCCTATATGAAATTGACAACTAAAGACTTCATTGTTTGGCTAGAGAACATACCGAACCATTTCTGTCTCAGCAGACTTGTCGCCTGCCTCACAGTCTCTATTCTTTGTTGCTCCTTTCTTGTTAGCTTGTATTCTATTTTACAGCCCTGTCTCTTCCAGTAGACTAAGGTTCTTGTGGGCAGAATGTATCAACATATCTTACTGGTTTCCCAGAGCCCAGAACTATCTTGATTATAAAAGGAAGAAGCAGATGAGTGGTCAAAAATAGCCCTGTCCTATTCTTGCCAAAACACATCTAATAACCCAAATTGTGTTTCAAAAAACCAAAACAGCAAAAAACCCAACCTTCCAATTGTGGTCTACAAAGCAGCTGGGTCATAGCTGATCTTTCCGGCTGGGAAGATCTTGCCCCACACCCTCTACATCAATTCCTTTTTTTGACCACACCAGGCAGATATCTCTGTTCACTTAGGCAAAGATCATTTTTGTGATTGTGGTTTTTGTTAATAGCTCCAGACAGAACATGGTAGCATTCACAAGTTTTGGATGTGTTGGGCAGCAGATGATTTCATGCTTTAGGACCAAGAAAGCACAATGTGACCTATGTCTTTGCTGAAAATTTTGGTTTCTCACCTATAAAACGAATAATTTCAAAAAGGACTTTGCAACTGAGTCCATAATTCAAATTCATTTTGAGAAAGGTTTCATTTCTCAATTCTAGGCAGTATGGAATGGAGGGATAATATTACAGTGAGTTAATTCTACAGGTCCTTTCTTTCTAAATGAATCGATTGAGGCAACCACAATGCCTTGCATTTAACCTCGTAGTTGTAATGGAGCCCCTCCTAATCATAGTCTCCATCTTTAGGGGAACTTCAAGGCTCAGAGAAATCAATAATAAACAGCTTATCAGTAACTAATCTCCTCTATGCAAGTGAAAATAGGCCAGCCACGTATCTTTAATACTCAATTTCCTCACAGATGGAACCTCTCTTTTTCATGACCTGGTACTTGTTACAAGGTGGGGGGAGGGTGGCTCTGACCTTTAACCGACTTTACTTTGTTCCTTACATCAGCACTGGGGAATTTTCTTTTTCCCTATAGACACTGATCAACCTTGGGTCATTCCTGTGCTTCATGGCCTTCTGAAATGCCTGTCTGATCATTTGTAAAAGCTCTAAATAAGCACCAGTCTCATTCAACTTTTTCTTTCCTGAAATCATCAGTGTTTGTTTTTTTTTTTTTTTTTTTTTTTTTTAAAGACACTGTAGCATAAAGAAGCTTGGCTTGTGGTAACGAAGATCTGGGTTTCATTGACTATTTCTGTGACCTTGAGCAACTAGCTCAATTTTCCTGAATCTGTTTTCAATACAAACTCCTGTAGGCAGTTAGGAAGTCAAGTATTCTGCCTTGTTTCTTAGTGCCTGGTAAGGACACCAGGATTTGTTTGCTCATTTATTTTCCCTCCCTTACCCTCCTTTATTTTATGCCTCTGAACTTTTATTTCCAAATAGATTACCCAATTCAAACAAGATTGCTAAACTTAATTAAAAATCTTTAGGCTATCTCTGAGTCTGAAGATAGGATATATAATAAGGACATTTTACTTAAAAGAAAATAAATTGCTGTTTGTATTCCCAGCCCTAACTCCCCAGTTGATAGAGATAGAGAGAGATAGAGAGAGATAGATATCAGTTTTTGATTAAGCTGTTTCTAATAGGTCTCTTGTTAAAATTAATTTCAGGAGGTTGACTAGAAGGCTTGCTCTGTCAGAATGAAATAGTGGGGACCTACCAAGAGGCAACTTAATGTATGGTTAAGAGCAGAGATGCTGGTGTCCAGTAACTGGAGTCCAAAACCTGATTCACTTTTCTGGTATGATCTTGAAAAAGTTGCTGAACTGCTGGCCCTCAGTTTCCCCAACTGTCAAGTGGGAATAGAAAATACTACATAAGCATTAAATGTGTGCATATGTATAACATATCTGGAAGGGTCCTAGAACGTAGGAAGCACCATATGTGTTCACAACCCTCTTCAGCTTCATCATTGTTTACTATTACTAGGTCTAGTTTATGACTAACAAAACATACCTATAAAACAATAGTGGATTCGACAATATAGGTTTATTTTTGGCTGGCCTAAACCTCCAAGCTGGTAGGCAGTCAGAGGGCTAAGAGCATCTCTGTTCTGGGAGGTTGTTCCAAGATCCAGTTTCTATCTATACTGTTGAACTCTGACAGTTAACTGGCCCCTGCCCTAGGTATCTGTAAAGGGCTCATGATAAATACCTTTAAGGTGACTTTTTCTTTATTCAATTGGAATTCCTCACCTTTGCTGTTACTATGAACTATGAATGAATAGGTATGTTCAAATTGTTGACCACCCTGCTCTAGCATAATGCTCTTACTTGGGAATCTGTTACTCCAGTCATGTCAGTCTATGGGAACACAAGGAAGACAGGGAAACATCCTTGTTTTCTTTAAGGATCATCTAGGATTTGCATACTTAAGTTGTCACTCATGCCCCATTGTTGAGAACGTAGTCATACATCCATGCCTGGCGGCAAGGGATCAATGGCCATATTCCCAACTAGAATTGAGGAGATGGTTTTACAAGAGCAGAAAAGAGGAATGGATATTTAGGAGACAACTATTTTTGCTGTAAGTTTGACAAATGCTATAATACAAATGCATTTCTCCTTGGAGGAAAAAAAAATTAGTAAGGTTCTTTACAGAGTATGATACAAAAGTTTGTAATCTTCAGAATGCACAGGAGGGGCAGAGAGAATTCCAAGCAGGGTCTGCACTGTCAGTGCAAAGCCCCGTTTGGGGCTTGAACTCGCAAACTGTGAGATTATGACCTGACCAAAAATCGAGTGTGGGACATGTAATTGAGCCACCTAGGCACACCCATGTCCCTTTTTAAATCTATTTTCAACTCTTCAAAAAAAAAAAAAAAAAACCCCACAAAAAGCAAGACTTATAATTCTCTATGTATATAAAAGATAATATTAAATGTCAGAAAGATTGACATTTTTCTCAGGGTCACATTGTTGGTTGAGACTTGCCTTCAATTCCAAACTATGTTGCCTTCTTCATCTAAACTTCCTTTCAAATGGTAAACTACTTTCTTGACTATTACTGGGAAATTATCAGCCTCTGCCCTTCTGTGATGAGATGGGAACAATCTACAGGAAACATACAGGATGTTGTAGTTTGCTACTGTAGCTATAACAAATTGAATGGCCTTGGTGACCTAAATAAAGTCATTATCACACTGTTGTGCAGGACAGAAATACAACACAAATCTCCCTCAACTAAAATCAAGATGCTGGCCAGGCTGCCTTCCTTTCTGAAGGCTCTAAGGAAGACTCCCCCATCCTTGCCTTCAGTTTATTAAAGAGTGGTCTGCTTTGTTGACTTGGGACCTTTCCTCCCTGGCTAGCAGGGGCCGATTGAAGAACTCCTAGAACTTTGTGCTGATCAGTTCAGCTGGGAGAAAAGTTGGGTATTTTCAGGACTCCTTTGAAGACATGGGCCCATCAGATAATTCAGTATCATTTATTTCCCCATCACAGGCCCACACCCTTAATTACATCATGAGACCCTTCTAAGGTTTCAGGGACAAATGTGTGGGCATATTTGGGGGCTGTTCTTCTCACCACACTGGAAAAACTCTTTTCCTTCTAACTTATTTTCTTAATATTTTGGTAATTACCACCTAAAAATGGGTGTGAAAAATGAGTACTGAGTTTATAGACTACAAAAAAATCTAAAAGAACAGGTAGGGTAATGAGGTAGTCATTATTAGAATATGATCTTAGCATAAGAAAGTCGGTAGCCTGATGAGTGGACTCAGGTGTGCTCATAAATTTCAGTGTGCAGAACTTGATATTCACCAGTATCAATGCACCAAGGCTTTCTTTGGTTCTAGTGGATTTTTATTTCGGGAGCACGGGTTTTTGTTTCAGGCACATTAACGATGAAGACCAGCACAGTGAGCTGAGGTACAAAAGTGCAGCTGCATGCCTGTTTCCCTTCTGTGTCCAAGTTCAGTATGAATGCTGTTGGGGGGCCGATGCCAACTGTTCAATGTCTGGGTGGCTCTGACCTCCTAGTTCATGTCCTTGTAGCATGGGGCCAAACAACAGGTTTTCTTAAAAGTTTTAGAGCAATCTCGCTGATGGACAGAAAGTACCCCAGGCCTTACAAGGTACATGCGTACTCTACACCAGGACCTGCAATCACAGCAAAATTCCTGGTGCTTACTGACTGTGACAAGTCTGGATTTCAGCTGCATATTGGATGGAATAATCATTTTTGAGTCACTGATTATAATACTAGTGGTAAAACTGGTCTGTATTTGTGCTTCTGCTAAAACATTTCCTAACCCTTCAAGGCCAAGTATACAAAAGCACTGGGTTTGGTATTTGTGCAGAGGATAAATCCCCAGCTGCCAATGTGGGCTGCTAATCTGTGTGTGTGTGTGTGTGTGTGTGTGTGTGTGTGTGTGTGTGTGTGTGTGTGTGTGTGTGTGTCTCTCTCTCTCTCCCCACCTTCAAATGCTGTTGACAGAGCAACAGCTCAGCGTTCTCCTCCCTGTTCTATAGTAACGAATTCTTTGTGTGAAAGAATGCCTTAAGTTAGTGTGTCCTTGGGACTCATTTTTATTATGACAAAATAGTTGATAACCAGATCCCTTCAGATCACGTCCCAAAAAGAGTAATATCCCAGTTCACAGCCTCCCGTTTCTCAAAGATCTGTATTTGAATCCCTGAAGGTAACATTTGACTTGTACTAAAAATGGATGGCATATGTGAGGTCTAAAGGTCTAGACCTGAAAACCTAAAGGTCTAGATTCAAGGATGTGAAAATAAACACGATTGGAAATGGTCTTGAATGTTGTAGTCAAATGGTTTGTAAATCCAGTCATGCCCCACAATCACTTGGGAAGAAGTAAAAAAAGAACCCCCCCCCCCCAAAACGAAAAACCCAACCCTGGGATCAACTATAGACCCCACTGAGCCTGGATATTTGGAAATGGGGCCAGTGGATTAAAATAGGTAGCAAGATGTGCAAATTTACTGGTCAAAAACCATCTTTATGGCATTCCTAGCAAAAGTTCATCTGGTTCCTGTTTGTACACCTCCAGTAGTAGGAACTCACTGGCTTCTGAAGCACCTTCTTGCCTTTTCAGAACGTAACAGTGCTGGATATTGTTGCTCCACCTTCCACATTCAGACTTGGTCTCTATGTGCTCATTTGTCTCACAGAAACTAGAAAGGTAAAAATCGTATTCCCCAAATTTACTTAAAAGGATCTGGACTTAAATCTTAGTGATAAGGTGTTATTTGCATGAAATTTGAAGGGATAATTGAGGGTGAGACCTCGTACCTGTGGCTCCTAGTTGTAAGATAGCCAACCAAGATGTGCTTTTTTTCCCCCTATATTCCAGTATTCACTTGCCAGTCTTCTGGCTGTCCATAGTTAATAACCATAGGGACCACTTCTTGACCTGACTCTAATCTCGGCATTGGTGATCTGGGTGCCTGTTCTCCTGTGTGGCAATACTGATAGACTGCAGTGTGGTGAGTGGAGAGTTCTGGACACAAGCCTGCAATGTGCTATTGGTGGCCTTAGAAGTAGCAGTGTGACTTACTGGTGGCCTTAGAGGTAGTGGCGGCCTTAGGCAGAAAGTTCCGTGTTGTTCTGGAGACATTTCAACGGACTGGCCTAAGAGCCCACTTCTTCAGCCCTTCTAACAGCTTTATACAGACTAAAGGTACTGTACTAAATACCTTTCCATTTACAAGAGTTTAGGGAGGCAAGTGAGTTGCTCAGGGTTACACAATTTGGCTAGTTAGAAGATAGAAATCAAGAACTCAAGCCTCCTAACTCCCATTAGCATGTTTTTCTATTCAAAAATATATACACAGTGGAGAAGGAATTCATTAACTTTAGCAGTGTGAGTGGTGTGTGTGTGTGCGCGCGTGCGCACACAGGCACATGTTGGTATAGACTTGTTCCCAGAGCATCCATGTGTATCAGAGCAGGAGGAAGTGTGCTTGAGTTTTGTGAATGCATATTGTTGTCTATGCCTTTGTCAGTTACTACATGCAAACAATTGACCTCTGTCATCTTCCTTTAAAAGTCCCATGGTGATACAGCATTCAATCCTCTATATGGAAGAATAATAAATTTATCATATTAATATCCTTTTTATGTAGATAACCAGGGTAGTAAAAGGGTAATGGGAATACAATTTTGGTTTGATTCTGAAAGAAAAATCCAGGAAAAGACAAAGCTGTCGATCCATCTTGACCCTCTAGCATCTACTTCACTGCTTCCCTTAACCTGAGTATTTTCTGAGGGAAAAGTGATCGATGATCTCAAGCTGCCATGTTGCCTAGTATTTGATGGAAAGAACTCCTCAATACCCCTAGAAAGCATTGGCCCAATCTCTTTTTATTAGGTAGCAGTTACATGCAAGACATTGTCAACAAAGATAATACATTAGCTCTTGTTCAATGCCTTGCAGAAATAAAGTTCTTGGCAGTTTTCTAAAATGTTTACTGTCCCCAAGAAGAAAATCTGGCTGGCCAGGCACAAATATTTCTAGATGAACTCATGACAGTCCCTATTGATTATGCCTTATTTTCTGAAGTACTTAGCAGTTTCTGTCCAATTATTCAGTATAGAATGTGGCCTGAGATCAACAAGAAACCCCATCAATTAATGATTTGCCAAAATAATTGTTCCACTTTTGTAAAATCAGACAATCATCTGTTCTCTCTCTTGTTATTTTTCTAATCCTGATAATTAAAGTTCCCTTAGGGTGAGTCAAACTAATCTGCAAATTTTCTTACTACCCTGACTTGTGGTTAATGAATAAAACGTGTATTGGTTGGGGACTTGTACTAAGATGGGCTCAGAGGCTTCAGCAGTGAATGGAATACAGTGCTTATGTTCAAAGATCTGACTTTCTAAAGGAGCAGTAATTTTAATCGTGGTGTTCCAACAAGGTAACCCAGGTGCCTAAAGCAGATGCAAGTCTTTCCAGAAATGCTTGTGGTCCTCTAGGCCAGACATCTTGCAGAGAAGCTGAAGAGCTTTTACATTCTGCTTGCTTTAGAGTTCAGTGCTTATTTCAGTGTCGCTTCTACCTCTCTGGCTGAAGTCTCATAAAAGAGAAGCCTGAGTAACCAATGAGAAGTGTGATGGATTCCCTCCTCCTCTAACCCTGTACTGTCTTACTCCGTGGACTACCAAATTTGTATCTTCTTGCTCTAGATAGGGGAGCAGGGAGAGTTGAACTCTATCTAGTTGCTCCTAAGCTTTTTCTTTTCCTTTTTTTTTTTTTTTTTTTTTAATATGCCTTGTACACTAGAGCCTCTAACTTTGCTGACTCTTGATGTGGTCTGAGTCCTTCCTTTATAGTCAAGTATTCTATAGCTAGTTTTTGAGTCCATGGTGTAGGGTGAGTCACTATCCTAGGGACCACTAGCAGTGCAGCAGTGAATAAAATGAAGTCCCTGCCCTCAAGGAGCTAATGCAGTACAGAGAAAGAAGACACACAAACAAAAAAACCAAACCAACTAAAAACGAAGATATGACCTGTTAGATGACCTAGCAAACAGTGTTATGAAGATAAAGTATGGGCGGGGAGATATGGAGTGTCAAGGGGTGGGGGCTGCCTTTTAAACAGAGGGCCACAGAGTCTGGCATTGATGAGGTGACATTTCAAGATGGCCTGACAAGAGGGTGAGGTACGTGATTCTCTTTTTCATTCTGGTTTCTAGGCTGTCGCTTTGACCTTGTATACATAAGACTTTGTAATAAAGGATTTGTTTTTAGTGTAGAAAACCATAGAAAATGGATATAAAGAAACTGAAAATACCTAGACTCCCACTGCTTACTGATGAGTGTGTCCACTGGTGCGTGTGTGTCCATGTGAATGTAGGTAAAACTGGGATTAAAACCAGTGTTGTTGACTGACCTTATGCCATGGACACGTACCACATCGTTTTGAAGGACTAAATTAAGCAACCCCCTATTGGACACTAAAAAAAAAAAAAAAAAAAAAAAAACCTTCAGAGAAGCAACCTTGTAACTATCTCTGAAGGGTCTTCATCACTAAAAAATTTTCTTGGCAGAAATTGCTAGAATAGAACTGAGGCAATTCTTAACAGCTGAAATGTGCTTAACTATCACTCATCCAGAGATGAAAGAGCCCAAAGGTGGAGGATGCTGGTTAGGTGTAGCCTCGGGGATGCATTGATGCCTCAGGCTGGAGTTGCATGTGGGCTCCCTTTGGCAGTGAACACGAACCTCAGTTCTTCCCCTGTTAGTAGAGGGCGCAGCTAGAAGCTGAGGGTCCAAGTGTACGTAGCTGTGAGGGGGCTCTGGCAAAAAACAAAGGTTAGGGAGGGACTAGCAGTTCTATTTATGTGTTGTGTCCTCTCATTGTCAGCAGGACAGGTCTGCCTATGTGAGAGTGTTTTTTGTTTTTTTTGTTTTTTGTTTTTTTTGTTTTTTTTGTTGTTTTTGTTGTTTTTTGGAGTTTTAGGATCTGGAAATCATTTCTGTAGCTAATTTACATGCTTATAACTATGGATGCATATACCCGAAGGACAAAATCTCCATATTATACTTCCTCACTTGAATTAAACTGTTTATCTTAAGCAAATATAATTTCAAACATACTTAGCTTTATTATGTCTTTTTATTATTCTGAAATTCCTTTGCCATAAAGAGTGTGAATTGAAAGTCTTTAAGCCTTAAGAATAACTTAAAAAGCCTATAATAAGTAATTGATAGAGTTCTTAAAAATGCAAGCCAAAGCTTTTCTGACAGAGTGCTTTTCAGAAAAATAGTGGGTCTCGGTATCCTTCCCTACGACCTGGGATTCCCACTGAACAGAGGAGACCTAGGTGTAGAGAAAACTCATTGTCAAGGTCACTATTAATGGATTCTTACCTGAGGACCTGACAAACAGGAAACTGACAGATATGAACATGTTACAACTGACCTTTTGAAAGTGCCTTTAAGAATAAAGCTGTTCCGGGGCGCCTGGGTGGCGCAGTCGGTTAAGCGTCCGACTTCAGCCAGGTCACGATCTCGCGGTCCGTGAGTTCGAGCCCCGCGTCAGGCTCTGGGCTGATGGCTCAGAGCCTGGAGCCTGTTTCCGATTCTGTTTCTCCCTCTCTCTCTGCCCCTCCCCCGTTTATGCTCTGTCTCTCTCTGTCCCCAAAATAAATAAACGTTGAAAAAAAAAAATAAAGCTGTTCTTAGTTCTGAAGTTTATATGTAAAGTTGCCTTAAAGGCTTTTTGGCATTTCAAGCATGACCTCTGCCTCCTCCCACCTCTACTACCTTAATAAGCTCCTTGGAGTTAACCTGATGATTTGGAAATTAACAGGGAAAGTAGTAGCATTTATATAGACTCAATAGAAGGCCTACCCCCACTGTCCACTCTGCTTTGAATAGGAAGAATGCAACACGCATGCAAAACCGGGTTCCTTCCTGGCTCTGGTGACTAGACTTTCCATTTATCATGTTGGCAAACTGCTTGATCTCTCTGAGCCCCCGTTTCTTTGTTGCCTGGAAAACGTGGGTAATACTTACTTGGCAATACTGTTGGAAGAATAAAACACAACTGGGCAAAGCCCTGGCTCATAGCAGTTTCCTTCCTATTCTGACAAATCTGACGCAGGAGACCTAAGCATAAGATGTGAAGGTATATATTCAAGATGGGAAAGTTTTTTTTTTTTCTAGAAAAAGTACCTATCACTTTGGATCTACACCAAAACATTTGATTTTTTTTTTCAATTTTATTTTGTGAAAGAGAGCAGGAGGGAGTGCTGGGTAGGGGCAGAGAGAGAGAGAGAGAATATGAATCCCAAGCAGGCTCTGCACTGACAGTGCAGAGGCTCGATCTCACAAAAAATGAGATCCTGAGCTGAAACCCAGAGTCAGACACTTAAATGACTGAGCCACCCAGGTGCCCCTGATTTTCCTCTTGATGGTAGTGTATCAATATGACTTCCAAAGGTTTATTGCCTGACATGGATTTGATAACTGTCCTAATTGCTGAGCTGGAAAGGTTCTTGTTTTACAGGCTTAGTTAAGATTACAAAGAGACAAGAATTAAGAGAAACTATGTCCTGATGGAGCTACATTTAGGGGAAAAAAATTAGAGGAGAGTAACCAAGAATGACTGGCTATTAATGGGGGTGGGGGTGGGTGTGTGTGTGTGTAGGCATGAGCATCTCTGTACAGCTTGTTTATACAGAGTGTTAATGAGTTAAGAGCTTGGCTGTGCTGTGTCAGTTTGCCTTTCAAACTCAGCTTACCACCCCCTACACACTTAACCTCAAGGAGTTTATATGATGCTGTTTCTTCATCTATAAAGAAAGGCTGCTAATGAAACCTGATCTCTCCTGGGCTTGGGGAATACAAATGACCTGCTTTTCAAAAGGTCTAGCACGTGATAGTTACATCATTGTTGATCAGTTGTCATTAAGGTGCAACTGTGGGCTGGTGTCAGTGATCTGGCTTCTAACCTCAGCAGGGACTATCCTAAAGACTCCTTGGCTAATTTTTTTTCCCCCCTCTTAGACTTCATCTCAATAAAATGTGAGGGTTGGTCTGAAACCTCTCCCAGCCCCAAAAGTTGTCTTCTTGTAGGTCTGTAAGGTGAGAAGTGCTGCATGGTTTCTTAGTTTGATTTTGTTAGGTAACTTTTGTTACTGCAATTTAGGCCAGTTGGAAGTGAGTGGTCTCCTCTCTTCCTTACTGTGTGCATGTATGTGGGTTTGCATCCCATACTCGAGATAAAAAAAAAAAAAAGGATGGAGTTGTTCATTACCAATGACATAATATCAAGTTTAATCTTAAAATGTGTGAAGCCCCTCCTCCCCCACCAGTGGAAACAACTCCATATGCTTTCAGGAGATTAAAGACAAAGGTTTTGAATGCATAGTGTTAAGTAGCAAAGCTTGTATAGGAGATGAGATGTGGGCAAATAGAGCAAGCACATGAGGCTAAAAGAGTTGTAAGCCCTGATGCGGTTCCACCTGTATTTCCCATTCTTTGAGCCTGGTTGAGCTTTAACCATCAGGCTCAGGAAGATGTAGGATGTCTTGGTCATGGGATCTTCTAAGTGGGAAAATTTGAAACACTTTCATGAAAAGCATTGCTTCAGTGAATTTGTTCTCGGCAGAAAGTTTTTAGTATGTTTTTGAATGTGTGTGTGAGAATGTTAAAGTGCTCTCCCTATTTCTTCGGTTTCATCAACTAATGTGCCATTTTCTTAAAATCTGTGCACAGTCCATTATAAATAGGAACAGCTTCAAATTCACATGCCTGTTTTGGAGGTTCTGTGTTAATCTGGAGATAACTGTACACACAGTGTATCTTGATCACATATTCTATGTATATTCTGTTCGCTACCTCAACTCTGAGATCTATTACCTTGAAAACAGTTAAAAGAAAAAACAAAACCCAAAAACAAAACAAATCTTCGAGACCTAACTTGTGGCTCTGAATAGAGAACACCTGGGTTCAAACCTCAGCCCTCTTCCTAGGTTTGAAATTTGGAATGGGTTACTTTCCTGTGTCTCAGCTTGCTTGTCTGTAAAATAAACGTAATTGTAGGAATCACCCCATGGGGAACATAGTAAGCCCTCAATAAAGGTTGTTACTGTTGGTACCCACCATACCACACACCTTGAGTCTCCTGAAGGTCCTGGTCTCTTCGCAGGGGCTAGAAGATCATGTTCTCCTTGAACAACATAGTATACTAAATCCAGTCACTCTTTTGACCCATACCCTCTTGTCTTTGATGTTTAAAGTAAGTATTTAATGAGAGAATTCTGGTCAAAAAGCTTAGTACAATGCTCACTAAATACTTAATCATTCTTTGTAATTTTAAAAAAAATTTTAAACGTTATTTGTGAGAGACAATTCAAGTAGGGGAAGGGCAGAGAGAGGGAGACACAGAATCTGAAGCAGGCTTCGGGCTCTGAGCTGTCAGCACACAGCCTGACGTGGGGCTCGAACTCCTGAACCATGAGATCATGACCTGAGCTGAAGTCACTTAACCAACTGAGCCACCCAGGTACCCCTATTACCCATTTTGTTTTAAATTTCATTTATGCTTACAATATTCGAATAAAATTGTTTCTAAAATCTTCAAATACGTATTAGTAGACTAAAGGTATGAAATTATAGCGAATAGTGTTCCTTAGGTGATTGTGTCTGAAACACCTTGATCTCCCTGAACACAGTTGTTTACTCCCATGACCCTCCTGTCATTGTTTGTATCTCGTGACTCCAATCAACATGTCTCATAGGCTGAATAATGACCCCTGCCCCAAAAGAGGTCTCCATCCTAATTACTGTAAGTCATTAATATGTTACCTTAGATGGCAGAAGGGACTTTGCAATGAGATTAAGAACTTAGAGATACAGTTACTTTTGGATTATCTGGGTGGGCCAATGAAATTACAAGCATCCATGGGAGGTGATGGCCAGAGTCCTAGAGGGATTGGATGATGCTACATTACTGGCTTCTAAACCTGAAGAAAAGAATCCACAAAATAAGGCATTTTCCTCTAACAGCTGGAAAATGGAACCGAATGGATTTTCCCTTACAGCATCCAAAAGGACAGCAGCCCTGAGAACACTTTGAGGACTTCTGACTTCCAGAGATGCAAGATAATCTTATTTCGTTTAAGCTACTGATGTTTCTGACATCAGTAGGCAACCAGTACAATGTGATAGCCACTCTTCTCACCTGTATGGAAAGGGGTATTGGGGATGGTCCCTAAGTATCATGAAGAACATAATATCATGGACAATAATCGCATTCTGCAGCCCGTTTAACATCTCAGAAGGTTTTGTTCTTACATTTACAACCATTTCATCTTGTCTAGGGCAGTTTTATGAAGCTACTTATTTTTTGGATGACAGGCCATGTTTAGAACTCTTTCTCCCTGAAGCATAAAATGCACATTTTATGGTCTAAAGTGTCTCTATTTTCCCATAACACTAAAGTAAAATTTGCATCTCCTAGAAATAATATATTTTCATTAGCCTCCAGAGAGGAGATCACACACTAAAGAATACCCTAGCTTTTGAAAGGAGCAGGAGTCTATGATGTACAGAATTGCTTTCTTATGAACTCCTTTTGGATATCCTCACGGGGCTCCTGCTTTCCTCAATGTCTGAGTGCAAATGAGCCACCCATTTTGTTGGCCAGGGCAGTATGAGGCATCAAAATGTAGCATCTGAAGCAAATTATTGAATGATGGCTTTTGTCCTAGAAATTTGACTCTAGCATATTGGATACAGGTAGCTAAGGTATCACAGGTACTAGTCTACCTAGATAAGCAGAAAGGTTTCTTTCTTTGAAAGTTGGAGAGCAAGTGGGGGTAGAGAATCCCAAGCGGTCTCTGTGCTGTCACAGTGGAGCCCTACATGGGTCTCCAACCCACAAACCATGAGATCATGACTTGAGCCAAAGTTGGGCACTTAACTGAGCTAACTGGGCACCCCTAGATGCGCAGGAAATTTTAGCAATGTATGGTATGGACAATCCTACGATAGTTTCCTGACGGATGGTGCAACAGCCATATGCAGGCTAGTTGAACTAGTTATTGAAGCAGAAGAGCTGGATAAACCTTTCTTTCCACATTTCTCCTAATTTCTCAATCCCCTAACATAAGTTGTTTTGCTTTTTTTTTTTTTTTTCCTCCCTTTTGGTCTCACATGACCAACATAAACGTGGACATTGTCTTTGCAGTTTCAACCGGTTTCCCCAGAGTTGCAAATTCACATGCTTATCATGGTCCAGCAGTCAACAGAAGGGAAGTGTGACAGGCCTAATGAGTGGTGGGGATTGTGGTGAATTGGAGCCCATTTTGCCTTCTCAAGGGCATATGCTCCCCAGCCCTACTAAATTTTTGGCATGTTGAAACATATCTATGGGTAGTGTTTTTAGATGGTCTGATTTTAAGGAGAAGCCAGAAATCTTGAGTATCATTCATTTTTTTAAACTTGTTTGTTTTTACTAAAATTGTGTTTTGAGTACAGTTGACAAATAATGTTGTGTCACCCAATTTCTTTTTTTTTTTTTTTCAACGTTTATTTATTTTTTTGGGGACAGAGAGAGACAGAGCATGAACGGGGGAGGGGCAGAGAGAGAGGGAGACACAGAATCAGAAGCAGGCTCCAGGCTCTGAGCCATCAGCCCAGAGCCCGACGCGGGGCTCGAACTCACGGACCGCGAGATCGTGACCTGGCTGAAGTCGGACGCTTAACCGACGGCGCCACCCAGGCACCCCAGTGTCACCCAATTTCTAAATACCATAGGCCACACCTAACTTCTCCAGAACAAATTCAGTCCATGGGGGACAAGACCTTGGTTTCTAATATTACTATTTTTTTCTTTTTAACTGTAGACAGGCACTATTTTCTGTATTCACATTTTCCCTGCCTAAAACCTCATTTATTCTTAAAGGGTACTAAGGCAGTGCCTAGGAATGTACTTTAAGGAGAATCTGGGAACACCAAGGAAGGATTCATTGAAAGAAGGTAACTAAGCTGACACCTGAGAGGCAGGAATTCAGTAAAGCAAGGGAAGGTGTATGTTGTAAGGTGTCAGAAAATACCGTAAGATCAGAGACAAGAAAGGCATTATACTTTGGAACTGAGAGATTCTCAGCTTGGCTAGAATTTGAGAAAAGGGGAATCCTATGAGTTGACCTTGCGGACATTAGACTGGTACTAAAATGGGAATGTCATGGAATTTCCTTTTCCCCTGAGGCAGTAATGAACCCATCCAGTTTTTTTTTTCTAAGGCTGACTTTTTTCATCCCAGGAATGCTTCTTGAATTTGTTTTGCTCAAGACTGTTATTGATTTTATAGAACACCATTCTCCTGTAATTGTGAACCAAGAGACTACTGAGGCTTGAGGTGTAAGGCAACCTGAGAATACCCATTATTGGGGCCAGGATTTCCTTGGAGCCAGGAGTCAGTAATTGAACTCGATTGAACTGCAACTCAAAAGTGTCTGGAGGCCCTGTTGCATGAAATGCAGAAAAGCTCTTCCTTAAAGCAAAAACTCAAGCACATGAGTATTCCTGCTATTCCCAGTGGCCATAAGTGTCAGCATGAGGCATGTGAAATCTACGATGGCATCGGTGGTTTTGGATTTATGCTTGGTGTAGCTCAAAAGACCTACATGTATATATTAAGTGTAACGAGAAAAAGGGCAGGTGCATAGAAACATTTCTGACCTATTTCCTAAGGCAAAAGAGAATGTCTTCAAGCCTTTGAAGGGACCAGATGTCTAGAAAAAAGATGAAGGACATGGCAAATTAGAAGACCATCTCAAACATGTAAAATCAGGTCAAGCAGCAGTTTGGTCATGAAGTAGGTCATCCTGGTAATAGACAATTTCATGTCATTTTACCATTTCAAGATGCATTATGTATAACAACATCCTAATGGCTATTTTCTAGGCAGTATTCTAGTGCTTTTTCTGGCCTGAGATTATTAGAAAAGTAATACCAACTGAGAAAGACATGGCTTGTATCACTAAGCCAGCTAACTGCTCTTTTTCATAATGAGAAACATTCAGTGTAAATTTATTTGAAATTAGCATAATTTTCTATGTTTTTATTTTCAGTATGCAGGAAAGAGTGTATCAGGCTCCCTTATGAGTTACAGAACAGTTTCAATTAGCATAATTGAAGCAGATGCTATTTCTTGAGATAATAGGTAAATGTGTGAAAACATACTAGGCTTCTGTCTCCAGATTTTTCTCATATTGTGGTGTGTTTGGGAGCAAACATCTTGAACGCTAAAGTCCAGGAGCATACAATCAACAGAATAATAAAACCAATTCAAAAAACTGCAGCCAAGTGAGACTTCTCTCTGAAGTACCAGTTTGGAAAATGAGTCATTGTTCTGGACATCAAGATCTATTCGGAATAAATTGTTTCTCTAACTTAGTACAGTGACTACACATCTGCAGATAGCTAGAACTTATTCCACTGTATACATTCTAATATACAAGTTTTCATACACCTATGAAGAGATACAGATTTCTCCAGTTAAAATGACATGGAGTCCTTAGTCATAAATTAAGTTTTTTTAGACACATCTCTAAATTTGATTCCTTACCATAATTCCTAATGTTTATGAATTATTCCTCTCACCATAAAGCTACATAGCCTGACCTCTCACCCACTCCTGAAAAATCTTAGCAAACTAGTCCCTTCAAATAATCCTTCAGTGATGTGCTTATGTATAATATTGGTAGCTTCATTACATCCTTGAATAACAGATTTTGATGACTTTTGTGCCAGGCATTATATACATACTATTTCATCACAACCCTGAACAATAGGTGTGATATTATGGAGAACACGAGACTAAGCTATGTGATCTTGAGTGTATTTTTTAAGTACCAATTTCAGGGTTTGAACTAATGGCAACCTCACACCCAAGTTGGGGCCTTTAATCCCAATGCTACATAGTCTCAGAATTTCCCTAGTCTATTTTACCTTGTGGAATTTCACCCTTAAGGCTCAACTAAGTCTAAATTTGAAGATTTTCTCCTCTGTAAAAAAACAAACAAAAAAACCATGCTTTAACTGTCCTGAGTGTCAGTGACCTTGGATCTCAAACTAGACCTGATGGTGTGACCCCTTAGAGGTTCCAATACCCTTTGTTAATACCAGGGGATCTTAGTGTATTTAAGTCTAGTGTAACAATTAGCACCTCTATAAGTAGAAAATCTATTAATTGTAACAGGAAGATAGATCTCTAGTATACAAAAATCCCTGGAAAACTGATGACCTAGACTTAAGAAACCACACTTCTAAATATTCCCGTTAATATTTGAGTCTGGCTTTATTGTGATGTTTGTCAGCACATTCAAGCAAGCTGTTAAGTACATCATGATTGAATACGTTTAAAAAAAATGGAATTTGAGAAAACTTTATCTTATTTTGAGCTCTTTGGCTTTGGGCAAAGCCATCATATGTATTTTCTTGATCTACTACTTGAGTGTTGCTCAGAGTCCCCAAGAGAACCAAATTAGAAATTTGCTAGCATGTTGTATGAATTAAATAAGGTAGTATTATAACAAGTAGAATTTAAAATTCTTTATTGCATTGATTTTGTCTAGGGTATGTGTATACATCTTCTCTATGAAGTTGTGTTTTACTTTGTGTTTTTGCTTCTAGCTTTTTCTTTACAGTGAAATGCACAAATCATATGTGTACTGCTCCTGTAGTTTTTACAAATAAACCACTGTAACCAGCCCCATCAAGAGATAGAACTTTTCTGTCATTACAGAAAAATCCTTGTCATTGAGGCCCCCCCCTTTCCTGATTTTTTTTTCCACCATAGTCTTCTAGAATTTCATGTATAGATCCATAAAATTGTGTGCTTTAGTGTCTACTTGCTTTGGCTCAGCATAACATCTGTGTATATAACATCTGTGTATAATGTGCATGTTATATACATCACTAATGTTTTTATTGTTGAATGGGATCCCTTTTATGAAAGTACCACAATTTGCATGTCTGTTGTTGGAAGAGGTCATTGAGACTCTGACCTGAGAGTTGACCTGAGAGATGGAGGAAACAGGAGGTTTTTCAGCCCCTCCTCTGTCCTTGGATGTATGATCTGCCCACCTTCACCAGGGTTGGAGCCATTGTTCGAGGATACAGCTTTGAGAGCAACAAGTTGGACTGGGTTCCTGATGGAGTCCAGGAACGGCGGATCTCTAAACTTTTAAGATTCTGGCAGGTGGTACAGAGATAAGATCTGGTGTGGAGGATAAGCCTCGTGTGCATTTGCTTGTTCAAACTGCTGCCTCCTTGGGGCACCTGGATGGCTCAGTCGGTTTGGGGTTCTGACTTGGGCTCAGGTCATGATCTCATGGTTTGTGAGTTTTAGTCCTGTGTCTGGCTCTCTGCTGACAACTCAGAGCCTGCAGCCTGCATTGGGTTCTGTATCTCCCTCTCTCTCTGCCCCTCACCTGCTCCTGCTCTCAGAAATAAATACAAAAAAAAAGCCCAAACTGCTGCCTTGTGATCTCACTCAAGTGGCCCATACCCTTTCCCATCTCCTTGCCTCCATGTTTATAGCCCAGTTTGCAAACCCATGGTGGTTTTGTAGCTATTTGCTAGATGCTGTAAACATTCCTGAACAAATCTTTTCAGGGATAGGTTTTTATTTGCCTATGCAAAAAGCGATGGTATACGTTTAACTTTATGGGGAACTGTTACACTTTTCCAAGTGGTTGTGCAATTTTGCATTTCGACCAGCCAAGTGTGAGAGTTCTGGTTGCTCTGTCCTAACACTTTTTTTTGGATGGACACTTAATTTTGCTTATCTTTTTTACATCTTTAGAGTGTGTACTGCTGTCTCCCTATGGTTTCCATTTGCATTTTACTGAAGGCTAAGGATTTCAAGGGCTTTATTTAGGACCTTGTTGACCATTTGTAGATCTTTGAAGTATCTGTTGAAGTTTTGTTCGTTTCACAGGATTGTCTCTGGTTATTGTCAGTTATTGGTGATTTCTGAAAGTAAATTCTTGGTCAGAAATACTGTTTTCTAATAGCTTCTCCCTGTCTGAGCCTTGTCTTCATTTTTTAATGATGTGTTTTGATGAGCAGTTTTCACTTTGAGTATAAATCATCAATTTTCTTAAGATCATTGCTTTGTGTCCTGTTTAAAGAATGTTGGCCTAACTCCAGGCCACAAATAGTGTTCTGTGCTTTATTCTAGAAGCTTTATTGTTTTAACTTGGCTAATGAGGTTTATGGTCCATCTCAAAGTAATTTTTGTGGGATAGAGTTTAACAGTCTAGTTTTCACGTGGATACTCAGTTGGTAAAGCATCATTTTGTTAGAAATAATTGGTTTGCTCCAAGTTGTTAATTACCCACAAGGGCACCAAGGTTTTTAACTGACCAAATAAGAATTGGTCTACTTGCCTGTTACTGGGCCAATATCAACTTTATTACTATGAAGTCATGAGATGGGAGTCTTTGAGTTCTTCCAAGATTGTTGGGTCTATTCTATGTCCTTAGAATTTTTATGGAAGTTACAAAATCACCTCTTCAGTTTCTATAAAACGCTGGTCTTTGATTTACTTCATAAAGGTCTATGGATGGCCATCTCCATGTTATGGCTTTCTGGCGGTATCCAAGTCTTCAAATTTCCTTTTGGTAAGGATACCAATTATTTTGGATTTAGGCCCATTCTAATCTCATTTTAACTTGGTTACAGCCCTTAAGACCCTACCTCCAAATGAGGTCATATTATGAGGTCCTGAGGATTCGAATTTTAATACATGAATTCTAGAGGGACAAAATTCAACCCATAATACCTGTATTGATTTTTAAATTAGACTTTTAGGGATTTACTTCTTGATTGCTCTAACAGTATACATCCCTAATGAATCACAATCTAGGTTCATTCTACCCTGTCATTTGTGCTAATACCATGTGTATTACATATACAACTAAATCCTACAGTAGAAGGTTTTCTGTAAATATTCAAAGGCTTTAAAGAAATGCAGTGGGAAAAAATAAAACCTATCAACGTATTTGCATTTCTGATGCTCTTCAGTCCTTCGTGTAGATCTGAGATTCTGTACATATATTTCTTTCAGCCTGAATGAATTCCTATAGGATTTAAGTTAGTATAGTCTGTTATCAGTGAGTTCACTTCTGTTTTTATTTTCCTTCAATTTTAAAATATTTGTCTATATATTTCTGTACTGATAGTATTGTTTATTTTTGGCTTCTATCATTTTCATTATTCACAGAACATAAACCATCATTGATAAATTTTTTCTATGAACACATAAGTGTTCTCTGGATTCTTTAAAGATTTCATCTTTGGTATTCCCTATTGGACTCTGATTTTCTTTGAATTTCCATTCTGGTCAACTGAATTTCAAGTATCTAAGTTTATATCTTCACCAAAGTTGGAAAAT
The DNA here is from genome assembly GCF_018350155.1 of Leopardus geoffroyi. Taxonomy (NCBI): domain Eukaryota; kingdom Metazoa; phylum Chordata; class Mammalia; order Carnivora; family Felidae; genus Leopardus; species Leopardus geoffroyi. Next base: position 51,540,954 of record NC_059334.1, on the reverse strand, counting down.
TCTTGGCCATTATTTACCCAAATAAGCTTTGTCTTCCACCTAGGGTTAAGTTCATCCAGTAAATCTTTCATCTCCAATATTTTACTTCTAATTCTAACCCTCTGATTTGGTTATTTTCATTTTTTATTTTCCACATGCCTTCATTCCTTATGACTAATTCCCTTTAAATTAGTGAATATATTTATAATTGCTACTTCAAATTCCTTGTCTGCGGAGTCATCTGTAACAAATCTTTTTGATACCAGAAAAGAAACTTTTTGAGTACAAGTATTAAAGCAAATATGTCTTTAAAGTCCTGAAACAATCCATGGATGTGCTCTAGACACATTACGATACCAGTAAATACTTGCTGAAGTCAATGGATCTGGTTGAACTGAATTACTTGGCCCATCTATGTAATAATTGAGTTAAACTATTAAAATATCCCAAGAGGACCTTCAGTTGGGGGATTGTAGAAATAGAAGCTCCATATAAACCACTATTTTTAATAGCTTATGTTTACCACTCTTCTTAGACCTGAATTGCTGATTTATGCTTAAAATGTTGGATTCTTTGTCTTGGGGCTGTGGCTGTAATCCAAGGTATTATCCTCAGGTCATACAGGCCAATACCCCAACCCAAGTCTGGGACATTAGGCCAACACTAAATATGTCCGTGTTGGTAACCATTTGATATGAATGCTAGTGACCACATGGAGTTCAGGATTCGAAGGTTGAGTTTAGGTAAAACAGGAAAAAATGACAACAGCAGGTAGTCCTATGTTCCATATGTTCTGGAAAGGGAAAGTGGTGCCATATATACCATAGGTTTACTATGGGCTAGATTTTTTTTTCCCTACTGCATTAGTTACTGAGAGACATAGCCAATGCTTGAGTCCAGTTTTTATTCTCTTGGCTTCAGAAGAGAGCCACAGTCTACTTAACCAGTGTATAAATATCATTTAAGTATAAAACCACAGTGACCTATTCACAGAACACAAATGTATGAAAGCAAAACAGATGGATTTCTTAAGTTTATTTGGAGTGAGATAGTGTGCATGAGCAAGGGTAGTGCAGAAAGAGAATCCTAAGCAGGCTCCATGCTCAGCACAGAGCCTGACAAGGAGCTTAATCCCACAACTGTGAGATCAAGAGTCAGATGCTCAACTGACTGAGCCACCAAGGTGTCCCTGAAAACAGATCTGTATTTAATACTCTTGCTTCCTCACATGTTCCTAAAAAAAACCATAGTATAGTGAAAAATGGGAACCTGTGGTTTGTATGATGCAATTTACTTCTCTGCTCAAGCCCTAATTTTACCCAAGAAGGCAATAATGCAAAATTCTTAACCACAGGCAAAGCAAATTCTCAGAAATCTCTGATAGCACACATCATCAATTCTGGGGCCTTGCCAACGTTTTTGTAGCATAATGTTGCATTTAAATATGCTTTTTAATTTCCCAATTTTGCATGCCTATAAGGAATGCTCAGAGCAGACATCGCCTCTAGAGGAAAGGTGATAAGATAGTAAGTTAAATCAAGGAATTATGACCAATATGAAACCACTAGATTGGTTTTGGAAATTTTAGTCTGCATGCTCACTTGATTATACCTCTAGAAACCAGCTGAGGACCTCTAACATGGGCATCAGTCTTGAATAAATTTATATACTGCTCATTGTCCTCATAAAACCTTCAGAAAAATAAAAAAGGTTGACCTCTAATGACCTTATAAATTTTAGTCCTATTCTTTTTTCTAGTTATATTTTATCTAGAATAAAAATAATTGAAAACCTACTTTTGAACTCCATTGCAGCTCTTATAAAAAATTTAATGTTTGTTTAATTTTGAGAGAGAGCATGAGTGGCAGAGGGTCAGAGACCCAGACACAGAATTCGAAGCAGCCTCCAGGTTCTGAGTGCTCAGCACAGAACCCAGTGTGGGTTTGAACTCACCAGCTAGGAGATCATAATCTGAGCTGAAGTCAGGTGCTTAACTGACCGAGTCACCCAAGCACCCAAGAACTCCACTGCAGCTTTTACTCATTCACTTATTCATGAATTCTGCAAAGACATACAGAGCCTTCAATATGTGCCAAGCACTATCCTATATCACAAACAAGGCTGAAAACCAGAGGGGTGCCAGGAGGGGAGAATGTACATCTAAACAAATCATGGCGATGTGTTGCTTGCTTTAACAGGTTTGTACGGTGTCATGTGATTACTTTGGAGAAGTAACACTTAGTTTCTGATCTGTTCGAAGGTTTTACAGAGGAATGCAGAGGCAGATTGTGGCATCTAGTGAGTTTTTATCCAAGGTTCAAACTATCACTGAAAAACCTGTTCCTTGTTTTGCTTCTATTCTGGAACCAAATGGGTACTAGCAGCTCCTGAGGCTGCACACTTGTGGCCAAAAAGAGAATATTCATTCTTTCCAAAGGTTAAAAAATGTCCAGGCATTGAATCTCCTTGATAGTTCCCTCCCAACTGATAGTATTACAGAACCAGGCTGGAATGCTGGCAGAAAAAACCAAACGGCACTCAGAGATGTTGGTAGAATGGAGATTTATTTAACACCGGCAGGCTCAGAGGAGACCATTTCTCCAAAGATCTGAGTGCCAAATGCAAGCAGGAATGGCGATTTATAGTTGTCAGCCTCCATATTCGTGGGGGTGGGGGGTGGGGTTTGCATGTGTGACAAAGAGGGCAAGAAGAACCTGGAAGAGGGGTCTTTACACCAGAGACCTGAGCTTGCTTTAGTCCCATCGGCCATCTTTGGCACAGTACTTTATTCGTTTCTCTAACAATACCAGCCAATTTGATGCCAGTCTATGATCTTCACAACCCAGTCACCAACTGATCAAATGGTTAACCCTGTTCAATGTCATATTCTGTACTAGGCAGTCTGCTAGTGCTAGTTAACAATGTTTAGCTACTTAACAATGTAACAGTGTATACACAGAATATGTATTCTACTGGAAGAAACAAGTAGGTAAATGCCAAACAGGAGTGAAAGGTTGATGGTGGACGTCCAGTGCTAAGGAAGCACTTCCATGGAGCTTTTGACCTTGGCTTGGGGTGTCCAGGAAGTTCCTCAAAGGGAAGTGTAACCTGGATAATTAAGAATAAATGGACAGACACCAATTAGGTGAAGAGGTGGGAGAATATAATCATAGTCACAGGAAACCTGAAAATTTTTCACCTGTGCTTCCTTGTCAGAGTATTTTATGGCAGATGATCTTGAATAACTTAAATTCTAAACTGAGACAAGTCCATTAAGTTATTTGAACCCAGAAGCTCATTAGACTGAGGTTGCTCTAATGCTGTGACAGCTTTGGTAAGGAAACCAAAACCTAAGCCTGTAAAGGCCTCAAGGTTACAAATTTGAAACTCCAGGACAACCCAGTCAAAAATCCAATGGGGCTTTAAGTGATAGTCTATCAATAATGTCCTTGCCATGCCACTGCTTTTTTCCTCTATAAAGGTCTCCTGCATGCTCCTGTCAGTGGAGTACTCTTCACAGCTATGGTTTGACAACTGTCCAATTCAAATTGATTTTGTGCTCAGATAAATGCTTACAATTGTAAACATGCCCCATTTTATCTGTTATCACCACAGAAAGGTATTTAGCTTCCAAGATTCCCTTCTACTTTTTAAGACCAAAAAAACAATCAAAAGTTGACAAGAAAAGAACAAAGCCAAAACCATGTTTTTTAGAGTTAGCACAAGCAGGGGAGGGACAGAGAGAGGGGAAGAGAATTGTAAGCAGGATCCACACCTAGCACAGAACCCGACCCGGGGCTTGATCCTACAAGCCTGGGATCATGATCAGAGCCAAGATCAAGAGTTGGACGCTCAACCAACTGAACCACTCAGGTGCCCCCAAAATCATGTTTCCAAAGGCAGTGAAAAACAGTTGTAGGAAATAACTTCCTTCAATGTGAATAGATACTCAAAGTTTTAAAGCTAATGGAACACATTAAAAGTTGTTTTGTTACAAAACTAATTTGGCTAACCAAAATGTGTGTTACCAGAATACTTTCTTCCTACTTAAACATCTTTGACTTTAATATTGGATAAAATTCAGATGCCCCTGGAGAATTGTTTTTTATCCTGACAATTGAATCCCATTAAAAATGCCTAATGAATGCTTTCAAATATTCAAAAAAAAAGAATTTGCATTTCAGTGCTTTAAGTCATAGATGGAAATGATCTCTAAAGTGCATTAAAGCCTTAACATTATGCTTGGTAGGCAGGTCTCCTTTTTACTAATGAGGTTTTAGCAAAGGCATAAAAGGTTAAGTGATTACTAAAGGAGAGGCTGTGATAATCAAGGTGGGGACTGTTGGTGCTCTTTTAATTCTAAGCTCCTATCTGCCTTAACTGTTTCTTTGCATGAAAAATAGTTCTCCTCAGACTTGATTAAAGATTTCAGTGGGGTTCCTTCAGAGGTCGTTTGTTGCCATAATTATTGTAACAGAAACTTTTCCCCAGTTACTTAATTATTAAGACCATGTATATAATGGTAATGCTATCTTATAAGAGAAAATGCCATTGATGGTTCTGATTGTATTAAAAGGGCATATGGAAGGTACTTGATCTTCTTGAACACCGTGATTCATTTGGTATCCAGGTGAGAAATTACTCTGCCTAGTGATGGGAGAAGAATTGCAAACTCTATCAGCAATCTTGAGAGAGGAGAGCAAAGAATGAGTGGGTGTCAGATATATTCTGCAATAGGACTATAAAGACAGTCTAAGATCATAGATGCTTAAGGTGATGAATGTCTTCAGGAAATCAAGGTTTCTAGTTTCTTCATTGGCAAGAACTGTTTCCTGCATTGTTGTAGTCTTCAGAGACCAACATAGGTGCTCATTAAATGCTGAAAATGGTAACCTTTAAAAACTAGAAGACCAGAGAGAGGAAAATGGGTGATGGTCACTGAGGAGGGCACTTCCTGGGATGAGCACTGGATGTTGTATGTAAGCGATGAACCACAGGAATCGACCCCAAAAACCAAGAGCACACTTGACACACTGTATGTTAGCCAGTTTGACAATAGGTGATATTAAAAACTAGAAGACCTATTTGACATCTTGTTCATTCTCCTTCTGTTTTCATCTTCCTTTAATGGGCTGTGGAAAGCTAGATTGTGAAGAGAGGTTTTCCTGTAATATTCTCTAGGGACCATTCTCCGGGCTCCTGAGTGTCTAGAGGCTATTGTGGTGGTTATCATGGCAGTGGTGTTGGAGTACCCCAATTCCACTGGATATGTTGGTTCCTTCGGACACCAAGTGGTGCCTTGGCAGCAGTGGCTTTCCTGGTGGGTCAGTTCTGTATTGTTCTAGGTCTCATTCCTGAAGGCCCTCCCTATATGCTGCTGAGGAGCATGACTCACCAAAAAAATGCATGTATTGATTTTTCCAGCCCTACCCTAGGCAATTACAAAGGCTTTACCAGTAAGACCTTTGAGGGGAAACGGCTCCCCACCTTCCTACACACAAGACTTTGGTGCACAGCCAAGGGGAGTTGTAGTCAAGACTCAACCCTGGCCCACCTTGCTTTTTACACATAGCATTCATAGCATATTGCCTTCATTCAGAAGGCCTTACCTGGGATCTTCTTGCTGAGGTCCTCTTCAGGTGCCTCGGAGGCACTTTCCCCACCCTCTGACTCCATACCCAGTACTTTATTTTTTGGTTTTAATTCAGTCCCCCCCGCCCCCCTTTCCACTCTACTCCCCTACCTCAGAGTTTATGCATATACATTAATATGTTGACTTTTTCGGGAGTTCCCTCAACAGTGAGCACCCTCCTCCCACCTCAGTCCGTCTCCTGGGTATACCCCAGGTACTATGCTGGCCTCTTTGCTGACCCACTACCACTACACCTTTCTGTGGGAGAAAATGGAATGGCATTAGAGAGTCAGCACTTTCTCCAGTTTTGGGCTCTTACGTATATTCTCACAGGAAGTGGTTGAAGGCTTGTTCCTTCTGTTTTGGCTTGTTGCTTGAGTCAGCTTCTCTGGCACCAGAGAGCTCAGTTCTCTTAAGGTCTACAGAGATCCTGACAGTGCTACTCTAAGTACTGTATTATTTTCTAACAAAATAATTTTGTTAGAATAGCTTGTGTAAAATCTCATCCAGTTGAAAATGCCTAGAGTGGTTTCTTTCTCCTGTGCTGAACCATGGCCATGACAGGGTTTGTTGCCTAGAAGTGGAGCTGCTTTGACTTAGTGGTCAAGCAGATAATGTAGTCTGCAAAGCTGGTTATCCTTGGCATGCTGTGACTAATACTTGGTAAAATGAATAATGCAATACCTTGGAAGCAGGTGTGTGAGTACTGAATCTCTAAAAGAGTGACATAGAAAATGTCAGAATGTTTGTTGAAAGCATCAAGTAGCATTTATCACCTACCAAGTTTTAGAAAGAGTAATAAAAAATAATAAATCACAGATAAATGAAGTAAGAATGAACTCACTTTAAAGCGGGAATGGAGAAAACACAGCTCTGTTAAGGTTGGCTTTTCACAGCTGTGGCCTGCTATTAATGTTGACTGAGAGTCCAGTATTTGAGGACTTCACAGGTTATAATGTCAACTGCTTCTGTATTTCAGACTATAAAATAAAACGGTGATTTCAAGTTTACTCAAAATTCCCAGTAAGTATTTTTGGGCAGACAATTGGGAGCCATCTCAGTGGCCAGATGAAAGGTGTTTTTTCTGGACAGAAGCCTATTGTTGCATGTGATTTCGTCAATGGCCAAGCATAGAAACCAGTGTCTGACATGTAGGAAGTTTCAATACTGGTTATTGTTGTTGTTGTTTGGAACTAGAGAAAGAAAGCCACACTTCTATGAGAATCTTAAAAAGGCCTTTATTAAGAGACTTATCTTCAACCGAGGGTCATTTCTAATAGACAGTCATCTTACAATTTGTGAATAAAGACCATATATATGATGCTGCTTTCTAGTTCATAATTCAACAGAAAAAATCAAAGGACCACCAAATATTTTTTTTTTTTTCAACGTTTATTTATTTTTGGGACAGAGAGACAGAGCATGAACGGGGGAGGGGCAGAGAGAGAGAGAGGGAGACACAGAATCGGAAACAGGTTCCAGGCTCTGAGCCATCAGCCCAGAGCCCGACACGGGGCTTGAACTCACGGACCGCGAGATAGTGACCTGGCTGAAGTCGGACACTTAACCGACTGAGCCACCCAGGCGCCCCTGTATTTTATCTATGAAGTGTTTGTCTTCACACAGCTCATCAACCTATGTCAGTAAAGCAGTATGTCATACATTGTCCTAGAATGTACTATGTGGTTGGTGTCAAAAAAATGAAATAACATTGAGGATGCACTGGTCTGCTTTAGGGGCACCAAAACAAAATACTTACAGACAGGGTGTCTTAAACAACAAACTTATACCTCTCAGTCATTGAAGTTGGGAAGTCCAAGAGCAAGGTGTTAGTAGGTTTGGTTTCTCCTGAGACCTCAAACTCTAATGGCTTCCATAGACAGCCAACCCTTGTCTGATATGAAAATGGTGGGACAATAATTAGGATATGGTTGTCAACAAATTACTAGCAAACTTAAACTATTAAAGAAAATCACATTTTATTAAATGCAAATAAAAGCTAGAGGGAATAAGGAATTTTCAAAGGTGAAGATGAATTTTTTTAAAAAATAGAAGAAAAATTCATGCAGTTCAATTTAATGATCAATGGGCTTATATTTAGTTTAGATCTTATATGAAAAATGACTTTCACAAGGTAGGTTGTCTTTGACTTTCCATTAAATAGATAGAAAAGGGCTTTCTTCAAACTTTGGACTAAAGTAATTGTGATATTTGACAATGTATGCAGACATTGTTGGTTGTCAGAACTTTGTGAAGGGAGTGTACTATTGGCATCTGGTAGGTAGAGGCCAAAGATGTTACTGTACATCCTGAAATGGACATGCCAGTCCCCACAATACTTTTCCGGCCCAAATTGCTGTACATAGAATTAAAAACACTGCCCAAAAACCATAGATATTTTTGATGTGTTTATAATTCCATTCTGTGTGAAAGTAACCATAAATTTTTGGAAAAATGACTAATTCTGGGACCAGTGCAAGAAAAAGACAAGATAACCCTGGAGTATCTTGTGCCAGAAAAGAAAGTAATCAAAATAAAAAGGGATGTCAAGGAGACATATTAACGAAGTGAAAAAGCTCCCAATGGCCAAAGCAGTTGAAGCAAAAAAAAAAAAAAAAAAAAAAAATTTGGATTGTAATACCAATTATAAAATAAATATGCAATAGTCCATGAGATAAACAAATGATTAAAGAAATAAATGGAGGAGCATAAACAAATCTCTCCTGTGGGAGAATTCCAAATAAGTAGATTCTTGTTCTGCAGGAGGTGGTCATAACTCTGCATTCCCAAAGTGTAGGCTTAGGAGTGTGTACTCCCCAAGACTACAGTATGGGAAGGGGAGGAAAAAAAAATGTTAGAGTGGAGACACAGCATGACCACTACCTCAGCCAGGGGATCAACATTAATGTTAACAGTTATAAACCGTGTGTATATTTATGTGATGTAGAAAAACATACTTGAGCTCTGTGGTCTTCCTCCTCCAAACCCATAACTCCAGTCTTATGAGGAAAACACCAGACAACTCCTGAGATAGGCTACAGCATGCTTGACTTATGTTCCTTAAAATTGTCAAGGTCCTCCAAAACAATGTGTGAGAAACTGTTAGGACCAAGAGGAACCTAAAGAGACAGGATAACTAGACAGAATGTCCTGTGTTTGATGGGATCCTGGAATAGAAGAGATGACACAAACTAATGAAATCTGGATAAAATATTGACATTTAGTTAAAAATATTTGATAGTACTAGTTGATAAACTATTACAAATGAACCAATGAACCATATGTAATAAAGAATCTGACTTGCTATTTTGAGGTCTGTCTGCCTTCCTCCGTATTCAGACTCACATCTGGGCAACTAATGAGAAAGCATGGGTGCTCCCTCCTTTAGCTCTGGTGGAAGATTCGATTCATAAAAGCCCTTGACTACACACACAAACTCTCACCCTGGTCCAGCAATAAAAGCCCTTATCCATTGTTCTTTCTTAGGGCTTTCAAGCGACATGGAACCACCTTGGAAAGTCTGCCCTGCTCTTCGCAGAAACCCTAAGTATATAAGCTGTAACATATTTGGGTGTGGGTGTGTCACCATCATTCTTGACATCCAAGCCAAATTTTGGATAGGGGTCTATCTGGTTTCTTCTGAGGGGACTACACTAATGTAAGATGTTACGATAGGGGAAATTGGGTGTGGTATATATAGAAACTCTCAAGTTTTTATGTAGAAGTTAAAACTACTCTAAAATAAGACTGACTTTTTAAAGTCTTGGTACCATAGTTCAAGATGACAGAACTGGAATCTATTATGAACTGAAAGTTTGGGTCCCCCTACACGTATATGTTGTAGTTCAAACACCACCCCCATGGGATGGTAATAGGAGGTGGGGCCTTTGAGAGGTGATTAGGTTGAGATGAGGTCAGGAGGGTGGAACTCATATTGTAAGAAAAGGAAGAGAGACCAGAGTTTCTGCTCTCCACCGTGAGAACATAGAATAATAAGGCAGTTGTCTGCAATATAAGAGGACCCTCACTAACAACTAAATAAGCTGACACATTGATCTTAAACTTCCCCGATTCCAGAACTGGGAGAAATTATCAAAGCCACCCAGTTTATGGTATTTTGTTAAAGCAGCCTGAGCAACCTAAGATGGGGGTCTATGGAAAGCTTCCAAGTGAGACTTCTTGAAGAGATCATTTAGGTTGCTGGAAGATTCTTGTCCTAATGGGAGTCATTCATTTTAAGGCAAATTTTACTATGAGGTAAGTTGGGTTTCCTTGTGATTTACTTCTATTACATAATTTTTACATGGGGATAATAGATCTGCCTTTCTTACCAGTCAATCACAGAAATGGCAGCTTCAGACAAATGACTACCCCTTGCCTAGCCAATGGGCTTTGATCTGAAAGGGTAATAACCTCATGATTATTACTCTGAAAATCTTCTAAACATAACGCGGTAAACCTGTTCGATTTGTGCTGTTTCTGTAAAGGGAATGTGTAGCTCAGAGCAGAGGTCTAATCATCAGAAAGAATAAATGGCTTTCATGGCCCTTGGCTTGTATTTCTATTAGCATTTGCTTTTTTGCACCTTATGTAATAATGATGGTAATCTTGCATACTAATACCTGGAGATGTGCTAAGTTGTTTCTATGTATTATCCTTTTTAATCCTCACAGTACCTCCAAAGGGAGGCATTCTGGTTTATAAATGAGAAAATTAAAGTCTAGGAGAGGCTAAGTAACTTGAGGTTTCTCAGCTAAAAAGTGGCAAAGCTGGATTCAATACCAGATTGGGGGGATAGTCTACCCTGAAGTTGCTACACTATATTATAGCCTTTCTTAAAAACTTTTCTAATGTTGGCTTATTTTGAGAGTGAGTGCAAGCAGAGGAGGGGCAGAGAGAAACCCAGAGAGTGGGATTGCACTCACAGTACAGAGCCCAGTGCAGTGCTCAAACTCATGAACGGCAAGACCATGACCTGAGCTGAAATCTAGAATCAGACACTTAATGACAGAGCCATCCAGGTGCCCATATAGCATTTGTTATTTACATACCATTGCTCCTCAGCCAAATTTGGATTCCTTTGGAAGTGAGACTGTTTTTATCCATTTCTTGGATCCCCAAACATAATTTCAAACCATACCTACAAAAGGTGTTGACTGTGTTCATTTTTGATTTCCCTTAATAAAAAACTTGGTTGCTTTAATCACCTGTAAGAAGAATCCTCCTGGTTATTTTAGCCTTAGATAATCATAAATTTCAAGGGTAATTAATGGTGCTAGAAGGCTGAGCTTCCAGAATTCTGTAGAAGAAAAACTCATTCCTGCTTGAAATGAGATAGAAATTACATGTGCCACTGAAACTAGTTGTGTTGTGGACCAGAACTACCATTTGGCATTTACTTTTCCCTGGGCTAGAATAGCCATTCTTGTTCTGCTTCTTAAGACTCAGATGAGAGGATGTCTTCAAGAGCTCTTGTGGGAGAGCATGTGAAATTAATGTTTGGATATAGAATCCAGATGATGACCTTGCTGACAAAAATTTCAAGGCCCATTCAAATTGCTACTCGGATATCAGATGTTCTTCTATAATGAAGGAGCTGTATAGTATGTAATAAACATCCTAAACCTCAAAATGTTTCTGTATCAAGAGCCATGAGGCTAATGTAAGGTCAGTTTCTGTGAATTTTTTAATACTCTTTGTGGATAAAATGAATCTTGTGCAAAGTAATGAATCTTGATCTGTCTGAAAGTGTGTTTTTATCATCACAAATGCAGTCTGGATTAGGTCCTGGTTTTCTTTTTTTTAAAAAAAAATTTTTTTTTCAACGTTTATTTATTTTTGGGACAGAGAGAGAGCATGAACGGGGGAGGGGCAGAGAGAGAGGGAGACACAGAATCGGAAACAGGCTCCAGGCTCTGAGCCATCAGCCCAGAGCCTGACGCGGGGCTCGAACTCACGGACCGCGAGATCGTGACCTGGCTGAAGTCGGACACTTAACCGACTGTGCCACCCAGGCGCCCCAGGTCCTGGTTTTCAAAAGGGAACAATTCCATTGCTACTATAGCTAATGTCCTGAGTGAAGGTTATACATCTTCAGGTTTCTGAAGAACTTTGAGCTAAATTCAGAGCATGCTCTCTGGTCTGGGGTATCCTTGTACAATGATAATACTCAGGACTCCATTAGGCCAGTACCTGATGCTTGAGAGAGGGCTGGATGGTGAACAAGCATTGCAGGTATGAAGCCAAAGTCCCAATTCCTGGTCTCCGTTTTGCTGTTAGTTACCTGAGTGATAACGAGAAGGCCTCTGCTTCCTGCTATGTGGCATGTAGAAAGGATGATTTTGGATTCTGACGTGTTTAAAGTTCTGAAATTGTAGGAATGCAAGCATGAAAAGGGCATCCCATGGGCTGCGAGGAAATTACACTCTGGTTTTGTTAATCTTGAATTTCCATAGCTGTGTTCAAGAGGGAACACAACTGTCTGAAAATAGTTTATGTACTTAAATTTACATTTGGAAAGATTTATATTAAGGATGACATAGAAGTTCAGTCCTGTTCAGTTTTCACAGAAGTATGTAAATAGTAAAGGGAAATTGATAGTGTGAATCTATTGGTTTAAAAAATAAAATTCTGGTTAAATTAAGCATCTACCTACTTAGTTGACTTTCTGCCACTAAGAAGCCTTTTAAAGGTTCTAAACTACTTCACAAAGTGCTGCCTTTAGAGGTGTATCCTAGGTTATGTTTTGGTGGGTTTTTTTTGTCCCCCCTGAGAAACTGCTTTACCTAACAGAAGTAACTCATAGAAAGCAGCAGACTGGTAGTGTTACAATCCTAACAATCAAAAAAAAAAAAAAAAAAAAAAAACACAAAAACCCTGACCCAACAGATTCCTAAAATGTCCCCTAGGGGGTGGTAATACCCTTGAAGGGAAACACTGTTCTATTAATACAACCAAGGGGAAAAACCCAAGATTTTCTGGCTCAGGCAATACCTGAATGGGGATTCCTTTGTTCGCAGTGCCTTATTTTTCACAGATAAACGCATAAAGGCCTACCGGTTTCTGCGTTCGAAAATACTTGAGAGATAAGGATGTTCATCTAGCAAAAGGATGGGGGATCATCTCTGATAAATTGTTGCCTGCATGTAATAAAGAAGTTACCAGTCACCTCCTTTGTTGGTTGCCCATGAAAGCTGACGAATTGAATACTTTGAACCTTGACAGTGAATGAAATACATTGAGAGAGGTGCCATATTAAAAGCTGGTCCTTGCAAATGGCTTGGCATAGATGGAAAGATGTTGCAGGCTGGACCCCTGAGTCTGTCCCATTGGGCTTTGAGTTAACAGTGCCAGCCTCTACTCTCCCTTCTGGTTTCGAAAAAAGCCCCCAGAGCTTCTGTTTTTAGTGACGGCTGTCGATATCGGCTTTGCTGTCCAGAGTGACCTCTTCTTGACAGGGGGATCTAGAAATAGCGCTTCTTTTTTCTCTCTTTTGGTTTTGTAACCAACGTAAATCTAATTTCCATCTTGATGTACTACTGAATAGTAAAAAATTTCATGGCTTTTCCATCAGGCTTTGAGATGGTTTTGATACAAAAGCACTTAAGCCCTAATCCTAATGTCCTGTCAAGAGTCTCAGATGGTTTAGAAAAAGGGGGAAAACAGACAATTGAGAAACACACTGTACATTGTTCCAACTATAGCCCCCACTTTGCAGGTACCACTTTTGATGGGGAACTTCACTGGCAGCCTCTGTCCTTTAAAAAAAAAAAAACAAAAAAAACGACTCATTCCAAGATTGCATTCTTGGGTTTTTGCAGGTATAAAAGTCTCAGCTTTGTGTCCAACAGAGTCAAGCTAGCCGTAAAATCCAGAATAATGGGCAAATTCTTATTTCATCTGGAACCAGGAAAAACTGACTTGAAAATCTAGTACGTATGCCATTTATGAAGAGAGCATCTTCATTTTCCTTCATACATTGAAAACCTTGTCATTGATGAATTGAGCGTCAGGGCCGGAGGGGTCCATAAACTGTTACTTAGTACATGTAATCTGATACTTGATCTTCACTGCAATCTGTCATTCAGATGGAAACCCTTTGCTATATGAGAACATGTGAGCTTATTTAACACAGCAGATCTTTGGAGACTGTGATAGGAATAGAACCCAAGCACCTGCATTTAAAGTGTTCTTCAACTGCTCTTCTCTGGTACCAACACCTTAGTTCCTGATTGGATGTGGTTTCCAGATTTCAGACTGTCAAGTTCTTTTTTCTTTGTATAGGAATCCGTTTACGTAAGTTGATTTTAGAAACGGACTTCTAGAACTAAGCACAGTTCTTGGAAGGTGTCTTCTGACTAGCTAATAGAATAGAACTTCCTTTTTTTTTTTTTTTTTCAACGTTTATTTATTTTTGGGACAGAGAGAGACAGAGCATGAACGGGGGACGGGCAGAGAGGGAGACACAGAATCGGAAACAGGCTCCAGGCCCTGAGCCATCAGCCCAGAGCCCAACGCGGGGCTCGAACTCCCGGACCGCGAGATAGTGACCTGGCTGAAGTCAGACGCTTAACGGACTGCGCCACCCAGGCGCCCCTAGAATAGAACTTTCTTAAACCTGAAACCAGTTTATAACCAGTCACTGTCCTTTGCCTGCCTGTGTTGGCCCTGTCAGAAGTGAATGAGATGGACTGATAGGGAGAAGTTAGTGTTAAATTACTTCAGGATGGGACTATTGAGTGATTTCAGCAGTCCTTTTGTTAGCTAATGGGTACGATAGCTGGAATACTAAAAATACTCAGGATGTGACCAATCATGAGAATTAAAAAACAGGCACCTATCAGTTGCACCTTAATTGGCTCATCCTTAGGAGGATGCAAGAAGTGTTGTGTAACCTCCCCGGGGACAGTCTCCATGGAAGAGTGCTAAGCAACACTGTTCAATGAGATGGTATTAGCAAACCCATCTTTGCCTCAGCTATACTACAAAGAGATGTGACAAGACTAAAACAGCCTAATTGCTTGACTGTGGGGGAAATTCTCTAAAATCTTCGTCTCTAGTAAACAAATGCTGCAAAATCCAGAAAAAGTTTGTTAGATTCAGCCTCTTAGGTTCTGGTTTCTAACCTTGCAACAGAGGATTTTTGTCATTGTGTGGTATGTTCAAGAGCCCTTAGGGTGAAGGAATACATGGGCACCTTATTCTGACCACTGGAACACAGGCACAGAGTGGACCTCATCATAATCTTGCGTCCATATCACATCAGAATCGATTCATGCAAGACTTCTGTTGATCTTTCCCCTTTCATATTTCAGTGAATGTACATGGAAGTACACACATCCTTGTAAAGAACGTGGACTTGTTTGGTTTTAATGTGGCTAAATGGGACCGCACTATAAATCCTGATCTAATATGCTCATCGCTTGTAATGTGTTATGGGTTGGTCCACACCATATGCACACATAGTTTGCTGCTTACAGCTTCACAGTATTCCATGCTATACAACTATGCCATGTTAGGAACTTCACCCTAATGATAGACATTGAGTATACCTTCAGTTCCTCTCATTATGCACAATGGCACAATGAGCATGCTTGAACTCATACCCTTAATCTCTGAGCATGCAGAATTTCCTTTGATGCAGAAATCCAGGACGGGCATCAGAGTCATAAAACATATAGGTACTTAATTTTCTGGGACACTGTCATCCTGCTTTTGAGCATGGCTGGGTCACTGCATGATTTCACTTCCAGTGCACAAGTGTTCAGCTCCACGACTCCCAGCATCAGGCATTACCTTTTGAATCATTGCGTTCTGATGGGTGTACATTGATGTTTCATTATTTCTTGAGTTAGTACTTTTCTGAATTGGAGTAGCTTTCTTGGATCTATTAGATGGACTTCCTCTGATTTTCTTCTGTGTCTCCTGTCTCTTTGTCAAGAGGTCTTTTTTTTTATATTCAAAGTATAATTTCCTCATCAGTTGTAAGGTTGCAGATATCTTAAAGCCATCTGTCTGCTCATGATATTATAATCTTGAGGAAATCTGGTTTTCATGTAGTCAAATACATTTTTTTAAATTTTATAGTATTTTGAAGATATTTCAGCTTTCTCTACAAAGTTGGTCAAAAAATACGTTCTCCCATTTTTTTCTTTGATCTATGGATTTCTCTTCACATTTTGGTTTTTCATTTACTGCTTATTTGGCATGTGCTTAAAGAACGAGGATAAAGCTCCATTTTTCTCCATATGGTGAACTAGTTTTTTTTTTTTTTTTTTAAGACCTCATCAACTAGACAACTTATCCATTCATGTTTTGTGGTACCATTGCCATACATCAAGCTTTCATATGTGCAGGGCCTATATCTGTTTCTTAGGGGTCATTAGTCGGCTAGTTGAAATAATCGACTTTCTGTATCAGTGTCCTACGTCTATTTTTTTTTTAATTACTATGGTTTAATACATGTCAACGTCTCATAGGCCAGTCTTCCTTGCTCTTTTTTCAAAGTTGACTTTGGCTTTTCTTTCACATAAACAGTAGAATGAGTTTTTGTAATCCCTCCCGCTCTATTGCATTGCTGTATCTATTGCTGATGTGTTGAACTTAGAGATTAATTTGGGAGATAATTGACCCCTATGCCATATTTAATTATCTTTTGCATAAACATGGTATATCACTCCATTCTAATTTTCTATTGTGTCCTTTAATAATACAGTTAAAAACATTTTCTCTGAAAGGCTTTAAGCCTTCATTGTTGGGTTCATTTCTGTATAATACTTAAGATTTGTTGTCACTATTATTAATGGTATCTTCTATGTGGGGAATGTCCTGGCAAAAAGGAGTTGTCCCTTTACCACACTCATGCTTGTCCCAATTCATGTATTAAACCCCTTAATTCTGTGTTAGATGTTATTTCCCTGACTGAAGTTAGGCTGATACAGACCAATATACCTATAGTGATGTCCTGTATTTGAACATGTGAGGAAATTCTTGAGAGGTTTCAACTTGGTTCCTAGAACATAGAAAATTCTTTACCAAAATAGGAGAATTAATGGAGATAAGAAAGAAGGAAGTTTCCTGGCTTGGGCGAATCTCTGGGGCAATTCATGTCCTCAGTATATGGAGATGTTGCCACTAGTCACTTGGTTCATACTTTACATGATAAGAGAATGTTACTTGAATGTGTTTCATCAAGGCCACAAAAGGCCAACTATGAAATTATGTCAAGATTTTTGCATCTTCTAAAACCAAGCAGTGTATTAAAAAAATAATACATTGTGGTGGAATGCATTATTGACCCTAATTCTTCATTGTTCACAATATTCACACCCTTTGCCATGTAACTGAGCAATTTCTGTAACAGAAGGTCGAGTATACTTCCTTACATTTAACTTGGGATTCTGCCATGTGCTGTTACTTTTGGTCAATAGGAATTTGGTAGAGATGATGCGTAAGGGCTTGGAATGAGCTTGTACAATAAAACAGTTTCTTGTCCCTCTGCTATTGTCATGGGAAGAACATGTTAGGGGTTAACCTGCTGGCCTAAGGAGGAGGAGTTTTGTGGAGCAGAGCTAGTGGCCTAAGTTAGATTGGCACCTGTCAGAGATGCCTGGCCGAGCCCAGTTTATACCACTTGAACTACAGACTTGTACAGAGCTTTTCCAGATGCCAGAGATGAATCAAAGTTGCCTCTGCCACCCCAGCTGACTGATGATCCATGAGTATAAATGATTACTCTTGTAAGTCCCTCAGTTTCATTGTGGCTTATTAATGTAGCATTATTGTGCAATAATACTAATTGATAAAACACTGGGTCAAAAATGAGTTTTTAACAAAATTGCCAGTTCGGCTTAGCTTTAGAAAATAGATTAAAATAACTCCTTTTAGTGTAGAAAAATATTTAATAACCTTCAAAATCCTTTCATTAATAAAAAAAAAATTGAACCTCTAATATTTTCAAAAATCGAATTTCCTTAGCCTGACCAATGGCATATACCAAAAACTTGAAGGAAGCTCAAAATAATTGAAAAACACGTAAGAAATATTTCCTTCAGAATAAGGTGAAAATTAAATATACTATTCCATCTGTATTTAATATTATAATGGGGGTCCTACCAGTATGGTAAGAAAAGACCAGATTTTAAGAAAGATGGAAAGGAAGAAACACACTGTTAGTAATTGGATAGTATTGTCTCTGTAGAAAACCCAAGAGGACATAAAAGTTTTTGGAAGTGGTAAAGAGTTCAGCAAAGTTACTGAACATAGATCAATAAACAAAAATAACTTGGTTTCATATATACCAGCAACAAACTTCAATACAAAGTATATACTCTATACTATAGTCACGTGTATAACATACCTACAAATCTTCAAAAATGAAGAAGAAAAATGATGTATGAGAATAGGGAGAGATTTTTAAAACTTAATGGCTTTAAAAGGCCTATATACATGAAAATATATTCTGTGTGCATGGAAAATTAATACCATTAATATATCAGTTCTTCCAAGATGAATCTATGCATTATCTTGTTCTACAATAATAAAATGAGCAAATCTTTATCCATTTGATTTAACAGATACAAGAAAAGGGCCAAGAGTTGCTAAGACAATTTGTAGAAAAGGAAATTGGTAGGGAAATTGATGTTTCCAGAAAGCAAGACTTATTACAAAGCTTCAGGAAATCAGACAGTGTGGTTTAGGTAAGCAGGGTTAAAAGAAGGGACATAGGTTTGTTGGACATACTGAAAGCTCCAAAATACACACCTATATGGAAAAATTGGTAAATGACCTAGTTCCTTTGGTAAATTGATTTAACACCAGATGAGCGTCTTATAAAATGCCCTAAGAAAACAAGTTGGTCTGTAGAAAGAAATCTGATTTTATTCCAACATAAGTCATACAAAAATTCTAGATGGAACAGAATCTTAAGTGACAGCGTCATTTAACAGCTTTGAATGACAATATGGGACTATTTCTTTATGACCCAAATCCAAGAAAGTATTTAAGACAGCATAAAGAATAAGGAAAAAGAGTAGTATATTGATTATGTAAAACTAAAATACTGTGTATCAGAGCATACAAATAAAACACAAAGGCAAGTAGTGACTGGGAAAAATAACTAAAACTTTGTATCTAGAATACTTGGTAAAGAACATCAAAAGAAATAAGTAAGGGTTATGAACTCGAAGTTGACAGAAGACAATTACATGGCTTACACATGTAAGAATGTTCATTTCTCAAATAAGAAATACAACAGATACCGCTTCATGGCTATTGGACTGATGAAGTGTTGGCAAAAACATGAAGAAACAGGAACTCCTCTATGATTAAAAAAAAAAAAACAAAAACAAAGAAAAAATAAAAAACGACTGTTCCAGAAAGCAATTTAACAAAAGGTAGTAAAGGTCAGGTTGCATGGCCTCTTCCAGGCAGCAGCCGTGGGTGCCTGAATGAAACTCTGGCATATATGCCTAGGAGACGTGTGTGATGATGTTCATGGTCATATTTTTTGAATTATCGATGACTTGGAAACAGCCTAAATGTCATCAAATGGAGAATGGATGCATTTATTGTGCTACATTAATACAATGGAACATTATCTGGTAGTGAAAATGAATTAGAGCTGTCAATATGGATATGGCTCACAAACATGGAATGAAGAAAGCAAGTTGCAGAAAGCTTTATCCATTATGATGTCCTATATATAAAATCTAAACTGCCAAAATAGTACATATTATTGGGGAATACCTAGTCATGTAATAGAATGTAGAGACCTTCACAGAGAAGATAAATACCTAATTGGAAATAATAGTTACCTGAAGCAAGGAAGATAAATTTTAAATACAATTTGGGGGAGGTACGCATGGGCTTCAAGAATATTGGTCGTGTTGTATTCCTTAAAGTGGCAGAATCCCCAGCAAATCTAAGGGTCTCTGAAATCTTAAACTCCTAGTTATTTACCCACAAGAGGCCTGAGGGGAAATCTTGGTGTTTTTTGTTCATATGAGTAGGTGGGCTTCTTGGGAGTTAGTTTCTTTGTGTCCACTGGACTGAATTCCTCCATTGCAAGAATTATGCCTTATTCATGTTTCTATTCTTATAATTCACACTAATCCTGACAATGTAAAACAAACATCTTATGAATAAGTGCATCTGGTAGGTATCAAGGTTAGCAACCATGGGACTAAAACCCCAGATACAAATGTATCACCTCAAATTGTTTTGGCAACCAGATAAAACCATTTCAATGTTTTATCTCTTTCTAGAATTGATCTTAAGGTAAATTTGACCTGTTACATTGAACAATTATTACCATGATGAATTTTCTCCTGTGCTCCATGGAACACCATTGTTAAATGAAATATTAATAGATGTACTTCATTCGAAGGGCCTTGTCAAATAAGTTTAGAAATCACAGAATTTAAAAAGTGAAAATGATACACAAGAAAACAAACCCTACCGCTAACGTAATCCTTGACAGAAATCGGATGCTTTAGAAACAAGGATACAACTGAAAACAAGGCATGATGTCTTTTTTTTTTTTTTTTTTTTTTTTAACGGAAATGGAGTAGTTTCAGGTATAGAACAATGATTTGACCTGGCTGCAAAGAAAGAGCAAATGTTGGTGAGTAGGTAGAGAAAGGGGAACCATTGTGTGCTGTTGATGGTAATGTAAACTTGTGCAGCCACTAAGGAAAACAGTATGGCAGTTCCTCAGAAATAAAAACTAGAAATGCCATATGATCCATTGATTCTACTTCGGGGTATTGATCCAAAGAAAACAACATTAATTTGAAAAGATGGATGCACCCATATGTTTGTTGTAGCATTATGTACAAGAGCTAAGATAGGAAAGCATCCTGAATGTCTATGGATAAATGAATGGATGAAGATGTGTTTGGGTGTGTGTGTGTATATACGTATACACCCACACACATAAAAGAATATTGCTTAGGGGCACCTGGGTGGCTTAGTCAGTTGAGCATCTGACTTTGGCACAGGTCATGGGTTTGGGCCCCATGTTGGGCTCTGTGCTGACAGCTCGGAGCCTGCTTAGGATTCTATCTTCCTCCCTGTCTCTGCCCTTTCCCTGCTTGTGCTGTGTCTGTCTCTCAAAAATGAATAAACGTTAAAAAACATATATATAGGGGCACCTGGGTGGCTCAGTCGGTTGAGTGTCCGACTTCAGCTCAGGTCATGATCTCACACTCCATGAGTTTGAGCCCTGCGTCAGGCTCTGTGCAGACAGCTCGGAGCCTGGAGCCTGCTTCAGATTCTGTGTCTCCCTCTCTTTCTCTGCCTCTCCCCTGCTCATGCTCTCGGTCTCAAAAATAAATAGAAACATTAAAAAAGAATTAAAAAAAAAAACACATATATATTACTCAGCATGCGCCCACCCCCCAAAGGAAATCTTGCTCTTTGCCACAACATGGACAGACCTAGAGGGCTTTATGCTAAGTGAATTAAATCCAACAGAGAAAGACAAATACCATGATTTCACTTATATGAGGAATCTAAAAAACAAAACGAAGAAACAGACTCAAACTGGTAGTTGGCAAAAGGGAAAGGTATAGGGGATGAGAAAAATAGGTGAAGGGGATTAAGAGATGCAAACTTCCAGTTATAAATAAATCACAGGGATGAAAAGTACTTATCTAACATTGTGCAAATACTAGCTGGTGCAATATGGCAAAAGAAAAAGCCAAGTCTATTGGGATGGAAGAAATAAAACTGATAGCAGATGACATGATTATGTACAGAAAACTCTAAGAAGCAAAAATCTTTTTGGAATAAAGTGAGCATAGTGGGGCCACAGGTTATAAGGTAAATGTGCAGAAGTCCATTGTTTTCCTATATACCAGCAATGAACACTTGATTGCAAATTTAAAAATACCATCTGTCATAACAATAATGAGTAATTCAAAAAAATACAAGATTTCTATGTAGAAAACTGCAAGACCTCTGGTGAAAGACCTCAAAGATCTAAAAAAGTGGTAAGTTACTCTGTATTCATAGACAGATTGCAAGACTCAATATGTCAGTTCTTTCCAACTGGAGCTATAGGTTTAATGCAATCCCCATCAAAATCCCAGCAATCTATTTTGTAAATATTGAAAAAGTGTTTCAAAAGTTAGAGGTGAAGACCTTGAATAGCCAAGACATTGAAGAAAAAAAAAATTGGAGATCTAACACTACCCAATTTCAAGACTTATTGTAAGGTTACAGTAATAAGATAGTGGTATTGGTACAAGAACAGGCATATAGACCCATGGACAGAATAGGCCAGAAACAGACTCACAAAGATCACAAAAAACAGTGAACTGATCTTTAACAAAGGCATGGTATTCAGTAGAGAGAGGATGGTCTTTTCAGCAAAACATAGTGGAAAAATTGGAGGTTCACATAAAAAATGAATCTAGGAACAATCTCATATATGCTACAAAATTAACTCAAAATGGTCCTAGAGATAAATATAAAATGCAAAACTAGAAGATAACCCAGGTGAAAATCTAGATGATCTCTGTTTTGGTGATGAGTATTTAGAGCACCAAAAGCAGGACCCAGGAAAAGAGACTGAGTTGAATTTTTTTAGACTTAAAACCTTTGTTTTGAATGGCACTGTATGAAACATAAGCACACAGTAGAAGAAAATATTTGCAAGTGCACATCTGATAAATTGTGTCCAAAATACATGAAGAACCCTTATTCAATAAGAAAACAACCCAATGTAAAAATTGGCAAAAGATCTCGGATTTGTGAGTAAACACAATTTACAGATGGCATATGTAAAGATGCCCAACATCATTTGTGGAAATTTCAAGTTATGATGAGATAGGACTATGTATCTATCAGAATGGCAAAAATAGAGAATAAAACCCTTGACTGTACTGATGGCTGGAAAGGACGCAAAGAAAACTCAGTGCTGGTGGAAATGCAAAATGGCACAGCTACTTAGGAAAATGTTTTGGCAATTAAGAAATCAAACCTAGTTTTATCAAGCCACTAATCATGCTCCTGGTTTCAAAATGTGTGCCTGCCCCGAAACCTTCACATGGGTGTTGATAGCAGCTTCCTTTCACACTGGTTAAAATTGGAAGCAACCAAGATGCCATTCAATAGTGAATGTATAAACACACTGTAGTACATCCATGCAATGGAATATTCAGTGATAAAAACATGAGCCATCAAGCTAAAAAAATATGGACATCAAATACCTATTTCTAGGTGGAAAACAATCTGAAAAGGCTACATACTGTGTGATTGCAGTTATGACCTTCTAGAAAGCCCAAAACTATAGAGCTGCTAAAGACATTACTGGTTATCAGAGGGTGAGGAAGAGGGAGAGGAGAGTTGAGGAGGTGAAACCCAGGGCATTTTTTGCTATGGTGACGTGGTGCTCTAGCATGTTGTAATGATAGACCTCCCATTATACATCTGTCAAAACCCATGAAACTTAATAGCACAAAGGGTGGACCTTGATATGTTCAAACCACCAAAAATCCTATAGGAGGTAGAGGATCCTGGAAAGGAATGCAGATGGTGACAATAGATTGTGATGAAATGAAGGAAACAGCTTCCCTGAAAGGGATAGGGGAAGGGCTGACCCTAAGTAAC
Source organism: Leopardus geoffroyi (assembly GCF_018350155.1). Taxonomy (NCBI): domain Eukaryota; kingdom Metazoa; phylum Chordata; class Mammalia; order Carnivora; family Felidae; genus Leopardus; species Leopardus geoffroyi. Next base: position 51,517,730 of record NC_059334.1, on the reverse strand, counting down.
TTGGAAATGGTAGTCAGCTGAGATCAACTAGAGACCAAATCTTCTGTAAATCTAGAACTGTAAGAAAAACCTATAAAAAAATACGGGGGAAAGTCAAAGCAGGTTTTGTATTGCATGTTTTCTCCAAGGAGTCTCCGTACTGAGGCAGTGTTCCACGTTACTCACAGGAGGAAGCTCAGAAATATGGTGCTCCGCTTTTCCCAGCTCAGTTTAGGATTTATTGAAGCTGTGTCTGGAACATCTGTGTTTACAAATAAGAATGGCCCATGCAATGATAACTGGGGACCTAAGTCATATTTTTTCTTTATTTGTGTCAAGAGCTTTTCTCTAAACCATTCCCCCTTGTTCTGGTACTTGGCTCTTTTTTCCATGTAAAAAAAAAGACATCCAGTAAAAAATCAAGTGAAAGTAGAACACGCATGTACAGTAAAATCTTACAAGTCTGGCTAGCATTACCCCTCCCCCCCACCTCCCAGAGGAGGTGCTTGGTGTGAATTAAAAATAGTTAAGGCCAGTACAAAGCTCAGCAAGAGCAAGTCTGAGGATCTCTGTGGTGAAAAATCCCTTAAGGGAAGGTTTGTTGCAAAGTAGTCAGGGAGGCTGATGACCCCATTACAGAAGTTAAGAGTCTTTGAGTTGGCACTCTTCGCTCTGCCTTTTACTTTGTGTCCCTGCTGATGTGCCCCCAGTGTCTCCTATGCCCAGGAAGAATACTACAATCATTGGTGACAAACGCTGTCACTTTGTTTCCAGCAGCTGTACTCCTCGTCAGAGACACTACTGCATTGGGATATTTGCCTTGTGAGGGTCTTCTCAGGGCTGCTGAATGAGTGAATGACTTTGGTGAAAGGAATGTTCGTTTGGTGGGACCAAAATGACGACTAGGTTGAACACAGACTTGATGGTGTTCTCAGTTCCACGTTCACCCTCTGACATGATTTGGCTGCTATGGCACAAATTGTGTCAGGTTTAAAAGTGGTCCTGGCCCAAGTGAAGGAGCAGCAAAGCAGAAGTCTGTTAAACAGATTGTGCTTTTAGGTAGGCTGCTTAAAATAGAGGACATTGAGCAAGTACTTACTTAGATAGCAGGTACTTCACCAGATGAGTTTTTCATTTGTCCTTTCATTTAATTTCACAAGAACTCCAAGAGCTAACTCTGTGTGCCCATTCAATGGATCAAAGTCACCTGGCTAGGAATTTTGGAGGCCAAATTCTAATTTAGGCGGTTAGTCTTTAGAGCCACATTCTTACCCACTGTTGTGTAGATTTCTCGACACAGTTTGGAGCTCAACTTCCTGTTGTGCAAACCAAAGTCTGGGCTAAATAACTGGGATGATGTCCTAGTTAGTCTCTATCTCCAACAGGCATAATGTTTTAAGGCTGGTAAGGGAGAAGACAATTAAAAAAAAAAATCAGTGTACTAGACGTTAAGGAAGGATTTCACTGCTACAAGAAGAATCAACTCGCAGGTTAAAACACTATTAGTCATTCGAATGGGCCTTATGGTTGTGCCTGGCTAGGAATATGTTCATCAAGAATTGTGACTTGCTGTGAAACACGAGAAAGAAAAATGCTCTCATTTTTAACAAACGAATGTGATTTGGTCGATATAATATGTGTAGCCAGACAAGACTGAAAGATGCAGTAGGTAACATTTTAATCTAGATAATCTCAGAGTGAAGCAGTTTGTTATTGTTAAAGATGAATATACTCAGCATAAAGAGAAGAGCCAACTCTTACAAGATAAATGACTTGAAGGGATGTGATTACTGCTAGGGAGGAATTGGGTACAAGTAATTAATGGCTGAAGATTTGGAGGAAAGCAGGGCATTATTTCAAGTTGAAGATAGCACTCCAGGTGGAGAGTACAGATAAGTCAGAATTTGGGGACATGTGGATCATTGGGAGTAGAGCCATATTCAGGGTTGCCTTTCAGTGAGGGTTTTTTCTTTTGCCATGTGTGCTTGGAAGGGACTTCAAGACTGATAGGATGGCGTGCCCTTGCAATCATCATGATTTTTTTGTTACTCTTCCCATTCCCTCTTGGGTGCATTCCAATCAGATTTTTTTTTAATGCTTATTTTTGAGAGAGAGACAGAGCATGAGTGGGGAGAGGCAGAGAGCGAGGGAGACACAGAATCTGAAGCAGGCTCCAGGCTCTGAGCTGTCAGCACAGAGCCCAACGTGGGGCTTGAACACATGAACTATGAGATCCTGACCTGAGCTGAAGTCAGGCACTTAACCGACTGAGCCACCCAGGTGCCCCCAATCAGATTTTCTTAATCCTCTTCCTAGTTTATCAGCTTTTGATACAGTTTATTCTCCTTTTTAAAGCACCTTTACTTCTTGGCTTCTAGCACACTCGTTTTCCCCTAAACTCGCTCTTCTCAGGAGACTGATGTGACTCAGTCTCCTCCACTGATTTTTCCTCTCCTTTGTCTTGCCCCAAGTACAGAATAAGAGAAATCATGCCAAGCAGTCCTTACCAGAAAGATACCGTGTGTGTGCGTGTGCTCTAATGATGTCTCAAAGTTCTAAAATGTTAGATGAGGGTTCTTGTAGCCAAAGGATAGTTGGAAACTAGTTATTCCAGTGAGGTGGGTAAGTTACAGGTACATTGGGGAAGTAGGTACTCATACGTTTAAAGAGCTGAGCCCAGTGATAAACAACTTAATGCAATTTTATGTCAATGGACTTGGTTTTCACATCTGTTTTTAGTTTGTACTCCCAAGATGATCTCCATTAGCTACGTGATTTTATATATTCTCTATATACACATGAGCCTAGAATTTATATCCAATCCACATATAGTAAAACCTTGGATTGCAAGTAATTTACTCTGCAAGTGTTCTGCAAGATGAGCAAACATTTCTAATAAATTTTAACTTGATAAATGATGTCTTGCAATACAAGTAGCACATGACATTGATCACATGATCACAACGGAACTAAAGGTTCTTGAAATTTGCTTTGATATACGAGTGCTTTAGATTACAAGCATATTTCTGGAATAAATTATGCTCACAAACTGTATGTACCTGAACTCCAAAATCCTTTATCTACTTACCTTGCTCATGTCCAGGAGTTAACTCATGTCCAAAGTCAAATTCATGATTTCCAGTACCCTCCCACTTGGTCCTTGTACCAATTTCCCCATGCCAGCAAGTGGAAATTTTGTCCTCCTAGTTCTTCAGATACCTTAAAGTTAGCCTTGACTCCTGTCTTCTCACTTCTGAACAACCATTAAGCCTTCTCATTTCTATCTTCATGATCTATCCAGAACGTGACCTGAAATTTCCCTAGATAACTGCAACACTGGTCTCCTTACTCATGTCTTTAAAAAAAAATTTTTTTTTTTTTAACGTTTCAGGCTCCAAGCTGTCAGCACAGAGCCTGATGCGGGGCTAGAGCTCACAAACCGCAAGATCATGACCTGAGCTGAAGTCCGATGCTTAACCGACTGAGCCACCCAGGCCGCCCCCCCCCCCCCCCCCCGCCGCCATCTGACATATTTCACATTTATTTGCACATTAGTTGTTGGTCTATTCCTGTTAGAATGGAAGCTCCAGCTTAGCAACTATTGAACATCACAGGTGGCTCAACTTCTCTAAGTCTGTTTTCTCATCTGTAGAATCTCCTGAAGACCTCATACAGGTGTTGGGAGTATTGAGTGATAGTGTACATGTAAAGTACTTTGCACAGTACTTTGTATGGACTCAATTGTGGTTGCAAGTCGCATAACAGCAGGCAATGGTGTCCTAATAACCTGGTGAAATCGACAGAAGGGTCCCAGTTACACAGGTGACTTGCTGTGTACAGTAATTACCAATTCTGTGAGACAATTCCAGATCCTCCTGGAGCTGGATCCAGCAGCATTGTCTCCTTAGGTGAGACCCTATATTTAAAGACTCTTAAAAGAAATACAACCACACTTGTATTAGCCTTTGGGTGAGAGCTAAGGTATAAGAAGTCTTATTTCCAAACCACCTGCAATAGACAGCTGGTCTTGGGAGCCCATTGAGTTTCAAGGAACAAAAATTCCAATTTGACATCTGGCCTTATAGGCCAGAGACTTGTCACAGCCAACTCCTCTGATTGCTAAAACTTAGTATATCCTATTTGATTAAATGAGTGCATTCAGGTGCTTTTAGCTAGAACTTGAAGTTTGAAAGGATACAGAGGATAGATTGGTTGTTTCAGTGACACAGTGCCTTTGTTGCGGTGAAGCTGTATTCTGCCACTGAATTCTCCCACTTAGAATCATTTTGGTTTCCTTACCTGCTCACGCTGCATTCTCGGCCCAGTTGTGGCCCTTCCTTCTGTGCCTTGATCCCCAAGACACGTGGAAATATTTGTGGCAATTCAGACCTTAATACTCTTCAACCTCCCTGCAGCCTTAAACACTCGCAGGGAGAAGCAGGTTCCTGCCAAATCAGCTGGCCTAAGGAAATTTCTTTTGTTCCCTTTGGAAAGAAACGAATTCCAACTCAATGTTATTGCAAGATCCCTGGAGGGACAGTGATATTAGGTAATGAGACGTGGCAGGGGTATCAGGAGGCTTCCAGGTATGCTGAGCCAGTGGCTGGTCTAATGGACATTTCATACTCTTGTACCTTGTGCAATCTCTTTTGCTCTTTGTACTATTTTCATATGATGTAATTCTCCTCGTTCAAGGCTCAGAGTCAGCACTACATCTTTTTTTCATTGCCCTTTGATGAACTTCTCTTATTTTGCTGAGTTTCATACACCCTGTGTATACCTCTTCTATAATCCTTATGTGGGAGAGTCCATATCACTTTTATGCCCTCGATGCCCCTTGAGGGGAGGAAAACTGTCTAACTCAGCCGCACACAGTTCCAACTATTGGAATCCTTATTCATGGATTTGCTTCGTCTCTTCGTGGCTTCATGGGCCTTAGTTGTCTTTAACTACATAAAGGTTTTCTTCAGACTGGGCTAACTGGATTCCCACAGCCTGAGAGGAAATAGCTATTATTTTTGGCAGCTTTTGGGTGCTGAGGAGGTGTGGAGTTGTGCCCTTCTCATTGTTCGTTGTCCTGCTCATGTTCTTTAAAGAGTTCCAGGGATAGATAAAGAATCTTGTCACAGAAACCCAAAGAACTAACATATTATATTTTAAATTTCTGGTTGAAGATATTTTCATCTTGGGGGTTAGGGAGGAGATGCCAACCCCTTAGGTCATGACCTTGAAGATGAAAGCACAATGAAGAACCAATTTTTAAGCCCATTACTTAAAAATGTGCTAAAAACTCTTGCTGTTGGGCCTAATTGTAGTCAAATTATATACTAATTTTCTTGAAACTTAATTACTTGATTCTAAATATTATCCGTAAATAAGTATAACAAAACCATTTCCTGTTGGTCAACTTCTGAACTGCTAATTACAAAAATTCAAAAAAGAAAAAAACCAAAAAAAAATTAAGAACAATGTTTTACTAATTTAGTAAGTTTTACAATAGAACAGCTGTTACACATTTGGAGAGAGAAAGATATTGAACAAGTGAAGTATTTGGTTTATAGTCCTACTTCCTAACTTCCACAGTTAACTCTTTGAAAGTTTTTATGTAGTCATGCAATTTCTGAGACACTGGCAAAAGTAATTACTCCTGCTTTTTTTCTACTTCTGAATCCTGTTTTAAGTATATTGGCATAAAAAATGTAGGAAAAATTATAACATTCTCTACTGAGTTGATCTGATCTCAAACTATGATGGTAAGTAATGAGTGGTATAAAGAATTTTCACTATTTTTATTGTAATTTTTATAATTTTTCTTGAGAAAAATGTCTAGAAAGTAAAACCCACATATTCCAATTGACATTTTGTCTTTATTAGAATACATTTTCTTCTCATCCTGTGTGGACTTTGCTACCTTTCCCTCATTCCTTTTTCTTATTAACCACAAGATACACTCGTGGTTGGAATTCTGTCTTCCTGTCTGCTACATTTAAAACTCATTGGATTCCTTCCTCACCCCATGCTAGCTATTTCCATCTGGCATCAGTTTTAATAAGCTCTTATTATCCAATCACAGATCCTCAGATCATTCAATACAATATATCTTCATTGCAAAAATCTTTCTATAGCTTAAAGATCCATTTTCTTCCTCAGCCCTTCCACTTCAAGGCTTTCTACCCTCGGACACCTCTAGTTTCTCCTAAATTCTTTATTTCGAGTCTAGATCTTTTTGCCTGTCACTTATCCTCTTCCTCCTAGTCTAGCCATCCAGAGCCACATGGAACCAGTCTAATTCTTCTCCCATAAAGCTTCAGACATTTGCCATATTAAACCTTCCTTAAATCTCCAGGCTTTGTATCCATGGTGTCTCTAAATTGTTTTTATAACTTAGTTTTGAGATCTTAGTTGCTTGGTCCTTATTTGGCCAATATTCTTCGAAATAAGGTTCAGTATTCCAGGTATTTATCAATCTTTGTGAAGCTTCAGGGAATTTTGTTGATCTGAAGTTCCTTAATCTGCCTTTGAGCTAAGGTTACATTAAAATGCCTATCAATTTTGTCACAACATAATTTAGAGAAACCCTGTATTCATTGAAAAGCCACTAGATCTTTTTCTCAAGAATGACTTCTAGATGTGGTTTCCTTATATTATGTATTCAAAAAAAATTTTTTTAATGTTTTTGAAGGAGAGTGAGTGAGCCAGCACGAGTTGGGGGAGGGAAAGAGAGAGGAGACAGAGAATCTGAAGCAGGCTCCAGGCTCTGCGCTGTCAGCACAGAGCCTGACATGGAGCTTGAAAACACCAACAGTGAGATCATGACCTGAGGTCAAGTCAGATGCTTAACCGACTGAGCCCCGCAGGCGCCCCATGTAAGTTCTTCATATATTTTGGATACTAACCTTTTATCAGACAAACCATTTACAAATATCTTCTCTCATTCAGTAGGCTGTGTTTTAGTTTCATTGATTGTTTGCTTTGCTGTGCAGAAGTTTATTTTGATGTAGTCCCAGTATTTACTGCTTTTGTTACATTGTCTGAGGAAACATATATAGAAAAGTGTTGTTACAACAAAAGCAGAGAAATTATCCACTTGGATTTTTAGGGTTTAAAGTTTTTGATTTAGGCCTTTAAATCCATTTTAGTTTATTTTTGTGTATGGTGTAAGAAAGGAATCCAGTTTCATTCTTAGGCTTATAGTTGCCCAGTTTTCCAAGCACCATTTGTTGAAGACTATTTCCCATTGCATATTCCTGCCTCCTTTGTTGAAGATTAATTGACTGTATAGTTGTGGGTTTATTTCTGGGGTCTCTAGTCTATTGATCTATGTGTCTGTTTTTGTGCCAATACCATACTGTTCTGACTACAGCTTTGTTGTAGATTTTGAAATCTGGGATTGCAGTTTTCTTTTTCAACAAGATTGCTCTGGTGATTCAGGGTCTTTCATAGTTGATTATGAATTTTAGGACTATTCTAGTTCTGTGAAAAATGCTGTTGGTATTTTGATAGGCTTTGCATTAAATCTATAGAATGTTTTGGATACTATGGTCATTTTAAAAAGGTTCCTCCAATCCATGAGCATGGAAAAATTTTCCTTTTGTGTCAACTTCATTTTATTTCATCTGTGTTTTAAAGTTTTCAGAGTACAACTCTTTCACCTCCTTCATTAAGGTTATTTCTTGATGTTATACTATTCTTGGTGAAGTTATCAACAGATTGATTCCTTAATTTCCTCTTTCTGCTGCTTCATTATTGGTGTATGGAAATAGTGTAGATTTTTGTATGTTGATTTTTGTATCCTGTGACTTTATTGGATTTATCAGTTCTAACAGTTTGTTGGTAGACTCTTGGGATTTCTATATACAGTAATTGTTGTCTCACTGCTGTGAAGAGGACTTCCATTACTGTGCTGAATTAGTGGTGAGGGTGGACATCTCACCTCATAACAGACCATCCTCCATGATCAGGAGGAACAACTCTGTTTTCACATTGAGCATGATATTAGCTGTGGGTTTTTCATACACGATCTTTATTATATTTGAGGTCTGTTCCTTCTAAACCTGTGTTGAGGATTTTTATCACATGTGGATGTTGTACTTTGTCAAATGCTTTTACTGTATCTGTTGAGATAGTAAATGGTTTTTAATGCTTTCTCTTGCTGATGTAATGTATCATGTTGATTATTTGTGAATATTGAACTACCTTTGCATCCTGGGAATAAATCCCACTTGATAATGATTCTTTTAATATATCATTAGGTTCACTTTGAGTATTTTGAGGATTTTTGCATCTATGTTCATCAGAGATAGTGGTCTGTAGTGTTTGTGGGGTGGGGTGGGGGTCTTTGGTTTTGATATAAGGGTAATGCTGGCCTCATAGAATCAACGTGGAAGCTTCCCTCTTCTATTTTTTTGGAATAGTTTGAGAAGAATAGGTATTAACTTCTCTTTAAATGTGTGGTAGAGGGGACCCTGGGGGCTCAGTTGCTAAAGCAACCAACTTTGGCTCAGGCCATGATCTCGAGGTTTGTGAGTCTAGGCCCCTTGTTGGGCTCTGTGCTGACAGCTTAGAGCCTGGAGCCTGCTTTGGGTTCTGTGTCTCCCCCTCTCTGCCTCTCCTATGTTCGTGCTCGGTCTCTGTCTCTCAATAATAAATAAATGTTAATGAAAAATTTAAATGTGTGGTAGAATTCACCTGTGAAGCCATCTGGTCCTGGACTTAGGTTTGTTGGGAGTTTTAAATGACTGATTATATTTCATTGCTGGCAATGAGTGTCTTTAGATTTTCTATTTCTTCCTGACTCAGTTTGGGAGTTAATAGGTTTTAAGAATTTATCCACTTTTTCTAGGGTGTCCAATTTTGTTGCCATGTAATTTTTTCAAAATATTCTAATCTTTGTATTCCTGTGGTGTCAGTTGTTTCTCTCCTTTGATTTATGATTTGGTTTAGTCTTTTTTTTTTTTTTAAGTAATTTCTGTACCCAACATGGTGCCCAAACCCGTGACCCCCAAGATCAAAAGTTGCATGTCCTACAGACTGAGCCAGCCAGTTTCCCCTGTCTTGACTCTAGTAAAGGCTTATCACTTTTGTCAGTCTTTTCAAAGAACAGCTTCTGGTTTCATTGATTCATTCTATTGGTTTTATTTTTTGGTGGTTGTTTGTAGTTTCTATATTTATGTCCTAATATTTCTTTCCTTCTACTGGTATGGAGTTATGTTCTTTTTCTAGCTCCTTTAGGTATAAGGTGAAGTTGTTTGAGATTTTTCTTGGTTCTCCAGTTACACCTGTATTGCTATAAACTTTCCTATTAGAAGAGCTTTTGCTGCATCCTGAAGATCTTGAACCATTGTGTTTTCATTTTCATTTGTCTCCATGTATTGATTTTGTCTTTGATTTCTTGGCTCATTTATTGCTTAATCGCATGTGATTTAACCTTTATGTATTTGTGGTGTTTCCAGAGTTTTTCTTTTGGTTGATTTCTAGTTTCATAGTATTGTGCTCAGAAAAGATGCATGGTATGACTTTGATCATTTTGATTTTGTTGAGACTTGTTTCGTGGCCTAATATGTAATTTGTTCTGGAGGTGTTCCATGTACATTTGAAAAGAATGTGTGTGCTGCTGTTTTAGGAGGGAATATTTTGAATATATCTGTTAAGACCATCTGGCGCAATGTGTCAAAGCCACTGTTTGCCTGTTTTTTCTGTTTGGGTGATCTATCCATTGATAGAAGAGGGGGTGTTGAAAGTCTTTTACTATTATTTTATTAACTAGTTCACTCATGTTATTAGCTGCTGTATGTATTTCGGTGGTTTCCTGTTGGATGTTAGAATTTAAATAACTGTTATATTTTCTAGGTTTGTTCCCTTTGATTATTTAGTATTCTTTGTCTCTTGTTACAGCCTTTGTTTTATTTGTTATTTTGTTACACTCTGTTTTAAAGTCTGTTTTGGGGGCGCCTGGGTGGCGCAGTCGGTTAAGCGTCCGACTTCAGCCAGGTCACGATCTCGCTGTCCGTGAGTTCGAGCCCCGCGTCCGGCTCTGGGCTGATGGCTCAGAGCCTGGAGCCTGTTTCCGATTCTGTGTATCCCTCTCTCTCTGCCCCTCCCCCGTTCATGCTCTGTCTCTCTCTGTCCCAAAAATAAATAAACGTTGAAAAAAATTTTAAAGTCTGTTTTGTTGGAAAAAAGTATTGCTACCCTGGATTTCTTTTTACTACCATTTCCATGATAAATCTTTTTCTGTCCCTTGCATTTTCAATCTGCATGTGTATTCAGATCTGAAATGAGTCCCTTCTAGGCAGGTCTCTGTTTTTGATCTATTTTGCCACCCTGTGTCTTTTGATTGGAGTATTTAGTCCATTTACATTTAAAGTGATTATTATTAGGCATGTACTTATGACCATTTTGTTGTTTTGTGCTTGTTTTTGTAGTTCTTCTGTTTCTTTGGTCTTTCATGGTTTGCTGGGTTTCTTTAGTGGATTCCTTTTTCTTTATTTGCACATCTATTACAGGTTTTTGATTTGTGGTTACCATTAAGTTTGTATATAACATCTAATGCATATAGCATTTTATATTAAGTTGATATTTGCTTAAGTATGAATTTATTCTGTACTCTGCTCCCCTCTATGTTGTAGGTATATGACGTCCTACTTGACATCTTTTTATCTTATGAATCCCTTGACTGATTTTTATGGATAGAACTAATTTTACTGCTTTTCTGCTTCATACTTCTATTTAGGGTCTTTCCATTCAAAGAACATCCTTTAACGTTTCTGATAGGGCTTCTGTAGTGATGAATTCCCTTGGGGAATCCCTTTACCTTTTCTTGTATCCTGAAAGATAGCTTTGGTAGTTAGAGTATTCTTGACGGCAGGTTTGTTTTTTTTCTTTGAGCACTTGAATAAATGATACTGCTCTCTACTGGCTTGCAAAATTTCTGCTGAAAAATAAGCTGATAGCTTTATGACGTTAACCTTGTATGTAACTGTTTTTTTTTTTTTTTTCCTCTTACTGCTTTTAAAACCCTCAACCCTACTTTTTACCTTTTGAATTACTATGTGTCTTGGTGTGGACCTCCCTAGGCCAATTTTATTGGGGACTCTTTGTGCCTTCTGGATCTAGATTTCTATTTCTTTGCCCAGATTTGGGAAGTTTTCACCCACTATTTCTTCAAATAAATTTTCTACCCCCTTCATCTTCTGGAATCTTATAATGCAAGTGATGTTCTGCTTGATGGTGTTGCTGGATTCCCTAAGTCTTTATTTACTATTTTTTTCTTTCAACTGTTCACCTTAATGACTCTCCATTACTTTGTTCTCCAGGTCACTAATTTTTTCCAGTGTATTTTTAATTTCAGTTATTGAGGTCTTCATCTCTGGTTATTTTTTGTTTTCTGTCTCTTTGTTAAGGTCTCACTGAGGCTCTCCACTCATAAGTCCAATGAGTATCTTTATGACCATTACATCAAATTCTCTACTTAACTACATTTTGTTTAGTTCTCTTACTGTGGTTTTGTTCTGTTCTTCAATTTGGGACCTATTTCTCTGTCTCCTCCTTTTGTCTAATTCTGTGTATCTGTGTTAGGAAATTCATTCTCCTGCTCTTGAAAGTAACAGCCTTAGAAAGGACGAGGTCCTATAGTTCAGTGTCCCCTGTTCACCAGAACGCTTCAGGGGTATTGATCATGTGTGTTGTATGTGCCCTACAGTTGTGACAAAGTTGTATTTTTCTTCATTCTTGTCATCTGCTCTTTGCTTGTTGAGGGCAGGGTTTGGTCCATGTGGTGGTAGTTGGCCAGTCTGGGGCTACCTTGGTCTTGAGTTGAGTCAGACCAGGCATTTACCAGAGATTGAGTAGCACTGAACTGTGGGGTGCTTTCACAGTGTTGTACCCTGAGAAGCTTTCGTTGGTGAGTGGAGTCTGTATTCAGACCAGATGTCTATCCCCAGTCCACTGCTTGGGCCACAGTCTGACTGGTGTGTGTAGTTACCTTCCTCTCCCTCCAGGGCAGCAGTCACTTTGGAATGGTGCTGGCTCTTGTTGGAGCTGCTTGCATGCTGCCAGTCTTGTGACACTGCTTTGGATAGGCTCCATCCAAGGGTGTATCGGAGAGGGCAGTTCAGAATGTGGGAGTGGGGGGTGGTGCCAGCAAGGTTGCACCAGTCTGCTCTAGCAGGGGACCTGCAGCCCCCCCCCCCCCCCCACCTGCCCTGTACTGAGGCATGTTGGATTGGAGGGAGTGGATCCTCAGAAGCATGAAGAGGTGGGATAGTGGTGCTGTCAAGTTAGTTGGAAAGTGTTTTCACCATCCTGGTTCCCACAGGTGTCCATATATCTAGGATGGGGTCACAGGGGTGACCCACAGGGGAAGAAAAATGTGCCTGCCAGCTCCTTTGTTCTTGAAGTCTCTCGACCATCCCTGCCCCTTAGCACATGCTCTGAGATTATTAGTAAATGAATCACTTTTGCCTCTATCCCCCATGTTTTTCCAAACTTTTGCTTCTTTACTGTGTTTTAGCAGGGCTGTTTGTTTTGCTGTCTCTTTAAGGGTTGGGACTCAGGTCCTCTCACCCTCCAGCTTTCCCAGAGCCCCTGCCTGATGGTTTTTAAAGTTCCATGTATTAAGACTCACTGATTGTAACAACTTGTGAAATTCAGCCACTCTAGTTTTCAAAGCCACGTGTTATAGGGGTTTGTCTTTCTGATTCCTGGATTTACTGTTTTTTTCCTGTCTTCATGCCCACAGCCTCCCTCTCCTTACCTCCCTCCTTTGGACAGTCCCACATATCCATTTAGCTCCCCATCATGTGTCTGTCCTTCCTACCTTCTTTAATGTAACCTCTTCTCTACATTCAGCTGTGGAGTCTGTTCTATTAGTCTTCAGGTCATTGTCTGGGTTACTTATAACCATTGTCTGTGGGTATTATATAGTTGTATCCCTGGGACCAAGTGAGCTTAGCCTTCTACTCTGCCATCTTCCCCAGAAGTCTGTCAAAGTCTTTGTTGAATTAAGAAACTTGTTGGAGTCCTTTTAACTTATCTCCTTGCAATTAGTGGAAGAAACATGTGCTTGGGATGTTGTTCTCACCCAGTAATTCAGATTAATAGATACTTGCCAGCAAATAAGACATTAATTCAAATATTATCATGACTAGGCAGTACATCTTTAGGTAATATGACAAGGCTATGTACCTTTATTTGGCCCACCAGCTGTACTCTTCAGTGCTCCCTACCTTGATTTGTACTCGGGTAGGCTGGTGTGTATGACTCTACTAAGGGGACTAGGCTTTTTTTTTTTTTTTTAATTTTTTTTTCAATGTTTATTTATTTTTGGGACAGAGAGAGACAGAGCATGAACGGGGGAGGGGCAGAGAGAGAGGGAGACACAGAATCGGAAACAGGCTCTAGGCTCTGAGCCATCAGCCCAGAGCCTGACGCGGGGCTCGAACTCACGGACCGCGAGATCGTGACCTGGCTGAAGTCGGACGCTTAACCGACTGCGCCACCCAGGCGCCCCAAGGGGACTAGGCTTTTAGGCTTCTGTTTAGCTTCAGGGGGTTGGGATCATCAGGAAATTGGTGATACATGGGGATAAGAGTCAGGACAAGTTGTTAATTCTTCTGGCACACTTTCTACTTCTACCAAATTACAGTTGTATCTCTATACTAAAGGTCACAGCTTGCTGACTCTCCAAGTTGGAGTCCTAGCTCCTTCCCCAAGCTCTCAAAGTTTCTCCATATGATTTACCCTGAATCATTACCCCATCTCCCCTGAATTTAACTTAACCTTGCCTACACCTTTGTCTGTAGTCTGTTCATTAAATTCTGTCCTGCATTATCCCCTTGAATATGGCCTCTTTTTCCCCGCCTAGCCCCTGAGTGACATGGCAGTCTATCAGAATTGCAGATTTTTACAGGTTGAAGGTAACTTTCATGAGACACAGCTGCTGTGCAGATTCTTGACAATTGGCATGCCTCTACCAACATACGTCATTACAGGACTCAGGTCTTGGATGTGTTTTTGAAAACTGTTAGAAACTCTTCATGTGCTGGCAAGTTCCTACTTGATTTGACCTTTACTTGGCAAGTATTTAGTTGTAAATGCCAATGCACCGATCACTGCTTGAACTACCTGTCCTCAGTCAGCAGGAAAGGGCTCATCCAGCTAATCCTCAGGATATACTTTTGTGAAATTAAAAGAAAAAAATAGGCCTAGACTTGTGGAAAAAGAAAATTGACCCCAGAGGTCCATGGACGCTGTCTTAGTTCATTTGAGCTGCTATAACAAAATACCACAGACTGGGTGACATATAAAGAACAGAAATTTGTTTCTCATAGCTCTAGAGACTGGAAGTCTGAGACTAGAATGCCAACATAGTTGAGTGACAGCTGTCTTCAGGTTGAAGACTTAACCTTACATCCCTACAGCCCTCCGTGGCAAAGGGGTAGGAATCTCTCTGGAGCCTCTTGTATAAGGACATTAATCCCATTCATAAGAGTTCTACCTCCATGACTTAAATACCTCCTAAAGTCCCCATATACTACCCCCTTTGGGGGTCAGAATGTTAACATGAATATGGGGGGAACACAACCTTTCAGGCCTTATCAGATGCCCAATTTAAGAAACACTAGCACAAAGAGTAAACATATGAGCTTTGAAAACTTGCAGTGGTCAAATCTCAGCTCTGTCCATTTTAACAATGTTAAAATCAGGTAACTTGCTTAATGTTTCTGAATCTGTTTCCTTATTTGTGAAAATGAGATGATAGTATCCAATGAATTTTTTGGTGAGTTATATAAGACTTTGTATTAGAAATCTCAAGACAGCCTATCATTTTAAATCACTCAATGAATCTTGATTTAAAAACAAAAATGTTTTAATAGTAAGATAGGGCAACTAACCCTTCACATGTCAAAAGCAGATACTGATCCTCAACAAAAAAAGATAAAATCAGCGAAGGGGTGGAATGAGGTTCTGGCAATGGTTACCAAATTTTAAAAAATGGCCGATTTAGAAGGGACACAACGTCCCATGAACCACCTCTCTGACTTGATCCTAGTCTCCAGCAGAAAAAGAACATAGTGATTTATAAAAAGAACTGGAGAGAAAGTCTAAACACTAAAGAACAAGTGATCAAGAATTTTTTTAACTTGGATTGGCGGTTCTCCAAATTTCTTGATTAATACAAAAGAGCAACAGTTGAAAGTCCTCTAACTCCATGTACAGTGATTTATGAGCTGACAATATAAGCTCTCCCTAAAAATTTTGGGAATTTAAAAATATTTATTGACAAAATTACCAAGCAGGTAGCAGCCTGTTGAATCTTAATGCACTAATTTTAGCTTAAAAATGTTCAAGTTATAAACCAAAGTTTTCTAGAATTATTACTAGATTGTATGGATATGCCCATCATTGTAAAGACGAGAATTTTCAGTCAGCTTGCTGCTGATGCAGGGAAATTCTTTTAGCACATTAGTCGGTTATGAACTAAGCTTTAGGCTGGGTTGTTCTAAGGTTGGATTCTGCACTAACATTGAATTTAAGGTATTTTATACCATTCTGTCCAGTGTAGCCCCCCTATAGTAGTTTCCTGGGGCTGCCAAACTAAATACCATAAACGATGTGGCTTAAAAGAACAGAAATGTAATGTCTTAACCTTCTAAAGGCTAGAAGTCTAAATTCAAGTCATAAGCAGTGTTGGTCCCTTCTGAGGGCTATGAAGGAGAATCTGGTCTGTGCCTCTTCTAGCTCCTGAGGTTTGCTAGCTACCCTTACTATTCTTTGGCTTGTCAATGCATCACTCCAACCCTCCACATTCACGTGGCTTTCTCACTGTGTGTCTTCAACATCATTTTCCTCTTGGGTGTGTCTGTCCCTTTGTCCAAATCTCTTGCTATAAGGACTCCAGTCGCTTTTGGATTAGGGCCCACCATAGTGATGTCATCTTGATTACCTCTGTAAAGGCCCTATTTACAAGTAATGTCACATCTTGAGTTATTGGGCATTAGGACTCTAGCATATATCCTTTTTTAGGGACACAATTAAATCTGTAACACCCCCAAACACTTCCTGGGAAGAGGCACAGATACTTGGGATTCAGCATATGACTTGCTTTACACCATTTCCTTGAAAGAAGTATTTACATAAATCAAGGGTTGATTCTAAAGATGGGTATAGAGTAGGGTGCATTTTCCCACATGTATTTGTGTAATGGTATTATCACTATCAGAGGTAATACAATGAAAAATAAAACTTTACCAATTTTCTTTAAGTCCTCTGTTACTAAATGCTGAATTAAAGAACTTGGATAGTGATGCAAAACCTATTTGAATCAAAATTTGTTAAATTAGATGAAAGTTTAAAAGTGATAATGAAAAACCAACTTTATGCCACTAATAAAAATGAATCAACCATGCAGAAACTTGGTTCTGTTCCATTTTGCAAGGGTGAAAAGTCCTTGTCTTACTTTCCTAAATTCAGTTCTTAATTCACTGATTTTTTGGAACACTTTTCTGCTTTTTAATTCAATCCAATTTAGATCCTGATTTTAGTCTTTACAGTGACATGGTCCTGAATTTTTTGAGCTGTTTGAGTTACCAGTTTGATCCTGCTTGCATTCTCTTTCAATGATTAACAATTTTTGTTCCTGTACTTAAGCTTTATATCTTCTAGAAACTATTTATAGCTTTATCTGAATAAATGTGTATACATATTTGTATGTGTACATCTTTTCTCTCACTTTTAGTGGATTTGATGCAAGAGAATATTGGAGCAGGTGATCCATCTGCAATCTTGATTTACTCAAAAAATAAAAATAAAAAAATCATTTTTACATTGGAGGGGTGTCTGGGTGGATCATTCAGTTAAGTGTCCAACTCTTGGTTTCAGCTTAGGTCATAATCTCATGGTTTTGGGAGTTCAAGCCCCACATTGGGCTCCGGCTCCAAGCTGACAGTGCAGAGCCTGCTTGGCATTCTGTGTCTCCCTCCCCCCCACCCCCCACTTAGACTATCTCTTTAAAAATAAAAAAATTAAAAAAATTTACATCTGAAATCACGGAGAAACATAGAATGTGCTAGATTTTTAGTTGGCAGGTTACCTACACTCCCCTTCCTCTCCCCCTCCCTGATTCTCCTGTTTCACAGGCGGAAAGCCTGGGCACTAGGTTCCCTGGAACTGCTAACAGCAAGGCACCATGTTAAACTTTGCCACAAGGGCACTTGCGAGAAGAGAGGCCACTTTTGCTCCTGATGTGGTGGCATAGGCTCAGGGACTGCAGAAGTGACAGATGTGAGGTTAGGAGAATGACTTCTTTTTGTGAGCTGGTGAATCAGCAGTGGCAGTTTGCTGTAATTCCTATTCTTGAATTTTTGAGCACAGCAATGACTTCCCTGATACTTGGCTCACTTGTCAAGCCAATGCTTTTTCTGACTCTGCAACTTCTGTGTTACATCTTTTTCTATTTGAACTATCTCAAGCAATTTCTGCTTTCCTGACCAAACTGAAACAGTTTCCATAACTTGCCCTAGGTCCCACGGTTAATTAGGATTTGAACCCATATCTGTCCCACTTTTGACAACACGTGCATTGATGAGTTCTAAATCTTTTTTTAGACTTTCATGGGATGCTCTACATTCATCAATGGTGAATATTATGTTAAGAGCTTTCTGGGAGGGTGAGCTTATGTATTTTCAAGATAATACTTCATATCTTTCTTAGGTCTGCTTGGAAGAGTCAGGGTAAAAATAGAACTACAAAAGGAAAGGGAAGAATTATTTGAAGATGCAAGTTCTTCCCTTCATTACTTTTCACAGCCATGGGTTAAAAAAGGAAGGTAGAGACTAGTAAAATAGAAATCAAGAAATTTATTGTAATTTGAGGCAATAGGACTGTTGATCCAGTTATAGTCAACTATTCCTATATCTGTATGTACGTGTGGACATGGTTGAAATACTCAGTTCTAGTCATTGCCAATATTTCTTATGTAATGTGAATATTATCCACATGGAACTGATGTAGTTTCAAGTTCAGTCTTTAGTTTAACTCAGGAAGAATTAAAAATCACACTGTTGTTACCACTAGTGAAGATTTGCCATTATTTTGTAAAAGCTAAAAATTGAATTTAGAGACTTATTTGTACATTATATTGACATTTCAGAAGACACCCATTTTATTTTCCTATAAATAGTCTGCAACTGTTTTTATTCTATTCATCAGTGTGTTTAAACATTCTCTGAAAGGACAGAGAGCCAATGTTGGGTTAACAATGAAGCAATTGATTTAATTGCAAAATAGATGCCTAAGGTATTGCTTTGAAAATTCATGACTGAGCAAAGTATAAAGGAAGAAATCTAAAGAAGTACTTGTGTTGCTATGGGGACAGGGTTTGTAGATAAACCTAAAAAGAGAATCAATTTGCTTGGATGTTTCTTTTGTGTAATTTCACTTTCCATTTGTAAATATTGTATGTTTGACCACCCTCTAAAACAAAGATTGAAAAAGATTCTAATATTTTTATAATGGAATGATGGATCAGATCACAAATCACATGGATTATTTGATCTACAGCCAAAAGAATCCAACCATGTAAACTTTGTGTGTTCATGTATTACATTTTTAAAACTGTTCATTGTGCAGACTTGAGTTTCCTATAGTGATGGGCCAAGCTTTCAACCTTGTCCCCTCCTGTCAACTGCCATACACCTGTATCACACACACCCTAAAGAAAAGTGGCTGGAGAAAATATTTTTGGAAAATATAATTAAAATGATCAGGGGTGCCTGGGTGGCACAGTTGGTTAAGCCTCCAACTTCGGCTCAGGTCATGATCTCACGGTTTGTGGGTTCAAGCCCCACATCAGGCTCTGTGCTGACAGCTCAGAGCCTGGAGCCTGGTTTGGATTCTGTGTCTTTCTCTCTCTGCCCCTCCCCGGCCCACACTCCCTCTTTCTGTCTCCTTCAAAAATAAACATTAAATTTTTTTTTAAATGATCAAAAAGTTGATGAAACTAACAAATTACTTAGTTAAAATGGAAGGAACAGTGAAAACCCAGAGAGGTAAACTGGCCCAAAGCTGCTCTTGCTTAGAATGA
Source organism: Leopardus geoffroyi (assembly GCF_018350155.1). Classification (NCBI taxonomy): domain Eukaryota; kingdom Metazoa; phylum Chordata; class Mammalia; order Carnivora; family Felidae; genus Leopardus; species Leopardus geoffroyi. Next base: position 51,498,667 of record NC_059334.1, on the reverse strand, counting down.
AGTTTTCAATTTTAATTTTTATGTAGACAGTATCAGAGTAAAGTGAACAGAAATTAAACTCGAGGACACACGGAGTCTAATAGAAGACCCTATTTACATTAAACTAGTCCTAATCAGTCATATACACAGAATAAAAGTGACCTGAAAGTAAGCCTAGCTTCCACCCAACTCCAAGTCTTGTTTTGTAATGGAGTAGAGTGGGGGTGGGGGCGGAATATTCCTGAAAACTTGTGGCCAGAGATGTGCCCTTGTACATATATTTTAGGCCAGATTCACATTGCTTGATTAGTTCAGAACTCACTAAGTTTATTGTACTCAGACTGATAAGCCTTTCTAGATGCAGACACAACTGCAGAACTTCTCTGGAGTAATACACAATCGTTCTAGGCTTCAAATTGTTACAGATAATTTTTCAAGAATATTAAGCAATGCTAGTCAAAAATAACCAAGCACACAAGAAAGTGAGGCACCATGAGTGAGCACCAGCAGAAATATACAGATCTGCAAATACTCAGATAAAAAATTAGTAGACACATTACAAAACACTTATGTTCCTATGCCTGTATAAATACAGGGAAGGCTTGAAAATATGTACAGCCAAAGGTAAACAGTACAACAGGACCTAATTGATTTCAAGCAACCCACAAGAAACTCTATAAATTAAAACGATACCAAAATGAAATTCTTATCTCCTAGATTTTATCTAATTTATAGGAAATGGGAAGACAGATGAGAAATGACTGGAAACGTAACACCTAGGCATAAAAAGATGGAGAATACCAAAAGACGTTAAGAGTCAGGGAAGACAGAGTGGGAAGTTCTAACATTTGTTTGCAGTTCCAAAAGAGAATAAGGCGTTGGAATTACATCTTTGCATATGAAGTTAGAATATGTTTGTTTACAATTTTTCTGTCACTGTGAAGAGACCTGAACTGTGATCTATGCATAGGTTTTGAGAACATTGTAATAGGATTTCTTTTTAACATTTACAGTACATCACTACTACATTATAATATTACATATTTAAACAAACAAGTTTTAAAACATTGGTGATATGAATAAACATCATTTAACAAATTATAATCACAGAATTTAGTGTCGAATACATAGACTTGTAATTACTGTCTTACTAAAATGCACAAACTCAAAAGAACCTTTAGAGGTATTTCGTATGATGCCTCTTCTGAATTCAAACATTCTAAAAAGAAAACTGAACATACAAGTGGCTTCTCCAGTTTATTGTTCAACTGAATTAAGCATTATCCCCCCCCCGTGCTTTATAAAAGTAGCATTTAAAAACAAAAAAAAAACTAAAGTTACTAATAGTCTGAGTATCTCAAACAACTAGACCACTTATCTTTACTTTAAAAAAAAAAAAAAAAAAAAGGAAAGCCATGCACAGTTATGTTAATAGGTGAAATGGAACCATAAATAGCTGATGTTAAAAAATGAGGATTCATGAGAAGTACCTGGTGTACGGAAAGTCTAGAATGTGTCAATATCTGTATTGGTAAAGGCTATTGATTGCAAATCACAGAGGTGAAAGGGACAGAGCTGTCATTCAGTTCAATCTTCAGAAAATAATTCCCTTCAAAATGCTTGACTTTCACACTTAAAACCTTTCTAGGAGTGGTCCACATAGTGTGACCAAATACTTATGTCATAGGTCTCCTCAACCACTTTATCTTCTATAACCATTTTTGGTTTTTGCTATTAAAAAAAAAATCTGAGTTTTAATTGATGTACAATAAATAGCACAGGTTAAAAAGTACAGTTGATAAATTCTGACACACATACACACCTGCAAAGGGGTTATTAGTCGACATGTCCAAGCCTGCTATCACCCCAGGCATTTGCTCATGCCCCTTCATAATCCATTTTTTCTTCCATCTCCACCCCCAGGCAGTCACTCATCTGATTTTTGCCACTGTTGATTAGCTTGTATTTTCTAGATAGTGATAAAAACTTGATAAAAATCACACATTATTGCTCTTTTTTTCATCTGGTTTGATTCTACATAACTTTGAAATTTGTGTATAAGTTCATTCTTATTTCTGAATAATATTTCATTGTAAGGGAATGCCGTAATTCATTTCTCTACTAGTGGACATTTGGAATAACTTTTTTTTTTGGCTGTTATAAAAAGTGCTCTGAGTATTCACACGAATTTTCATGGATATATGCTTTTATTTATTTTGGGTAGATAAGAAGGAAAGAAATGCCTGTATCATAAGTTTATGCTTAATTTAAAAAACTGAAAAGCTGTTTTTAAACTGATAACACTTGACATTCATTTCAGCTGTATTTGAGGATTCCATTGGCTCTGTATCCTCACTACTGCTTTCTATGATTAGCTTTTTGACGATGAGGTAGTGGTATCTGTCATTCTAATTTCTGTAGTGACTAAAAATGATAGTTATACATACTGACAATTCATACATCTTCACTGGTGAAGTGTCTGCTCAAGCTGCTCTGCCATTTTTCAGATGGTTCCCCCCCCCCACACATAGTTTTAAGAATTCTTCATATATGTTGATACATAGATTTTTCTGAGAAGAGAACACAAAATGTGAATACTTGCAGAGGAAATTTTCAAGAAAATTGCCTGGAAACGAGTGTGAGACACACTAATTCACAAATTCAAGAAGCCAGATGTATAATCAAAAAAAAAAAAATCCATGTTTAGTAGCTGAGTTCCGTTGTAATGACACAGCATAACAACAGAGAAAAAGATACATCTTAAAATTACCCAGAGAACAAAGAGAGTTGACTTCAAAAGACAGCAATTTCTTAACAGTAAAAAACAGAAGGAAGAGAACCAGGGTAATGACAACTTTGCATAATTACCACTTTATATTTGTCCTTGGTTTCTTCTTGCATCTCAGACCTTCCATCTGGAGATTGCTTTCCTTCCATAGGACATGTATGATTGATGGATTTGTCTTAATGAGGGGGTACCACTTGTTTACCTGAAAAATGAATTTTGTCATCAATCTTGAAATAGGTTTTTCTGGGTTTAGAATATTAAACGATTTCTTTCTAGCCAAAATAATTTTAGATATTGTTGGGTTGTCTTCTGACTTACATTGTTGCTGTTGAGAGGTTATCTTACAGTCTACAACCTCTTTGTAAACAGTAATCTTTTATGTCTGGCTTAACATCCTAGGGATGTTATAAGGATTCTACAGTTTTACCATAACAGGGATTCCTTTTAACTTACCTTGCCCTGGATTTCTCTGGCTTTCTGAATCTGTAGTTTGGGTCATTCATTAGTTTGGGAAATTTTTCAGCAGTTTTCTCAAAAGTTTTGCTTCACTTTTTCTTTCCTTACATTCTGGAACTGTGATTAAATACATATTAGACCTTCTCACTCAGTTCTCCATGTCTCTTCAACTTGCTTTCATATATTTTGCAATTTTGTGATCCTCTGAGCTTCATTCTTTTTTAATTTTAATTGCAGTAGAGTTAACAGATGTTAGTTTCACATGTACAATATAGCGATTCAACAGTTCTATACATTACCCAGTGCTCATCATAAGTGTACTCTTAAATCCCCTTCACCCATTTCACCCATCCCCTCCCTCCCACCTCCTCTCTGGTAACCATTGGTTTTCTATAATTATGAATCTGTTTTTTGGTTTGTCACTTTTTCGTTTTTTCTTAAATTCCACATATGGGTGAGATCATGTGGTATATCTTTCACTGACTTCGCTTAACATTATACTCTCTAGATCCATCTATGTAATTATGGCTGAGTAATATTTCATTGTGTGTACGTATGGTGCATGTGTGTGTATACGTATATACATATATATATAAATACACACACATACATGCGTGCCACTTTATTGATGGACATTTGGGTTGCTTTAATAATTTGACCATTGTAAACAATACTTGAATAAACATAGGGTGCTTATATCTTAGTTTGTGTTTTTGTATTTTGAGGGTAAATACCCAGTAGTGGAATTACTGGATCACATAGCAGTTCTATTTTTAACTTCTTGATGGACCTCCATACTGTTTCCCAGAGTGCCTGCACAAGTTTACATTCCCACCAACAGTGCAAGAGAGTTCATTTCTTTCCACATTCTTGCCAATACTTGTTTTTGAGTTTAGCCATTAGGACGGGTGTGTGGTGGTATCTCATTGTGGTTTTATTTGCATGTCCCTGATGATGAGTGACGTTGAGTATCTTTTCATGTGTCTTTTAACCATCTGGATGTCTTCTTTGGGCTCTTGGTTCCATTGATCTTTGTTACTGTTTTTAGGTCAGTACCATTTTGTTGGGATTACTACAGCTTTATAGTATATCTTGAAATCTGAAATTGTGATATTTTTAGTTCTGTTCTTTTTCAAGATTGCTTTGGCTATTCAGGGTCTTTGGTAGCTCCATACGATTTTAGAATTGTTCGAGTACTGTGAAAAATGCTGGTGGCGTTTTGATGGAGAGTGCATTAAATCTGTACATTTCTTGGGTAGTGTAGACATCTTAAGAACTTTTGTTCATCCAATCCATGAATATGGAATGTCTTTCCATTTCTTTGTGTCCTTTTCAATTTCTTTGATCATATTTTTTAGTTTTCAGAGTACAGGTCTTAAACCTCTTTGAGGTTTATTTCTAGGTATCTTTTTTGTTTCCCCCTTCGGTGAAAAATCCATTGTAAATGGGATGGATTTCTTAATTTCTCTTTCTCCTACTTCATTATTAGTATATGGAAAGGCAACATATTTCTGTATGTTGATTTTGTATCCTGCAACTTTACTGAGTTCACTTAACAGTTCTAGCAGCTGATTGGTGGAGTCTTGGGGATTTCTATATACACTATCATGTGATTTGCAAATAGTGAAAGTTTCACTTAATTCTTGATTATTTGGATGTGTCTGATTTCTTTTTGTTGTCTGACTGCTGTGGATTTGACTTACAGTACTGTGATGAATAAAAGTGGTGAGATTGAACATTCCTGTCTTTATCATGATCATAGAGAAAAAGCCTTCAGTTTTTCCCATTGCAATATTAGCTGTGGGTTTTTCATATATGGCCTTTAATAAGACTTGTTCCCTCTAAACCTGTGTGGAAGGTTTATCATCATATATGGGTATTGTACCTTGTCAAATCCTTTTTTTCTGGATCTATTGAAAGGATCATATAGTTCTTATCACTTATTTTATTCATGTCATGTACCCTGGTTTTGTGAATATTGAATCACACTTTCAACTCAAGAATAAATCCCACCTGATTGTGGTGAATGTTTTTTTTTTTCTTTTTTCAATGTACTGTTGGATTTGATTTGCTAGTATTTTGTTGAGGATTTTTTAAATCTATTTTCACTAGAGTTACTGGAGTTACTGATCTGTAGTTATCTTTTTTTGTGTTATCTTTATTTGGTTTTGGTATCAGCATAATGCTGGTATCATAGAATGGATTTGGAAGTTTTCCCTCCTCTTCTTTTTGGAATAGTTTGAGAAGAATAGGTATTAACTCTTAAAATGTTTGGTAGAATTTGCCTGTGAAGCTGTCTGGTCCAGGACTTCGGTTTGTTGGGAATTTGATTACTGATTCAATTTCTTTGCTGGTTATTGGTATGTTCAAGTTTTCCATTTCTTCCTGTTTTAGTTTTGGTAATTAACCTGTTAGTAGGAATTTATCCATTTTTTTTTCCTAGGTTGTCTAGTTTTGGGCCATATAGTTTTTCATAAAACTCTTGTACTTCTCTGGTGGTGGTTATTTCTCCTCTCATGTTTGTGATTTTACTTTTTTGGGTCCTTTCTCTTTTTAAGTCTGGCGAGAAGTTTATCAATTTGGTTTTTTTTTTTGTTTTGTTTTGTTTTTTTTTGAAAAATAAGCTTCTGGTTTCATTGATTTTATTTATGTGTTTTAGTTTCTATACCATTTATTTCTGCTCTAATCTTAGGTCCTTCCTTCTGATTTAGGGCTTCACTTGTTCTTTTTTAGCCCTTTAAGTACAAGGTTAGGTTGTTGTGATTCTTGTTTCTTGAGGATTGCTGTCTACTTGCTTCTTCAGATTGCTTTTGCTACATCCCTAAGCAAGAACTGACTTGCTTTCATCTTTGTTTCCATGTATTTTTTAAATTTCTTCCTCTGTTTCCTGGTTGACCCATTCATTGTTTAGTAGCATGTTGTTTAATCTCCATATATTTGTGATGATTATAGATTTTTCTTGTTGTTGACTCCTAGTTTGATAGGGTAGTTAGAAAAGGTGCATGGTATGATGTCAATCTTTATTTGTTGAGTTCTGTTTTGTGCCCTAATTTGTGATATATTCTGGAGAAAGTTCCATGTGTGCTTGAAAAGACCATCTCTTCTGTTTTAGGATGTTCTGAATATCTTGGCTAAGGCCATCTGGTTCAGTGTGTCAGAGCCTTTGTTTCCGTGTTGATTTGTCTGTTTAGATGATTTGCTCATTGATATAAGTGGGGTGTTAAAATCCACAACTGTTACTGTATTACTATTGATTCTTATTTTATGTTACTTTACATACTTGGGTTCTATCATGTTGGGTGCGTAAATATTTACAATTGTCACATTTTCTTGGATTGTCCTCTTGATATAGTGTCCTTTGTCACTTGTTAGTCTTTGTTTTGAAGTCTACTTTGTCCAATGTAAGTCGATACTCCAGGTTTCTTTTGACATCTATTTACACGATAAATGTTTCTCCAACCCTTCACTTTTAATTTGTATGTGTCTTAAGGTCTAAAATAAGTCTCTTGGAGGCACCATATGGATGGGTCTTATTTTATTTATTTATTTTTTTTTATTTTTTTTTACCCATTCTGTCACCCTGTGTCTTTTGATTAGAGTGTTCATTCACAGAGTACTGATTGATCTGTATTTATTGCCATTTTATTACTTGTTTTATGGTTTGTGGAGATTTTCTCTGATCCCTTTATTGGATTTATTCTATGTTTTGCTGATTTTCATGATATATTTAGATTTCTGTGTTTGCATGTTTGTTAGTACTTTTTGATACATGGTTGCCAATAGGTTTGTATATAACTTCTTGTGCATATAGCAGTATATATTAAGATGATAGTTATTTAAGTTTGAACCCATTGTTTTCTTTTCCCTACATTTTAGGTACATGTTATTGTATTCCTTTTTGTTGGGAGTTCCTTGACTGATTTTTTTTTTTCACATTTTCATTTTTAGTGCTTTTGTGTTTCCTGTCTTTATACTGTCACTTTTAGTCTTTTCCCCTCAGAGTCCTGTTTAATACTTCTTACAGGGCAGGTTTAGTGGTCACGAGCTTTGTTTTTTGTCTGGGAAACTCTTGCTCTCCTTCTGTTCTGAAAGATAGCCTTGCTGGATTGAGTATTCTTGGCTGCAGATTTTTTTCCATTCAGCACTTTGAATGTATCATACTCCTCCCTTCTGATCTGCCAAATTTCTGTTGAAAGATTTCCAGCTTGCTTTATGGATTTTCCCTTGTAGTTAATGACTTCTTTTGCCTTGCTGCTTTTAGGACTTCTTTTTTATCACTAGACTTTGCAAATTTAATTACAGTGTCTTGGTATTGGCCTGCTTTTGTTGATTTTGATGGGAGTTATCTGAGCCTCCTGGATCTGAATTCCCCAGATTGGGGAAATTTTCAGCTGTTTTTCGAATTTTCTGCCCCCTTTTCTCTCTTCTTTGGGACTCCTATAATAGAAATTTTACTATGTTTGGATTTAGAGTTCCTTAAGTTGGTTCTTGTTTTACATCATTTTTCTTTATCTTTTGTTCAACTTCATTGTTTTCCATTACTTTGTCTTCTAAGTCATTTCTTTGTTCCTCTGCTTCTTCAAGCCTGCTGTTCATTTTATCAAGAGTGTTTGTAATGTCATTTATTGCAGTGTTGGTCTGATTATTTTTTTTTAAGTTAGAGCATGTGCAAATGGGGGAGAGGGGCAAAGGGAGAGAATCTCTAGCAGGCTCCATGCTCAGTGCAGAGCCTGATAGGGGGCTCGATTCCACAACCTTGGGATTATGACCTCAGCCAAAAATCAAGAGTCAGATGTTCAATTGACTGAGCCACCCAGACACCCCATCTCTGATTCTTTATTAACTCTTCTGTCTCTTTGGTAAGGGTCTTAATGATGTCTTCCATTCTTTTCTCAAGTTCAGTGAGTATCCTTATATGATTGTTGCTTTAAATTCTCCATCAGGCATGTTACAGTTAAAATTAGATGTGTGGCCATGACATTTTCTTGCTCTTTAATTGAGGATACATTCCTCTGTCTTATTTTGTCTGAGTCTGCCTGCTTCTCCGTGTTAGAAAAGCCAGTTATGTCTCCTATTCTTGAAAGTAATAGCCTTTTGAAGAAGTCATGTAGTGCCCAGAGCCTGGTGCTTTAGGAAGTATCTCCGGTGTGTGCTGCTTACACTCTGGTTTTGTGTTCTGGCTGCTGTAGCCTTTGGGCCAGTTGTCTGCAGAATCTCTCCTTGCCTGCTGTGGGCAGTGTTTGGTCCCTGGTCTGAATATGGGGAATTTTAACTAGTTGTGCCCCAGTCTGCTTGTGAAGTGAGACCTGTCACCACTTACACTGGAAATGAGGAGGCCCTGCAAAACTCTAGCTAGGAGACATGGTGTGGGCAGGGTTTGTGCCGGTCTTCTGGGGAAGCTGCCTATTGCACTGGGAGTGAGGTAAATGTGACTGAGAAGGGCAGTCCTACCAGAGCACAGGGGGTGTGGCTTAGTGTAAGCAAGTTAGCCAGTGTTGGCCCTGTGCTGATTCATACCTGTGGCTCTGGGTTGGTGCTTAGGGATGCAGAAGGAAATGGCACCAGCCAGCTCTTTTGTTCCTGGAAAGTTGTGCGAGTGAATGCTGCCTCTGAGGGAAGCACTTTGAGAAGAGTGATAATCTCACCATGTGTTCCAGGCACTTTTCAGATACGTTTCCATACTATATGCCCCAGTTGTTTGCCTGCCTTCTCTCCAAGAGCAGCATGGTGCTCTCCAGGCTCTATCCCAGCCAAGCCTGCTGAATTTACAACTCTTAGCTTTAAGTCCTGCTGGTTGCAAGAATTCAAATTCAGCCCCCCTCATTTTCTATGGGGAAATGTTCTCTTTGTGCGTTCCCTTGTGTGCTCCTCTCCCTCCCTCCTCTGAGACCATGGCTCCCTCTTCTCTGCAGCAGCCAGGGTCTGTTTCTCCCCTAAACCATGTCTCCACATTTACTACCTTATTTGACGTGTCCCCTTCTCCCCCTTTAGTTTTGGAGTTTGTTCTGTTATTCTTCAGGTCAATTTCTGGGGTAATTAGAATGATTTAATAGTATCTAAGATTCATGGGATAAGGCAAGCCTAGGGTTCTCCTACTCTGCCACCATCTTGCTCAGGATTTGGGTCTTTTTGTTTTTTTATCTGTTCTGTCACCTGTGTCTTTTGCTTAGTGTTTAGCCCATTCACATTCAAAATTATTGGTAAGTATGTATTTAATACCATTTTGTTTTGTGGTGGTATTTGTAGTTCTTGCCTTCCTTTCTTGCTCTCTTATCATGGTTTACTGGCTTTTTTTACTGCTCTACTTGGATTCCTCCTTTTTTTTTTTTGGCATTTCTATTACTAGTTTTTGATTTGTGGTTACCATTAGATTTATATAAAACATCTTATGCATCAAGTATTGTATATTAAGTGGATGGTTGCTTAAGTTTAAATACATTCCTTTACTCCTGTCCTGCCTACATTTTAGGTATATGGTGTCATCCTTTATATCCTTTTATTTTGTGAATCTCATGACTGATTTTTATGGATATACCTAATTTTAGTGCTTTTCTGCTTCCTACTTTGCTTATTCCTACTTACGGTCTTGCCTTTCAACTTGTTAAGGCTGCTTTAGTGGTGATAAATTCCTTTAACCTTTTTTTTTTTTTTTGGTCTTGGAAACTCTTTACTTATATTCTGAATGATAGCTATGGTGGTTAGAGTATTCTTGACTGCAGGTGTTTATTGTTTTGTTTTCCCCAGCACTTTCAATATATCCTACCACTTGCTTCAGGCCTACAAAATTTCTGCCAAAAAATAAGCTATAGCTTTATGGGTTTTTTTCCCCTTGTATGTAACTGTTTTCTTCTTGTTGCTTTTAAAATTCTCTTTATCACCACTACATTTTGCCATTTTAATTACTATGTGTCTTGTTGGATCTCCTTGGGTTGATTTTGTAGAGAACTTTCTGTGCCTTCTGGATCTGGATTTATTTTTGTGTCCAGGTTTGGGCAGTTTTCACCTATTCAAATTTTCTAACTGCCTCTCTTTCTCTTCTCCTTCTGGAATACTATAATGTGATGTTATTACAATTGATGGTGTTGCTGAGTTCCCTAAGTCTGTTTTCATTTACCATTTTTTTTCTCTTTTCTGTTCAGCTTGAATCCTTTTTATTCTGTCCTCCAGGTTGGTGATCTGTTCTTCTGCTTCCTTTAGTTAATTATTCCCTCTAGTGTATCTTTAATTTTAGCTATTGATGTCCTCATTTCTAGTTATTGTTTGTTTTTGTCTCTAAGGGTCTCAGGTTCCCCACTTTTTTTGTTTTTATCAAGTCCAGTGAGTATCTTTTATGGCTATGACTTTAAATTCTCTATCAAGCTTATTTATCTGTTTGTTAGCTCTCTTGTGATTTTGTTCTGTTTTTCAATTTGGGACATAATTCTGTCTCATTTTGTGTAGCTCTGTGTCTGTTTGTCTGTGTTAGGAAAGTCAGCTACATCTCCTGTTTTTGAAAGTAGGGGCATTATGATGATGAGCTCCTGCAGTGCAGTGTACCCTTGTCATTACATCCTGGTGCTTCAGGGGCACCTCTTATGTGTGTTGTGTGTGCCCTACTCAGTGGCACAGTCACAGTTGCCTTCAATCCATTCATTTGCAATGACTCTATGCCTGTTACGGGCAAGGTTTAGTCTGTGTGGAGTTAGTGGGCCAGTCTGGGGCCTCCTTGGTCTTGAGTCCTACTAGTCATTGGTCAGAAGGACTGTAGCAACAAATTGCAGGGCACTTTCCATTTCTTGTACCCTGAGAAGCTTTTGGTGAGTGAGGCCTACAGTCCATTTCTGGGGCCACAAACAAATTAGGATGTGTGGTTATCTCCCCCTCTCCAGGGCACAAGTCACTTTGGTGTGGTACTACTAGTCCTTGTTGGAGCTGCTTGCACACTGGGAGGCTTGTGACACCACTTGGATGGACTTCCATCAAGGGATGTTGGAGGAGGCAGGTCTGCTGTGGAAGAAGCCTGCAGCTGCATTGGAAAACTCTTGTTGAGGCAGGCTGGGCTGGAGAAGGCTTGTTGGCAGGAAGAGCATGGAGGCAGGGCATGTAGTACTAGCCAGGTCCACTGTTGGTCTGCTACAGGAGGGGACCTACAGCTGCCTGGGAAAACTCCAGCAGAGGCTAGGATGGAGGGGGACTTTCCTCAGGAGAATGTGTGGGTGGAGCATGCTGTTAGCAAGGTAGGTGAAGAGTGTTCCTGCTGTACTGGTTCCTTATGTGTCGGGGCATATAAGTGGGAATGGTGCGAGGAAAAGAAATGGCAACCACCAGCTCTTCTGTTGCTGGAGATGTCTTGCAAAGATCCCTGCCCCTCCAGCACATGGTCTGAGATTTGTAAATGAATCTCCCTCCTGTATACCCCAGCTGTTTTTCGGACGGCTGCCTGTGTGCAGTATCTCAGTAGGGCTGTTTCTTCTGCTGTTCCTTTAGGGTTGGGGACTCCGATGACTGTCCTGGATCTCCCAGAGGTAAGGCTGCTGACTTCAAAAGTTCCAGATGTTAAGCCCCACTGATGGTTAGTCTCCTTTGATTTTCAAAGGCAGATGTGAGGGGGATTTATTTTCCCCATGCAGGGCCCCCATGCTTGAGGTGCCTAGTATGGCGGTCTGTTCCTGTACTCTCACTATATCCATGGTGTCCCTTCCTGCTGTGGACAGTCCCATGGGTCACTTCAGCTCCTGACCTCATCTGTGTCCTTCCTACCCTCTTTGTTCTGTACTCTTCTCTACATTTAGCTGTGGGAGGCTGTTTTGTCAGTCTTGGGGTCATTTTTTGGGTTATTTACCCTGACGTGGGTGTTACCTAACTGTATTTCTGGGACAAGGTGAGCTTAGGATTCTCTTACTTAGCCATCTTGGAAGTCCCCTATTGATGCTCTTAAGCTCTGTTGCATCTGCTGTCAAACGCCACCATGGAGTTTTCCATTTTAGTTATTAGGTTTAAAACTTTTAGACACTATTTGTTTTTTATTGAAATCTATTCACTGTTAACGTTTTCCTATTACCTATGTATTTTCAATTTTGTCTTGGTTTTCAGTATTTGAAGCACAATTAATTTATAATCTGTTCTTCCAGTTCTAATACCAGAAGCCTTTGGAATCTTTTTCTGTTGTCTTTTCTTTGTAGTGGTGCTTGCTTAATGTACATGGTTCCCGTATGTCCTCAGCTTTATTTTACTTTTTGTCCTTGAAGGTGGTACCTATTTGTAATGATACTTTGAGGTTTAGTTTGAAGACCAGTATCTCCAGACAAGATTTGTTTTACTTGTGGTAGGTCCTTGAAGGCAGTCACACTCTGGGACCATTTTTTGAGAGACTTTTTATTTTTTTGATGACCAAGTTTTAGTTTTTTTTTTTCTTAGCATTTTTGTTTTGTTTTACACTTCTCCACAGTGCAACTCCCCATGCAATTTTCTTTGAGGGTGGGTGTGCAGTTGTCTTTGTGGGGAGTAGTTGGGACACATAGTTAATTGTTGCATCTTTGCTTGAGGGGTTAGTCCTTTGAGGTTCTGTTTTAATGTGAAGAGCGTCTCCTGCTGGTTTTTATACTTCATAAGCTCTAAATTTTTACTTTTTTTTTTTTCCTGTACAAAACAGTCACATCTGGAGTTTATCTTCAGGAGGTTTGGTAAATGCCAATGAGTCAAAGCGGCTTCAGTGATCCAGTTACATGACTTAGAATTAGTTGATATCTTACTATATTTTCAACTCTTCTATGAACTTGAAGTTTTTTTTAAAACACATTTTATCCAGAATTTTTAGCTTTTTTTTCCCAGCAGGAATATTGGTTAATCTAGCCCAGCATTTTCTCTGAAATGGAATTTCTTGGATTTTTATTATAATTCTAACAAATTTCCTCCTTTGTACTTGAATGGCTTTATTTAAATTCATTCATTCTGCTCAGTTTGGTCTTGGAATCATAAGAAACACAATCTATTTTTAATAAATGAGGCTGTGTTCACTTTTTTGGAAAAATCTTGTTTCCTGTTATATTTTGGCTTGTATTTTGACAGCTTTAGTAAGAGCCCTGCTCCTGAAAACTTCATTACATAGAACATATGGGTTGAAATGGGAATCCACCTATTTCTCTTTAGTGGGATTGTTCAATCAGGATTTTACTTTCATGTCAGGAAATCAACCTTAAATCAGTAGATAGCACTCTATCTGGTTAGGAGTGTAGAATACAGTTTGTGGTAAGGAAAAGCTCTATTTTTTCATTAAGAGGGGAAGAGGTTGGAATAGGTTTTCTCTCAACTATTAGATTTTTTTTTTTTATTTAAGCAGCAAACCAGTCACATTTGGGTCAAGGAATCAGAACCTCTTCCCATGTGTATTAACACACTGTTTAAATACATTTTCATTTTGAGGCTTTGGCATGCTGAATAATGCAGGTGCATCGTTCTGGGGGTCTGGACTTTAGCCCCATCCCTAGTTTCCGTTAGGATGACCCCAAATGCTGTCTCATTAGATAGAAGTTGACCACTCAAGATCAGCAAGGTTTGTTAAATATCACCTAACAGCACCCTAGGTTTCATGAATTCGAATCCCTGTGAGACTTGTTAGGTCCAAGGGCTATCTCCCTTGTTTGTTAATTTAATCCTCATGGTCAATCGGAAGGTGAATATCAATATCCCCATTTCACTGATGAGAAAACTGAATCTCAGAAAAGTTACTCAACAAGGTTGCATGGCTCTGAGTTGCTACTCTTCCTCTTTCTAGCTAAGTTTTCTGTCTCTAAACTTAGCTTTCTTCCCCACTATACCAGACTATATACTATGTATTAAGTTGTTGGTATATCAGGAAATACTAGATAAGAGAACACATTTCAAAATATTTAGAATATTATCAAAGTAATACTATAAAACACATTAGGATAGAGTAATATACTTCCCAAAAACAAATACTGTCATTCACACGTTATTTTTAGTTAGCAGTTACAAAACAAAGTAACATTTACAAATCATAATAGTATTTTTTTAAAAAGGCCAATACATTCATGACATGACATTGCTTAAATTACACACTTACTACCAACTGCAATTCAAGCTTCTAATCTTAACAATTAGTCAATTTTGATTTGATCCTGCCTAATTCTCAGCCTCATTTCTACTCACGTGAATTGCTGTAAGTATATTAAGTGTCGTGCATTTTCTAAAAAGTCCTATGGTGTCTTAGGGCTTTGTTTCTTCCACTTGGAATGCCTTCCCTAAACATTTCTCCTCACCCCTTCTTTCACTACCCCTCCTTTTCCTGTCCAGTGAATTTGTCCTTAATTTAAAACCACTCAAATGTCACTTTAGCTATGAGACTTTGGCCATATAGTCACAGTTTTCCAAACCTCAGTTCTCTGGTGGTACCATATTTGTACCTCCATTAATCTTTAGCTCACTGTATTAGAAACCTCTCCTTAAGTGTTTGTGTTCCCTATTGGACGAGTTCTTTGAAAGTAAAATGACTTATTCATCTCTATATACCAAGTGCATGACACTGCATAAATGCTTAAATAAATTTAAATATTATTGCACTCATATGTGGCATTTAAACATAGGGGAAGGGAAGGAAAAATAAAAACAGGGAGAGGGGCAAGCGATGAGAGACTCTTAAATACAGAGAACAAACTGAGGGTTGCTGGACTGGGGGGAGGATGGGCTAAATGGGTGATGGGCATTAAGGAGGGCACTTGTTGGATGAGCACTGGGTGTTGGATATAAGTGATGAATCCGTGGGTTCTACTCCTGAAACCAATACTACACTGTATGTTAACTGACTTGAATTTAATGTACTCTAAAAAAACAAATTAAAAAAATAAACTTGTCAAATCATTAAAAAAAAAATCTCACTGATAGAGCTGAGACAGTTTTTCCATGTGACTGTAAACTTTAAAAGTTTGAATCTCTTGGGGCACCTAGGTGGCTCAGTCAGCTGGGCATCCAACTTCAGCTCAGGTCATGATCTCGTGGTCTGTGACTTTGAGCGCCGCATCAGGCTCTGTGCTGACAGCTCAGAGCCTGGAGCCTGCTTTGGATTCTGTGTCTCCCTCTCTCTCTGTCCCTCCCCTGCTTACACTCTCTCTCTCTCAAAAATGAACAAACATTAAAAAATTTTTAAACAAAAAAAGCTGGAATCTTTTCCAACTGTGTTCCTCCTCCCTCCTACATCCTTATGCCATGCCTAAAGCCACAGAGGGCACAGGTTACCCTCTGCTCTCAGCCTAGGTCTAGATGGTCCCAGAGATTTACTCTGGAGGTAAATTGCTATATATGCTACTGTGGAAAATGAGATCAGTCAGGTTCAGGAAAGAGTTTGCATCTATTTAAGAGATGGGGGACGTTCTCCTGTATTCAGAAAAATGTACTACACATTGATTTTCTTCAGAGGCAGTCTGGTTGTAAGGGAATAAGATGTTGTGGGAGGCACAAAGTGTCAGCATAAAATACTGAAAAGGGTTAGGAGAAAGTTTTGATCAGTCAGGGTCCGCCACTGCCAGTGGGGGACGGTTTGGGTTTCCTTACTGAGACTCGTATCATAAGCAGGTATATATTATAAGAGAAAGACTCCAGAACATCGTTATATTGTAAGATTACCTCTACAGATCATCTATTTCTCTTTGTCTTGATTCAGTATTTTCAAGAAACTCTTTAAACCTTAGGCATTTTTCTAAATAGGCTTGCTTCTGGGGACATTGATTGACCATTGACAGGGGGATTAAATGAGATCACCAGTAAGAAAGCCTTAAGCTCAATGTTTGACATGCAACATGTTCCAAACAAATGGTAGCTGAATCTGAATCACTGTAAATTAGCAGATTGATTTTCTGGTTTACAAATGAGCCTTGGGCAAGTCTGAGTGGTGTGAGCCACTCTCCTGTGGCTTTAATGAGTCAACCTACAAGGTCCTGGAATATCAGAAGTTACAAAACCTTAGCCTATAGGGAGGAAACCTGCAACTCGGCCTAGCACAGCTGACCTTAACATGGCATGCAGGGCGTCATGGTAAGTTTGGCAGAGACCAAACTTGGATCTGCCTCCTGCCTTTGACCTCCTCTGCAAGAAACGTCTGGAGTCCTAGGGAAACCAGTTACTTTCCTGTCCTCTGCTTTGTCTCATCACAATCCCATTCTCAACCTCAAAGTGAGACTTGGGAGCATGTGGTCTGAATAAGGGAACTTGGAGCCCATGGAAGTGAGAGCTCAAGCAATAAAACACTGAAATCATAAAGGCTCAAAAAAGTTAGGGATTACCCAGCCTAATCCTCAAAGTACTCTTCAACAAAACATGTACGATTTGTGCTAATAGGTACATAGTTTGTACTTGATTTCTTGTAGGTATTTGATATCCTTGTAATGTTCTGGTCTATGGCTATTTAATAATGGTGGAACATTTTGAAGTTTGATCAAACTCTGCAACGTCAAATTTACACTAGAAAGCTTTAAAACACAGAATTCTGTATTAGTTACATGCATCTTGAATACCTCCATGCTGTCCAGCCTTCTGAAGGCACCATCTTGTTTGACTTGCACTTGAGATACATCAAGCTTCCAACCTAAATACCAAGGAGAATTCAAAGATTCTGCAAGTTGCCCCAAAGTGGAGCTAACTCTTGCCTGAAGTTGCCTGTAACTTCCTGTTTGGCTAAATCATTAAGAACCTCCCACCATCACTTCACCACAAATGCTGCCTGCTCCAAGTCTGTCCTGTCCCTTCTCTCCTAAATGGAAATGAAAATGCCTCTCCTTTGTTACCCAAAGCAATGCTGCACTAATTCAGTGATAATATGGTGACAGAATCGTCCTGAAGATTTGGGTGTTGTGAAGGGCATTTCTTTCTTTTTTTTTTTTTTTTTAACGTTTATTTTTGAGAGAGAGAGAGGGGAGACACAGAATCTGAGGCAGGCCCCAGGCTCCGAGCTGTCAGCACAGAGCCTGACACGGGGCTCAAACCCACAAACCGTGAGATCATGACCTGAGCTGAAGTCGGAGGCTTAAACGATGGAGCCACCCAGGCGCCCCTCTGAAGGGCATTTCTGCCCAGATTCAGAAACAACTAAAAATCCAATGCCAGTCATTACTGTTCTAAAATCTCTTACTTGCCCACTGTTGTTAATCAGCTCTTTTCTTAGAATCTGTTTTCTTGCAGGAAACCACTGCTCAAGCCTCATGTCTTTCCTTTGAATTCTAGGGCTCCAATTCCATATTTCTTAGGCAGCTAGCCACTACCTAGAGACACATACACACGTGTGCACACACACAAATATATATGTGTATCATCTGTGTAACAGGATATTAACTGTGGCTTTTCCCTGTATCTGGGAATTATAGGAGGGATTCAAAAGGCTGAGAATGGTAGGTGTTCAGCCATCTATATAAGCCATGTTAAGATTGTGGCTAACTTCAGGAAGGCATAGAAGACAAGTAGAGAGGTGTTTAACTCTGATCTCATGTCTCCTCAGGGACGCTTTAGGAAATCACCCGCAGAGCTTGACCTGTGCCTGCTGATAATGAGGAACCTGATATATACACTTGGGATTTATCAAGGAAAGTGCTTCAAGGAGATTGTTTCTGGTGGGAGAACAGACACAGGGCTGCATTCAAAATGGTCTACTCTACTAGATATGGACCAGATACACATTGATGTAGGAGCTGAAATTACATTACTTAGATGGTGCCTGAAAGGATTTCCTGGAGTGTGTGTGAGTCCATGAGGGGATGCATGTATGGGGTGAACCATTAGATGTTAGGGCTGAGGGGAGAGTCATGGGCAACCACCTAGAAGTGGTAGAGGTGTTATATCCTGTGACATGGGGATGGTGGATGAGAAATGCACAGTGATGGTTTCTGAAGACTCCACAGAAGTGTCCCATGAGAGACCAGGACATGGGGAGAGGGGAACAAGGAAAGAGTTTCTTGTGGCTACTAATACCCATCAAGCAGAATCTTTTCTTCCTTCTCTCTCCCCTCTTCCTCCTCTTGAGCCCTGGAAAACCAGACAGCCTAGTGAGTTGAAGAGGGGAACAGAGAGAAAATCAGAAGCTGACTGAGCTCCCCCCCGCCCCCCCACCGCTGCAGCTCTCCATTCCTCTGCCAGCCCAAGATACAGAAGGATAGGGAAGAGGGTTTGACTGACACAAGAGAATAAGGCTTTGGTATTAGATAGAACTAAACTGAGAATTTCATATCAGAAGACTATTCACTTGTGTGTGTGAATGACAGGAGAAGCCATTTTATGTTTTTGGGATTTCATCCAGAGGCAGGAAAATGATTGACAAAACTTGTTGGAAGGCGATAGCATATAACAGAAAAAGCTAATTCATAATTTCACCCTTACTGAGTACAAATCATTCAGTAAAGCATTTTGTCTGTCTTCCTCCCTCTGTGTCTTCTCTTTCCTGTCTCTTTCCTCTTTTCTCTCCTACATAGACACTTAGATTTGTTATGGTTTCTGTGTAAAAAAAAATTTCCTTTGGGTCAACTTCTCCCTTCTAGACAATCATAGGGCCTTTGCTTTAATAACCAGACATCCATGTGCTTGTTTTCTCTGGTTTTTAAATAGAAGAGCATGTCTCTCCCCATACGAATTCTAATTGAATCCCCCCCTCCATCCATGCATGAGCTGCCCTAATTGTCGTCTTCTGCTGACTGTCCATCTTGTTCCTTGCTGCTACCGTGTATTAACTTCTGTTCCAGACCGCTAGAAACCTTTGATATAAATCCTGATTTTGATCTAAATTTCATAGTGTCTGCAAGCACGGAATCTCATAACTGATGAATTCATTTCTTACCATGGCCAGATACTCAACATCTTCAGTGTGATGCCCCATCCCTATCTCCCTTATAACACACACCAAACCTCAGGAGTGGGCAGAGCTTCTCTAAGGTCAAGTCCAGCATGAACATGACATTGCTGCTGTCTCTTCCTGTGTCCTTGGAACATGGGCTACAATGTCACAGTTGGTACTTTGAGAAATTTATGAGCCATCAGTCCTTGCAGACTACTTAGCAGGCTCTCATCTGCCTCCAAGCCAGAGAGCTCTTTCTGAGCCTGCTGGGAACAGGGTCACCATCCTTTTTTATTTTTCCTCTATTTCTTACAAGTGTCTGCTTCCTTCGTGGCCTGTTCCAATTAGTTGGTGGGTCTCTCCACTAACATGATGCTCTAAACCTCATTCTTCTTTTTAGAATATTTTTTTTAGGCTTTTATAGATTCATGTCAGTGTGTATTTGGTTGCAGAATGCATATGGCTGTTTTAACAAAGTACCTCCTCTACGGCAAATGAGGCTCTTTGAAAACGGCAAATATTTGGTTTGAAACAGGGACTGCAAGTCAGCGGGCATAAAGCAGAGACCTTTTTTTTTCTTCCCCCAACCACACGGTAATTACATACGGTTTTTCAAATTTGAATGCTTTAGGATGCTACTCATGCTCCAGCTTACTTCCCTTTCCACCATTTCTTGGTCTGTTTCATTCATTTATATTGTCTGTCTTCTGTGGACGTTTGGTTCTGTAGTTTCTGGAATAAAGTCTTCCTTGACAAATCTGCACTAGACAAAATAATCACCCACATCCTAATCCTCAGAATCAGTGGCAATATCACCTCACCTAGAAAAAGGGACTTTGTAGATGGAATTAAATTAAGGATTTTGAGATGGGTAGATTATCAGGGATTGTCTAGGTGGGCCCCATGTAATCACAAGGGTCCTTAGATCAGAAGGTCTAAGTTATAAAAGGGAAATGTGACCACAAGAGCAGAGGTTGGAGTGTTGCCCTTTAAAGACGGAAGGAGCCACAAGTCTAGGAATGCAGGTAGTCTCTGAAAGCTAGAAATGGGGAGGGGGGGGGATTCTCCCCTAGAGTCTCCAGAAGGAACACAGCCTTAAACACCTTTTGATTTTAGCCTCATAAGACTCCGTTCAGACTCCTAGTCTCCAAGACTGTAAGGTAACAAATTTCATTGTTTTACACCATTAGGTTTATGGTAACTTATTAAAACAGCAGTAGGAAATCTATATGCCAAGAATTAAAAAGCAACTGCCTGACTCTCATACCAGCATCTTCTCTACTTGGTCATAGTGGCCATTATAGATGGAGATTTAGTGACAAATGAACTGATTCAGTGGAGCAAGTCTCCATGTTTTAGGAGTTTGCTTCCTTTCTGAAAATCAGCCATATGACAGTAATTGTTTCCTTCCATATGTTGAGTAAATAATGACTCATAAACTAAAGCTCAATAAATTAAGGCTTGTAACTCTTAGCTTTAGCACTCTTGCATCTACTTAGCAGCCAGAGATGGACAAAGACCAGCCTTTTCCTTCTAAGAGTTTTGATGATCACCCTTAGTTGTTTTCCCACATGCCCATTGTCATGCGTAGGGACACATGATAACTTCATCATCTATTGTTTACCTCTCTTCTTCCTACTAATCTCCTTCAATGTCTTTGCCTCAAAGACCCTTAGTTTTCATGCTTGAAACTCCTGCTTTATGAGGACAAATCTATATAGTAGTGACAGATGTGTATACTCAGAAGGATCCTCTAGTGCTCATTTTTTAAAAAAAATCAAGTATAATTAAGTGTTATATTAGTTTCAGATGTACAATATAATGATTCAATGATTCATCATAAGTGCTCTTGGTCACCTTCATTTGTTTTACCCAACCCCCACCCACCTCCCCTCTGTAACCATCAGTTAACTATATTTAAGAGTCTGGTTTTTGGTTTGTCTTTTTTTCTTTGTTTCTTAAATTCCATGTATGGATGAAATCATCTGGTTATTTGTCTTTCTGTAACTTATTTCACTTAACAATATGCTTTCTATGTACATCCATGTTACAAATGACAAGATTTTATTATTTTTTAGGCTGAGTACCATTGCAGTGTGTGTGTGTGTGTGGGTGTGTACACACACCATATCTTTACCCATCCATCTATGGATGGACACTTGGGTTGCTTCTATGTCTTGGATATTGTAAATAATGCTGTTATAAATATGAGAGTGTGTCTATCTTTTTGAATTACTCTTCATTTTCTTTGGGTAAATACTCAGTGGTGGAATTACTGGATCATATGGTAATTCTATTTTTAATTTTTTGAAGGACCTCCACTCTGTTTTTCACAATGGCTGTACCAGCTTGGATTCTCTCTAGTGCTCACTTTAAAAAGCCACTTTCCATGTTAACAATGATAACAATCAGACTCAATAAAGGAGATATGTTTAATATTTGACTTCCACAGTGGTAAGGAAGATTCTTTGCATTGACTATTTCATTTCTTTCAACTGCCAACTGCGAGATGTAATTGGACTTAGCATATGGTGGCAAAGACATGAGACAACAGACAAATACAGTTCGGGTTTTCATCAACATTTGCAAATCAACTACCGTGGGCCTGTATTTCAAGGGAGACAGTGCTAACAGATGCCATCCCTGGAGGATCTCCAAGTCAACCAGGTGTAATTGCTAAAAAAAGAGACATAAAACGGGAGTGTAGGATGAAGCACCTGTTGGTATGACTCCTGTGGTTATTGGCTGCTAAAGGGTTTAATTTGAAATAGTCAACAGAGAGAAAAACTGGGTCATTTCCCATGGCCAGGTATTTAACACATGTAAGAAGCAGACTGTATGAATTTCGATAGAAACTTACGTTGTTTCATTATGAACAAAATATCTTGAATTATGTAGGTTTCTTAGGTAACAGATTCTGGAAATTACCACCTTTCTTCTTTGCTTCGTGTAGATGTGGGCCAACCAAACAATGAAATGTCATAGAGCAGGGATCTCACACCAGTGGACTCATGCCATGCCAGGTTTGGGATGTTTTGGTTTGTCTAATATTTAAAAAATAGGATTTCCTTTGGGTAATGCATAAACAGTCCACCCCATTCCCTTTTATACAAAACTGTTTTGCTTATTTACATAACTTGCCTATGATACACAGAGTAACAGTCTCTTCAGTATGTCCATGTACAAATCCCTAGGGGCTGTGAATATATCTCCTTACAGGGAAAAAGGGCCTTTGTAGGTGTGATTTAAGTTCAGGGTCTTGACTTAGGGAAGTTATCCTGGGTTAGCTGAGTGAGCCTAACATAAACACAAGTAAAATAGGTGAAAGAGGGAGGCTGGAGAATCAGAACCAGAGAGAGAGTGGATAATGTTGCCCTACTGACTTTGAAGATGGAAGAAGGGACTAGAAGCCCAGGAATGCAGGCAGCCTCTGGAAGCTGGGAAAGTCAAGAGAACAGATTTTACCCTAGACATTAGCCCTGCTGAAACCTTGATTTCATCCCACTGAGTTCCTTTTTGGATTTCTGATCCCAATAAGATATTAAATGTACATTGTTGTGGGGTTTTTTGTTGTTCCTTTGAGAGAGCCCATGTGTGCATAAGAGCAAGGGAGAGGGAGAGAATCCCAAGTAGGCTCTGCGCCCAGGGCAGTACCCAATGTTGGACTCAAGCCTGGGACCATGAGATCATGACCTAAGCCAAGATTGAGTTGGACACTTAACCAGCTGAGCCACTCAGGTGCCCCAATTGGTGTTAAGCCACTGAATTTGTGACCATCTGTTAAAGCAACAATAGGAAACTACCATGTTCCCTAATCCTGAAGTTTTTGAGTTCGAGAAAACTAGAGTTGTAGTAACAGGTAGTATTTTCAGTGGTTATTATTTATGTACCGGACACTTGGTATGTTTTAACCCACTGATTTCTCAAAACAATTCTATGAGGCATGTGCCAATATGAATCCCATTTTTTAGGTGAGGTCTGATGATAAAGGACAAATGAATTGTTTAAAGTCAGGTGACAGTGGCAGAGTTTGATTTCAGGCACTTGTGCTCTAAAACGCATTCTCAGGTCTATCGCTTCCATTTTAATGGGCATTAGAATACCTGGGCAGGTCCTGGTCATCGGCCACTTAGTGAGGAATCACTTAACCTTTCTAAGCCTCAGATTCCTTCTGTGTAAATCAAAGGAATTTGGAATAACAGAATATTTTAAACTTTTACACAGAATCCTTTCATCCCCACCAAATGAAATCATGTGTGGGGTTCCATTATTGAACAAGAAATGCAATAGACAAGAGACTTGCTGCTTGAGTTGAAGCAAGGGAAGGGGGCTGGATCTTGCTCTCCTGTTTGGTTCCTGAGGTATCACATCAGAACCCCAGGGCACTAAGGATCAGTGTCTGGGAAGCACCTGACCACCGGGTGACGGAGGTCTTGTCGAACTCCAAAAGTATCTGACTCTGCACTTGACATTTTAGAAAAAATTTAGGAATTTGAATAAATAGTAACATGTAATACAGATCCTCTGGCCAGGTGAAACAAAAGGTCTGGTTCTTTTTCTTTGATTTTATTTCATGTCCTATTTAAATTTTTGGTGTTCATGTGAGTTTTGGAAGCCTCCGTATGCTGGGCACATTCCCTATTTGCCCACTGAACCTAAGCAGTGGGCAAATCTTCAGTGTAAAGGCAGCAAAAGGAACATTCCAATTTTGTAACCAAACCCTGGATTGGTTCTTCACAGGAGGATACAGATTTGCTTCATGTACTTTTCCTCTCAGTTCTTAACCTGCCTTGCAGTGTTTAGGAAAGCCAGTCACTTGGTTGGTCTGATAAATGGCCTGAAATAACTCATTAATAACATATATTTGCTTTGGCGCTTGGCCAAGAGACACAGGACAGAACTGAAAGGGACTCTGGAGGTGACCTAGTCAAAAATTCATCTATGCATTTATGTATCTATTCTTCACATTCACTACTTCCTCTTTCTGCAGGAAATGTCATAAAACAGGCTTTAAAGAACTTAAGAGGCAGGATTCAGATGTCAAATTTCTCAGGTGACTCAGGATCCTAGAGTAACAGTTGATCAAGTTGGAAAGCAGTTGAAGCAAAAAGAATGCCTTATATTTTCAGGTCAACCTTGTGTTTTCATACACTGATTGATTCAAATCAATTTCTTAAAAATACTGCATATTGACCACGTGTCAGGCACTACTGTAAGTGATAAACTGCAAGGATCTTAAGTTCAAAGAATGCATAATCTCATAGGGAGATATATAAAGAAAAATGTGTTATGAAAGGAAGGTTATTATATCTTTAATATGTTCAACAGAGAGACTGAAGTGAGATTCTAAGATTTCAGGAGTCCAGGAAAGCTTAAACAATGGAAACTACTTGAGTTTAGACTTGAATTGTCAATGAGAGTTTAATGGATAAGCAAGAATACGTTAGGATTCTATGCAAAGAATAACCTTAATGTGTATAGGCCTGGAGACCTAAGTGAGTGAAGGTGTCCTTTACAAATTGGAAAATAAAGTGGTTGGGGCCATGTAGGTTAAGATTGCTAGCAGAAGACGTGGGATGCTATATGAAAAAGGGTCTTGTAGGCCAGGTAAAGGAATTGAGATAATGTTCTGGAGGGGGGGCAGGAAGCCATTGAAGAACTTTGAAAAGGTAGTGATGTGATCACACTTCTGACTTAGAAAGATAAATCTCATGACCATAAGCACAGGCTTCCATGACTGTGTGACTGATGGGGAAGAAGAGACATGGATAGAAGAAAAACAACTTAGTGAAGCTATTGTAAATTGTTTAGATATGATGTAGGCCTGAACTGGAGTTGTAAAATTGGTAATGGAGAGGCAGGAAGGGTTCTAGACATACTTAGGTAGAGAAACTCAAAGATCTTGGTAGTGGACTGAATATGAGGGGTAAGGAAAAAGACTCTAGGATAACTTCTTGATCTCTGGTTTGAGATACTGGATTATTCAGCCAAAGACGCAGAGAATATAAGTGGAAGAATGGTTTTGTTGAAGATGACAAGTTTTGTTGCACATAGGTTGATATGTGAGGCATTTGAAAGATGACTAAGAAAAAATATTGATTAGTTTCTTAGAATTCTATTCTGGAAATCAGAATGAAGTTTTGTCAAAAGTTTCAGGTTCTGAAGTCACAGACTTAGATTAGTTTAACTCTTGGGCGTGGATGAGATGGTCTAGTTTCTGAGAGACCTTAAATTCTACTCTAAAAATAGGGATCATTTATGCATACAGAACCCAGTGAAAATACTTTGCTTTTGCAAATCACGGAATAGGGTGATAGTGAAGTGGGTTAAGATCTTTAATTTTTTTCATTAGTGTGTTTGACAAATATTGGAATCCTTCTAAAGCAGACTATTTTGCTTTATTTAAAAAAACCAATTTGGTAAAATATAAGAAGTGCCTCAGGGTTAGTAGTGACTCCTCAAGGGAGTCCAAACAAAATGGTACATTGTACCTTGTAGATGTTCAATCAGGATTTGTATCCCTGCTTGCATTGAGAAGAGCACAGCATTTAACAACTGTAAGTAATTCTGTACAACAGAGGTCTCAGAAGTGCTACTCTGAAAACTACCTAGCACCTGTTTAATTAATACAAGGGAACAACATAATTGGGAATTTTCACTTCACAGAATCTGCTCAATTCTTCATTTCCCTTGTATCAGAAAACTGTCATTATAAATCAGGCTGAGAGTTGAACTATTCACTCTTCTCATGATTGTATTTTGTATTTGCAACAAAAAGCTGTCGGTGAGGGGATGTCGTTAGGTTAAAAAAATTTTTTTTAATTGAAGGGCAAGGCCATATACCTAGGAATTCAAAAAAGTTAGCAAACCCTTTTGTTGTCTTTGGCCTTCATAATGACTCAGATGGCTGCAAGAGTTCATTGGTTATACATGTTCAGCTAGATAGTGGAGGAACCATGCAAAACCAAGTCTAGTATCTAAGAATTAACGCCTATACCTGGATGACTGGCATCACTGACATTGTCCCAGTGACCCAGGTTCATGTATGTTTCTTGGTAAAATTATGTCATTACTGAGAATGTATATTGTTAAATTTTTATGAAAATTTAGGCTACATATAAAAGAATTAAAAAAAAATCTATGCCTTCTTAGGGATGATTATTGTTAAGAGATGAAATAAGGTAAAAATAGAGAAGAGTGTAATTGGCTTGAAATAGTGTTTTTCTCTTTCAATGCATTTCTAGATACTACTCATCCTCAGTAGTAGCTGAGCTTAAATGCATTTCCTTTTCTGTGCTTAAACCAACTTTGGCTCCTCTTATTAACATGAGTGTGTTCCAAGAGAGCTCATCCACTCAACACAAAAAAATGGAGGGCTGCCCCAGGTAAGCCATATTGTTTTTGAAATGTCTGATAAACAATAGATTTGAAATGTTTTGGGACGCATTAATCTGTAGCTCAGTGGTGAGACCAGGCCTAGATATCAGGCTTGTGATCTGGATAAAAGTCACCAAATGTGAGAACGTAGACAGAAGATTTTGGGGCTGAGCAACATTAAGATGTTGAAAAGAGGACAAGCCTGCATAGAAGATTGAAAAAGGGTAGCTGGTGATGTCATGAAACCCCAGCAGGAAAATGTGCCAGTTCTGTTAAGTCTGCAGAGAAGTCAAGAGAAATGGGTAGTACAAGTGTTTCCTCATCTGCAACTCTTGTCCTCCTCCTTTGTATGGCTGCCTGATTCATCCTCTTGACTGATGAATATTACTTCCTCTAGCAAGTCTTCAGTTACTCCTCCTTCACTAGGTCAGTCTCTCCCTGTACACTCTGCTTACTCGAAAATTGCTCTTCCATGCAGGCTATTGCTAGGCCAAACATCTGTCTCCTTTGTCAAACAGTATTCTCCTGGAGGGCTAGTGCCACACATTGCTCGTTGATCATGTTTCCAGGACTGAGCATGGCCAGTGCCACATAGTAGGTGCTAAGGAATGTTTGCTGAATGAATAAGTGAATGAACCAGACTTCTTACATTTTTCTCTAGTTTCCAAGTCAAGAGAATATATAAAACTGTCCTCTCTTGTTCCACAGTTGATTTTTTTTTTGTTGTTTTGAAGCCTCAGTGCCTCGCACTGCCTTTGCCTTTGCCTTTGCCTAGGAGGATTTACCTCTCATTATCCCTTCCTCCCTTTATACATACCTCTGTCAGCATGGTTTGACTTGTTCTGTGCATTTTCCACCTATAGCATCAAATTTAGGCCTTATCTATAGCATTATTACTCTTTTGTAAAGTTTATTTATTTTGAGAGAGAGCAAGTGCGTGCTTGTGGGGGAGGGAGAGGGAGAGAGAGAATCCCAGGGTGCGGGGTTTGATCCCATAAACTGAGAGATCATGACCTGAGTTGAAATCAAGAGTTGGACTCTTAACCGACAGAGCCACCCAGATGCCCCTATATTATTATTAAATCACCTTTGTCTATTTATGTGAGTTCATAGTAGTAAAATGGAAAGAAGACTAGAGTAAGAACTAAGAAGTACAGGCTGTAGTTTGAGCTTGGCCAGTAACCAGCTGTGCTTCCGGACTCTGGACATGATCCTTACCCCATCTGTGAAAATAGGTAACAATGTCTTCTCACTTTATTAAAAGTTCTGTATCTTCTTAGTTCTCTCATTCATGTCTCAGCGTCTGTTGAGCATTCTCTACTGTACTCATCCCACAATGAACATTTTAAAAATACTTCTGTTATATATTCAAGAAACAGAATTTATAGTTTGCTTGGCTTTTATAAATTTATAAAAATAGAAATTATCTCAGGGTTGGTGAATCCAGACTTTCATGCAATGTATACATATCTTATCCTTTTAATGTGCTCTGAAATTCAGTCTGCTCATAGATTTTTGTATCTATGTTCCTCAGGGGTATGGTCCTGTAGTTTGCTTGTAGTGTTTCTGTCTGGCTTTGTTAAGGTAATGCTGACCTTGTAAGATGAATTTGGAAGTGTTCCTTTTTCTTAAATTCTTTGAGTTTGAAAAGGATGGGCGTTCATTCTTGAAATGTTTGCTAGAATTCAGTTTGGTAGAATGGGTTTTATAACCACCTGGTCCTGGATTTTATTTTGTTGGAAGGCTTTTGATTATTGGTTCAATCTACTTGTTTGTTATGGGTCTGTTCAGATTTTCCATTTCTTCATGATTCAGTCTTGATAGGTTGTATCCTTCTAGGAATTTATCCATTCTTCTAGATTATCTAATTTGTTGGCATACAATTGTTCAGAATAGTCTCTTATGATCCATTTGATTTCTGTGCCATTTGTTGTAATGTCTTCTCTTTCATTTCTGATTTTTTACTTGGCCTAGCCTAGAGTTTGTCACTTTTGCCTGTCTTCTCAGATAATCAACTCTTAGTATCACTGAGCTTTTTCTGTTGTTAGTCTATTTATGCTCTAATGTCTATTATTTCTTTATGCTCATGTTTGGCTTAATTTGTACACATTTTCAATAACATGTTTAACATTGATCAGGTGCTTGAATACTCTGATAGAAAACTCATTATTTATAACTTTTTTCTTTTTGTCACGAAGAAACATTTCTAAGTTTAATTATCATAAATTTTAAGTTAACATATTTTATTAGCTCTTCTATTTTTAAGCATTGTAACAACCATTCATGTCTAATGCAGTTTATGCCTGATGACAGCTCATTCGATTGTCTGACAATTGATAGGTTTGTTTTCAATAATATATTTGAACTCCTTTTCCAAAACAATATTTAATGTTAACTAGAGTAACTTCAAAACAATCATGCCACATTAATAAAATATACTTCAATCAAATCTTAAGAAAATTAGTTTCAAAAGAACCGTGTATTAAAAGGTTTGAATACTTTTCCATTGAGATAGACAACATGTTAAAAAGCAAACCACAAGCCCAAAATGGAATCAATTATGTTAAGGCCCCATGTCAGTAAACTAAGACTTAATACCTAACCTAACCACAGTTTCAATGCCACCCCCCTCTCCTCCCTGCTGGGTTGTAAACTTTAGTCTAACTGCTAACTGGAATGTTCTGGTCAATACTAGGAGGAAAGCCTTGCCTAAGAGAATGTTTTCTTGGCTAACAATTTCCTTTTCAACTCCTTCTTGGTCTTTAAAAACCGTTCCTTTTCTGCAGCTTTATGGAGGTTCCATTTGCTGGATGGGTTGCTGCCCAATTTATGAATGATTTACTAAAGCCAGTGCGACCCTCAAACTTGGGTTTTTAATGAACTTGACATGGGAGCTTGATACAATATGAAAACTCTAAAAGTAGATTCGGTGTGCCATTAAAGTTCTTTCAACTAGTTTTTTCTTTTAGCATACTGTGTTGTAATAAAGAAGTCATGTTCGTTGGTCAGTGGTCCATGCCAGTGATTTATGTGATAAGTGTAGCCTTTAATAGTTTGCAGCAATGAAATTGTTTCTGAGGCTCAAAACTTGAGAAAACAGGATTCATGAGAATTATCTGTGCACTTAAGGAGATTTAAACATTTCAGACCTTAAAACAGGTTGGTGTTTACCTTTTCCTTGTTATAACTCAGGCCAGTGAGGTAAGGAAGGTAGTCGAGACCACACAGCCTTTAGTGCTAGAGACGGAAATGGAAGGTGGTGCTCCTAAATCTAATGTTTGTTCTGCTTTACTATCTACATGAGATAAGGGATCTTGATGTAAAAATAAGTCTTGTGTGGGTCTTTCTGGCAAGAGTCAGCCAACTATAGACCATAGGTCAAATTTGGTTTGTCAAATGAAGTTTAATTGTAGAGCAGACTGTTACATGTTGTCTACGGCTGTTTTTGTGCTCCACTGACAGTTGAGTATAGGTGGACCTTGAACAATGTGGGCTTGAGTGGTGCCAACCCACCACATAGTCACAAATCCTTGTATAACTTCTGATTCCCCAAAAGGTTAACAACAGCTAATAGCCCACTGTTGACTGGAAGCCTCACCAGTAACATACACAGTTAACACCTATTTGCTATGTTACGTGTATTATGTACTGTATTCTTACAATAAAGTAAGCTACAGAGAAGACCGTGTCACTAAGAAAATCATAAAGAAAATACATTTATAGACCTGTATTTACTTATTGGGGAAAGAATTCATGTATTCCAAACGGATCCATACAGTTCAAACTCCTTTAATTTTGTTTTTCCCTCTGTACCCTCTGTAAGGCTCTGCCATCCGTAGCCCTCCCTTGCAGTACCACACCTCTTTATGCTTTGACTTTCCTTAACAGAATTAGAACAGCCTTTATTCCCACAAAATCCTGTATTTAAGAAAAGATCTGATAGGTTGATTCATGCTATAATATTAATGATGAATCTGTCTTAATATGCTATATACAACCAAGTGTAGTCTCATTTGAGCAAATCAGAATTTCTAAAGTCAAGTAAGTTAGTCTCAAGTGCTGGAAGAAGTGGCCCTGTGGCAGGCCTTTTGACGTTGGACTTGTGGTCAGAGATCTCCTATTTTGATAGCCTGAGTAATTTTCTATTTGGGCCAAATTTATAGGTAAGGTAGCTTTGTAATAGAAGTGAGGTTCTTAATTTCAGAATTAAATCTATGCCCAAATTGGGAGCTCTTCCCTACTAGCCCCATAACCTCCTTTTTCAAACACTGTCACATTTTGTGTGTGTGTGTGTGTGTGTGTGTGTGTGTGTGTGTGTGTGTGTGCGCGCGCGCGCGCGCGCGCATGCGCGTTCCAAATACTTGAACTAATATTGCCCCAGAATAGTTATAAACCAGCATTTCTACTGAACACTTTATGACTCTTGGAAATGGACAGGACTGCATTTCACTGGCTATTAAATAGACATATTAGCTGAACATTAGCAACTTTTCTCCCTTACTTGCTTTGTCAGGGAAAACTAGGCCCTAAAAAATGACTGAAACGTAATGCCTGTGGCAAACCTTGTCCCAGCTGAATTTTCCACAGTGATAACCAGTTAACGAATGTGGCAGAGTTTAAAAACTTCGAAGGAAAATGCATCCTCTAATCTTCTGGAGGAGTGGGCTGTGCCTGGGAAACAAAAGATTTCACAAATCCTCATTCCTGCTTGGTCAGTCTGTTGTCCTCTCTCTGTTGGCCCTCTTCCCTTTCTCCAAAGGGATGAGCCCCACAGTGACAAGGTTGGTTTGGGGAAGCTGATGTTGCTGGTGACAGGCTAGATACATAGAAGCTTGGAAAACAACCAACAGTGTCCTGGGAAGCACTGAAATTCAGAAACAGATAAGTGGACTTCTTAACACGTGAGGAGCAAAGCCAAGAACATTCAGAGTGAGTTTTACATTGTAATTGGGTAAAGAGGAAAAAAGGGGGAAAAGTCAAGAAAATTCATAGGACTGGAAGTGCAAGGACAATATTTGTTTTCCACTGACAGTTTGTGATTTAGCCTAATTTAAATGCCCAGGACTAAATCCTGGGTGACTTTAAACGTGTTCCTGAAGAAGTCTTCGAAACTACTCCAAATGTAACTATATAGCTCTGTGTGCCTGTGTGCACACAGGTATATGCAACATGCTTCACATGCATGTGTGCATGTTGTGGAGGAGTGCCATGGTAGTAATGGAGATAGACTGGGTGAGCAAATAACATCAAAGGAACTTGATTTCAACTGGATTTTTCAGCAGGATTCTAAAGAAACGGAGATATTTGAGGTGCTGGATGATTATCTGCATTGAGAAAAGGGGTTCATATCAATTCAGAAAGTAATAGTTTTTCAAAGGTTTGTTTAATTATGAGGTGATATAATGGTCAGATGGCTAGGCTGTGATCCACTTAAAATATCTACCTTTACGTTCTGATTCATCGCATGAAAATATGCAGAAATATAATGGCTAATTTTCAAAATCATGACCTCCTGTATGATAAAAACCAGAAAAGAAGTAATTAACCCAGGAAAAAAAATTAAAACTTCAATAGAAATTGTCAGTGATTACTTAGGTTGAAGTTGCAATGTCAATTCCTTTAACAATAGTTCATAAATTAAGCAATTTATAGTATATAGCCAATGTCCAGGGGGAAAAATATGGTCTTTTTGATTGAATGAAGCATTACAGAAATCTCTAATTCAGGATTTCAGAGATGCAGGGATTTGAATGGTTACCAATATAAGAATGATTTGTCCTACTTCTCAGCCACTTAGCTGTTTGACTCTTGAACTGAAGCAAATAGTATTTGTTTGTGAAATGAGTCATCCCGGTGTTAAAAAGTTTAAAAAAAGACAAAGTAGACAGGCCTCCTAATACCTTCACACCTGTAAATTCAGCCTTTGAAAAGAGATTGGGATTGTGGTGACCAGGACACTGGGTCACCCTTCACAAGTCAAGCTAACATCCTAGCTCTTCCATTCACTAGCTTTGTTCCCTTGTAACCCTTAATTATCTTTTGTGTGTTTCCTCCTGAATTTGAATTGGAACAAAAACCCGTTTTTAGCCTCGGGAGAGGTTATGAGGTTTTAAGAAATACCATGAAAGTGGCTTGAAAATCAGCAAATGTTAAGCACAAAAAAAGTATTCTTGCTCATTCTAACAGACTTACGTAAATTAAGCCTACAATCTTTCACGTTTCCAATGTGACTGGCTTTTAGTAAGCCAGTGATCATCACATTATGTTCTAAAGGCTCATGAATTGCCTGATACATAAGCAGGTTAGGATTCTGCTATGGTTTAATTACAAGCTCACAAAATCTGTAATTTGCAGAATTTTGGCTTTTTTCTCTTTAATGTATTTGCCAGTCTGTATTCACCTGGCAGTGCCCCTATTCTCTATGACCTCTCAAAGTTACGGGTATAAACTTGGAATTTTAAGATGAACAAGATGTGATAGCCTAATATCCAGCATGGTGATTCTGGTTAACAATCTTGCATTGTGTCCCTGAAACTTGCTAAGGCAGTAGATCTTAGGGGTTCTCATTGCACACACCTATGTGAGCTGAGGGAGGTGTTAAATAGCTTGATGGTGGTAACCATTTCACAATGTGTATATCAAGCGATCATATTTAGATGGTAAACATACATAATTTTTATTGATCAATTATATCTTAGTAAAGCTGGCAGGGGGAGTAGCTCTATTAGTATGTCCACTACTTGAGAGACTTAACACTTTCAAAAGTATCAGACCTTCTTTTATTTTGTAAGTTTGGGATTTCAGAATCATGTTAAAGCCACAGTTCAAGTAGGTGGGGAGAGTACAAGAGAGGGCATAAACTCTTAATTTCAGTGTTCATCTGAAACTTTTTCTTCCATATTGAAACAAATAAAACAGACTGGTGTCCCTCTCTGTGAATTCTGAAAACTTGGTACTGAGAGACACTGGGTTAAACGGAACATTTAAAAAATGAAAAGGGTTCACATCATGTTTGCCTTATCCATGTCACTCAACTGAAATCTTGAGTCTTCTATTCTTTATCACTCAGAAATGACGAGTATCTCCCAGGGGCCACTGATGATGTCTAACTCGAAGTGATAAACTTGATGTGCAGCTGCTTCTGTGACTCAGGTTTCTTTTTCTTGCTGATTTGAACACAAGTATTCTTGCCAAGGCAGGGAGAAGTGAACAGGGTTGGTCTAACATGGAGATACATCAGGAAACTGATCACATAGGGCATAATAAAGTAAACCAGTGCTTTGAAGGATATTATGCCTGTACACCCAGGGATGCAGTATTTTACAAATAATCTCTCTCAATCCCATAAAGAAGCTATTAATAGTATAATAGTTTAATAGTATTAATATCTAATTTCTTGAAAAACAAATTGAGACCCAGAGGAAATAAGACCCCTTGTCTGAACAAGGAAGGGGAAGGATCTGGGTCTCAAACTCTGGTCATATGACCTCCAAACCTCCAACTCATCTGACCCCACTGTTGACGTAAATACTTACTGCACTGTTATATAGCTCACATTGCTGTTGTTAGTTTTATAAATCTCTGGCATTATTTAGTTATTTGTGGTCTCCCAAGCTTGAGTATAACAACCATGCTTGATATTTCTTTCTTTTTCCCAAAACATCTAACGTGCTCATTGGTTAAAAAAAAAAAAAAATGCTAAAATAGTTGTAATTAAATCATAATAGCTCACTAGTGTCAGTTGCTACTTAGCAGAGGCCATGATATATGCATTTTGACAGGTAAGAGAGGTATAAATCCAAAGCAGGGAACATAGAAAGAATATGCAGTTCTTGGAGTTTTGAACTTAAATTTATAATGGGACCTGCGGTTGGCCTCCTGGAGGAACCCCTGAAAAAGAAAGACGAGGCCAATGGTAAGAAGGTATCTGAGGCAAGTACACCTTGCAGCACATTACCATCTGGTCCGTAGACCTTAAGTATAGAGAAGAATTTCAGGGGAACAAAAGGACACAGTTCCTTTGAGGATCTTGTTAATGATGCTGATCTTGTTACTTTCTCCCCAAGAACACTCTTGGCTGCCAAATCTTTGAGTTATGGGATGTCACTCTGGTTTTACCGAAAAGAGATGACTCCCTTCCCTCCTATACTCCCCCTTTCCTTCCCTCTTTTCTTTTCTAGAATGAAAATGACTGTAACCTTTAAGGTATATCTAATCATAAAAATAATAAATATTCAGAAATCACAGAAAATACAACCAAATTAAAGTGTCAAATAAAATCTCTTCAGTTGCGCCTGGGTGGCTCAGTCGGTTAAGTGTCCGACTTAGGCTCAGATCATGATCTCACGGTTTGGTTCGTGAGTTCAAGCCCCATGTTGTGCCCTGTGCTGACGGTTCAGAGCCTGGAGGCTGCTTCCAATTCGGTGTCTCCCTCTCTCTCATCCCCTCCCCTGCTCATGCTCTCTCTGTCTTGCGCTCTGAAAAATACACATAAAAAAAAAGTCTCCAGAAATAACCTTTCATATTACATAGATTTTCAGACTTTTTACATGTACATAAGCCTATGCAGGGTAGAAGGTAATACTGTTTTATTAACTTTTTAATTTATTACCATCAGTTGTAACAGTTGTAGGAGATGCCATTGCATGTTGAAACCCATATTTAAAACCATTTCCCCACTGGTTGGCATTCAGTTTGTTGTAATGAATGTCTTCATACAAACATCTTTGTCAATTTATATGATTACGTTCAATGGATAAATTCATAGAAATGTAATTTCTGGGTCAAAAGAAATGTTGAAAGCTTTTCAGACATTTTTAAAAAATGTTTGGCATCTTAACAGGAGTGTCGCTTATTATCAAACTACGTAATCTTTTTATGAGAGTCCAAAAGAATGGTTCAGTTTTTATGTATTAGTAGTAAAGTTTATTATTTTGAAAACAGAGATGGGATATATATTTTTATTCTGTTAATTTTTGTGGTTTTTGCTGTAATACTTTTTCCTGACTTGGAAAAAAAATACATGTGACTTTTTGAGATATAAACTTCATTTTACTATTATACTTAGGTTTTCTTGTTACCCTTTGACCTACACCTCCCATTCTTTCTTCTCTCCATTTAAAGTAGGTGTATGACTCTGTTGCTCTCTTGCCTTAAGGGGGAGATAGGTGTAGAAAACAGAAGTAGCCTGCAAGAAATTCAAGTTTCCCTTCCATCTCCTCTACCTTAAAATCCTTAGACTCATTGAGGAGCTCAGGGTTTGAGAAAACTGGCTGAGAGCCTAGGAGAAGTGGGAAGGAAAGAGTTTTCTCCTAGACCAAAAAGTGATTCTTCTTTCTGGGGGAATTAGCAATATTTGATTTGACAAACAAATGTTTATATCCATATTTATGAGCAAATGTAACTAACTTGGTAGCTAAGTTTACGAGAAGCAACTCTTTTATTAGTATCTTCAACATAAACACATGTCAGAAACTTGTTCTGTTGTTTACAACCACTGCCACTATTTAACTCAGCCGTCATGAAGTTAAAGAAGGTGGTTGCTGGGAGATAGGGTGGTGTGGTGGAAAGGATGTTCTCTCAGGACATCAGAAAGGTCGTCCAAGATCTCCTTCCATTTCTGCCACTGATTGCCCTTAGACAGTCATGGAACTTCTCAAAACTTTCTTTATGTGAAAGATGTAACCAGTAACACCAACAGGAACAAATCAACTCCGATTGCTCGGAATCTGTCATGTCACTTCCCAGATACTGATTGAGTGCCTGCTATGCTGGGCACTGTTTTAAGCACAGAAGCTACAGGAAAGAAAGTAACAGCTGCTCTGCCTTCAGGGAATACAGACATACAGGGAATTGGAATATACTATGAAACTCATTTTAAATAGAATCTAAATTACATGCTTCATATGAAATATTTAGCATGATTTCACAGCAGTAGTATTCAATGCCCTAATTGAGATGTGAACAAAGAATTGTAGATGAGCAAGAAAACCAGTAACTGTTAATGAATTAAATTTTTCTAAAGCAAATGGGTTAGTGTTACTGAATTTATTTTTTTAATTCTCACTTGGTGCTTGATGATCTAACCTGTAGACTGTTTATGTTCAGGGAACCAGCACAGCAAGGGGAATCTCGAAATGAGAAAAAGTATCTGGCCATTACTTAATATTAGATATCTCAAAGGGAAAAAGTAATCAACGATAAAATGAGAATTTTGTTGGACTTCTCATTTAATCTTAAAATTTAGATTTGTTTTACTTTATTTTTAATTTATTTTCATGTTTATTTTTGAGAGAGAGACTGTGTGTGTGACTGGGAGAGGGACAGAGAATCCAAAGCAGGCTTCAGGCTGTCAGCACAGAGCCTGACACAGGGCTTAAACCCACAAACAGTGAGATCATGACCTAAGCTGAGCTGAAGTTGGATGCTTAACTGAGCCACCCAGATGCCCCAAGAATCTTTTGACTTTGAATGACCGATGGTGGGGGCACCCAAAGTCTTCACGCAGCCAGGCTGACTGCAGATACCCTGATTTAGTGGCAGTGTAACTATTAAAGGATTGGTTACTCTGACTTAGTGATAATTTCAAGAGCTTTCCTTGTACTTGACATTTCATTCAAGCATTTCCACTGTGAAGGTAGCAGATGTGGACAAAGAAGAGGAAACCAAGCCCAGTTTGGAAATTTCTAGCAAGAGTTTCGTGTCAGGCAGCTGTTCAAATGAGGCCATTCCTTGGCCTAACCTCTATATTTGTTCAAGTAGTTAAGAGTTGGCCTTCTAAGGTTTACTTGGGAACCTTCATTCCCTTAGGATTACTGTCAATGTCTCCAATCTCCCCATTTTCAAATTTAGAGTCTAAATAACTTAGAGTTTTTCAAAATTCTCATTCTTTGTGAAGGTTTGCTTACACTCTATTGACAAGTTGAAATCTGCAAGCTTGATGACGATTAGGCATTTGAAAAATCAATTTAAAAAAAGGTACCTCCTGCCAGCCACCACAACTGCAGATGAGCTGAAATCTTTTCAGGTTCTCTTGCTATTCAAAATGGGTCTCTAGTGTTTTTTCACTTTAGCCAAAAGCTTTTAGGCTTAGTGTAAAGCCTTCAGAGTGACAAAATAAAATGTACGTGCTTTTTCCCATTGCATATCTTCAGATTTTCCATGCTTAAAAAGGAAATAATAAAAAAGAAAGACTTCCATAAGGCCCTGGTCACATGCAGGCAAAACAGCGTTTTATCCTGTTAATATTCTCAAAGCTGAACATGTGACTGAATGCTGTCACCCAAGTAGTTTCTTATATTTAGCATCAAAAGAGATTCAGTGGTCTGTATTGAGCACGCTGTGGCAAATGTACAGAGTATTAAGAAAATATCTAGGTAAAGTGGGTATTTTTAAGATTTATACTCCTACTTGTATTATATATTTGTTCTCTGCAGGATGGTGCTTAACTCTTGTTATTTTTTATAAAGTTTATTTATTTGGAAAGAGAGTGTGAGGGGCAGAGGGAAAGGAATACAGAGAATCCCAAGCAGTGCAGAGCCCGCTGTGGGGCTTGCTCTCATGAACTGTGAGCTGAAATCAAGAGTTGGACACTTAACCAACTGAGCCACCCAGGCATCCAACTCGGTCTTCTTGACTACAAAAGGAAGATATTCAGGCTTAAAACAAGTCTGTGCCTGTGCATCAGTGGGATGAGGCAGGGGGTGATGCCCGGCAGGAGCAAGAAATAGCTACCCAAAGTCACATGGCACCAAGCACATAGTACATATCTTATTTAATCTTCATGATAGGCTTACAGGTGTTGGCATTACTATTCTTATTTTAGGGACAGGAACACTAATGGCTCAACATGAGATGCTTGGAAAGATCACAGAGCAAACACATAGCCATGTATTTAATCCCGAATTTAGTCTACTTGGAAACCTGTGTTTTATGCTGCTCCTAGCAAAACTCAGAAAAAAGGGAATTCCTCTCCGTACTGTGTCCCTCACAGAAGAACCTGATTATTTTGATGGCTTAAAGGAAAGTGTGCCAGATTTAGAATCAAAGGAACTTTGTGTGTAGGCCTTGACCTTAATGACCTAACCCATGATTCTGGCTGAGTAGGACTTCTCATCTGCTTAGTTCAGTGCTGGGGTTAGAGATGGGGTGAGGTCAGTCAACATACTGCCCTCATGCATCTAACAGTGAGGTCTGTCTGCTCTTTTTCTTAAGTTTTAATATTAGGACTTTTCTCCTGAAAGGTCATTTCAGGATTAAACTGGCCTTGTCTTCTCTGGGAAAGGAATTTGTAAACTGTAAGGCACTTTGTTGCTGTAAGTGTTGTTTTTTTAAAATCTGAGAGCTTCATATTTCTTCCTTTGCTTTAAGTGCTTTAAGGCACTGTAGACATTTAAACTAAAATGTTAAATGATCTCTGGTCCTCTAATTCAAGCTCAGAGTATTAGTAGATGGCATAGGTTTTAATCAATTTTTTAGTATTTTTACATTAAGAATATTGAGGAAAATTTAGAAGTTGGGAATTAAAAACACTGATGATTGTTAAATAAACTTACCACTGCTTATTTTTGGGTATTGTATTCCAGAGAAGCCTTCTCTTTATCCCTTTCCTTTTCTCTCTCTCTCTGGCAGGGAGGGGTGTGTGTGTGTGTGAACGAGAGAGAGAGAGAGTGTGTATGTGATATTCTGGTAATTTCATTTCATGTTAAAGTGAGTTCTATGCTGTGATTGTTTTGTCTTTCATAACTACACAACAGTGATCTAATTTTGGACATTAGAACACTTTGGTTTTTACAACTCTAAATTAGTCAATATTTAATGTTTGTAATTGCTAAAAATTCTGATGATGTCTTTAGGACAGATTTCTTGGAGTAGGTCAAAGGACAGCTTTCAAAGGCTCTTTATGCATAATGCCTAGGTTCACTCTAGAAAGGTTATACTAAATATTCTCACCGAAAGTAGGAGTTTTACTTTATCCTTGTTTACACTGAATATTTTTGCACACCCAGTCTTTTAATTACATTAAATAGACATGAAGTTATATTTCAATAAATATAATCAGAACAAACAACAGGAGATAAAAATTACAAATACTGCCCATAATTCACTGAAAGTATGC
The DNA here is from genome assembly GCF_018350155.1 of Leopardus geoffroyi. Lineage (NCBI taxonomy): Eukaryota > Metazoa > Chordata > Mammalia > Carnivora > Felidae > Leopardus > Leopardus geoffroyi. The sequence goes on along the minus strand of NC_059334.1, from coordinate 51,459,142 downwards.
ATATAGTGACTAATATGGAGGATCACTATTATACTCACAATCTTTTGCCATTCCACTGTGATAATAACTGAAAAAATTGGCAAAAGAGTTGGGATCCACCATGTTACACGCTATATACAACAGTGTCCATGTTAAATTTTAGCATTGTGTTACATCATAGCTGGATTGGTGAATAGCACATTGCTATTAGGTTTCATTTGTATTTCTTTTATTACTAGTGACAGAAGCATTTTTCAAATACTTAGGGCCTTTCTTGAAAGAGCATTGTGCAGAGGTGAGAGGGTCATCTTTGGAGTCACTCAGCCTGGTGTGAATCCAGGATCTGATACTTAGTAGATACTTGGCCTGTAGCAAGTTACTTAAACTTTGTATCTTTTAGGGGTGATGTTCATAACATGTATCTCATAAAATTAAGCGTTCTGAGTACTGGGCATATCAACCCAGGTGCAGATAATAATGTTTGGCATACATAATATATATAAGAACTGTATAATGATTTTTAACAAACGGTAACTTGATTTTATTTATTCATTTGTTCATTTTGTATATAAATCCCTTGATGTCCTTTTTTCTAGTTTCTTTAGTGTTATTTTCTTTTTTTAAGTAAAAAAATGTTAGAACATTAGCTTTATAGTTGGCTGCTTTATTAGCTTTATAGTTTGCTATTTTCCTTCTTTTGGAAAAAGAGTGGGTAGAAACAGTGACAGATCAGAAGGAATGTGAGACTCCGAAATGGCATAGAAAAACACAGGTCTTCTCTTTCTGCCAAGGCCAGCCAAGACGTCACCTTTTAACACTGGTATACTAAACTAGTGCAATGGGAAGAGTTCGGGATGCAGAGGTAATCAAATCTGTATATGTTATGAATTCAGCTATTCTTAAACACATCCAAGGTATCTCAGGGCACCCAGAGTATTTGTGTGTTCTTCTGACCTCACCTTTTGTATAGGCAAAGGATGAGACTCCATCACAGTTGACTAAGGTCATAGGGTTAATGTAAGTCAGACTGCACATCTTAATGATTTTGGCTTGTCAGTCCACTTCTGAGATGGGGATCTATTATGTCGTCATGTTGTGCAATTCCCGTATGGAGTGGTTGCTGGGCAACCAGACTGATTTGGTAGAAATAGTAGGCAGTTCTTTGAATCCTGATCCCACTTGACCATTTTCACTAACATATATGCAGTTCATTACAATGCTTTTCCATTTGGTTTGCTGGCAGTCTAAAGCCAGTGTTCTCCAACTTAAAAATACTTTCAACTCTAATGAGACTTGCATTTCTCACTCTTGTTCATTTTCATCAACAAAACTAAGAGATTGTCAAGCTGTGTTCTTGTCCTTCACTGAAGTTAGAACCAAACCTTAAAGTCTGAACTAGAATTAAAGATAGTAAATGGTGGCCAGTCCTGTAGATGGCTATAAACACCCCTGAAACATTCATTGCTAAGCTGCATATAAGTTTTTGTTGCGCTGTTGATATAGGCACTGGTACAGTGAACTACAGTCATCCTTTGATTAATTCATGGAAGTAGCCTCATTCATTCAGTCAACATTCCACAGATAGTTTCTAAGTGTCTACTATGTGACCGTGCTAGTGCTGTGCTGGGCCCTGAGAATTCACTTGTGAATATGACAGAGCCTCTGCCTTTGATTTGCTTGTTGTCAAGTGGAAGAGACAGATCAGGAGAGAAACTTTTACCATGCAAGAGGGTCAAGGGCTATGTGAGCACAAAAAGGGATAGCTAACCAGGACATTAGGAGATCAGGGGAAGAGTCCTAGTCATAATATAAAACATGAAGGGTGAGTTAACCAAGAGGTTAGAGAATGGGAAAGGATTCCAGGCAAAAGGAACACAGTGTACAAAGACTAAAAATGAATTCACAGCAGGGTTGGGAATGTGGTTGAATAGGACTGGAGGATGATGAGAGGGAAAAAATCATACCAATGGGATCTAATTTGGTGGGGAGACAATCTGTTCTCTAAGGTACTGTCTCATGTCTTTAGTTGTCCATCACAGACAAAAGAGACTATTTTATGCCTCTCGGATACTGTCCTCAAACATTAGGAACTTTATCCCATAGATAATAGGGTGCCATAGTCCTATGACTCCAGCTTTTCCATGTATATTTCCTGCATTCAAGATGGTAGCTTTCTATTTTGCATGGATTCTCCAGATTGCATGGATAGCAAATAGTAAACACTTGGAGTTAATTATCTCCTAGCAGTTCCTTTCCCAATTGTGCGCCCAAGGCATTGGATATACCCAAGATCTTTACTCTTTTCCCTTGCAGGATGCCGTCTTACAGGTAGGCAAAGCAGCATAGGTGGTTTTCAATGAAAGTGATTGCCCACAAAATATATTATTGATGTTGTCAAAAACGAATGACTGCCATTTGGGTTATCAACTTGTACTATAAAAGCAGTTGAAATGGATCAATTTGTTTAGCAATTCTCAATTTTCTAACTTGGGAGAAAATAATGTTTGTATTCAAATGAGTACTGTATTTTTGAATGGGAATATTACTACAGGATTGAGAAAAGCAATGTTAATTCAGACTCTCTCTGCTTGTGCTGTGGTCACCCATACAGATTCCTCTCAGGTACAAGCATGCAAGAGAAGCTTGCTTTATCTCAGTGTGCATCTTTCCTAATCTTACAACAAGTTCCTGAGAGTTGTCTAAAACCCATGTTTTGGAGCAGCATATTAGCTGAAGCAGTGATTTCTCCTTCATTTATCCCTAAAGCCTCTTCCAATACCCTTGAGTTAAAGAGCAGAAGTCAATTCACAGAGGGGGGAGCAGATGCTGTTAAATGACTCATTCAGGATAACACAACAAGTTAGGGTTGGAGTTGAAAATAGAGCAAACTCACCAGGATTGCTGATTGAATAGCAATTATATTTGACCAGAAGTTGGTAGTTTGTAGTCTGGTGTGCTTTCTGCAAGTACTTCCAGAAGGTGGACAGTTCTTTGGTTAGAGAAATCAGTTTTCTCAAAGGATAAAATTCCTTTAATAGTATTGGCAAATATTTCATTTGCTTTGTTCTAGGCACCGTGCTTGGTTCTTCACATGTAATAATTCTCACCATTTACTATCTTTTGGCTAGATATTATCCTTATTTTACAAGTGAATAGATTGCAACCCCGAGGAGTGTAACTTTGCCATACAGCTAATAAGTGGTGGGACCAGGAGTGCAGAGATATGCCCATGTTTTTCATAGCTTTCTCCCTAGTGTTGGCACATGGTAGGTGTTGCTTGAATACATCTTAATAAATAGGAGCTATGGAAATTGGAGACACTCTTGGTACAATGAGGTGGTTCTTGTCATCCCCATAGCCTCCTCCCTCCGGGAACCCTTGGCACACTATTCTCTGCCCACTCTGCTCATCCCCTTGCTCTTTTTCTTTCTTTCTGTTTTTCTTTTTTCATTTTTGAGAAAGGGACAGATCGTGAGCAGGGGAGGGGCAAAGAGAGAGGGAGACACAGAATGCGAAGCAGGCTCCAGGCTCTGAGCTGTCAGTATAGAGCCCGACACCAGGCTAGAACTCACAGAACCAGGAGATCCTGACCTGAGCCAAAGTCGGACATGTAACCGATTTGAGGCACCCAGACGCCCCAACCCTTGCTGTCTCTGATCAATGTTCTCATTGTCTCTCTGGCTACCCTTGGGCAGAGGATGTCCTGGCTGTTTCTTTCTTTACTTAGGTTAAATGTCCTTTTATTTTTCTGCCCTGTTCCTCCCCCTGCCTGACCTCTATTTTGTTCTGCTTTCCCTTACCGAGATCTTTTTTTTTTTTTTTTTTTTTTTAAAACTGTATTACTCTCCATTTATTGGAATATAGCCTTTGGAGGCAAACGGTCCTGGGTTCAAATCCCAATCCAGCTATATTTTAGCAGTATAGCTCTGTATTCAACCTCTTTTAATTTGCCTAAACATCTGCAACAGCTAATTTGCAAGTGCACCATTCAAAAGCCTCTGGAGAAAAAAAATCAAATGAATGTATGGCAAGTACATTGGTGATAATGAACCATTTTTAGTGTGCATGTGTGTTTAAATTTCACTTAATATAATGACTTACGTTTCACTGCAAATAACTTGCCTCCCAAAGACTTTACCTGATCCTGTTTGGTTATAGAACATGTAATATATACATGCACCTTATTATCTTTTAAAATCCAAACAATTCTAAATTCTGGAACACCTATGGCTATCAGGATTTTGGGTGAGGGATTGCATATCTGTAATACTTTACTGTTAGGGCTGTGACAGTTAGAAATAAACCATATACCTTGTTAAACACATTGTCACACTGTAGGCACTGAATTCCAAAAAGTCTTTTTTAAATTTGTATTTGTAGGAGGAAAAACTCAAAAGGTATTATGCACGTGTGGGACAGCAGAGCGAGACAAGAAGCATTGCGGCTTGAAAAACCTCATTCTATAAATTATCTTTAGTTCTCTTATGGTTATTGTTCTATCATTAGTAGTTTAGTAAACGATCTTCATTAATGTCCACCCAGAACCTAAAAATTGTTTCCAGGCTTGATTTGACACCTGTGTACTTCTTAAACAATTTGGGCACAGAGAAGACGTTGATGGGGAAGCAATGTGTTTAATTAGATTTGAATTCTCTGCCTTGGGAAATCACTTGATAGAAGTGAGGCTTGTTTTAAACATAACTCAGTATTTTGAAGTAGAAAGTTAAGTGCTACAGCTCATCTGGAAGAAATTACACATAATGGCATCAAGTTCACCAGCAGTAATAGGAAACATGGTATCCTCCGGTGGGTGATAAAATGGGATAAATGCAAGACCATGCTGCCTCTTGGAATAATTACAGTGACTGTGCATCATGTATTGTGAAGTTATAAAAGAAGAAAAAGTAAGCTTTGTTGTTGGTCTTAAATGAGAGAAAAATAAAAGAAAATGCTACATAAAATACCACAGCTGCTAGGACCAAATGTGCTTAAAAAGGGCCCACATTTCTTTCTGAAAAACAACTACAACTATCCTTGGTGGAACAGACTTACTCTGCTCCCAAAAAGATAATTGCAGTGACAGCCTCCTTCGGCGTTTCTATGTATTATCTTCCCCAGGGGTCCTGAATCTCAGGTGGGAGGCTGCATCCTGAGCTTAAAGCACCTGGAAAACCTCCACGGCATGCTTCTTTGGCACCCAGCATTGTGCTAGGCACTAGAGAAAGGCACTTGCAGGAGATGAAACCTTATCACCAGACAATTGCCACCTCGGATGAAAACCCAAACTCAATTACTAGCCAGGCAGTGCTTTCCTCATAGGAAACCTGCAGTCAGTCTGTTGGCCAGTCTCACAGAAGTAACTCAATTCCAGTGACTACAGAAAGGCCACTTCTGCAAACACCTTCCTAATCAAGATACTTGTTGCTTGGAACAGACGGTTAAAGCCCAAAATTCAAATCTGTTTAGTGTTTTGAGGAAAAAATGCTCTAGTAGTGCTTCCTGCGTTTAATCAAAAGAAAAAAAAATGAAGATGATACTTCCTGTAAATGCATGCATTCCAAGCATACAGCAACATTTCTAGTTTTTCTCTTTGCCCTCCAAATGATACTACCTAAAAACAGCTCATCATAAAAAGTCTGACTAGAACGATGGGGTTAGATTAAAAATGTCAAAGATGTGAAAATCTATTGAGAATAAGATTATCTAGGCAGAACCTGTCCATAGTTTGGCTTGTCAATAGATTCTGTCTCACAGTGTCCTTACGTAGTGGAGATGGAGGAAGAGAGGGAGGTAGCAAAGACGAATCTCACTAGGGGCTGACCATGCTTGTGTTTTGATCTTGGCATCATAACAGGATTCTGAGAAAATGAATCCCTATCGGTGAAGCCACCGAATCTATGGTGTTTTGTTATGGCAGCCTGAGCATGTGCAGACAAGATTAAAATTGGAATAAATCTGAAAGTTAGTTCACATGGACACTAAGACCAGGCCTATTGGATTGTTATTTACTTTTTTAAATTTTTTAATTTTTCATTTAAAAGTTTTTAACAGCTGAACAAATCTGAGCAATTTGTTGTGCAGAAAGGGACAGCAACACTGTGTTAAACCAACCATGTTGCTTTTTTAGAGATCTAATGACTAATAGATATTTACTTGGAAGATGCCATAGATGACATCTTAAAAGGAGAATAGTTGTAGTGTTATGTAGATCTACCTTAAGAGCAGGAATAAATACAAATTAAATCACAATCACAAAATGTCACAAATAGAGCCTTTATGTTTGTCTCCCATGGTGGCTTTCAACATACACTTGGAGTTCAGATATTTAGGAAAGAGTCATGGGCATTTTAGATGGCTCGAGATCAGTCTTGTGAGATGAGGCTTGCTCATTCGAGTTGTAACTAAAGTGTGAGTGGATTAATGTGTTTTACACATTGGGACTTCACAAGACTTCATTGAACAGAGTATTCTCAAACTCTTTGATCTACTTCAGCCTTTCCTTTTGCTAATGAGGAAATTCCTGAAGTTAAAGGTGTCCCCTATATAGTTCCTTTTAGTTTCTCTGAAGACATAAACCTCCCTGTTTGCTTTTGCATCAAGACAACTCTGTCTTCTACCTCCTGTTTTCTTTCCTCCTCTTTCTTTTCTTACAAGAACCCATTGTCTTGTAAGTGATAATAACTTAAGCAAACCTCCTCCACTCCCAACATGGAGGAAAAAATAGAGCTTAAACCAGAATTGGCAAAGAACAACCTGTGGGCCAACTTGGCCTACCACATACTTTTTGTAAGTAAAATTTTTTTGGGATGCAACCACTCTTATGTGTTTATTGTCTAGGCTCTCGTGCTATGATACTAGAACAGAATAGTTACAATAGAGGCCAAAGGGCCTACAAAGCCTAAAATATTTACTATCTGGCCCTTTACAGGAAAAGTTTTTTAATCCCTGGCCTAAACTATCTTGAGAGCTGTCCAGCCTACTGATGAATTAAAATTGAAAGCTACAGCTTGGATAAAGTTGATTCTGACATTTTTCCTCCTTGCTTTGCCAAAACCTTGGTTAGGTGATGTTCTCTTATACTCTTGACTAAGAGAAGTCACCCTACATCTAGGCAACACTGAGAATCTTTCAGGAAGCACCAGCAACACCTTAAAGTTAGCTTTCTTTTTTTTGTTAGGTCTTATTTCTTTGACTTATTGTCACCCCTTCAATATTTTGAGAAATAGTTACCAAGTTTTATTGTCATCTTTATTTTGGGGGATGTATTCAGTTTGATGGCCAGAAAGGAAGATTTGATGAAATGATGATTTTATACATAATTTATAGTAAATTATGATTTACCCCACACTTTTTGCCTAGATCTTGGCATGTTTTGTAGGAACATAATCAAATTTGTATCCTTTGATCCTGTACTAACAAGCTTGTCTACAGTTTCACCAATAAGGACAGTAACTCAGAGATATTGTGAAGGAGGATTATGTAGCAGTACGGACAAAGGATTTTAGAAGCAAACAAATTCTAATTCCAGCCCAGCACTCATTAGGTGTTTGGGTAAAATGAAGCCCAAGTCTGGATCTATAAAGTAACAACTATAGTTCCTACCACATGGTAGTACTGTTAAGGACTAAATGCAATCATGTATGTGAAGCTCCTCCCCAGTATTTGCCACAGATGTTTACAACATTTTCATTACCTGATTTCTTCACTTTATCCCCCTTCGAAAAAAATTTTTTAAATGTTTATTCTTGAGAGAGACAGAGTGCCAGTTGGGGAGAGTCAGAGAGAATGGGAGATACAGAATCTGAAGCAGGCTCTAGGCTCTGAGCTGTCAGCAAAGAGCCCGATGATGCGGGGCTTGAATCCATGAGATCATGACCTGAGCTGTAGTCAGACACCTAACCAACTGAGCCACCCAGGTGCCTCAACCCCTTTATCAAGCCCTTCTATCAGGCCTGTTTAATTACTAAGATTTTAGAATATAGAAATTCACTATTGAGGTGGTAAATATGTGAAATAGTTGTTGGTGAAAGTTTATGTTTATCTAGCTTGGGATAGTAGAGTGGCCGTCACCAAAGCCCTTTTGTTAACCTTAAAGTTCAGAGTCTTCGTTTCAGCCACTAGGCGGATCAAGTCATGAAGTCCAGGTCAGCCAATGGTATGGTACAAGTCACATTCTATACATTGGTCATTTAGGGCTGTATTTTTACATGTGTACATTGAGCTGCAGAATTGAGAACGTGTATGTGTTCTTGCCAGGGACCAGAATGTGTGGTTTACTGCCTCAATATTTCAGGTGAATGTGTTTTTAGTAAAAATATCCCAGAACAATTATTTTTTGTTTTCACTGGGGCATACGCAGTTCTCATGGTTTAATTGATTGGATAATTTGTAATTAGGTATAATTTGAGTTTACTGTTTATGGCTTACTTAGGAAGCCCATGGATTTTATGACTATATTATCTCCATCAGAGTTGTTGCATATTTTCTCCATAAAGTTTATTCATTAATAGCCATTCCTGAGAGTAAAGAGGGACAGGAGGGAGGAAACAGTCTCAACTGCCACTGACTCCATTCTAACAGCAACCTTTCTCTGTTGCTATTCTAATGCAAGATTTGTGCTTCCATAGTGATTCACCAGAATCTAAACAATTTAACTACACTTCGGTGACTTGGGTTTTAGCAGTAGTAAAAGAATATTTTGTTTAAAAGCTGCAGTAGGAGCCAGCACCCTCTTAAATAAGTATGGTTTGCATGCTTTATGAGTTACACTTGCTGTAAGAATGACGGTAGAAAGATGCTTTGTTATTTAGCCTAACACATAAAAAGCCATAAACTTCATGAGCTTTAATCTTTAATAATTTATTTTTGGGACAGAGAGAGACAGAGCACGAACGGGGGAGGGGCAGAGAGAGAGGGAGACACAGAATCGGAAACAGGCTCCAGGCTCTGAGCCATCAGCCCAGAGCCTGACGCGGGGCTCGAACTCACGGACCGCGAGATTGTGACCTGGCTGAAGTCGGACGCTTAACTGACTGCGCCACCCAGGTGCCCCTAATCTTTAATAATTTAAACTAACAAAATTAAAGCTAGAGATGGCTATTTGTAATTACCTCCCATGTCTTCTGTGTGTCCCAAATCAACTGCATTCTGCCTCATTTTAGTACATACTCCATTTGAAGTTGTTTTTGGTAAAAAAACAAAAAAAAAAACCAAAAACAAAAAAAACTCCATTCAGTTGTGTGTAGACCACCAGAGGTCTTGGGTGACTAGGACGACAGCTGCAGCTAATTTTGCTGGCCTTTTGTAGCAGATACAATAACACAGCTGTGCATATGTTCAAATGGACTATGTCTCAGCAGCCCTGGGGGTGAATTGCTGGGCCCTGGAACTCTATAGGGAGTCCGTCAGTATCACATGGATAGAGTGGAATTGACAATTGCCTTCTGTCAAAGAGATGTTGGAGATTGACCTTTCTCTGCTGCCGAATAGTACTTGTGTGGTGTGTTTGTTATTTGGGACTTCACTATATCCTAGAAAGTCAGCAATGCCTTGAAACTGAGATCAATGGATACTGGCTCCTGATTCTTTAAAGCAGATACCTAAACTGTTGATGCTTGGCAACTAACTTGGATTTTATACTCCTGCTTTTTTTCTTCTGACTTAGTAATTGAAGTATTTCTTGAACATCACCTGATGCCACAATTAGCTTTACTATATCTTGTATCCATTAAATTGTGCCTCACTTTTCAAAATCCAGTAGTTACGTTATTTAAAAAGATTTTTTTTAATGTTTTTCAGAGAGAGAGAGAGAGAGAGAGAGAGAGAGAGACACACACACAGAGACAGTGTGAGTGGGGAGGGGCAGAGAGACAGGGAGACACAGAATCTGAAGAAGGCTCCAGGCTCTGACCTGTCAGCACAGAGCCTGATGCAGGGCTGGAACCCACAGACCACAAGATCATGACTTGAGTGGAAGTCTGACACCTCCCAGGCACCCCCATTAATTGCTATTTTATGGCAGTGTTTTTCTGATTGAACTTTGGGGACAAGACAATGAAATTTCAAGGAGATGCAGAGACCAGAGCTAGCTGTTTGCAAACACATTATCTCCTCTCTCTTCCTGGGTTTTTGAGGTCTAGAGGAGTAGATGGGTTTGTTAGGCAGGTTGGCACCCTTGCTGGGGAACTGGATACAGTCCTAAGCACCCACAGAGAGTATGTGCAGCTGATTAGTAATGGGCTGAGACAGAGTTCTGTTGAGTTCCCTGGTCAGCAGCAAAAGGGTTAGTCTGGAGCTGGGTAACTATTAGTTAAGAGAATGCCAGCTGGTATGTAAGAAGCTCCCAAATTGCAGTGGCTTAACACAATATAAAGTTTACTTCTTACTCGAATAACAGCCTAGTGTCTGTGTTTCACAGGTGGCCTTCCGTGCAGTTACTCAGGGACCCAGGCTAATTCTGTCCTTTGTTTTGGGCTTTCCCTTTTCTTTCAGCCAGCATGTGGGGAAAGAGAACTATCCTACCCTGGTAGTGACACCACTTCCCTTCACGATCCACTGCAAAGAACTAGTTACAGGGTTGTGCAGGAAGCTGGGAAATCTAGTCACTGGCTAGACCATCTTCTCCTAGCCAAAGTTCAACCTACAGAGGGAGAACTTGAATGTCTAATAGATAGTTAGCCATCTCTGCCCCAATAAGAGATTGAGTAAGGTTGAGTCCAAAAGGGAACCAAGATGCAGGAGAGATGCACAAGGAGGAAACAGGAGGGTCTGTAGGAATTTCCCAGGTCAGAATTTAGATGATTGCAATAAGATTTTTTCGATTTCTGAAATTTCTGAAAATGTCCTTTGAACCATTAAAGGAGTAAATGTGGACCAAATGTGAGAATTCAAAAAATTCTTTCCCTTCTTTCATTTATCTTGACCTGACAGGTGTGTCTTCTTTCAGCCCCTCTTTACATGTTTCCATGGGGGTTAAAGATTTTTCAGAGTCCTCTCTCTTTCCATCGCTGTACACAATAACTGCTAAGCAGAGTTTGCTCAGGGAAGTTGATTGGCCCCTGTTCTCCTTTCCAATTGTTACCATCATTGCATGCTTGCTATGTCCCAGTGCTTTATTAATCTTGTCCCACTCAGTCCTCCCAATGACCTAATGAGGTACATATTTTAGCTTTAATATTAATACAAGTTTTAAAGATATATTATAGGTATAACATGGGCTTCTTAGACTCTGCTAGTAAACCCAAACCTAAAACACTGTGAAGGGCCCAAGGATATTCAGATGGGTTAGAGTCAGTAGTGGGAATAGTGATATTAGTGAAACATGGTAAATAGAATAGTTTAAAAAAAAAACCGAACAAAATAGGCTAAACATACAAGAAAAATTGATTTGTTGTATGTTCTTCCTTAAAAAGGCTCATAGCTATTGTCATAATCATTCAATCCAGGTATGCAGAGAAAATATACTATGCCTTTCTCTCTTGGGGTTTTATTTATTCCTAAACCATTATTGTGGCAGTGAGAGATTTTGTAAGAAATGAAAAATTCACCACAAGGCCACACTATGCTATGACCCAATTGGTTTTTACAGCTATTCCCTTCAAGTCTCTGTCTGCCTGCAAGTGAATGAGCCATCTTGACATGTACTTGATCAAGTAACAATTCCAATTTTGTTTCCCTTTGGGTAAGTGCTAACAATGTTCACAATCAAGTGTGAAGCTTTAAAATGTTTAATACATATACTAATGTACTAATTGTGGGGGGAAAAAGTCTGTTGTTTGTGAAGGGTAAAATCATAATTTGTTTACCTTTCACCTGTCTAGGTTTTATTATCTCAATGGCTAATTACATTTTTAAATAAACTAAAAATATCATCTACAGGAGGAAATCTCATTGCAGACCTAGCTACTATTGTTCTTTTGGAATTCTGAACGAAATCACTGTTTTCCAAAATCAGTTCATTTTTAATGAAACAGAGAATACACAGGGGAGGGACACAGGGGTGGAGAGAGAATCCCAGGCAGGCTCTGCACTGTCAGCATAGAGCTCGATGCAGGGCTCGGTGTCACGAATTGCAAGGTCATGACCTGAGCTGGAATCAAGAGTCAGGCACTTAACCAACTGAGCCACCCAGGTGCCCCAAGTAGTTCATTTTTAAGAGAAGCTAAAGAAATTTTTCCATTAAAAACAAGTTTGAAGAAAGACTAATATTTTAGATTTTGAAATTATTTAACAGTAATTTGTAGAGTAAGGTCCATATTGTATGTCCAAACTGATTGATAAATAGTACGGTACGCCATGTCTAAGATAGCCTCCAATGATCACTGCCTCCTGGTTTTCACGTCTTAGTGTAATCCCCTCCCCTTCATCACCAACAGGACCCAGAGACTCACTTCTAACAAACAAAATACAACAGTAGTGATTGATAGTGTCAGTTCTGAAGCTATATTAGAATGAGGCTGTAGTTTCCTCTCCCTCCCCCTTCCCTGTTAATAGCTAGCTCTATGAGATGTCAAGAACCATGTTGTGAACCCTCCTATGTAGAGGACCATGTGATAAAGATCTCTAGCCAACAGTCAAGGAAGACCTATGGCTGTCTGCTCAATAATGTGTTAGCTTGGAAACAGATCTTAACCCAGTTGAACTTTGATCTTGAATCAGAGGCACCTAGTTAAGCCATACTCCCGACCCCTAGAAATTGTGAGATAATAAATATTTGTCAACCTAGGTCACAACATTTTAGGGTAACTTGAACACAGCAGTAAATAATACCAATTAATGCTGCTTACTTGAAGCAGGTTCTGCAAAAGAGTTTGAGACTTTATTCCTTCGCGAAGTTTAATCCATCAGTTAGAATTGTCTGCTATGGATTCAGGGTGGGAAGAATGGTAATGAGTGTGCTCTTCTTTTACATGATGAGCGGAATAGTAGCCAACAGAGTGAAATCATCTGGGGATTCAGGGAAACACCCTTGTGTTAATAGGACCTGTTATTCCACTATCATTAATATCATGAGGTAGTCATTAGTCACATTGTTTTGTGTAGGTCCTGATTTGTATCTTTGTCTTGATGAATACTGATTGTATGGTTTGAGGAGGCAGGCAAGATCTGGGACAAAGTTCTGGGTGGCCGAAAGCAGCCCAGGGCTATTAGTGCTTCCTGGGGTAAGCCCCAGAGCAGAGACAGAGACCGTGAAAAAGAGTGGAGAGAAAAAGTAAGACCGTGTTCTTGACTTTCTAAAAATTTTTTTTAAATGTTCGTTTTTGGGAGAGAGACTGAGTGTGATAGGGGGAGGGGCAGGGAGAGAGGGAGACACAGAATCTGAAACAGGCTCCAGGCTCCAAGCTGTCAGCACAAAGCTCTACGTGGGGCTCGAACCCATGAACCACAAGATCATGACCTGAGCTGAAGTGAGACACTCACCGAGTGAGCCACCCAGGTGCCCCAAGAAAGACCATTTTATTACATTGCACGATTTACCTGATTTGAGTCCCAACTCGGGGGAAACTTAAGAACTTAGGAGTGCAAGTGATGTAGCCCCGGAAAGATCCAGTACAGCACTTACATGTGTTAGAAGGATTGAGTGGCTCTGAGGAATTGCTGTTATTCCAAAGATTGATACCGAAATATCCTCAGAAGACTGACAAACCCAGTGCTCATCAACACGGGCCCTGGAGCACCATTGAAATGAGAATCCCAGTGGGGTTCCAACAGGTCTCTAATGAATATTGGCCTGGGATCCAAGAGCGAGAAACTTGAACAAAGAAAACTATATTGAAAGAAACTCCTTGTTTATAAGGCCCGTTTCGTAGACCGCTCAAAGTTCAGGCATGTTTCTTTTCATGGGTGAGAATCTACTTTGCATAACCAAATGCCATAGTTGGGAAAGTCTGAAAGGAAGTTTTTTGTCATTCTTTAAGAATTTAAATAAAAATGAGCTTTCTGTGAGATATGCCTGAGGACTGCTGAGGTTGTACTTACAGATGAAGCATGAACAATGCTAAGAAAATGTTTATGTAGTTGAGGTTTGCATATCCTATTTTTTAATGTCTAATTTGAAGACTATATTAGAATTTAAATGACTTTAACAGGCTATTTAGGGTATTTTCATGGACATTATGTGGAGAAAAAGTAAATGTGTGTGCATGCGTGTGTCTGTTTTTAGCTCAGATTATACTTGCTCCTTATTGGGTTACTCATTGGTTCCTGAAGAATCAATTGTGATAGGAGCTTGCACATTCTCATACTTAAAAAATTCAGAAAATTATGAAACGTGTGAGATGTTTGAAGTTTCAGCAGTACTTATGTTCTGTCCTGTTAAATTCTGCTAACTGTAAACATGAATATTGTCATGAGCTCCCTGTCCCCCATGAGATTTCTCATCATGACGGGAACAGGTCTTTATTTTTATTAAAATACTCTATTTTATTCAACATCAGAAACCTTTCCACATAAGGGAAATACTGTTTGATTTTTTTTTTTTCTTCTCTTGCCTCTTTGGAAGTCCCCGGAAGCCTTTTTGTCATACAAGCTCGTTGAGAGACACACACATCCTTACACAAGCTGAGAGAAAAGGTCTTACCTTACATGAAGTAGAGAAGAGAAATACTAATAATTTCCTTAGCTTGGTCCAGGCAAGCACAATGGAGACAGCGAAAAGGACCCAGTGTGTTAATGACTAAGGCTCATAGTAGAAAGAATGAGGCCATCTTGAGTCTGAATCTGGATTTCTGGCTTGGCACTGACACATTAATTTACCCCTTAGGAAGCTAATGGTTTTAGTTTGCTGATAGGGAGAGCAACTTTTACCTCTCCTCTATCAGTTTCAAAGCACACTTGATTTTTGTTTTAAGCCCAAGAGTAGCATATTTAGTTACTGGCCTGATGTTGTCTCCAGTTTTCTGGACAGACTCTCAGATGCTGACTGGTTGCAACTGAAAGAGAATGCTTGTTGCTCCATCATATGGTGCTCTCGTCCAACCCCTCTTGTCCTTCTCCACCATGTTGATCATCTGCCTCTTCATAATAGAGTCTGTCATCAGAAATTGGATTCAAATCTCACCTGGAAGTATTGGCCTCACAGAATTGGTGCAATTGAAGATGATTAAAATAATCAGTTCTTCTCTGTCCAGTTAAACAGTCTCAAGGTGGCAAAGCAGGTCCATGTGCGTCTTCAGTCTTGTGGAGTCCTAAGGTTCCATTTGATTGGCTATTCCAACCCTATCCAGTCTACCCCGCCTGCAGATTATGCATTGTACATCTTCCTGACCATAGAACATACCATTTCTTAATAAAACTCTAAAGGAAATATATATGCTTTTTGTACCACTCAGATGACCTCTAGGTTTGCTCTGGTTAGTGCCACCTGAATTGTTGATGTGTTTGCTGAGATTAGGAAACAGAGTCAGACACTCAGCCAGCCCACTAGGGATATGCTTTGTAAGGCCTAGAGGACCCTGGTAAAGCCCTTTTTTAAAAAAAAATTTAGTGTTTACTCATTTTTGAAAGAGAGCGCATGAGTGAGCCCACGTGGGAGAGGGGCAGAGACAGGGAGACACAGAATCCAAAGCGGGCTCCAGGTTCTGTCAGCACAGAGCCCAACACGGGGCTCAAAATCATGAACGGCGAGATCATGGCCTAAGCCAAAATCGGACACTCAACTTACTGAGCTACCCAGGTGCCCCAAACCCTGCTAAAGTCCTAAGAAAGCAATAAAAATAAAAGAACAGCTTTTAGTTTCAGTACAAAAAATCCTGGCCCCAAACTAACTTCATTTATTCAAGGTTTATTTGAGTAAAAGTAGGAATAGAGAGCCTTTCCTTTAGGATCAAAACTAAAATGTCAAGAAGTGAGACTTGATGTTCTTTGAAATTCCTAAAGGCCTCATTCCATAGACTTCAGCTCACTGAAATCCCAGTTGTTTTAAAGAAGAGGGCATAAATGAGATCATCATGTGGTTCAGTAATATAACTGTTGCCCGTATCAATTAATGGCACCACCATGCTCCTGGTTGCTCAGTTGACCCAAACTAGAAACTATCCTTGGTGCCTCCCTCTGTCAATCCTTAAACCCAGTTAGCCACCAAAAAATTTTGATATCACCCCAAAATGTATTTAAAATGAATACATTTCTCTTCATTTCCACTGTTAACACTCTGGTTTTTGTCTCTCAACTTTTAATTGAACAGTTGTGGTGTCCTTGAGTCTTCACTACCGATTTTGAAAATTTATTTTTGATAAAAAGATCGAAGGTATGGAAAATGATTTGATACACATAGTGAAATGATTACCATAGTCAAGTCAATTAACAATTTTCTCCTGTAGTTACTGTGTGTGGCGGTGTGCGTGTGTGATCAGAGCACCTGAAATCTCTCTCAGCAAATTTCTGGTATTCAGTAAGGTGATACTGTAGTTCAGTCTAGTCCATAGAACAGCCCAGGATCTTCTAAAATGCAAATCTGATCATACCAGTACTGTTGCTTTGTTTTTAGGATCAACATTGGTGTGCCTGATGCTTAGTGACCAGTAAAATAATCAATGAATGAACTATTTTGATCCTGTTTTGTGGTGTAGATAAATGCCATGAATTTTTTTTTAAGAGATTTTGAATAAGGAAGATTTCGTGTACCCAAGAAGGACGTTCTAGCTCTAAACTATATAAAAACTGCCCAAACACCTTCAAAATTACTACATTTCTGAGTCTTGTATAGCGACAAATCATCATTTTGCGAAGTATACTGTTCTTCAGAGAGTGAAACCTATTGTTCTGTATGTTGCCCTCTTACCTAGGGGAGAGTAGAAGAAGAATGGTCTCAATAGTTCCTACATGAAAAGTCTGTTTAAATGTTTCTGGCAAGAGTAATAAAACATGCTGTTACTCCTTTTTTTTTTTTTTCCCTTAAATTCATTCCTGTCTTTGTTCCTTCTGTTCCCCAGCAGCAACCTGTTTTTTTCAGCTGATCTTTAAGCTATTTCTGTGCAGTTGATACTACACTGATCTTTGTTGACTTTTGAAACAAAACATTTTCTAGATTACCTCTTGATGTAGAAAGATCTAATACGTAACTTCCATTTTACAACCACCTCCAACATACTTCCTTTCCCCTCATCACTCAGTACAATTACATCTGAACTTGGTTCTATCAGTATTTAGTATTTACATCATTTTGACAATGAAAATGCTGTTTCCGTGTGCATCACCTGACATGCTGTGATCATATTTTCTTGCTTGCTGCCTTCCTAGAGTTAATAATTGGTGCTTTTCATTGTTTAAGTGCTCATCACCATAATCTGACAGTTTTGCAGTAGCTTTCTGACCCGGTGTCCTTGAACATGTCTTTATCTTAAGCTTCCATCATGGTTTCATTGAGGATGGACTTCCACACTGAAAATTATTTTCCCGAGAAGTTTAAACACATGACTCCATTGTTCTCTGGTTTCCAGTATTCCTGATGAGAAAGCTGATAGTATTCTTATTTCTGATTATGTGTAAATTATCTATTTTTTTTTCCTCTGGGATCTCTCCAGATCTCTTTAAACCCAGAACTCTGAAATTTGACAATTATGTACCTTAAGGTTTTCAACTACTAAGCCCAGGCTTTGAGAATTTTTTGTATTTCTTCAGTATTGCTCTACCCTCCATTTTTTCCTATACTTTCTTTCTGGTACTTGAATTACCCTGATTAATCCTCTAATTTTTTTTTAATATTACTTTTTATTTCTCAGGTGTATTGTCCTTTTTGATGGAGATCTTTGAGATCTTACCAGTTGTATTTTCCTGTATGTATGTGTGTATGTGTGTGTAGGCATGTGTATTTCTGCTTTCACGTGTGTTTAATTTTTAAGAGCTATTTTTGAAATGCTATGAATGTTCCTTTTTATAGCATTTTTTCCTTTCTGGAGAAATTAATTATAGTTAAACAGGAATCTCTGTTTATCCTTCTGTCTATCTCTGTAGCTTCTGATTTCCTTTTCTCTTCAGTAGAGGCTTTTTACTAATACTTCATCTGTGAATATGTATAGGTTTAAGAGTAGGGTACATGAACAAAGCTGGTGTATTGTGCATATATGCAGGACTTTGGAACTGGTGAGCTTCACTGTCAATGGTTTAGGTGAGCATCCAGTCTTTTCAGAATCTGCTTTCTCTGCTAACTCAGGGATTTCCAACATATAAAAAACTGGTAGTTTTTGTCGGGTGTAGTTTTTCTCTTGTGCTTCTTATTATTGTCAACTTAGCATTTACATTCACTTATTTCCATAAATTAACAATACCTTGCAAGATACTGTGTTTTAAATAATGTGTACCGGATGTTATATTTGAAGTTTATATGGTATGGAGGAGGACCTCTAACAGGGAGCTGTCAGTTCTACTTGAGGGTGAGGATGCTATTAAATACTCCATAAAGAGATTGGTCCTTGGCTAAGTATTGAGAGATGAAGAGGCATTCGTGGCCAGACGAGAGGCTGCAAAGCATACTATGCATATGATAGAAAAGGAATGAACGGCCAGGCCATAATGTAGCATGGTCTTTTCCACAGAACTGCAAGCTGGAACGGCATGTGGTCAGGCAGCGGGTGAGAGCTAGGAATGAAGCTCCGGAGCTAGTTAAGTTCAGGTGCTAGAAGGCCGCCTCCATTCTGAGGTCCTGTGCAAAGCATCATGGGTAATAAAAAGTGAGACTCCATTTCTCCCCTAAGCAGCTCACAGTCTCTTGGGGAAGGAAAGATAAAGAAATAAATGGCAATACTGCTGGGCATAACTGTGTGAATTGAGATGCATTCTCCAAGGAAAAAGAGGTAGTATGTGATAGAAAAGTTTTTGTAGAGGGAGAAACATGTGTAAGCCCTTACATGTAAGATAAGAGTTTTGGCATGAACAAACTAGGAAGGAATCAGCATGGCACCGGACATGGTAAGGACGCTTGGAGACAAGGAGTCTGCTCTGCTTGGTACACAGGTAGGAGGACAAATCCAATGATGTGAGCCGGGTCATGGGGTGGATGGTCTTGGGTGCCAGACCGGACAGCCTGTGCCCCACTGTGTACACTGCTACTTTTTTTTTTTTTTTAATTTTTTTTTTTTTCAACGTTTATTCATTTTTGGGACAGAGAGAGACAGAGCATGAACGGGGGAGGGGCAGAGAGAGAGGGAGACACAGAATCGGAAACAGGCTCCAGGCTCTGAGCCATCAGCCCAGAGCCCGACGCGGGGCTCGAACTCACGGACCGCGAGATCGTGACCTGGCTGAAGTCGGACGCTTAACCGACTGCGCCACCCAGGCGCCCCTACACTGCTACTTAAAATGGCCACTGACGTCTTGATGGACACCCTCCTCTCTTTCTTGTTCCTGGTGAATATCCTTCCTTACTCTCAGAGCATGAAACATCTTGAACAATAAATAGTAGTCTTTTGTTCTCCTTGTTACATTCATCCTCCCCTTTAATCCATTCTTCACAGATGATCCAGTGAGCTTTAGAAATGCAAATTGAGTAATCTCTGTGCTTTTCATGACCAACTGCTCCACTTGGTTTGAAATTGAGTTTCCGTCTTGTGCCTACAAAATCCCAAAGGCTCTGGCTCCTGACTACGTCCTGGACTTACTGTTATACCACTTTGCTTGTCCGGCTCGACATTCTATTCAAATATCAAACTGTTCTCGCTTCTATCCCTTTAATGTAATGAGCTTATTTCCTTTATCTGTGCCTTTGCACTTGCTGTTCCCTTTACCTGGAACGCTGTTTTTATCAGCTCTTTGCATACATACTTGGTCTCTGTGTGGTTTTATGTATCAGACAAAATGTTATTTCCCCAGAGTGGCTTTCTCTGGCCATCACACTGAAACGCCTCTTTCTCCTCCTCTGACTCTATTGCGTTTCCCTATTTGCTCTGGAACACTTATCTTCATCTGTAATGTTGTTTAGTTATGTGATTTTTGTTAATTATCTGTTTCTCATCCCATTAGAAGTTACCCTTCCAGAATTCAGACACCTTGTCTTTTATATTTTCTTCTGTATCCCTGATGCCTAGCATAGTACATGGCATATAATAAATAATATTTATGGAGAAAGAAAAAATGGAGAAGTTACTATATTGAAATGCCAGTCTTCATTCTTACCACATTAACTCCATAAATATTGAGTGGATCCTTAAGAATTGTTCCAATAAAGTCATTTCTTTCATTGTTTTTATACTACGTTCTTCTATCTATAAACAATTATCTGCTACACTCTGAGCTTCCTGAGGGAAGAGACCAGATGTCTGTCTCTAAACCTTTTACTGTCTTAACCATAGTAGATGCTTAATATTTTAAAGATGCCTGCATGATGAGGGGCATAGGTAAGGATGAGGCAAATGATGGACACTTTTGCATGGGAGGCAGGAGATTGGTTTCTAATGTCCCATGAAACATTTAACTTATTATGATGAATCATTCCTTGTCCTGGCTCTGCTGATACGTGGGTCTTTGACCTTGGGTATACAGATACGTATTTCTGAATTTTACTTTCTCCGTCAGCAGTGTCAAAGTAATGTTATTTCAAGTATGGAGTAAGTGCATCATAACTCCCTAGGGTGCACAGTAAACATGCAGGTGGTTGTTTTTCTTGGTTTTTTTTTTTTTTTTTTTTTTTTTTTTTGGTCTCTACCTGAATTTGCACTTTCCTAACATCTCTGAGTCTTGGGACCTAAATTTTTAACAAACTCTGCCAGTAATTCTTAAGCAGACTGAAGTCTGAGAAACAATGGTGAGGGGCTTATATTACATGATCTTCTGTGATTCTGAATTCTGCTAGGTAACTGCAATAGCATATATTGGCCATCTGGTGAGAGAGAGAGAGCCATATTCTTTAGTTACTGCTCATGTAGATTCCTGTTGCAGGAAGTGCCCTAGTAATTCTTGTCAGCTCCTAAGTAATGTGCTATTTGTTATGAGTAATGGTTTATTCTTTGCATGACACTGTATTAAATTCCATTATTTCTCACGCTTTGTGTCTCAGAAAAACAAAACTGTGGTGTATGGTAATTTCTCTTAGGAAATGTTTCTGCTTATATAGATCACATAGTTCATGACTCAGATTCTTCAAATATGTAACTTTGGGGGAGTAGCCCATGTATTTTGGGAAGCTGCAGTAATTTCTTCCAGTTATGGGTCCAACTTGATACACTGATGCTATTCTGCAGCATGATTACAGCAAAGAGTTGTGGGAATTCAGTGGTCACTGAGGGCAATTGAAGAGCAACAGGGGAAAAAGGGAATCTCTTGAGGCAGGATATATGATACAACAAATGAAAAATAATTACAAAAATTCAAACAAAGAATAATTTCCCTCTCCCTGGCAAATTCAAAGTCTTGGGGAGATGGTAAATCAGATGAGCAGTGAGTACCAACGGTGTTTCCATGGAAGGAAGGGAGTAAAGAGACTGCCAACTGAATGGTGGCACAGGTGCACGAATGGAGTTGAAGTGGCCTCAAGAGGAGAAATAGTTTTTTTCTGGAGGCCCAACTGAAAGGGAATTAATTTGTCTGCATCCAATATTTGACTTGTTTGAGTTCTAGAAAATGCTTATAAGCTGAAAATGGAAGCAAGGTACCCCTAGGAAATTATACAGATATTTGAGAGAAGGATGATTCTACAAGGATTTTGCATGAGGGGAGTTTTTTTAATGTCAGTTTTTCACACTGAGGAGTTTAATGTGTATATGCCATCTACCCACTTAATGTTTGACACTCCCCCACGTACGTACGTACACACACTGATTTCTACTAAATTAACCTCTTAATATAACTTGGCTGAGAACTCTTATGTTTCACATATTCCAAGGAATGCTAAGAATCACTCAATAATAGCTCTAAAAATTACTTACATTGGAAATGCATCAAAAGTTTCATTTATGTGTAAACTAATTATTACTTGGAGTAATGACAATACTGGTGCCACCATTTACAACTTATAAAGCATTCATTATTCATTTTTGTCCCCCTGCTTTCCTAGCATCATCTCATTTCATCCTTACCATGGTCTAGTAAGGCAGGTCTTCCCTCCTAACAGTGAAAGAGGTGCATGTGGTGTGCCCAAAGTAAAAAAAAAATACTACTTAGTGGTTGGGATGGCTAGAAGAAGCAGTTATATGCCTTTGCCTCAGAAAAGGTTTAAACCCAACCTCTTGCATGCTTTGAAGGTATCTGGAAGTTGTGAGGTTCAGGACAGGCAGAATTTTCCTTTCTAAAAAAATTTTTTTTAATGTTTATTTTTGAGAGACCGTGTGTGAGCTGGTGAGGTGCAGAGAGAGAGAGGGAGACACAGAATTTGAAGCAGGCTGTCAGCACAGA
Organism: Leopardus geoffroyi; assembly: GCF_018350155.1. Lineage (NCBI taxonomy): Eukaryota > Metazoa > Chordata > Mammalia > Carnivora > Felidae > Leopardus > Leopardus geoffroyi. The sequence continues at coordinate 51,436,840 of NC_059334.1, read as the reverse complement.
GCCCGACACGGGGCTCAAACTCATGGACTGTGAGATCATGACCTGAGCTGAAGTTGGATGCTTAACTGACTGACTCCCCCCTGCCCAGGAGCCCCCCAGAATTTGCCCTTTAGAACCCCAGGTCCCATCTTCAATGATCTGTAGTAGGAACTCTGAAGGAGAAATAGAACGTAGGAAAATGTTGAAACTGTAAGTTGGCTGACACCCAAGAGCATTATTGGGAGCTTTGGAATTGGTCAGGGTCCGATAGCTCCTCTTTCATGGGGAAATGGACAGCTAAAATGGGCATTGTGTTATTGCCCAGATAGTGATCAGGGAAACAGTCTCAGCACTACTTTTCCAGGAACAACTTGCCACTCTGCAGTTATATACTGGATTGTTTCTGTACTTCAATAATGGTACCTGCTAATTTTCCAGTCCATATTTTATATAGTACGTCACCTCCTGGATACCCATGAGCCTAAGGGGTGCACAGTGTGGTTCATGGAAAGTGGGGGCAAGAGTTCTGTTTCCATCTGTAGCTCTCCTGAGCTGATTGCAGCTTCAGTGTCCATACTCTAGCAAAGAACCGGCATATGGTAGGAGTTCCTTGCTAAGGAAAGGGAGAATGTTGCTGCAGAAGAGATGTTTGGAATGGATGTTTTCAGCAACCAGTGAAGGACATGCAGTAAGGACAAGAAAAATGGAACCGCCACATTAGGGAGAATCTAAGCCGTTGATTTTGAAGGTTAACAGCCCGTTAACAGTATACTTCGGACTTTCTGCTTCCAGAAAAAGGAAGCCACTAAGTGCGCACCAGACAGCAGCAAATCATTGGAGAGGCCAGGAGAAGACTCTCCACCCCAGAGTTCTTTCCTGGCTTCTACTCTGTCTCCCCAGGTCAGCAGCTGATCCATGAGTGCAATCCTATACACACCAGTCTGCCCAGCCCGACAGAGAAGCCCTAGGAGAATGCTGCCCTGTGTGTTTGCTGGTTCAGAAAGACATACAAAAGACTGACACCACTAACCATTCCACTAAAAGCCCCAATTTCCCTTTGTAATGCAGGGATCAGAGTGTAAAGACCTAAAACTGCACTGCAGTGGACAAGTATATGAGCTGTAAAAAGAAAAAAAGTTCTTTGTAAATTGTGCATCCTTTCTTTTCAATGTGCCATAGGTCATCTAGATACAGTCAGAGCTCTGGAAAGTCATCTATTCCTGTGGCCCTTTTCTCACACGGAAGCCTTAATCACCTCTTCTGCAGTGAATCTGGGTCCTTGGCAGTAACTGGGTATGACTTACGGGGCTTAGACCTCCAAGTACCGAAACGCCCAGCAGGAGCAGATGGACTTCTAAGCAACCAGACAATAATTTGCTAATGCAAGTGCTGGGAGCGAGAGCCAAGCACGTTTCACTTTTACCCTCCCTACAGTGCAGAGATTGATGAACAGAACATGAGGTTTTCCAAGATAGCGTATGCAGGCAACCTACTTAGAGCAGGCTTTTTTTTTTTTTTTTAAGTGTCTCCATCTCTCTTTACTTGGCAAGTGGAACCAGCCATTAGTAAAACTATCCAACAGTGACCCACAGAACAGGACAGAAAGCTTGAGGAGTTACAGCTGACAGTGGACAGCAAACAGGATAATTTAAATGTACCATATATGTCCTCTTTTACCTTAGGTTAGTATGACTAACGCATGAGGCTTTATCTACACTTAGGTTTAAATGAGACCATGCTCGTAAAAGCAAATAAGAAAGTGCCTGCCCCCTTGAAGCCCTGCTATAATAAGATCACTGTTCACAAAATCTGGTATGAAAAGAATGAGGGTTAATACTGCTATTATAATAAAAGTTATTACAATCATTATCACTATTGTCAGGTTTGTTGAATAAGAAATCACAATGTGGTACAAAGAAGGCTGACATGTCCAAGATGAAAAGGGACTTACCGTATAATAATCTATTCATTTTTTCCTGCTTTATTGAAGTATAATAGACAAAAAATGTATACAAGTATACCATATGATGTTTTGACCCAAGTATATATTGAAATGATTACTATAATCAAGCTAATTAACCTATCCATCACCTCATATAGTTACTGTGTGTGTGTGTGTGTGTATGTGTGTATGTGGTTAGACCACTTAAGATCTACGTAGCAAATTTCATGTGTAAAATATACTAGCTATAGTCACCATACCGTATATTAGGTCTCCAGAACTTGTTCATCTTATAACAAAGTTTTACCCTTTTATCAGTATCTCCTATTTCCCCTGCCACACAACCCTCAGGGACCACTCTTCTGTTTCTGTGTTCAGTTTTTTGGATTCCGTATACAACTGTGGTCACACACTTAGCATGATATCCTTACAATAGCATCCATATTGCCATAAATGGTAGGATTTCCTTTTTTATGGCTGTACAGTATTCTAAATATGTAATTTCTTCATCTGTCCATGGACATGGAAATTGTTTACATATCTTGGCTATTGTGAATAATGCTGCAACGAACATGGGAATGCAGATCTATCTTTGAGAGACTGATTGTGTTTGCTTTGAAAAAGAAGTGGGATTGCTGGATCATGTGGTAGCTCTATTTTTGTAGAAACTCCATACTGTTACCCATAGTGGCTGTACCAATTTACATTCTCACCAACAGTACACACGTGTCCTTTTTTTTTTTTTTTTACATTAGCACCTACACTTGTTATCTGTCTTTTTCAAAATAACCATTCTAATTGGTATGAGGTGATACCTTATTGTGGTTTTGATTTGCATTTTCTTAATTATTAGTGATGTAGAAAATCTTTTCATAAACTTGTTGGGTACTTGCATGTTCTCTTTGGAAACATGTCTATTTAAGTCAATTGCCCATTTTTAATTGCGTTTTTGTTTTGATTTGGTCTGTCTTGGTGGTTTTTGTTGCTGGTTTGTTTTGCTATTGAGTTGTAGGAGTTCCTTATATATTTTGGCTATTAACCCATTATTGAATATATAGTTTGCAAATATTTTCTCCTCTTCTATAGGTTGCCTTTTCATTTTGTTGGTGGTTTGCTGGGCAAAAACTTTTTAGTTCTTCAACTTGTATTTTTGTTTGTTGGGGTTTGCTTTCGGTGTCATATCCAAATAATCATTTTCAAGACCAATGTCAAGGAGATTTTTTGCTGCATTTTCCTCTAGGAGTTGTAGGATTTCAGGTCTTACTTTTCAGTCTTTAATCCATTTTAAGTTGATTTTTGTGTATGGTGTAACATAAAGGTCCAGTTTCATTCTTTGGCACGTGGCTCGCCCTCCACCCCACTGTAGGTGGAACTGCAGGCCCCTGCAGCAGTCTGGTGACCCACCTCCAGCTCCTCTTTACTGCCAGTTCAGAGTTAGTCCTGATGTCCCAAGAACTGCACAGGAGACATCCACCATGCCCCTGGAAATAGTAGGCTGGCCAACCAGAAGCCATGTGACCTGGATCCAGTCTCCCTTGACTGATACTCTGGAGGCAATCCCATCAGTCAGGAGACCTGGCAGGAGAGGGTCTTTACCTGCTCAAATAAGTCTGTAAGGACAGGAAGAGGTGTGTGTTCTTTCAAATGCATACAAATGAAAGGCTACATGGATCTTGAAAAATCAGGCAAAGATGCCATTACCAAAGGAAATTAATAAATCTCTAGTAACTGACCCTAAATACATGGAGATCAAGAAATTATCTGACAAAGAATTCAGGGATGCCTGGGTAGTTCAGTTGGTTAAGTGTCTGACTTCAGCTCAGGTCACGATCTCACGGTTTGTGGGTTCGAGCCCCGCATTGGGCTCTGTCCTGACAGCTGAGACCCTTGAGCCAGCTTCAGATTCTGTCTGTCTCTCTTTCTGCTCTTGCCCTGCTCTCACTCTGTGTCTCTCTCAAGGGAATATAAACATTAAATTTTTTTTTAATTTATTGAAAATATCTGTCGTAAGGAAGCTCGTTGAGCTATAAGAGAACAGTAAATTCAGGGGAAAAATCAATTCTTAAAATACCAACATCTGTTAGTGCTCTGCAAAGAGCTTTGGTGATAGTTTCCTGAGAAAGTATTCGATGATGGGATTTCTAACATTGTAGCACCTTCATGCCATAGATATTTCTAGCAGATAAATTATTTTCCACATCCCTCCAATCCTTTAAAATATTAGACGGTCTCTTGCCCTAGCTGTTACCCCTGTGGCCCTGGTGGGACTCACTTTGCTAATCCTGTAAAGGGAACATGAGAAGCTCACAGAGGACCCGATGCCTTATGTGGAGAGGGGACAGATAAAAGCCTATAAAAAGTCTAGCATGCTGCGAAGCAGTGTGGAGTGGTGGTAGGACAGGGGTTCTGGCTCACAAAGTTCCAGCTAAGTGACTTTGAAACACTCCTGAAAATCTGTGAGCTTCAGTTTCCTCCTGTGCAAGAGGGATGATACTACCAACTTTACAGAGATGTTGAGAAAATGAGAAGTGAAGATAGGTGAAGCACCTACAGCAGAGTAGCGTAGCTCAACAATGTTATTTTCTTTCCCTTCTAGTTGCCTCTAATCAGCCCTCCTAACTTGTCCTTTAGAACAACGTTCCCCATCCCTGCTTCACTGTTATCAGTACAGTTCATGTCCGACTTCCATCTTCCTACTTACATTTTAAAATCTGAGAAGGCTAGGGGTGCCTGGGTGGCTCAGTCGGCTGAGCATCCGACTTGGGCTCAGGTCATGATCTTGCGGTTTGTGAGGTCAAGCCCCTCTTCGGGCTCTGTGCTGACGGCTCAGAACCTGGATTCTGCTTCCAATTTTGTATCTCCCTCTCTCTATGCCCCTCCCCTGCTCGCACTCTGTCTCTCTCGTTCTCTCTCAAAAGTAAACATTAAAAACATTTTTTTAACTTGAGAAGGCTAGTTATGAACAATTTCTGAATAGAGATAGAAGTCAAAAACAGAAAAAGTAGAAAGGATCAAAATGTGTAAATCCAGTGGCCACTGCATGTATTGAAAATTACTCCTAGTGTGCCGAGAAATACAAATTAATGCAAGATATCGATATATAATCATCAGATTAACAAGTGATAATACTTATGCATGGAATAGCAGCACAAGGAGTACACCCACCCAAATATTGCTTGATAAATTATGAGTCCTTATATCTCTTTTGGAAGGAAACCAATAGATCTCTTATAGATATCTCTATATGTATACACACACATAAACTTGTACACATCTTTTGCCACAGTATTCCCATGTCCCATTTCTGGGAACGTATCTCTTGGAAATAGAAGCACTAGTATAAAGATGTTTAATTCAACACTGGAGTAGTAAAACCTAGAAACAATGCCAACATTCATAAAAAAACAGTTCATATATTTAGTTGCCTTGCACATTCCTTTGGTGGAATACAATGCAACAAGATGAGGCTATACCACTTTGCTTGGAGAGATGACCATAATATAGTAAGTGAAAATAGCAAGATACAAAGGAATAATTTTGTTTTTGAAAAACAGGGGCAAAAATACCTGTGGTGTCTCTGCACATATTTGAGATAACATCATGGGGAAGTCAACATAAGGAGACCTACTGAATACTACTGCCTACCTGTGTTATGTGTAGGTGTTGTAAAGAAAAAGGGGAGCAGTGAGAAGGGAAAGCTAGGTGAAACCAGAAAGCTGTATAATATATATTGTGGGACTGTGCATAATATATGGTGTCCATGATTACAAACTATGCATTGATAGAGTTTGGCAGATTTTTGTAAAACTATATATGTGTGTATGTGTACATAGAGATGAAAGGATCATCACCCAAGTATTGAAGGCAGTATTCTAATACTCACATGACTTGTACTCTTGTTTTGTTAGAATATTTTTTATTGAGTCTATGTTACTTTTATAATCAGAGGAAAGCTATTTTCACTATACAGTAGGGGAGAGGCAGCAGTGCTGTGGCTGGCTCTAATTCTACAAGGCGAATCCAGAAATAAGGAAGACCTTTAGAACCCTTTTTGAATTTGTTTCTAATCCTGGGAGAAGTGAAGGGGTTTCAGAATGGGAACTCTAAGATGGACATGATATGCAGAATGCTTATTGGGGGAGTGCTTGAGAACCACTTTCAGGGAAGGGAGAGGAGGAAAAGCTGGGCAGAGGGTGATGTTGAGCTGTCATATTGGTTTAGTGATGAAATGAATGACCAATGACCCCACAGGGAGTCCTCCAGCTGTAATAGCCCTTCGGAGTTTGTCCCATGTTGAATTGAGATAGCCAGGCCTTTATAACCCCCACACAGATCTGTCATAGATAGGAGTGTTCCTGGAAGTGGGGGAGGGGCAGTCACAGTAATTCCCGAAGGGGCAGATGCTAAGTATGGTCTGATGACAGTACTTGCCAGCAGCTGGGGCACCAAGTCCATCGAAGAGGACCTAGGAAGTACATCTCGTTGTCTTCCCAGTGGGCTGGGAGTGCTGGCTGACCTGGCTGAATTCAGGCTGCTTCTGAAGGATCAAATCTGGATTCAGGTGACAAAAGGAATTTCATGGGATAATTGACTTGTCATGAGGATGAGTTTCTCATGGAACCATTCAGCCCTCAGAGCAGAAGAATGGTGAGCATTTCATCAACCAGGGATGAGTATTTACTGAGCTCTTATCATAGGCCAGGGACTGAGCTGCGGTAGGGGGCCTCAGATCACTGAGGCTAGTCACCATCCTCTCTCAGGAATTGTCGGGAGATGCAAGCATGTTACACAACACCAGTACTACAAGACAGTGATTAGTAAGTGCTGCCAGTCAGGCCCAACCAAGTGCTAGAGGAAGGTGGGGTGGGGGGGGGGCGGGAGCCTCTCCATATTGAAACATAAATGTCATGACGTGAACAACAAGTCAAATGACTTTGGAAGCTATGTTCCTATTTCTGGATGTAGCAGGGCAAGTTTGTAAACAGCAGGCAGCTGTGATGTGGAATTTAGAATACCTGGGTTTAAATTTTCTTTGTGCTCCAACTTGCTCATGAATCAGGGGCAAATTGTTAAAGCCTTAATTTCCCTATCTGTCAAAAGGAGATAAAGCATATTGTTTGTAGGGTAAGGTGAGGTAATTCCAGGTTAGATGCTCTGAGGATGACAGAATAAGGTTGCTTTGTAAAGAGTTAAATGCTATACCTACATGTGGTGTAATTGTTGTTAAATTGGTAAGTTGTAGTTCATCCATCCGTGAGATTTATGAGTTCCCCTAGTTAATTTCCTGGAATATTGTTAGATGGCATACCACCTTCCAGTGACTTCTCAGGAAACACTTGGGGATATTTGAGACCTGAAGCGAGAGCTTTCAGTACAGTGTTACATTAGACAGGTTAATTAATGAGTTTATCTAGTAGACGTATCAAATATTACATGAGGGAGACTGTTCTATTGGTAATAACTCCTGAGTAGACTTAGGCCTCCCAATGTCTTTCCCTTACCCCAAATCCTACTGTTCAATCATTTTCTCAAGCAATCGTTCAGAGTCTTGCAGATGCTATTACCTCTGTGATCAACATCTCAACATTTGCTAGGACTCTATTAAATGTGTTATGTGTGCTGAATCTTGGGGGCAGGGGAAAATATTTTTTAGCTACGTCACCAGCAAAAGTTCATTCTCTTTCTCTTGACACCTGTTACACTTTGTCTATTGCTCAAGTACCGAAAGTACCAGAAATTGTTAACCCTATGTTACTCTTGAGTATTGCTATTTATTTTGTGTCCTTGACTTAGCAGTGGATTTTGCACCTTACTCCATGACCCCTTGACTTTTTTCCTCCTCCAAAGAGGCAATATTAAAGAGTAGGTTAGCAATAGGGGAGTCCCCTCTTAATTTCTGTACTCTTAAATATCCATCGTCTGCCCCGTCCCTAGGTCATTCCACATTTATTGAGATGGATAGTTGTCATTTTCTAAATCTGACATGAAATCTAAATGCTGAAAAAAAAGCATCTTTACCAAGGTTTGCTGTTTTTACATATCTGTAATATAAAGCATGGATTAAAAACAACTGCATGCTTGCTCAGCAAATACAGTTTCTAAACAACTCCTATAGACTCTCCTTTCCAACCAGGTTACTGCTCCTATGCTGCTGCTATAAAGAGAATACAAAGGTTCCACTGCCTGTAGGTAACTGTTTATTAATATTTTTCAATTCCTTTTTCCACACTTCTCCCCTCTGGCTGCACTGAGACAAGTATCATCATCTGTGATCATGGTCATATGAGACCTGCTAGTGCTGTAAGAGGAAACAACCCCTTACTGAGTGTGTTCCCACAAATCAGACTGCAGAGTTAGAGCTAGAGGGGCTGAACCTGGCAGAGAGAACACAGCTGCAGAGCCTGGTAATGAGAGAGACTGAGCTGCCATGTCACAAAGCCATTCTTATTAATTACTGCACTGGCAGGCATATTGGAGAAAAGTGAAAGTTTCCACTATAACTGTATTCGATGCTCCCGTTTTCTTTGCCAACAGAAACTCAACATCTGTCCATGCATCCTCTTATACACCAGAAATGCGTCTGATGACTTCTGATGATGGGTCCTGATTAGCCTTAGCCATTGATGTTCAAAGAATTGAGGACTGCAGTGAGCTGCTTTTGTGGTTTATATCTATCGACATTTATCATTGTAGAAACTAAAACTTTGGAATATTTTTAAATACTTATAAAAGTATTTTAAAATAAATCTACATGTTTACAGGAGTACCGTTTTTGAGGAAAATGACTATATTCTTCTAAACAAATGAAATGAGTAATGAGAGAACGGTTTTGCAATTTTGCAAGTATCTTTACTGTTTGGTGCAAGAGATTCTCATATTAGCTTCTGCATTCAACCTATTGCAATATGTTTTCATTAAAGTACAAAAAGGGGCGCCTGGGTGGCACAGTCGGTTAAGCGTCCGACTTCAGCCAGGTCACGATCTTGCGGTCCGTGAGTTTGAGCCCCGCATCAGGCTCTGGGCTGATGGCCCAGAGCCTGGAGCCTGCTTCCGATTCTGTGTCTCCCTCTCTCTCTGCCCCTCCCCCGTTCATGCTCTGTCTCTCTCTGTCTCAAAAATAAATAAACGTTAAAAAAAAATTTAAAGTACAAAAATATTTCTTTCACATATATGAAGCTGGCAAAGGGAGAAATATTTAAAAAAATTTTTTTTTCAACGTTTATTTATTTTTGGGACAGAGAGAGACAGAGCATGAACGGGGGAGGGGCAGAGAGAGAGGGAGACACAGAATCGGAAACAGGCTCCATCCAGGCTCTGAGCCATCAGCTCAGAGCCCGACGCGGGGCTCGAACTCACGGACCGCGAGATCGTGACCTGGCTGAAGTCGGATGCTTAACTGACTGCGCCACCCAGGCGCCCCATGGAGAAATATTTTAATAAGAAAAGTTTTCAGCTAATTATGGATGTTCCTCCTTGATATTATACTAAAACTTGAAAAGTGGCAGTTTTTCAAAGGTTAATTGATGAAACTAAAACCATGTTAATGGACTTTTTGCCTGTCATGTAACAATTCACTGACCTATCTTACACATTAAATGGAACTTTCAGCCATACCTAAGTTCACATTAGGCTCTGGTTGTCAGAAGAATGTTGGTTCGGGACACCTGGGTGGCTTAGTTAAGAGTTGGACTTCGGCTCAGGTCATGATCTCACGGTTTGAGAGTTCAAGCCCCGTGTCGAGTCTGTGCTAACAGCACAGAGCCTGGAGCCTGCTTTGAATTCTGTATCTCCCTCCTTTTCTGCCCCTCCCCTGCTTGCTCTCTGTCTCTTTCTCAAAAATGAATAAACATATAAAAAAATGTTGGTTTACAGTTTTATGCAGCTCTTCTTCAAATGTTAATGTAAAAAAATCACAAAAATCATATGCAGTAATCTCCCCCCAACATCCCATAAGAAAAGTCTTCAGTATCAGGAAGGTATCAAGCTCATGGTAGCAGAAACAAGTTTTCCATAATACTATTTTTCCCCCTGAAAACTTAAAATTTTCATTGGCAACTAATACAGTTAGTAATTGTTTTTTCTTCCCTCCCTTCTGCCCACCCTCTTTCTCTCAAGTGGCAGGATTGCTTCATTCCCAAAGAGAATCTCTGCTAAATACCTAAGTCTGAATAATTACGGTTGTCTGTCATTTTTGGTTTTGTTAAAAAAAAAAATAGTATTCCACTGAAAAACTGTTTCAGCTTGCAATTCAAACAGTTGCACATGTGACTTTTTTTTTTTTTTCTGGTGATAAATGTACTTTATGTGCAGCAGAAATAATTCATGCATATACTTCCATCACACAAAATACTAGAAGATGTGGGCTCAAGTGTCAAGATGTATTAATTTTTACTGCTTTATCAAGGACATTTTACTGCAAGTGCATGGCAATAAAGAATGTAATAACTGCTAATATAGTATAGTGCCTCTACTTGGATTGTGCTGATACAGTAGTTTTATCTATCATTGATCTCCTACCATCAGTGTGAATGACAATGCAGTGAAAAAGACAAATAACGTGTTAGCATTATTACGAAATTGATTTTGACTTCAGAGATTCCCTGAAAGGGTCTGGGGATCTGCCAGAAATCCACCCACTACTCATGGAGGGCTTTTGTTCTAAGTTCTTAGTCCCATTGCCAGTTTTGGTTTGGAAGTGGATGTGTGATGTGATTCTGACCAGTGAAACTTGAAAGAAAGAAGTGTTCATGGAGCTTCTGAGGGAGATTCCGCTTCCTGAAAAGGGATATGGGGAGGTGAGCATCCTCTTTCTACCTTGGGCTAGGTACTATCCTATCTGAACATAACTTCTGGAAAGTCTAAGCCATCTTGGGACCACAAAGAGCAGTCATAGAATGAAGTCCATGCAGAAAGAGGGAGAGCAGAGAAAAGGAAAGAGCCTGGGTTTGTGGTGAAATTGTTGAGCCCTGATCAAAATACATCTTAGGATTCTCTTCCTCTGGATTTAATGAGATAATGTCTTTAATTTCTAAAAGAATTTGATGGGAAGGTTTTTTTATGTGCATATATAATAATTTGGACAAGTATTTAAGAGGAATGTGGACCCTGAAGCAACATTAGCATGCACCACAGAACAGTGTGAGGTGAAATGTTGAGGACTGCTCAGGCAGAGCAGAATAAAGATCAAGGGGGTTATGGTATTTGTGAAACTACTCTGATTAGAGATGATCACCATTCCTTAGAGATAAAAAAAAAAAAATGGAGGCTGAGATAATATACACCTGCATATTCTGTATAGTTGTCCAGCTATATATAAAATGACTATAAATAGCTTTAATTACAGTGACGTCAGCTATTAATAAATCCTGTCATTTTTGTAAGACTCTAAGCAAAAGCGTTCCTGGAGGCACTGACATATAGATAGATAGATAGATAGATAGATAGATAGATAGATAGATAGATACAGGACACAGGCTCAAGTAAGCAAAATAGAGTACTTTCTCCCTTGAAAAAAAGAATCTAGGACTGGGGTGCCTGGGTGGCTCAGTCAGTTAAGCATCTGACTTAGTTTTGGCTCAGATCATGATCTCAGGATTGGTGAGTTAGAGCCCCGTGTCGGGCTCTGTGCTAGCAGTGTGGAGCCTGCTTGGGATTCTGTCCCTCCCTCCCTCCCTCCCTCTCTCCCTCCCTCTCTGCTCCTCCTCTGCTCATCTTCTGTGTGTCTCTCTCAAAATATTTTAAGAAATGTGGGATTGCTATTGTAATGGTAACACTTAAATGTGAATTGTTTGGTACATAGTTTGCAATAAGAGGAAGAAGTTTTGATGGCCAGTGAAAAGGGACTAGACTGTGGATGTAGTGGGATTGTCAGAGGAAGTGGGCCCGGTGCACTCCATAAGGGGGTTGTCTTAGGGTGTTCAAGAGGCATAGTGCCTTGCAAGGGGGCATCAGTGCTCTAAGTATTGGCAAGGTTTGGCTCCTCCTTTCTCAATAACATGATTATATTAGAACATAGTACGTTCTGCTTTAATAACAAAGCAGTGGTTGAGAACCACAAACTCCTTAAAAATCTAATGGAGTATAGGAGGCGGTTTCCTCTGTCTGGAGCTTCCCTCTGTTTTGTAGGCCACTATCTTAAAATGTAATCTGATTTCTCACCAAAGGAGATGAGAAAACTATAAGTATGGCACATAGACTTCAAAAACTTTGGCCTAGAAGAGATTCCTATCACTTTTTTTTTCTTTCACTGAATAAAAGTGGTTTAAGATCCTGCCAAACTGCAAGGTGACTGGAAATTCTAATTTTCCCAGGAAGGAGAGGAGAAAACACAATCTGGATGAACACAAATAATCTTCATTGCAATCTGCCTTCTTTATTACCAAATAATTGGTTTATTTTGTTGTCTACATCAAAAGCACTTTGAACCACTTCTGTAGGAAGACAAGTCAAAGTCCCATCTGGGAGCTTAATCCTTTGCACAGTGCAAGATTGCCAGATGACATAGATAATCATCAGGTTCAGAAGTGGCATGTCTTGGTCTGGTGACCTACGAAGTAAAGAGACAAGTTTATCTTCATCTCCATGCTTCCAATGTGCACTTGTGGGGAAGGAACAGGAAGGGAAGATGAACATTCCCATTTAGAAAGAAAGATGAGGAAAGTGACAGTACTTCCTAGGCCCTAGCAGTTCTGAAATTCTGCCTTCCGTCTGGTCCCATTCCTCTGACTAGGACTAGTCAGTGGCTCTACACTACCTATGATGGCCTGCAAAGTCCTGTCTTCAGTAGGCCCAGGATGAGCTAAGAGCTGGATGAAAACATGCACTCCAAATCTTCACTGTAGTTACCCTAATTCAGAGCAATGTTTGAAGATAAATTGTGGAACTTCTGCATATATGATATTAAAAAAACTTTAGATTTCCTTATTGTAAAATTCTGGAGTATTTATCAAAACTAGACTTTTCATGTTTTATGCATTTTCTTGCACCCTAAGTATGTTCCTCATTTTCCCACTGGACAACTCTGTCGAAGAGAGGGCATTGAGGAATGATTGAGGGCTTCCACGATAATCCCTCTATTTTAATGATTTGCCTAAAACCAGTGCTAGGAGGTGGTAGCATCCTCTGCATTTCAGTTCATGAACTGTGAGGCTAGGCCTGGGGGCATCCATGTCCTCAAAGCAATGCCATTTAGACCTCTTAGACCCTTGTGTGAGGAAGTGTGCCTCACATGGTATGTTTAAGAACACTTGTATAAAAGTGCCTTACATAGTAATTATTAATCTCATGTAACAAAACTTAGGGGTCTGTGCTTCCATGGATAATTCAGCCACTCAGCAATGTCACTGAAGGCTCTTTCAGCTTTGTTACCTTCAGTATTTCACTCTTGCCTTTCTTCATGTTGCTAATGAGCTAACACAGCTCTGACCATCATGTTCTGAGAGGACAAAATCCAGAGGCAGGAAGGAAGAGGTGTCAGGGTAGAGTCATCTACGTGAACTGGACCTCTTAGCTTATTTTATATTTCTATCTCTCATCAGAGAGAAAAGCCATCTCCAGAAGTACCTGGCAGTCATCATCGTAGGCTTCATTGGCCAAGATGGAGTTCTATGCCTGCTTGTGTACGCAACCCAGAAAGAAAATGAGATTACTGTGATTCCAACTGGGCACATTGCACAAGCTCCCAAATGAGGGTCTGTCAAAAGGAAAAAGAGGAAATGGGTACTGGGAGCCAACAAGTACTATCTGCTGTGACCCTTCTCCGTTGCAAAGCCACTAGGCAGGGACTGACAGCCAAGTTAAGAAATTAGTAGTAATCATGTTTTATTACACTATGTGCTTGTTTATCAATCATCAGCTTCATAGAGGAACTTGGAAACTGCGTGGCTAAACAATAACAAAAGCTTTCAGGAAAAATTATAGTCGGCCTCTGTAAAAACATACTTTATACTAGGCTGTCAATCTGACCTATAACCCTCAAACTAGAGAGAGGAAAAGTAGCCATCAAAGAATGTGAATGTGTGGCTGGCTAAGTCAGTAGAGCATGTGACTCTTGATCTGTTTCATGAGATCAAGCCCCATGTTGGGTGTATATTTCTTTTAAAAAAAAATCTTAAAAAAATGTAATAGTGCAGTGGAATGTTGAAATTCATTTGGCCCCACACCCCCATTTACTAGTGAGGCAACTATGGATAACTAAGTTTCCTGAGTCACACATCAAGTTTGAGGAAGAATGTAACTGTCCACTTTTAAACAATCACTGAGTGAATTGGGTATGGTTTAGGCAATTCATGTATTACTCTTAAAGAGGTAAAAGGGCTACATAATGGACCACAGAGACTGATTTGCTGGAGAATAGGGAAGAACCACTGTTTTCTGGGCTTTAGTCATGAGCTTGCTCTGGTTTTGAGGGAACTGAGAACTGGACTTCTTAGCATATATATGGAAAATTCAGCCTGATTTCTCTATATTTTATTTGCTCCTCAGAGCCCCTTTAGGGAACTAGCAAAACAAGAAAATTCTCAATACCTCTTGTGATACGGAAGTCTGGAAAAATTGCAGATGTTTTTAGTGTTGAACATAAAATTCGTGAGCTTTATGTAGTCTTTTTATGTCCAGATACTCTTTTTATCACTGTTACCTCATTGATGATATTTTGAGTAAATGGTCATCTTAGAAATAAGAAACTATTTTGGTTAGAAGATGGGAAGGATTGCAGGGTTGCCTGGGTGGCTCAGTCGGTTAAGCAGCAGACTTCTGCTCAGGTCATGATCTCACTCTGAGTCTGAGCCCTGTGTTGGGCTCTGCGCTGACAGCTCAGAGCCTGGAGCCTGCTTTGGATTCTGTATCTCCCTCTTGCCCTGCCCCACGCGCGCCCCCCCCCCCCCGCCCCGCTTGTGCTCTGTGTCTGTCAGAAATAAACAAACAAAAAAAATATTTTTGAAGATGGGAAGGATTAATTTTTTTTCTTTTTTTAAAACATGTTTTCTTAAAGTTTTGATCATTAGCCTGAAGGTCTGTATTTGGAGACTGCATAGGTCTCCTGCACAGGGGGTAGCCATGACTCTGGAAGGCTACAAGAGCCAAGGTGGCTTCATGGACTGGGAATTAAGAGCTGGCTTTTTAGAGGCTTTCTCCAAATTCTAAGGTTTAAGAAAGATAAGTGAAGGGGACCCTTCTGTATTGGAAATGGCAAACAGGTTTTCCTTTATATGCCAGCTTTGAAAAATTTGTAATAAAGTCTTCAAGCTCTGTGTTCAGAAACACTGAAGGGTCTGGGTTTGTCTTTAGAGAATGTTGGCAAAGATCAAAATAAGTAGAACTGTCCTCTCCCACTGGTAGTGTAATTGGTACACCCACTTTGGAAATGCGTGTATCTTCGGGTCTGGCAAGTCTATCTTAAGCTGACTATCCTAGAAAAACTTTTAGTGGACACCAAAAGATTCATAGGTCAGTCCTAACAGGACTGCTTGTAATGGCCCAAGCATGATACAGCCTGACTGTCCACCCAGAAAACAGATACAAACGTTATGGTTAATTTACGTGGCAAGATAGTATACAACCATGGCTATGATGAGCCTCAGCTGCGTGCATCAACTGAAAGAATGTTACAAACATACTGAGCAAGAGAAGCAAATCTAAAATATACATAGAGATATATATAGGCAATATGTTTTCATTTGTATAAAGGTCAAAAATAGGCAGTACAAAACTAAGTTGGTTAAATATGTACATGTAGGTGTAAAACTACAAAGAGAAAGTGAAAAACAATTACTCTAAAAGTCAGCATAGTGGTTTTCTCTGAGAGCAGTGAAACAAGGCACACAGGAGGGAACTTCTAAGTGACCACTGATACTCTATTTCTCAACCTTCATGTAACATAAACTGGTGATTACATTATTATGTAAGCTATACACAGCTGATAAAAACTTGCTGTGGACACAGGTGAGAAATGGTGGTGCATGTGCCATGTTGAGGTCAACGGTCTTTTTTTTTTTTTTTAAGTTGATTTATTTGATAGAGAGTGTATGCATGGGTGAGGGACAGAGAGGGAGAGAGAGAATCCCAAGCAGGCTCTGAGCTGTTAGCACAGAGCCTGACATGGGGCTCGATTTCACAAATAGTGAGATGGTGACCTGAGCTGAAATCAAGAGTTGGATGCTTCACAGACTGAGCTACCCAGGCACCCCAGGGTCAAGACTTTTAATCGTGGACCTTTACACCTCCTCTAGGTGGAAAAGGGTAGTACTTGGGGGAAGAAGTCATGTTTAAGAATAAATGTAATGTGTTTGTGAAGGTCTCTTAAGATCTGTCTCTCAAGGAACCCAAGTTTGGTGGTAGGTAGCTGAGTATCCTAGGACCTGAAGAGAGAACATCTTCTAATACTTACAGAAGAGCAAAGATAATTAACAAGTTTCTTTTTTTTTTTTTAATTTTTTTTCAACGTTTATTTATTTTGGGGACAAAGACAGAGCATGAATGGGGGAGGGGCAGAGAGAGAGGGAGACACAGAATCGGAAATAGGCTCCAGGCTCTGAGCCATCAGCCCAGAGTCTGACGCGGGGCTCGAACTCACGGACCATGAGATCGTGACCTGGCTGAAGTCGGACACTTAACCGACTGTGCCACCCAGGCGCCCCAACAAGTTTCAAGGAAAAAGTATATTTAATGTTTAATATGAGATACAGCATTCTTAATAAGCACTGTTTACACTTGCTGACATAGTATATTTATGTTGGATTTTCAATCAGAATTCCCCAGGATAGAGTACACCAGCAATTCAATTGAGGACTGGAAGTATGCCCAATTTAATTTCTCCTACACTTTTCTGCAGGGAAGGGACATATGAACAACTTTTCTTGATTGGTAGAAGGCACCAAGGTATAGACAGAACTTTCCAGCCACCAGCTCCCTGCTTTATTTACTCCTTCCTTTTCTTTTTAGTGACCAAAGTTCTAAGAGATCTTTCTCCAGAGGGTTTAGTGCTTTGTCTCTATTGTCCAGGTGCATAGGATTGGTGGGGAACTGAGGGGGTTGGTGGTGTAAAAGGATGTTACATAGTTAAGAAAATGAGAAGTGGCCTGGTAATCTCTATTTTAGTACCTGGGACTATTCTAATGTATGTCCTTTTTAGATGATACTGCATTCTTAAATAACTTTTTCTCATTTGTTTAAAAGAAATGTAGTATTTACTATTGCAACTTGGGTGGGAGCAGAGAGAATATATACGAAAGAAGTGACCAGATTTGAAATGCAAGATTCGTAGGTCAGAGATGTGCATCACTCTCACAGAATTATATTCATGGGCCTTTATTTATTTTTTTAATGTTTATGTTTTTGAGAGCAAAGGGAACAGAGGATCTGAAGTGGGCTCTGTGCTGACGGCAGACACCCATTGCAGGGATTAAACTCAGGAACCACAAGATCATGACCTGAGTTGAAGTCTCAGCCTTACCTGACTGAGCTACCCTGGTGCCCCTACTCATGGGCCTTTAGAGTGGGAGACCAATTCCTAAAGCTTCTGGAAATAAGCTTTTGAACTGTGAGTACTGTATGTGATGCATGATAGACTGTTTTTAGGCAACAAAAACAAAAAACTAGTTTGTGGGCTTTGAATAATTTCAAGAAATGCTTCATCAATGTTGAATTAACTTGAATGCTAAAACAATTTTGTACTCAACCATGAGCAATCGATTGTCAGAAAAAAAAAATTGGTTGCTACATTGTAAACAAAGGAACAAAGTCTTTCTTTTTCCTTCTCCTTATTAAAAACAGGCAGAAGAGTTGAATTGGGAAATGAGCAAAGGGCACACTCAGATGTGAGTAATCTGACTCCTGTCGTCATGGAGTCCCAGAGCTGGAACATTCTCTGGGTGTCTCACTTATATACTAATTGGCTTATGGAACAGTGGGTGATTGTTAAAATGTCCTGGACCCCTTCTGACTGGCTGAGTCCAGCTCAGTGAAGGTGTAGCCCAGGAACCTGCATTTGAACAAGCTTTCCAGATGATTCTGATGCAACCCACCCAGAGCATCATTCTAGTCCAACACCTCATGTAGGTAAGAATGCAGCAGCTAACCATCTAATTCAAGGTAATAAACACTGAGCACATACTACCTACTAGGTGCAAAACTGAGCCGTTTAAGGGTTTGTTGTTTAGCTCAAAAGACTAATGTGCTAAGTACTTTTTCAGAAAACTGAACAAAACCCAGCAGGGGAAAAAGTTTCTTTTGTAGCATTGGGAAGAGGATGAAGGAGGTACAAAGACAGAGTTAAAAAAAGGTTTCAGAGAAAAGGCAACCTTTGACGTGTACCTCATGGTGCTGTGTTATGGGGTAGGTGCTGAAGAGGAGGAAGAAATTTTCCAATGTTCAAGATTATTCTAGCTGGACTAAGAATTAAATTTACATGAGACAGGTTAAAAGGAGAAAAAAACCTAGGTATTTATTACCCAATAACAAAATTGAAACCTAAAGAAATGGCTGAGGCAAGCAATATTTGTCTGTTGAGACAAAAAGACAACAAATTTGTGATGGATTGACAGGACAAAGAAAATTTAACTTGGGGAGCTTTAGTTGGTGTTGCCAGCTGAAGTAGGGAGACCCCATACCCTGAGGCCTCAATCCAGCCCATCCCAATGACGTCAATGAAGGCTTCTGGTCTTGCCACAATAAAGAATTCAAGAACAGATACAATACAGCAGAGAGACAAAAGTTGATTGATGTGAAAGTACACTCGTGAGACATGAGAGCAGGCAAGCTCGAGAGAGAGCTGTGAGCCCTGGGGTTTGGGTTTCCATCTTGTATTGACAGTTGTGAACTAGGTGTAGGGATTTCTTGGAGGCAGAGTTTTGTGCTTTTTCTTCCTTCTGTGGTCAGGGGTTTCCAATCTACTTTGTCAGCCATCTTGGACTGTTTGGTTTGACCTGGCCTCTTGTGGCTTTGGGAGTGCTGCCAGGACAGGCATCTGAGTTTGCAGATCTGGCTGTGACTAATTCTTTGCTGGCCTCCAGGCATCCTGTAAGAACTTTACTACCTGCTTCTACTACTGGTAAAGAATTCTAAACAGAATTTGGGCTGGGGCAGTAAAGTAGTAAAGGGTAACAAAAGTTGTTTATACAGCCTTCTCAGCTCTGAATTTTCTATCTCTAAGAATGTGTCTTTACCTCCTGGTACAAGGAGGGTAACTTTCACATGGGAGATTTATTTCCTGCCTTTTTTTTATTTTAAAAAAATTTTTTAATGTTTATTTTTGAGAGAGAGAGCGTGAGCAGGGGAGGGCCAGAGAAAGAGTGGGACACAGAATCTGAAGCAGGCTTCAGTCTCGAAGCTGTGAGCACAGAGCCCAATGCGGGGCTCGAATTCACACATAATATCATGACCTGAGCTGAGGTCGGATGCTTAAGTGACTGAGCCACCCAGGTGCCCCAATTTCCTGCTTTCAAGGGGACAGAGGTGAGTCTGAGCATCCTTCTTGTACAGGATGTGTCTTCACTTTTATTTAAAATAATCATTATGCCAAAATGGCATATCGTGAGGTGGCCAGCCATTGGGCCCTACGGTACCACGTGTTTTCTAGACAAAGGGCTTGCATTGGGAATGAATATCTGTTTGGATAACAGTGACAGATTAGTGTTCCTAGGATGTAAGATTTACTCATAATTGTTGTTGTTAATAGTAGTAACTATAATTTGTCAAGAATGTAGTATGTACCAGACTTGATCTTGAATGCTGTCTATCATTTGCTCTTTACAACCTCCCTGCAAGCTGGGATTATCATCCTCATTGTACAGATGAGAGATGCCAGAGAGAGTGTCTTGCTCAGTATCACACTGTTAGTCTGTTGGCAGAGGTGAGGTTAAATGAGATTTAGGAATGAGATTATGAGAATGAGGTAATTTAGGAAATTTTGAAGAAACACTGAGGTGGGAAGTAGATTTATTAGGTTTGAGTGAATATCTGCCAAACAGCTCTACTACTCATTTTTATGAGGTGTTTGAGAAGCTTCATAATGGATACACACCTCTCCCTTGAGTCACAAGACTGAACTCACTTGGTGCTGTTTTGTGGGTTTTTTTTTTCCTTTTTTTTTTTTTTTTTTTTTGGCCTCCTCAATTCTACTTAAAATTTAGGCCAGTCCCTTGGTTTCTGTAATCCAATTGTATTACTGAGATGTTTCCGTTTACCCGTTCATGGGCCTGACTTGGAGGATAGAGCTGTTTGGGGGAAAGAAAGGAATGGTTAAGGAAGGAGTGATACTGTGATTTAGAACAAGAAATACATATTTGGTCTTTGTCCCTCTTTTTTTGGCACAGAGCTCCAAAAATCCTTGGAGTTTCCTAAGTGAGAAGAGCAACAAAGGTGTCTCTGTTGTGTTAATAAGGTGACTTTTGGGTAGCCTGTAGGTAACTGAAGGAGGAGGCCTGGTTGCCAGGGGAGCCAACCATGTGATTAGGGGGTTGGAAATTGAATTCAGTTGCCAACAGCCAATGATTTACTCAGTTGTCTCTGTGTAATGAAGCCTCCATAAAAACCCAAAAGGACGTAGTTTGGGAGGGTTCCAAGTTGGTGAACACATGGAGATCTGGGGACAGTGGGAAGATAGCATGGAGGCTCAGTGCCCTTTCCCCATACCTTTCCCTTTGCATCTCTTTCATCTGGCTGTTAGCTGAAAGGTTTCTCTCAGTTCTGCAAACCATTCTAGCAAATTAATCAAACCTGAAGAGGTGGTCATTGGAACCTCCTGTGTCCTCGCCCAGTCAGTCGGAAGCATAAGTGACAACCTGGACATGCCACTAGTGTTTGAAATGGGCAGGGAAAGATAGTGTCAGGAATGCACTGTAAGACACCCAGCTGGTGTTGAATTGCTTAGTGGTACAGGTCCCCCACACCCTGGAATTGTCAGAACCGTTAGTAGGAAAACCTGCTCTCTCAGCTGTCTTCCCTGATGATGGAAGGAGGGAATAGATTTTTTTCTCTCCAATGACCAACATGGTGGCAAGTTCACCGTTCCTTTTCAGTAAGTTGCTGTGGTTTTATATCCGTTTCTAACTGGTCATTCACCCTCCCTAGGCCATCCATGTCCAACTGCTGGATTGCTGAGAACAGTTCACCTGTGGCTTGTTCAGGAGCTCCTCTAGGTGAGGGCATTTTCCTGTACTGTTCCCTGGTGTGGGTGTCTACCAAGGTTGGGTTTCTTGCTGATTCTTACCCCGTGCACCTCCTCCCCTCCCAATGTCAAATGTTCTGTAGAGTCTTGCACCTGAGGTCTCCTTGCTTTAGTGAGATGTCCTAGGAGAAGCCAGCAACTCTGTGCAGCATCCATTCAGCCCAAAGGAGACTCGAGTGTTGTTCTCCTTACACCAAATGGTGGACGATTCCCTCCCAGTTTCACCTTGCGTCTCCTGCTCCCTTTCTTATCCTGGAGGTGTCAAAAAATCAGGTACCCTGCGGTTCCAGCAACTCAACAACCTTCAGACTTGTCGCCACTGACCCTACCTAGTGGAGGAAAGATTTGGGCATAATCTTTCAGGTGGAGGTGCCAAGTCCAATGTATCCCCTTCTCCCATGGAGAGAGAAAGATTCAGGCATAGTCTGTTAGTCTGTTCAAGTTGCCATAACCAAGCATCACAGTGTTGGGTCACTTAAACAACAGAAATTTATTTTCTCATAGTGCTGAGTGCTAGAAGTCCAAGATCAAGGTATCAGCAGGGTTGATTTCTGGTGAGGATTCTCTCCTTGGCTTGCAGATGGCTGCATTCTCCCTGTATTCTTACATGACCTTCACTCTACACCTGTCTCTGCTCCCAATCTCCTCTTGTCATGAGGATACCAGTAATACTGGATTAGGGTCCACTCCAATGACATAATTTAATTACTTCTTTATAGGCTTTATCTACAAAAATAGTCACATTCTGAGGTATTGGGAGGTTAAGACTTCAATATTAGAATGTTTTGGAGACACAACATAGTCCATAATAGTTACTATTTCATGATCTTTGTTTTGGGACACTCCCTAGCCTCAACCTTCTCCCCCCCCCCCCCAACCTTCTTTATATAGGCAGGCAGGGTGGGATTTTCTTAAGTGTTCTGAAATAAACCTTTTTGGTCAGCTCTGTCCTGACACAGCAAACAGGATAAGAGAGTAGCGGTTATGTGTTTGGATTTAGAAGATATGTGGAGTGCCTTTTATTCCCAGCTGAGGCCCACCTCCCTAGAATTAGAAGTCAGGAGGAGGCTAATGGCTGTGGTGTCTCTCTAAGGAAGTAGGAAGGGCCTCTCTTTCTGATGCTTCATGTCAGCCTTTTGTGTTTGTAGTCTAGTTCATTTTCAAAGCACTTTCCACACTATCTGGGTGGTGGATAGGGCAGGCATTCTTCTGTGATGTTGCAGGTGAGGAAAGCAAGCCTCCCAGAGATAGTGAGTGATTTCTCCAAAGACACATGGACAGGGCAGCCTAGCTAGGACAAAGTCTCCTCCATCCCTGCTCTGAATTGCTCCCTTCACCCCTATGGGAGGTAGAGCAGAAGGGAGGACCGAGGTGGGCACACTGGTTCTTATACCAATGGAGAGGCTACTCTATGAAGCAATTAAAATTAGCAAAGAGACAACTTCATA
Source organism: Leopardus geoffroyi (assembly GCF_018350155.1). NCBI lineage: Eukaryota > Metazoa > Chordata > Mammalia > Carnivora > Felidae > Leopardus > Leopardus geoffroyi. The sequence goes on along the minus strand of NC_059334.1, from coordinate 51,414,306 downwards.
CGCAGTTAAATTTCTCTGCTGTGTATTAAAGTCCATATTGTTTATGCATGATCAGAAATTGTCATTTATTATTTTATTTTAGATAGTGTAAGTGGGGAGGAGGGGCAGAAAGAGAATTTTAAGCAGGCTCCACACTCAGCACAGAGACCAACATAGGGCTCCATCCCACAACCCTCCAGCCATGACCTGGGCCGAATTCAAGAGCAGACACTTAACTGAGCCACCGAGGTGCCCCTAGAAATTGTCTTTTAAATGTATTTGATAATTGAGCACTAAGAAAAAATTGTTTCATTGTTAAATTGTTTTTTTTTAAATTTAAAAAATGTAATGTTTAACCTCTTTGAGAACCTTTGTATCAAAAGCCTTTAGAGAAACCAAGTTGTCACATGCTAACTCGCAGCTTCATTACTTGCTTTAATGCTAATGTTTGCTAGAAAAGGATGTTCTTTTGGTTATCATTCATTCCCTTATCCAGTGATCGATGGGCATGTATCAAGGGACTACCAGGTATAAGATACTGGGGTGAGCATCACTTGGAGGGAGTTTACATGAAGGTAGAATTACCAGAATGTTTACATCACCGGAAAAGACATTGTCACACACACAAAAATCATCACCTTGCCAGAGTTTTTGATCAAGTTGTAATGTGGTACTAGCATTAGAATTTTATAGGTTAATGTCTACCATTGTGATATAGTCCTGTAGCTTCCTAGAAGGACAGATGGTACTGTTCTGAAAGATACTTTTCCCTGACTTTGGACCCATCAAGTCTTAACACTATATTCCATCCTTCTAAACTAAGCCTGTACTTTATTTGCCTGGAATCTTCGTGTAAGTCAAGGGAATATCAGCAACAGAGGTTGGGTCCAGAAAATCCTGTGTCTACAGGCCCCCATACAATCAAATGCCTCAGAGGTCAAGGGCAAAGGTCACTTGGTCTGCCTTGTTCTCCAGGTCCTGCTTGCTTTTTCATTCCCTTGACCCTAGAACCCGCCTACGTATGTTCCGTGTCTTAGCTGACTTGCCTGGATTGATACCCTAACCGCCCCCGCCCCCCCCCTCCCCCGCACTTAACATTCCAGAACGGGACTTTTTGGTTCCAACTTGACATGACTAGAGCCAGAAATAATATAGCCTCCAAGGATTTTTGTCCTAGTGACGAAAAGTACAGCATTCTCTTGGAGAAAGGAGTCTGGAGTTGAACAGGAGAAAAAAAATGACTCCTTGTATTTTCAAAGATAAGAAGTTAATAATACCATTCGGGGGTGTGTTAGTATATACTTTCCTCCATTATCCCACAGCATGAGAGGCTTCTGGCTGCAGACATTCAGTGCAAGTAAGTACCAAAAATGAAAAGTTTAGACACCATAAGTTTAGCAAGGAGACAAGTCTATCTGGCTAGTATGGTTTCTTATAATGGTACTCTATTTTGCATTTTAACTCTTCGAGTGGGAAAACAGACAACCCCCGCCCGCCCCTCCAAATTCCCTGCTTGCATTCTGGTTTTTAAATATAAAACAGCAGCAAAATGAAACATGCTGTTAAGACCACTTTCTCCATTATACCTTCTATATATAATTCATTACAATATACAGTTTATATAGCAATACCAGAAGACAAGAGTTACAATTATTATAGAATTGAATCTCAGAGAAAGCCTTTTATTTTAATAATGTTTGAATTTCAAATTGAAATGTAATCAATGGATGTGTAACCTTGTCACAATACAACTAATACATGATGCACAGCAAGGACAATCAAAATTGAACACAACTTCATCAATGCAAGACTTCAGTTTGTTGATGAAATTTTTGTGATTTCATGGGCACGTATTCACCAGCACTTTTAGCTAGCATCCCATGCTAGCTTGTGATGCCTGCTACAGCTCTATGGAAGTTACAGACATAGCGGTGAGCAAAACAGACAAAAATCCCCGTCTTCATGGAGCTTACAGTCTAGAGAAGAGAGACTAAACAGAATCAGGCCATGTTCTAGCTCCTCAGAAGAGGCTAAATGGCAACTGAGAAAGAGAAAGTTGGTGTGTGCAGGGCCAGGAGAGGTGAGATTTCAGACAGGGGTGGGTGGAGATGGCCTCAGTGAGAGGGCAAGCATTTGAAGGAAGCGAGGGACTGAGCCGTGGGGCGATTTGGGCAAAAAGCACTGGGGCAGAGACAGTATCAGATGCTAAGGCATTGAGGCACCGCCTGCCTGCTGAGCTCAGGGAACAGCGGAGCCAGGTGGTCTGTGTGAATGGGGGAGAGCAGTGGGAGAAGAGAAAGGGCATGCTCATGTTGTAGTAACTGCCATTACTCTCACCTGAGTTAAATAGAGAACATCTCGGAGCGGATGGAAGTCAGCTCTGAGGATTTTGTGCAGCCTTCTCCTTAATAAATGCCACGGGCATCCTCACTGTGGCTTCCTTTCCAGAGCTGGAGCCTGCCAAACTTGCTCCCAACCCTGGGATGCTGTCCTGCCAGTTGTGCCCCCAATCCTCTCTCACCTCATTCCTTATCCATGTTAATGCTTCCAGTGTGAACATGAGCTCCTAGAAAGGCCTCTGCTAGCACCTGGAGGAGCTTTACCTGTTTGTCGGCTCCCTCGTCCTCTTTCTCCATAGTTTGTATTGTAATTCGCAAAAGCCTGAGTTTCTGTTAAATTGTTTCCAATTATTAACTTATTTATTGTTATTATCTGTTACAAGCTCCCGGGAATACAATAAATATCTATTTCATCATTGTTGTTTAGAGTGCCTAGCACATTCATAGTTTCTCTGTAAATATTTGATGGAAAAAAAAAAATGAATGAGCAGGAATGGCTTCAGGAGTAGCAAAACCAGGATGTGTGTAATTGTTCTGCTACCAGTCGCTGCCTTACGGGCAGGGAGTGATCCCAAGACCCAGCCAGTACAGCAAGGTCAAGCACAAGACAGACATGGACTTAGTCTTGTGAACACCTGGTCATTCCCAGTCCTGAGAACAATCCACTCTGTCCATGAACCTCCCTGTCCCCCTTGTCAGCTGAGGGAGTTCCTCCCTTCTATTTGAGGCCACAGTGTGTTGTAGCTTCATTTTACACTTAGGAAACTCAAGTTATTTATGTCCGTGAATTCCTCCAGCCCTGAATATAGGCCCCTCCACAGCAGAGACCTACTTTTATTTGGTCAAGGATGGATGGTGCATGACACATAATAGGGGCTGAATCAAAGTTTGGGAAAGGAAACTAATTATTTGCTATATTCCTGCTATGTATGTGGTGTTCTGCTAGGCACTTTTTTTTCTTTTTCAAAAATGACTTCTGAGTTTAACCAAAGCCACTTACATATGCCAGGCTTAATTCTCCCAACTGCATTACATAGTTAGACTGAGTTAAACATGTAGTAACACTAAGTAAATGTCTATTTACTTGGGTTATCTGCACACAGAAAAATGTAGAAATGGCATCCGTTGCCTCTGGCTTTCTTAGGGTGGACAGAGCTGGGCCTAGAGCGAACACTGATGATTCCTTTTGGAGGTTATTGCTGAACCCCCATTTTTTTTTTATTACTTATTAAAGGACAAGACTGGGTTGGTTCTGAAAGTATGTCACTGGTGCCCCAGAAATTATTTTTTTAAAAAGAGAGACTTAGTTTTTAACTACTCTATTTAGGAAGACATGAGTTGGCACAGTAGAAATCAGAATGTCTAACCAACAAGATTGTGCTGACCAATCTAAAATTATCTCCAATATACAGTATGTGGGAAACCAAAATACTCTCTCTGAACCCTAACAATTACTATGGGTTGTGTTTGTCTTCTTCTAATAGAGGATATGTGATCATGTAAGTATTTTGTAGAAGGAATTCCTCAGTAAAAGGTTAATAACTGCTTTACTTTTCATCATCTGAATCAAGATTAGATAATTAGAAATTAAACTTGAACTATCCCTTTGGCAAGTATTGTATTGTGTATTGCTACGGTAACTTATTGGCTAGGTATTATACGTATTAATTTCATTTACAGTGAGGAACTGAGACCCAGACACATAATTATTAAATATTAGAGACAGAATTAAAAGCCAGGTCCAATTCTAAGCCCCTGTTATTTCTCCATGTCAGACTTCATCCATGATGGATCAGTGGATTGATGGGTCGGTGGTTGGATGAATGAGTAAATGAACACAGGAAACAACTGTGTACATATAAATGAGTCACAGTTGGTTAGATGGGTGTAGTTTTAGTACAGACCTCTGGAAACTGGTAATATTTCATTTGAGTCATAGCTTATATAGAGAGGTTTTAGAGATGCTAGATGTATTTAATGAAACTATATTCTTGTAATGGAAATATATCAGAAAAGAAGTGGAATCTTCCCACACAGTATACACCACACCATGTATAATTAAACTTGAGTAAAATCAATTTAGAAATAGATGTTGGATATAGCAGTCACATAATCTTATCTAACCTAAAAGAATCCTCATGTATAACTAGTGTGTAGGCTCTAATTTTCTCCTGACTTTTTCTGTACTGAAAATGAAATTTGCAAACTGAATCTTCACCTACAAAATGTCAGTATTCTTTCTATTCAAAGTAGGAATGACATTGAAAATGGGTGGCTCCAATTATAATTCTCTGGGGGTGTTGCTGGAAAGTGTGTGAGTCTTAAATTGCACTAGGCAGAGTGCATTCTTGCCTAGTATGCTCTATGCTATCCCATTGTGTCAGGTCTATGCATATGAGCTCCACCTCCAGATTGTAAACATCTTGAGGGTGTTTCCTTCCCTTTTACAAATCGAGTATATTGCTAGCCTTGTATTGGAAGCTTAATTGAGACTATTGAATGGATAGCATCTTTCAAAGCTAAAGAGGACCCCTGGAGCAAGTAGATTCTGGACTATAACATTTCAGGGTAAGGAGACACCTGCTCAAAGAGAGAAGTTAGTACAATATGGACGTTGAAGTGGATACTTACAGGGGAAATAGGAGATGGGAGAGAGCCAAAGATGGACTCACCTTGTTTTGAATTCCACATCTGTGCTGACAACTCCCTTCATCCCAACCCAGCTAAGACATAATCTGGCCCTTAGTATGAGGTTATACTATTTCCAGACTCCAGGACAAGTGTGGAAGTAGAGATTTCCCAGCAATACATATTGATAAGAAAAAGAATATATATATGCCATTAGCATATGTGTGTATATATATATATGCGCCATTAGGATACATATATATATGCCATTAGAATACATATATCTATATATCTGTATATCTATGTGTGCTATTAGGAGATATATATGTGCCATTAGGATATAAATATATGTGCCATTAGGACATAAATATATGTGCCATTAGGATATAAATATATATATATATATATATGCCATTAGGATATATATACACATACATACACATATATACACGTGTGTGTGTGTGTGTGTGTGTGTGTGTGTGTGTGTATATATATATATATATATATATATATATCTCCTATCTGCCATTAGGATATATATATGTTCCTTTTATTTTTGGGGGGTAAAGTTCAGTGACTGAAGGTAGGTTAGTAAACTAGTTTGGCTGTTAAGTATGAAAAAAATATTCTTGTTTATTTTCCATCCGGAAGTTTTTATTGGAAGGGATAAAATTTTAAATCCTGTCCTCCTGTATAACAGAGTAACTTACATTGCATGTCCTTTTGTCATACACTGTTTCATGTGAAACCCGCAAAAACCTAACCAAGTGAGTAGAGTGGCTATATTTTCCCTATTTAGGCAAGAAAAATACAGAGGTTCAGATATGTTATGTAATTTGTCCAAGCAAATCCACATGGTGCATAAGAAGACTTTTGATGCCCCCAGTCTTTTGATGTTCCTTTGGTTCTCACTGTTTTTCTAACGATAATTGTAGGATGATCACCACTCGGCTTTGTGTGAAGAGGCAAAGACCATGTATTCATTTTCTAATGCTTGTCTCTTTCCTTTCTCCCTGCCTGCCCTTTGCTCTTCTCCATCATGTTTCCTCTGTGTACCAAAGGAGTGCAGAATAATATTCAAATTAAATCTTTGTTGTTTTTTTTAATACTGATTTGGAGCAATACACATAATAGTTTGAGAGGCCATATGCTTATTTTACCATATATCAAATGTTTTGGAAAAACACAGGTCTTGATCACGTATAAAGAAATCACTTGCCAGTATTTATGAGATCAAAATGAGCCTCATTAAGGCTGTTGAAAATGAAGTGGTAAATGGCATTCTATCTGCTGCATTTGACTTCGACTGCCCAGCATGGCAAAGGGGAATTTTAGAGGAATTCCTAAAACTAGTCAGAAAATAGTAATGAAGAACACGGTATTGAGGAGCAGGAGAGCAGAAATGGGAGGGAGGGGTTGGGCATGGGACCAGAGGATGTTGTCGCTGCGGGTGGCTCCTCCAAGCCTGTGCTGTCCATTGTAGTAGTGACTAACTACATGGACTGTTTAAATTTAAAATAAAATCATATTAAACATTCAATTATTTAGTTACATTGAGCACATTTCACATTCTCAGTAGTCCCATGTGGCTTGTGACTACTGTATTAGTGCAAATATAGAACATGTCTCTTGCTGCAGGAATTAAGTGTATCATGCTGCTTTAAGCTGATAAGCAAAGTCTCCTATACCATTTAAAAGTCATTTAAATACGGGAAGAACAATGAGCCATCCCGGAAGATTCCTTCCTCCCTCTCACCCTCTCTCCTGTTCTTTGTCCCTCTCTTCATTCCTTTGTCCCTTCCTTCCTTTGTTCTTCTTCCAGCAGACATTTAGTGAGCCATTAAAATGAACCTGCACTGTTCCATTGCTGGAGATACAGTAAGAAAAGATGCAGCTCCTACCATCATGTGACAATCTAGTAAGAGATTCAGACAAGAGAAAACTGGTAATTATGATCCAGTGTGATAGGTGCTATGTGACTTCTAACCCCAGTTTTGGGGGCCTCAGGTTTACACAGAGAAAAGAGACCTCAGAGAGCTAAGACCTGGACAATTAGTGGAAGATATCCAGGCATAGAAGAGACAAAGAGAAGGAAGGAGGAAGAGATTGCAGATAGGTGAATAGGATGGTAGAAAATGAGAACATACATGGTTGATTCCAGGCATGGAGAGAAATGAAAGATAACTAGAAGATACAGAGCAAGCAGAAAGAGAAGAGGCTGCAGAAATGAGCAGATCCTAAAGGGTCTTACAAGCCATATTAAGATGTTTGCTTTCCATCCTAATGGCAATGAGAAGTTCCTAAGAGATTTAACCTAAGAAGGTGACTCTGTTAAATAGGCATTTTTGAGAAATCACTTCTGCTGCATTGTGGAGAAAATGTTGGAATTGGCAGAGTCAAGAAAAGGATAAAAGCTGAGGCAGAAAAACTGATTAGGCTGTTGAGCTATTTCAGATAAAGATGTTGGTTGGTGGCATGGGCAAGGGCTGCTCAGCTGGCAAAGGGAAGAAAATTTTTGGATGTAGAGGAATAGAATCTCATGATTGGGGGATGAGGGAGAAAGAAAAAGATAACTTCTGTATATTCCTTTTTTAGCAAACAGATTGTAGAATCACAGAGATTGAGAATACATACAAAGAAGCTAGGTTAAAGAAAAGGTGACAGATGTAGACCTCCACTAAGATTCTACTTTATTTTTAAAGTTTGTTTATTTTTGAGAGAAAGAGCGTGAGCAGGGGTGGGGCAGAGAGAGGGGGGGAGATAGAGAATCTCAAGCAACCTCTGCATTGTCAGTATGGAGCCTGATAGGGGGTTCAAACTCACAAACTATGAGATCATGATCTGAGCCGAAATCAAGAGTCAGGCCCCTAACTGACTGAGCCACCCAGGCATCCCAGAATCTACTTTAGAGGCAGCCTTCCCTGACACCAGAGACCATGACATGCCCCCAGCCAATATTCCTTCTCACAGCAAAGTGAGACTTCTTTCATACAGGCTTGCAATTTTCATATATTTGTGGGGTCACCTTATCATTTGGTTGCCAGTCTCTACCCCTGGTTTGCCGGATCCATGATTGCAGAGGCTGTGTTTGATTTTTCTCCTCAGGGAATCCTTACACCTAATGCACTATTTGTGATGAGATATGGTGGGTTGGAGAGTAGTATTGTAGCAGCACTTTCTTCTTTTGTTGGGGCACCATTTCAGGACAACTGGATACAAATGATCTTCTGCCTTTCATTCTGAGTTCCCAGTCTAAACTTTTGAAGGGGAGGAAAAAGAATCTTCACTCTACCCTTCCTGGTTCTTGGCTGAGACCATCCCCATACCCCCATAATAAAAGATTAACGTAGAAAGAAAACAATTTAATAACATACATACCCTCATTTTACAAGGAATAAAGACAAAAGAGGATATTGGAGGTGGGTGCCAATGATGGGAGGCTGTCAGGAAAGCATATGAATGAGGATAAGATTGTTACACGGATGTAAGGTGCTTCCTTCTTCATTGACGAGAGTTTCTAGACAGTGAGCCGGCTTCTCTTCCTTGTACGGAAAGGAGGCATCCTTATAAATAGAGATTTCCCTTAAGTTAACATTTCCCACAAAAGGGTAACTTCTTAATTTTCAGAGTTTCTCCTTTACTGTTGTCTCTTAAAACTAATTAGATAAAACTAAGATAATTGCCTTATGAGCATGATTATTGAGAAAGGTAAGGAACTTCTTTGAGTCTTTTATACACGTGAAATTTACTCACTGAATTGCAATTTTGTTGCCAGTTTAACATTTGGGTCTCATTGCATTTAAGGCTTTGGTCCTCCTGGAAGGTGGAGAAAAGGATATTCCTTTGGAAGAGGGGCTTTCTTACAGTAAATGATATTATACCTTGTGTTCTGCTTCCTTGTAGAGTACATTCTACATCCCTTTCTAACCATGAGTATGGAAAGATCTTCTCCCCATCCAGCCATAACCATCTCTCTCTCTCTCTTACACGCACACACATACACACACACACACACACACACACACACACTCTGTCTCTCTCTCTCTCTCTCATATGTAATTTTCCCTGCTTTTGTCAGGCAAGATTTCAGATTGGGGAAGATGCACTGCAACTCACTGCTGCCTGGAGACAATATCATACAGTATAAAGAGCATGGCATCTGGAGTGAGTCAGATTTGTTTTAAATCTCGGCTTCCCTAATTCTATTTGTAAGGTTGGGTCCATGTTACCTTCAGAAAACGATAGTGCTTATTAGATAAATGATGAAATGAGCTTATTTTTCTGAGCTTTGGTTTTCTCATCTGTCAGGAGGAAAGACCATAGTTCTCAGCCCCTCAGCACTCTTGGAAGATTAAGTGACATCACAGAAAACACCTGATGCATCGTTGGCACTTGATAGATGACTTCCTGCCGTCCACTTGTGCTCTCCTCTGGGAAAGGATGACATGAATGACAAGGGAATAAAACCCCCAGGGGGAAGACTGGGTCTAGCCATGTCACTGTGCCTCTGCCCCTTCGCTGGTGTTCCTCCAACATCAACGTAAAGCCCCAGAATACAAAACTTCTGCTGATGTTTAGTTCTTATGGATGCATTTAATATTCTCTGCTACGTTCAGCACAAAAAATTTGGCCTAAATCTCTCATGCAGTGAAGTAATTAACATGGCCATTCCTTCAAGTGTTGCCATAGTAGTTGCCATGGTGATGAAATGCAAATGCAATTTGAGTAATTCATAATACATAACTCTTCCCAGAAAAACAAAAGGAGTACTTTTAGGAGAACTGAATCATTTTGGTGATGTCTCAGTGCAACCTGTTACTCACTTGAATGATTCAGACAAAAGGCTCTAATGAATAGAAGATTAGACTGTTTGCATTTGCAACCAAATGTACCAAATACATTCCTAATACGTTAATTAACATTTTCTCCAAATGCAAAAGAAAAACATTCCATCTGGGAAGACAGGTAAGAATCTGATAGTAATGCAGACTCATCTGGCATTGAAAAAAAAATCTTTGGAAACATGAGTAACCACAACATTGGAAAAGAAATCTCTAAATTACTAAGTCATAGACCAGGTTGTTTCTGGTAAATAATGAAGTGGATAAGAAAGAATGGCTATTACATAGGTATTCTAATGTATCTTGTGTTTGTCTTCAAGTTTTGTGAAATTAAATAGAAAAAGCCCCTTTTAAATGCTCTTTTAAAAATTGGAAAAGTTAAAAACGTTAACGCCAGAACATTTGTATAACGATATACAAAGGAACAACAAAAATATTTTCCAGGGAAATAATAAATATAAAAATAAAACCTCCAAGTCTCACATGTTTCAACCTCTGTGTCTCCCAAGGTACCAGAGCTTGTCCATTTTTCCTTCTAAATGAAAGGAAAAATTCTCCACTTCTCAAGGTGTTTCCTTAATATCATCTTCACTTTGAAAGAGCTCTGGGTCTCTGAACCGACTCAGGTTGGAAAAATGGAAAAAGGACTATGACTCTCATGGATCCCCCAATCAGATCTGTGTTCACTGATCTGAAGTTTGTTGGGTTTCTGCTCTTGTCAATACAAATTGAGTAGGACCTTAGTGGGTCCACAGCTATTTTAGACCTAGGTATCCAAAGTCCAAATAAAAATTAAGATCCCTGTGGGGTTAGAGTATTTTGATCATGATGGCAGATAGATGCCATCTGGCACACGTGTGGCCCTGTCTGTTGTGATTATCCCATTTTACTTGTTTTTTTTGTCACCTCAGAATTCTCTCCTCCACTCTGAAATCAAGGTGCTAATTTCATCCTTAGTAACACGCAACGAAGTTCCTTTCATCTTCCAGAGGACAGTTCCAGGCTGATAGTTCTCTTGGCACTGTACTTCTTGGGGCATTGCTACAGTGGCTACTTTCTGGGCCTTTGGGGAAGCAAATTGGGGAATGAATATGGTTGTTCATATGATACAAGTCAACAGTACTCCATAGCGTCTATTTTTGATCGTTGGATTCCTTCCTCTACCTTAGTTGAAAGAACTGGCATTTCACCTTGATCTATGGGCACCTTATGTTATTTAGGATTTCATCAGCCACGTGAGTAAAGATATAGAACTACTCTCAACTGTTTGACTAGCATGCTTAATGTAGAATTTCTGGTACTCACATTAATAAGTTTAGGGTGATCCCCACTTGACCAATCTTTGTTAGAATCTTTAGAATACATGTGGAAACGGATTCTATTAGATATAAATTGGCAGAATACTACAGATTTTGCACTTAAGCCTTGTCTCCCTTTTCTTGTCTGACTTAACTTTAGAAACGAAGGAAAAAGCGTGAAACATGAGGAAAAACTAGCTCCCTTAAGGTAATTCCCTTAGGTGAGGGAAGACAGTGTCTTGAAGCAAGAAAGGACAACCTAATGATAGGCTGGCAGAGGATGTTCAGTGACAGGTGAAGAATCCGAGTACTCCAAGTTTTCCCAAACCTCCTGTGTATTCCCAGGACTACTAACAGTCCCAGAACAATGGCAGTGAATTCAACAGATGACAATCTTCTGAGGCACCCTGCATCAACAGATAAAACATTTTCAGTTTAGTCATAAGCAGTCTCTGGTTTCTTTGAGTGTCTTTGAGAATTTGGGGAACTGTTTTTGAGTTGGTGTTCTTGTTGTTTTTGGTGAGCTTTCCAGTAAAGTGATAGACTAACCGCAAACGCTGTAGTCCTCGACTTTTATATTCCTTTCACTTTTCTATAGAAGTGGCAACTTGATCCCAGAAAGACTTAACCTCACTGGGCGTTGCATTCTGGGGTCTTTCAGATTCCCATTGTTGATGGTATTCTCCCTGACTTTCAGCTCACATAGTCCATATATCCAGTCTCAGGCCTTTCCTCCGCCATTTTTCTGAGGATGTTTGGTACTAGTTTCGGTGTCAGGGTTCTGGGTTGTAAGGAACAAAAACTGACCTGGCCAACTGAAGTAGAAAATAAGTTTATTGGAAAGAGTCCATCAGAAAGTTGAAGGAACTGGTCACGGAGAGTGGGCTGGAGCTGAAGGAGGTCATCTCACACCTAGAAACAGTCTGCTTCTGATGCTTCCAAAGAAACTTCCAACACTGTCCATTCACTGCTGCTGTCTTAATCCTCACCCCTGCTGCTGCACATTGTCCGCAGTCTCTGTAATGAATATTGTGACAGACCCTCTGTCTTTGCTCCAAGTCCTCAGGTTCAAAGTGCTCAACATGACCGTCCAAAGGGTTAAACTTCCTGTGAAGGCTTACATATTGAGATTCTGCCAAATAGAAAGGGTACTTTCCTGTTGTATAAACACCCCTTATCAACTTCCTGTTTCCCACCAAATAAAACAGCTTGCGTCGTAAGCTGTCTACAGACTTCATAGTTCCTCCACTGTCATTTAGGTAGTATTTCTGCCCCAAACATGAAACCGTTGCAAAGACTTTGTCTTACACTGTCCTATGATTCTAAAAGTAATGGTCATAACAGTGTATCACTTGGTCACATAGTGCATGGGGGGAGTGCAGCAAAAATTCGGTTCCTAAAAGATAACCATGAACTCCTCCAGGGTGGAGGCTGTCTTACGCCAGTATCCTTACCACCTAGCACTTGAAACATGTAGGCCTTCAATGTATATTTAATGTAATTTGTTAACCCATGAATGCTTGATATCTTTGTAAAATGCTAAGGCTGTTATCCTTGTAAAATGAGGATTGTGATTTGTATCCTATTCTAGATCCCCAAAGCCACTGCAGTAGAACCCCAATTTTTAGGTTACCTGCATTAGAATCACCCGGGATGCAGGTTAAAATGCAGTTTCCTGGGACGTACCCCAGACCTAAGCTATATCAGACTAACTATGAGTGAGGTTCAGGAATCTACATTTTTTTTTTTAATTTTTTTTTTCAACATTTATTTATTTTTGGGACAGAGAGAGACAGAGCATGAACGGGGGAGGGGCAGAGAGAGAGGGAGACACAGAATTGGAAACAGGCTCCAGGCTCTGAGCCATCAGCCCAGAGCCCGATGCGGGGCTCGAACTCACGGACCGCGAGATCGTGACCTGGCTGAAGTCGGACGCTTAACCGACTGCGCCACCTAGGCGCCCCCAGGAATCTACATTTTAAGGAGGCACTCCAAGTTATTACCATGATCATGAAATTTGAAAGCTGATGCTCTGTGGGTAAACCCCAGGGGCTGAAGTTTAAGGATTCTAGTTAGGAAAGGTAAGTGAGCATGTTAGGAGTAAAACACAAAGCCTCGTTTATAAAGCTTTGGTATTTGTTGCCATGATTGGCGTGTGACCGTTAGATCAGTTTTTTTCCTGTTGCATATTTAGTGTTACATGGTGAGAAAGCTTCTAAGTGAGAACAAGTAAAAGCCCAGTTTTATCTTTTTAATTAGTATGTTCTCATTTCTCTTGCTTCTCTGGGCTGTCAGCTGGAACAACAGAACAGAGAAAGCAAGTCAAGGGCTAAATGAAGCTACTTGGCCACCTCTCAGCTAACCATGTTAATAAGCTCTCCTCAGTTCAGAGTAGAGACAGAGCAGGCAACTTACGGTGAAAACATGAAGAAAGTTTTTGAGGTGTGACCAAATCCACACAGACTGTCGCCCAGATAAAACCATGGATTGAAGGGAAGTAGGCAAAGATAAAGCTTTCCTCCATCTCTGGAATGGCAATCCTATGGGAGTATTTTAGGTGTCTTCTTGGTTTCCTTTCTCAAAAAAGAAAAAGGTCAATTTCCTCTTTATATCCTATTGCTTTCTCACCTACAGAACACTCTTAGAAAGCATCAACTTGTTCAAGCTTCATCTCTCTGCTTTCTCGGAGAGGCATGCCCATTTTACGGAGTTGGAAAATGAAGACAACAAATGTGGAGAATTTTTTCTCAAGTTCCCACAACTAAGCGCAGCTGCGAATATATACATTTTTTTTAAAAGAAATAGGAGCGAACACTAAAAGTAAAATCTGTCATTACTGCCATCAATTTAAACCTTAATGTGTGTAATGAAGAAAGAGTGCCCTCCTCCACCAGTCTTAGTTGATAAGAGGTTAGTGTAGTAAACAGTTGGGTCAGTGTGGTATGTTTTCATGCATTTCTGTACAGTTATTCAGACCTATCTGTGTTTATGTGCGTATGCACACACACACTTGTATGTGTACGTGCAAACACATAAACATGTACATTTTTTTAAACATAGACGGGATTATCCTCTGTTCTATAGCTTCCTTTTCTCCAGCACGTTGTTATTGCACTCTAAAGCTTCTAGGAAAAAGGAAATTGGGTTGCTCGCTTTTATTCTTTGAACGTTCTTGCTCGATATTGGCCCTGGAACCTTGTTCCTCTGCAGATCACCTTTAGGGGCCTCTGCGTTGCTACAGCCAACGTGCTTGGCACGACTGGTGCTGCCACAACATCATCACCAGCTTTGAAACAGCAGCATTCGGCTTCCTGCCCCTTTGGCTCCTTTGTCATTGTTCCCTTGGTCCTATTCTCTATCGGTCACGTCCAGCATCACAGCACTCTGACACTGTGTCTTTCCCAAGCCGATCATAGCAGCCACTGCTCTGCCATTCCTCAGCTTTCTAGAATGGACACCTGTCTATAGAAGGGGTGTGGGAAATGCGTGTCTGCCTGGCTGACTGAGTCCCCATCAGTGAGGGACCTGGCTGTTCTTCTCTCCAACCCCCAGCCCACCTATCCTTCATTCCATTTCTTCTTAGGCTTAATTAAGAGCTGCTGTTGTAGAAGGTTGAGGGCTGCTCTGGATTGTATCAGCGAGTGCTCAAAATGGCTCAGGAGTCCAACCGGCCAAATGAAAACCGCATATGTTTGGCTACAATTCAGTATCCAGATAGGTTGTTGGCTAAAAAGGCACTGCTGTACTGAGGACTTGGCTCCTGGTATGGTGTGGTAAAGTGGCGTGTGTATGTTTCTGGAGTTGAGATATTCTTTTTTGCTTTAGAGGTAGAATGAATACTTCTGATTAATATTCAGGAAAGTAAACTCACTTAAAAACTTCTCAAAATGCAGATGTTTTCTGTTTATATTGAGTTTTTGTATTCTGTATAAGACATGAGGTATTTCGAAATGCAGGGCATGCTTATGAGGGTGAACTTTTGTACCATATGATTTCATACCACTCAAGTTTGCATTCCTTTTGAAATGAAGAGAAAATAACATTTGTTTTTTCATAAAAACCTTTTTACTAGGGTATGCTAAGAGATTTATAGTCAGTAGAGTTAAAAGTTACTTATTCTTGAGAGAGAGAGAGAGAGAAAGAGAGCAGGGGAGGGGCAAAGAGAGAGAATCCCAAGCAGGCTCTCCACTGTCTCTGCAGAGCCCAGTGTGGGGCTTGAACTCATGAACCCTGAGATCATGACTTGAGCCAAAATCAGGAGTCAGGACATTTGACCAACTGAGACACCCAGGCAGCCTCAGTAGAGTTAAAAATTTTTAAAAAGATGATGTGGATTTATATCTCAACTCTGCCATATTGGCCCAAGTTTGGTCAGTTTCCCTCCCTGAACTTGAGCTTCATTATCAAAAAACTCAGCAGTTTAGTTTTTCCCAGAAGACCAATTAATTCCAGCCCCTTCAGCTTCAGCTTTCTGTCTTTGTTTAGAGATTACCCAGACAGACACTCAGTCCACCACAAGGATGCAAATTTGCTTATGTGTGGTTGGAACACAGACTCACATGACTAAATTTAGAAAGGATTGATCTGCGCTTTCCAGTGTTATCTGTGGATATGGTTACAACCTACATATTCTGAAGTCCTCTTCACAGGAGAACAATCACCTATGGTCAAAATTACCTTTGAGATTACCTTAAGGATGTTGTCACATCAGTGCCTGACATACTGTCTCTCAGTCCAACACAACCAGTTTTCCCTGCAGCAATGGAACAGATGGAGTCCCAGATGAAGTGATTGACTTTTGTTTAAAGGCAGTATCTTTTGGAAAATACATATCCTTAAATATGAGAACCCTCCTCAGAGGGGCTAGTTGGCCATGAAAGGAATGTACTTGATAACTAAGACTCCAAGGAGACCGTCTAATACACAGTCTGGCATTTGCTCTTGAGTATAGGGTCATGCTCAATAGCTCAAAATGGTTAAATGGCTCTTGTCTTTAGTTCTTTTTAACCAGGTGCGTAGAGTTTAACTTACCTAAGAAACATGCTTATTTTGTGACTGCCCTCTACTGCTAATACTGGCTTCATTCAGACTTCGTCATCCCTTGACTAATTTTTGCAGTATCTGCCTAACCTATACTCTTGATCTTTCCCCTTCTCTCCCCTAACCATCCGCTTTCCTGCCACCATAAGTGATTTTTCTAAACTGAAAATCTGTCCTGCATGGAACTTCTGCAATGTCTTTTGTGTCTGTTGTAGCTTTTCCCAAAGTGTGATCTGTGGAATAATAATTAAGGAATATAGTTCATAATAGCTTAAAGATTTCATGGGTTATTTTTTAAGATAGTTTGAAAAGGATGGGTAGTCTATTTCTTGAATAAACACTGCAAATTCATACTAATGCACTAAAAGCCACCAGAAGTCCAGTATTTTCCATTTATTTTACCACAATTAAAAGAAATTTACCTGGGGTGCCTGGGTAGCTCAGTCAGTTGAGCGTCCAACTTTGGCTTGGGTCATGATCTCAATGTTTTGTGTGTGAGTTCAGTCCCTGCATCAGGCTCTCCACTTTGAAAGTGGAGCGTGCTTGGGATTCATTCTCTCTCTCTGCCTCTCCCCCACTTGTATGCAGTGACTCTCTGTCTTTAAATAAATAAACAAAATTTTGCCTGGTAACAGTCCATGCACGGAAAATGAACACATGTTGGAAACACAAACTTACAGATAAAATTTAACTTCCTGAGCAGGGTATTCTAAGTGCTGGCTCTCAGCTATCTCCAGCACTGCCCTGAGACCTGGGCAGGCGTTAGCCCTGACCTAGGTTTAGGCTTCAGGAGGCTTATGCACTTCATGGCACCTTGCTTGAAATTTTCTAAATCCCCTTCCTGGAAATCCTGACACTAGATGGGGTGGAAATACCATCTGGATAAGGTGCTTGGAGGTGACATTGGGACCCATGAGGGCCCAGTCCTCATTTATTCCCTTCAAAGTACTCTGCAACCTATGAGGTTGACTGGATATCCCACCCCCCACCCCTGCCCCAAGAAACATGAGGACTCAGACTGTGGGGTTGTCTTGGACCTGTGGCTGGTCCTGATTCCAGGATCACTCTTGTGAATGGCACAGTATTTCTTTAGCATGATGGCATGAAAATGGGCCACTAGAAGGATGATTTCAGGGCTATGGTCTCTTGACAGCTCCAGTGATGGCCTTGGAGCTTGAGCTACATGTGTAGACCCCTGTGTTGGCGCTCCCCCATCAGTGTTCTGACTGGTGCTACCCTTGGGTAGTGGCAGTGGTGGCAGGTGTCCTTTACCCTGTGTGGCCCTCATGGCTGCCACACTGCACCCCCTCCTATAGGCTCCACGCCACTAGTCAGGTAATTCTCTGCAGGTGACTGCTTATGTCTCATCTCAGGGCTTTTAGGATGGCAACACAAATGGCCCCGTCTGATCGATGTCCTCTCCTATCTTCATGCATGTGGTGTCATTGTCTTGTCCTTGGTCAGTCTTGAGCTGGTCAAGGGACAGGCATTACTTACAGGAATGGGAATTCTTTTCTCATCCCACCTGGCCCCTCACCTGTATTTCCTATTTGTGGCACTGTGTGGTATACAGCTGTCCAATCCATATACAAATATCACATTCCAGTAATACCATGATTGTGGTCTGAAAAGGTCATGAGAGGACATGGGAGAAGATGTGTTGTTTTGCCATAACTTTTTGAATGGTAAATTTGTCATTCAACCATTATTCTTAAAGAAATCACTATACCTTACATAGATCTATATATTTGTAACATAGTTTTAATCAAATTACTTATATAAATATGGGTCCTGCAGAATATGTTTGCCTGACAACCCACTTGCTCTAGGGGCAGCCTTGCTTACCTTGCTATACTCTTCTCATTGCCATGGACACACTTTTAACTTCCAGGAACCCCAAACCATTTACTCCATGCACTTGTCCATGGTACCCTTTTTCTGATAAACTCTTACTCATTCTTTAAGACTCAGTTCAGGCCTCACCTGCTTCATGAGGACCCCATGGTCTTCCCACCCAGGTCACATCAGGGGCCCCTTCTCTGTGCTCCCGTAGCACCCTTGGCTTGCCTTTATTCTAGCTCCTACTGCACTATGTTAACACTGTCTGCTTACGTCTGACTTCCCTAGAAGATTAGCACTAAGGCGGCTACTAGGTCTCTTTTGTCCATTTTGCCTAACACGTTATCATGGCCAAGTGATTTCAGAAGACCAAAATGAATCTAACAGATGATCCCATGAAGTCTCTCTTGCTATGGGGGACTCTGACCCCAATGGAGAAAGACAATTGTGTGAAGATGGCATTTACAAATTCTCTTATCCCATTCTCAAATCTCTGATACAAACATGCTTAGTTTCTGTGGTGGCTTTGTATCGTAAGCTGGACTACCTTCCCTGTCCTGCACAGTTGCAGATTAAAGTTGGCCGGGGGGAGACATGAAGCAACACTATTACTTCTGAAGGTCATTGTGGCTCTGGGGAGTGAGAGACAGATGCAGAGGTACTGACAGGTTCAAGCTGGTTCTCATTCACCCCTCAGTGAGAGGCAGAGGCAGGATGCTGCTGGGCCCCAGCTTGAACTTGGCCTTCCCTCTTCTGAGTGCTGCACTTCTACTTCCCTGGAGGCCCTGGTAACCAACCACGAACCCAGCATCGGTCCTCAAGAGACTGCCACCAGTCTTCCTCTGTGGTCCCCCCAGCAGCTAGACAAACCCACCTTCACGGATTTCCCTGCTGGCTCTGGCTTGTCTCCTTTCACCGGTGCTTCAACTGGTGACTGGTCTCTGGTCATCCAGCTCTTTCCATGGCCATGTAAAGTAGAATTCTTGTAGAAACTCCCTTATTCCATAATTCATAGAGTTGGCTTTCCTGACTGACCCTGACAGATTCAGGCTATTTGCTTCTTGGAACTCCTCAAAAAAATTAATTTGCTGTCCTTTGGGGTTCATTTGATATATGGGACTGGAAAATGAAAGAGCAGAAAAAGGTGAGAGAAGGGCTGAGATGAAGAAAGGCAAAGTGAGTAAAGGAAGAATATATTGGAAAATGAAACGGGGAAGAGAAAATGGCAAGGCAAGCTTAGGGAAAGGAGAAAAGCAATTTAGAAAGAGTGTTATAGGACTCCACTAGGAACATATCTAAATTGGAAAAAACAGTGATCATTCATAAAAGCCTAGTATATATTTTTAAAAGTTACCACATGTACTTAACACACAGTAATTATGTACACACACACAAAATAATATCGCTAAGAAACGCTTAGTCAAAGATTGAATTTTCCTTCCTCTTTGTAAATATTGGCAGAAACTCTTAATCTCAGATTAATCACCTGATGAGATCTTAACTGCTCTATATTTTACCAAAAACAAAAACGCATACTACTTTTCTATATTTTCTGTGACTACTGTAGACTAAATGCTTATGCCCCTTCAAAATTCATACGCTGAACTCCTAATCCCTGATGTGATGTATTAGGAGGTGGGGCCTTTGGGAGGTGGTTAGGTCATGAGAACCGAGCCCTCCTAAATGAGATTAGTGTCCTGATAAGAGACCCCAGAGAGCTCTTGTGTCTGTTTCCACCATGTGAGAGCGCAGTGAGAAGACAGCCCTCTGTGAGCCAAGAAGTGGGTTTTCACTAGATGCTGAATCTGCCAGCTCCTTGATCTTGAACTTCCCAGCCTCCAGACTGTGAGAAATAAGTGTGTGTTGTTTATATGCCTCCCAGTCTGCAGTGTTCTATTATAGCAGCCTGAACTAAGTCAATTAATAAAGCACCAGAGATTTTAGATCTTATGGGGGCTCAAGTTGTGAGCCGGGTTGTATTCAAGGCATAAGCCAGGAGCAAAAAGTAATTTAAACGTCTTGATTGTTATTTTCAAAGAACGTTAACAGATTCAATTCATAAACTGAAGAAACATTATCAAATCCCTTTTTATCTCTACCCTAACTTGATGTCTATGTATTCTAATTTGTCCAACCCTAGAAATTATCCAGACCATCTTTGCCTGTATTGTTTCTCTCTCCCTGACTTCCCACAAACGTTTTCCCATTCCGTGTTTTGATCCTTGCCAGGCCTTCATGGTTTCTGCTACCGTTGGAGGGCTAGGGGTTTATCAGAGGGAATAGCAGGAAGACACAGTCGCTCTGTCTTCCCTGACCCTCTACCACCCCTGTTAGGAGTGAGCTATGGAAATGCATGAGAAACATAGTTCTGATGTCCCATTAGGTCCCTTCTTGCAATCTCTGTGTTCAGAGAATGGAGAATTTCCTGCAGGTAAAATGGTAGTTGAAGGTTACAGTTTTCTCCTCTCGAAGGTCTGTGACCCTGGAAGGGTGAGAAATATTATGTACTTCCTAATTGATCTACCTCTTGGGAACCGACGTCTACTAGTTATTTTACTACTGCTCTAACTGAAGGCAGAGATTGTTCCAACTGTTAAAATTGTGAACAGCCGGGGCCCAGTTATTTAGAGTGTTCCTCCATGCAAGTAGAGAAAATACAAGGCAATGATTACAGCAACCCAACTTCATTGGGTGCAAGTCCTAAAATTCAGCCACCAACCTTCCAGGAGTCTGTCCCCAAATTGAGATGAAGGAGCTTTCTTACTGCACTTAGCTAGACCTTACTTGAGGAGGGAAGGTCTGTCTTCCAGAGACCTGATTTCCTACAGCATCCTGACTGCCTGAGTCCTCTTGGCATCACTGAGCAAAGTTCCAATATTCTGCCTCATTTTGAAAAACCGGACCTGAACTCCTTTCTCCATCCCTGGTCCCTAATTAGCTTCACTTACAGAGGGAATTCTGGAAATCCCTTGAGGTTGCCACAAATTACAAGACTGCCTAGCGATTTTGGACTCAAATTTGTTCTCTTTGCTCCACCATTTTTTTGGTTTTGGTATTTTGAGCATCATTTTACAGCCCTGGTGAAGAATTCACTCTTGGAGTTCTTCCACTCTGAGCACTTAGTTTTAGCAATTCTGCCCTGTCTACCAATACTAGGTCAAAGGTCAGTGTTGTCAGTCCCAGTCACTGCCTGCCTGCCATGCCCTTGTTCTGAGAAGTGTGGCATTTCTCCCTGGGGATAACTGTCCCTCTGGCTGGGAACAGCCCTGAAAGTGTGTGGGGTCTCCCTTGGCATAAGCATATCTCAGCCTCATTCCAGCATATTGAAGCCATCCCTTTGGTTCTTCCTGAGAATATATTGCTTCTGGTGGAAGAAAATTTATACCAATGGGTTGAAGACCTGTTTCTCTGAAGTTCCCTGGAAACAGTCCAGTCCTCAGGGAGACTGGTCTCACTGGGCAGCAGAGCTGTCACACTGTGCAGCCATTCTAAGGTCTGCTGTTGGCCTCCACTTGGTGTCCGTAAAGGATTTTGAAATCTTACGAAACTGCGCATCCATGGATTTCAAATTAGAAACTACATTCCTTTCCAATTTACAGTTTCATGCAATGCTGTGCAAGTCTGCCTACAGAATCCTGTCTTTGACTATCTTCAACTTCCCACATTCCCAACCTACAACTTCCTTGTATTCCAAGAACCACGATGGCTCTAGTCTAAGGCCTACTCCCTTGCATCCTGTGTCCAAGTCAGGCAGACATGGTGAAAATGCACCCTTGGTGTAGATCTGTATTGGTTTTATTGATTGGATACGTAGCTGAGAATTATGACTAAGAACAAAATCACAGGCAAGAAATGAAATCTTAAAAAAAATTTTTTTTGAAAACCAACCCCAAGGCAAAACACCCTGACATCTTATATGATCCAGTCTCTGCATAGCACTGCTGTCCAAAACATAGTCTAGGAAGTAAATGTAATTAAAGGAATTCAGTACTGATTAAACATCTTAAAACTGTAACCTGCAACCCACAACTGTGCTCTCACTCTTCTTTGCTACATATCCCTACTTTATTCTCAACTTAGTCTACATCCCTCAGTCTCTCTTGCACCTTCCTTCCATCTTCCCCTCTGATCATAATGATGCATCAGCCACTGGCCCGAGTGACTGGCCACCCAGACTTCTGGTCCCTGCTAACAGTCATTCCAGATCATACTGAGATGACTGTAGGACTCTGGTGTCAGGCCCCATCACCTCCCTATCCATGCACATAAATGCCCAAGGTTCCCTAGGAAATTTGAATTTTACCTCCTATGTTTCTTTTATAGGCAATTCACATGGAGCATTTTGGGGGGAATAAAATTTTATACAAAAACATATATTTATATATTCAGAGAAAAGATGGTAAACCCCAATTGGAGATTGACCTGGAGTGCAGGATTTGGACCCTACCACCATGGTTTTCCCCAATTTTTGTCCTGATGGTGGCCTTAAGGATCATTTCACAGGTGACCGTAAGGATCAAAGTGTTTCTTCCACAGTCTATAGGAATATTTAAAAATGTGCAAGAAGGCGGGGGCGGGGGGGCGGGGCACCTGGGTGGCTCAGTTAGTTAAGCATCTCATTCTTCACATCAGCTCAGATCTTGATCTCAGGGTCATGAGTTCAAGCCCCATGTTGGGCTCCACAGCCATAAAAGATGCGTTAAAAAAAAATGCACGGAAGGATGGTTAACAGAGAAGGAAGAGTGACAACTGGAAGAACTGCAGCCAAGTGGAAGCCTGCCCAAGATGACAGGGGATGTGGTGGATGGTGCTAGTCTAAAGTCTCAACAGGCCTGCTAAACACAAGTAGGACAAAAGTAGCAGAAGCCAATCTGAACAAGGCTTATATGTACCTCTCCTGTTTTCAGCAAAGATCATAAAGACAAAGTGTAATAAGAAGAAAAACAATGCTGTGGACTGCAGTGAAAGGAAGAGCCTTTTTGTAGAACATTGTCAAGAGGAGATTGACTACACGCACTTGCTTCACAGGTGTTGAGAGCAGCTTCCCAGTCAGATTGTCAGACACACTCTGATGGATGGAGACCATGTGATCCTGCTGGGCCAACTAAGGATGAAGTAAAAGCTACATACTGGGGATTAAGTAAAGATATATTTTGAATCTCTGGGAATTTAGAAAACAAGCTTACTTGAGTTTAGACCAAGAAATAACAATATAAAGTTCTGGAATAGAGATGATGAACCCTCTGGCATATTTTATCATAGGCATAGGATGGTGAGTTTTGGTAAAGAAACTAGTCAGAGACAGGCTATGTTACACCATGCATAGTAATGGGAAGAAGGTGTGCAAATCACACATTCATTCATTCATGCAAGTGTCTATTCAGTCTGTTCTCTGCCAGCCACTGTGGTAGGTGCTTGAGTTATCATTGAACAAAATACCTGTGGAGGAAGCGGCCATGACAAGTAATTTTAATAAACCCGTCCCACAGAAGCACAGAATACACTGAACACATCAAATGATAAACCTAAGAGATCCCAGTAAGTGTTGACACCTAAGTTGAGATATACAAGGTGAATAAAAATTGATCAAGTAAACAGGTAAGAGCAGAAGTAGAGCCCAGAAATAGCTTGGCATCTAAGGACAACTGAAAGATGACTGAAAGGAGTCAGAGGAGAATGAGCAAACACAAGAATGATTTCAAACAAAGCTGAAAAACATAGGCAAGAAAGAGTATCGAAGTGTGAAGGGGTAAGAATGTAGCAGTAGCCTCCATAAATTCAGTAAATATGAATTTCGTTTATAACACGGCACAGACGGGCAAAGTTACGAAAATTTCCCAACACCTTTATTCTAAAGCAAAGGTCACACAACAGCCAGCTTCATGGACAAAGAGAATGATTCATGCTAAGAACATCGTCCAGTTGAACATAGGGATGATGCTCAGATGGTAGTGAAACAGAATCTGGGGGTTCAAGCTCTCCATAGAAAGAGATGAAATGGTCATTTGACTTGAGAGGAGTAATGGAAAACAGGAAAACAAGATAGACCTGAGATACCAGAGAAAAGGGTAAGGGGGTGTACCCACAGCTGAGGGGTTCCCTCAAGAGGACAGTTGTCTAATATAAAATTTCTTCAGGAGAAGCAGGCCAATTTTTCTCACCCTAATATCCTTAGAAGTAGAAAGGAAAAAGATAAAAGACCAAGAAAAGTAGGTTAAAAACCTACTTTATGAGAATCCCCAAATGCAATAAGAAAATAATAATGGCTAACACTTTGCTTACTGTAGGCATATTGGCCAGAGACCTACATAGGCATTGGAGTATTTCATTTAATCTAACTAATAATCCTGTATTTAGGTACTGTTACTCTCCCCTTAATAGCAATAAGACTGAGTTATAAAGAGATGAAATAGCTTGTTCAAGATCTTGCAGCTATTAAATGGATCAGCTGGGAGTTAAACTCATTCTAACACTTAATCAATAGTCTTTTGCTATTCCTACGTTACCTTCCTGGGGAAGGAAGAAATACTACTGAGTAAATGCTAGATCAAAGAGCACCAAGTAAGGAGTCAGAGAAGGAGTAGTTAAGAGAGGTTGATGGGAACTTGGCAGATGTCATCAATTTCTTACACAATTGTTAGAGACTGTTTCTTGTTGAATGGTCCAGGATGCTCAGATGAACACTAATATTTTTTAAATACAAAGTTCACACGTTTGTGGGAGCCAATTAGTCCAGGCCTTTTCTAGATTAACATGGTGCAAAATGTGCCATCTGGAGTTCTGGAAGAGAAAAATAATGGCTTATGTGGCTGCCTTAGCAGGGAGGCAATGAACTCCTTTCCCCAAGAGCCAGTGTTTGCATCCACTTGGCCAGGTCTCTTACAGACTAGTTAGAGAACAGACTTGTCATTTTGACCAAATTTTTTCTTTCACTTATAATAAGAGTTGTAACATTTTATGGCTTTTCTAACAAGATCAACTAACTGAAAGGAACATTGCAAATTTGGATAACCTGACTTGTAGTGCTACTAAGAATGTTGAAGTAACTTATGTGTGGACATGTATTTGAGAGTATTGCTGAATGTCAGGCACCTACGTCTACAGTGGCCTTAAAATGTGGTTGCCTTTATTGATCTGAAGAGCAAATCTTGACACTGACTTATCTAGTATCAAGTCAGTCATTTTATTTTTTTAATGCTTCCTTATTTTGAGAGAGAGGGCACATGCAAGTGAGCACAAGTAGGGGAGAGGAAGCAAGGCGGAGAGAGAGAATCCCAAGCAGGGTCCGTGCCCAGCACGGAGCCGCATACAGGGCTCCATTTCATAACTGAGATCGGGACCTGAGTCAATATCAGGAGTCCGACGCTTACCTGCATGAGCCACCTAGATGCCCCAAGCCAGTAATTTTGAATTAGAAAAATAAAAAGCATAAACAGGTTATGTATTGCTTAAGATTCTGGCACATACCAAGCCTGAAGGTGGGTGCTAAAGACAGTTAAGGCTTTCATGTAAAGTGAGTTCTAGAAGGCGAAATATTATCCACTGTTTTTCTTCTTTCATCTTGCCTCACCATTCAGCAGGTTCTTTGTACCCACCGGTTCATTTACTCAGCATGTTGGTGGTGCCCTGGTTAGCATGGGTCATACCAACAAACCACTAGTAGTCTGAGGGAGGATCTTAAAGTTCCTTGATGTTTCTTAAAATCATTGTTTCTGTAGCAAATATTTTATTGTTTCATAAGTTTTTAGAATTCATCTCTGGATAAAGAATGAGATAAGAATCTATGGTTCCTTCAGGAACACACATTTCAAGAGAACTGGGCGGATTGGTGTCTTAATCTGCTGACTTCCATAACAAAATACCATAGCTCAGATGATTTAAACAAGAGAAATTTATTTTCTCATAGTTCTTAAGATTGGAAGTCCAAGATTAAGGTGTCTGAGGGTTCTCTTCCTGGCTTTTAGATGGTTATCTTCTCATTGTGTTCTTACACGGTGGAAAGGGATTGAGGGGGAGAGTGAGATCTTTCTCTTCTTATATTGCCACTGTCCTATGGGATTCTGGCCCCACCCTCATGACTGTATTTATAATTATCTTGTAAAGATCGTTTTTTCAGATATAGTCACATTGTGGGTTTGAGTGTCAGTACATGAATTTGGGGGCATACAATTCAATCTGTATTAGTTGAGAACACCATAAAAGTATTTGGCCTGCTTCCTACTTCAATTAAAACAGTATTTGACTCAAATCTTACAGGGTGACACAAACTTTTTGTTGAAAAGGATTTAAGATCGCCTGGTCTAAGGACACCTGGGTGGCTCAGTCAGTTGAGCACCCGACTCTTGGTTTAGGCTCAGGTCATGATCTCACACTTCATGAGTTCGGTCCCCCATCAGGCTCCGTGCTGACAGTGTGGAGTCAGTTTGGGATGCTCTCTCTCCCTCTCTCTCCCCTTCCTCTGCTTGTGCTCACGCTCTCTCTCAAAATAAGTAAACTTAAGAAAAAAGTTAACCTGGTCTAATCTCTATGAAAAATGGAAGCTCTTTCTCTAATCAGAATGTTGCTGAGGTTATTTCAGGATGTCTTGATCTCTATGTTTCTGTTACCTTTTATTCTGTAAGAGTAAAAGTAATAACTTCTGTAATATCTTTACAAAGTCCTTCACTATCTGAAAAAGACCAAAATCACCTTGCATAGCCTACCCTTTAAAAATGGGAAATTTTATACTGCTTTTCAGATATGTGTCTCAATCGAGTGAAGAAAAATGTGGTACCAAATCCCTGTTCTTTTGTTTCACTTTCCCTTTCACTCCGGGGGATAAGAAACAGTACTAACTAAGCACTCTATTAATGGTACACTATCCAGGAACTGCAGTCCCCACTGTGCTGCCATTACAAGTAGTCAGAAAAGGTCACTGTGACTTAAAGTGAG
The DNA here is from genome assembly GCF_018350155.1 of Leopardus geoffroyi. Classification (NCBI taxonomy): domain Eukaryota; kingdom Metazoa; phylum Chordata; class Mammalia; order Carnivora; family Felidae; genus Leopardus; species Leopardus geoffroyi. The sequence continues at coordinate 51,387,411 of NC_059334.1, read as the reverse complement.
CACCACAGGTGAAATGAGCTGGATCTGTGAGTCAGTGCTGATTCACTTTCAGATCATTCTGTCGTCTGAAGCTTAACCGTGTCTATCACAGGGTGGATTTCTGACACGGAAAACTTCCACAGACATTCCAAGGTGTTCAGAATTGCTTCATCCACAGTATCTCCAGTGTTCAAATTGATGGTTTGTCACACACAGGGATTGATCTCAGCCAGCAAATATTTACCAAACACCATCTCTGTGCAGTGGAGGACATGGAGATAAGAGGAAAACAGGACAGCCAGTGACTTCCATAGGAATGAGAAGAATCCTGAGAGCGCTGGCCAGTCCAGATAGGACCTCAACTCCTTGGCCTCCACACCAACACTCCCAGAAACATACCCTGCCCCCTACCCTCTGCTGGTATTCACTCTGTTTCCGCTGCTGGTCACCCAGAGCAGACTGGGACTGCCAAGTCATCAATTATCCTTGAGATACTCATTCCCATGTCACTCCATAGCGACCCCTCCTAACCCATCACTCACCCTACCTCAACCCCTATAACCCTCCCATTATACACTCTGAAACTGAAAATCAATCACAGGCAAAACCCTCAATATCTTCAGACTCTTCTCGAAATGTTTGCTTTACTGTCTTGCTCTAACTGAAAACTGGGTCACCCTTAGTGCTCTGCTTCCCCTGCAGAACTTCCAATTGGTGGGTATTTTCTCTTGCCTCAAGCCCTCCTGCCATTGGCCCCTGGGGAAGGTCAGTGTACTCCTTGCTCCTCAATTTTCACTTTATACTACTTTCCTTTCCTCTTCCCCTAATCTCCCTTCCCTGCCACACAGCACAGATTTATACTACACATCATTAGACTGTAACATCTGCTGAATGCTTGCCACGATCATCCATGGATCCCACAATCCTCCCTCCTACTTGCCTTCAGCTTTTACCTTCTAGCTCAGTGAACTCTTTCCATTCTATTCATGCCATCATTTTTTTTGTGTGTGTGATTTTAATAGCAATGTGAAGGATTCAGGTAAGCCTTCAAAAACTTAGTCTCTCATTTCTTTTTTTTTAATTTTTTAATGTTTCTTTATTTTCAAGATAGCGACAGAGCACGAGTGGGGGAGGGGTAGAGAGCGAGGGAAACACAGAATCCTGAAGCAGGCTCCAGGCTCTGAGCTGTCAGCACATAGCCCGACTCAGGGCTCGAACCCACAAACCATGAGATCATGACCTGAGCTGAAGTTGGATGCTTAACCGACTGAGCTGCCCAGGCGCCCCTAGTCTCTCATTTCTTTTGATACTGTCTGCTTCAATGATCTCTCTCAACTCTAGTTTAACCCGTTCAACCCAAGGTCACACACTGACTTCTTGATTACCTTGAACTACAATGTATCTACATAATCCCAATCTCAAGCATCCCGTTTTCTGAACACAACACCTCCAGGATGTATCATCTACTGAAACTTCGTTTTCATTGCCCAATGCTACCTCTGCATTCTCGTTTCCCTTCTCACATAGCTTACGTTCCCGAGTCCCTCATCATCTTTCCTTACACTCTGCCCTGACTCCCTTGCCACTCTCTCCCTTTATCATCTTCATCTGGGCAAAACCCCAACTCTTCTCCCACGCAGTAGAATAGACCTAGAGAAAAGCACACATCCTTGCCAACCATAATCATGTCTGTACCTGACCACAGCCCGGCAGTACATATCCTGCCACAGTACACATAGCAGCTAATCCTGCCAGTCTATTCGAGGTATGTATTTTAAACTCTTAACGGATAAACTGAGGCATTTTTAAAAATTGATGAGTTTCAGCAAAAATCCACTTGAACTGGGTAGCATTCAATCTAGCAGATAGAAAGGAGCTCCAAGGAGCTGCGCAAGATGGAAGACTTCTTACAGGCACAAGGGGGCAGGAACAAGGAAGTTATACTAGGCAAAAAACCAAGTTGGTTATTTCAAGGTTACTCTCCTTTAAGGGATGACAGAGGTCTGTCAGGCAGATTATCTAGTTAATGCTGATCAGGCAATTCCTGATTGATAGGTTTAAAATTCCATTTTGGGGAGAGCTGAAAGTACAATTAAGTCTTGGTTTAGAGACAGAGATTAGCATAAGTGACTTTATTTTGAGTCTGTCGTCTTTGTTTTTAATATCTTCACTTCTATTAAACCTCTTTCTTGGCTAATGGCATTGGATCCAATTCTGTTTGTTTATTGTAAGATTTATTTTTTCAAGATTGTTTATTTTGAGAGAGTGCATCCATGGGAGGAGGGAGAGAGGGAATCCCGAGCAGGCTCTGCACCGACAGTGCCAAGCCTGAAGTGGGGCTCAAACCCACAAAACTTGTGATTGTGACCTGAACTGAAATCAAGAGTCAGATGCTTAATCAACTGAGCCACCCAGGCACCCTTGTTGTAAGATATTTTAAACTTTAATTCCATTATAGCTAACATACATTAGTTTCAAGTGTACAATATAATTGTTCAGTGGTTCTATGCATTACTCAGTGGTCATCATGATTAAGTGTACTCTTAATCCCCTTCACCCAAACTCCCCCCACTTCCCCTCTGGTAACCATCAGCTTGTCCTCTAGAGTTAAGTCTTTTTTTTTTTTTTTTGCTTTGTTTCTTTGTTTTTTTTTAAGTTACTTTTGAAAGAGAGAGAATGCAAGCCCAGGGAGGGGCAGACAGAAAGGGGGACAGAGGAACTGAGGCTTTGACTGATGACAGAGAACCCAATGCAGGGCTTGAACTCACAAGCTGTGAGATCATGACCTGAGCCAAAGTTGGACTTTTAGCTGACTGAACCACCCGTGTGCCCCAAGTTTTGTTTTTTAAATTCTACATGTGAGTGAAATCATATAGCATTTGTCTTTCTCTGATTTATTTCACTTAGTATTATACTCTTTAGGTTCATCTGTATTGTTGCACGTGGCAAGATTTTATTCTTTTTTATGGTTGAGTAATATTTCACTATATATATATATATATACACACATACATATACATATGTATGGCGTGTATATATACATACATATATATGTGTATACACATGTATATACATTACATATATATATATACACACATATATATGTATATATATCCTACTTTTCTTTATCCATTCATCTAGCAGTGGATACTTAGACTGCTTCCATAATTTGGCTATTGTAAATAATACTGCAATAAACACAGGTATAAATATCTTTTTGAATTAGTGTTTTCATTTTTTTTGGGTAAATACCCAGTAGTGAAATTATTGGATCATAGAATAATTCTATTTTTTTTTTAAGTTTATTTTTACTTACTTTGAGAGGGAGATAGAGAGCAAACAGGGAGGGGCAGAGAAAGAGAGAGACGGAGACAGAATCCGAGGTAGGCTCCAAGCTGCCAGCACAGAGCCTGATGTAGAGCTCGAACTCAGGAACTGTGAGATCATGACCTGAACTGAAGTCAAGAGTTAGACGCTTAACTGACTGAGCCACCCAGGCGTCCCAAGGGTAATTCTGTTTTTAATTTTTTGAGGAAACTCCGTGCTATCTTCCACAGTGGTTGCACCAGTTTGCATTCCCACCAACAGTGCAAGAGGGTTCCTGTTTTCTCCACCTCCTCACCAACATTTGTTGCTTCCTCTGTTTTTACGTTTAGCCACTCTGAAAGGTATGAGGTGATAGCTTACTTTTGATTTGCATTTCCCTGATGCGGAGTGATGTTGAGCATCTTGCCATGTGTGTGTTGGCCATCTGAATGTCTTCTTTGGAGAAATGTCTCCTCGTGTCTTCTGCCCATTCATAATTATTTGTCTTTTGGGTGAATTGTATCAGTTCTTTATATATTTGGGATACTAATCCTTTATGACATAGGTCATTTGCAAATACTTTCTCCGTGTCTTTTAGTTTTGTCGATTATTTCCTTTGCTATGCAAAAGGCTCTTATTTTGATGTAGTCCCAATAGTTTACTTTTGCTTTCCTTTCCTTTGTTTTAGAAACATATCTAGAAAAATGTTGCTATGAAAAAAAAAATGTTGCTATGGCTGATAACAGAGAAATTACTGCCTGTGATCTCTTCTGGGATTTTTATTGTTTCAGGTGTTACATTTAGGTCTTTAATCCATTTTGAGTTTATTTTTGGGTATGGTATGAGAAAGTGGTCCAGTTTGGATCTGATTCTGTTTAAAAACTAAGAATGTCCAGAAGAGAATTTGCCCAAGATTTCACGATCCTGTCGGTCTTTCTGCCTGTAACTGTATGAACTGCCCATACTCCTATGTAAGGCTAATATTTCACTGGGAAATGAACCGCACTCCATTTCCTCCTGAACTCATGCCAGTCAATATTATAATCCCACCACTCCACCAAAACTGCTTTGGTTTACACTTTAAACCAACAATGATCTCATATTGTGAAATCTGATTTCTAACCTAATTTCATTAGTTGGTCTCTCCCTCTACCTTATATTTTTTTCTTTGTTTTGCCACACCCTTTTGGTTTTCCATCTGCTTACTTTACCAGTCTCCTTTTCTGGTTCCTTCTGATCTCCCTGATCTGTAAACATTGGTCTTTGCCTTTTGTTACTCTTTTGATGATTACATTCAGTCTCGGGGCTTTAAAGAGTTTATACACTGATGACTCTAGAATTTTACCTTCAGCTGCACCTTTTCTGTGATGTCAAAAAATAAATCTTCCTGTTATCTTGTAGTCCTTTTAATATTAATTTGCCTACAACCATCCTCTTCCCCCAGGATAGCTGATTCCCTTTTTTCTATCTATTATCATATGACTGTCCATATATTTTATTTTTTTGTGTATTCAGGCAGAGGAATAATAAAGTTTAATGCACTAGAAAAGAAGGTTTATCTGAGCAGGCAGTTTTTATTTCTTTTTAAATATATATCCCTGTACACAACTAGTTCTTGGCATAAAATGGGCGCACAATAAATACTTGTTTTATGATTAAGGATATGGTTGGCCATCTAATTGGGGGAAACGGTAAATTAGAATAACGAGTTTTTATTCCACCTTGCATAGGTGCACATTCTTGACAGCCCACGTTACAAACTTGATCTTTCACTTCATAGGAACATACAGTAAAAAATGGATAACATTCATTCATCCTTTTTTTGTTTCATTCACTCACTCAGTAGATGTTTTCAGTGCTTGCTGTGCTCATCACCACTGGTGTGCTAGGTACTGCATGTAAGGATAACACAACCTCTTTTAATTCCAACTGTAATAGTTTCTCTCTGTGCATATTGTCCCCACTTTTACTCTGTCCCCTATAAGAGGATTATATTCTCCCCACTCCTAAAACGTCTTGAATATGCAATTTGTTTTAGCCAATGAAATGTCAACAGGGCATAGTATGCTAATAAGCCCCAGCAGAAGCTTTAAGAGCTGCATGGGATTCTATGATTGCCCTTTACCTCTGCTGTGGAGATGAGACAGGGCTGCTGTTTCAGTCCAGGTGCGGGAACGGAGGAGATAAGAGACCGCTTTCATATATGTGAGAGAGAAGGAAACACTGGTCACTGTAACCCACTGAAATTTGGGTTCCCTCCGCAGCACAGCTTAGTGGCTTTGGAGAAGTGTCATAGTTTCTCATGTACACACTGGGGACAATAATAATACCTTGTATATCATTTGTGGAGAGGAGCAAATGAGAGATATACATGTGAAAAGGTTCACAAGATTTTTTGCTAATCACATAGTTGTTGGAACTCTAATTATCTGCTATTCCAAGCCCTGGAGGTATCCATGTTTTTTTCTCCCTACCAGTCTTGAAGTGGAAATAGAACACATGAGACACTTTGCATGGGCAAATGATGCTTTTCTCATTCTTATTTACTTAAATAAGGCTGATGTGTAGACCTTTAACGAAGGATATTAGACATAAAAACCATATCCTTAAGACTTTATTCCTTTAAGGTGATGCCCGCCTCACCTCTCTGTCCACACACATTTATTACATAAATCTCACATTTCTTTTCTCTTTCCCCTCACTGTTGCATTATGTTGCACTTAAAGGATTTCTAGTTTGTGTCTGATGTCTTATAACTCCAGGTTAACTTGATAGGGATCCTGAGGAGCATGCGTCCATGGGCGTGAGTGGCAGGGGCTGCACATTGCTGAATTAGTGTGTTCACAAGGTTAAGTGCAGCTCCAGATGCTGCCCTCACTTCCCTAACACAGGAAAGGCATGCCCGTGGTCTGGAAGGAGACCAGTGGGTTAATACCTGTGTTTGGGGGAGGCATGTATATTGTTTCATTAATCTTCACTACAAACTTACCATGCACCTGTCATTATTCCCATTTTACAAGTGAGAAAACTGGGGTTCGTGATGCTGAAGTTTCTTATACACATTGGTGAAAGCCAAAAGCAGCTCCACAACCCAAGGCTCTCCACTGCAAATTCCTCTTTTCCACCTTGTGATTTATCTGGACATGTCATTTTCTATGTGGTGTGAGCTAAGTGCTCATTTTGGCCTTGCGTTTAAACACCCTATTCTTTAGCATGCAGAGGAATCCAGCTTCGGCGAGAACCCTGCATGTGGTTTTGTGGCAAGGGATTTGAGGAGCAGGCAGAGACGGTTGGACGGTGATTATGGTTCTAGTTAATGGTTGTAACGTGTAAAGTGAAACTTTGCTCAGATATGAGGGAGAGACTAAATTTATTTCCACAGCACAGCTTAAAGGGGACTGATAGGAAAATAGGAAACGTCATGAAGGACTGAACGGACTTCCTCTAAGATTAACGCTGGTCAGTATAGAAAATAAGGCAATTCTTAAGAACAGAGTCAATGGCTTCTATAATGCAAGATAGTAACACTATTTGTCTCACTGAGGGACTACTCTCATATTCCCTGCATCTGGACTGTGTAGGTCAGTAATCAGGTGATGGACCTCAGCAGTTTTGATAAATATAGAAATCTGGACTACATTAGCCTTGAAGTTACCTCAAAAATTGGCTGAGGTGGCTTTGGGCAAACCAGGATCCTCAGAAGGGAAATCAGAAGACAAAGACAATTGACATGGATGGAATGGAGCGAGCTGGAGATTTTAACTAATGTGAAGATGTTACCTTTCACCATACACGAGCAAATAAATTTTCTGCTGGAAGACAGCATGATGCAGGGAAAAAAGCTTTGGAGTTGAAAAGATGAGTTCAAATCCAGCCTCTTCCATGTACTAGCTTGGGATCTCAGGAAATCCCTTAAGTCTTTTGTCCTCTTATCAGTTAATATGTGAAAAGTACTTAGAATTTTGGTGCGTAGTAAGCATGTAGCAAACGTCAGCTGTTATTTTTTTTGTGTGTAATAGAGTTGTTACCATCTAGTTGATAGGGTTGTCGAGAATACTAAAAAAGCTTTTTAAATAACTGATAGAGTACTGAGCAATGTAGTCGATAGGCTACCTCAGTATCTACTGGTTCCTTAGCTCCATTAAGTTATCCAAGTGATTCTAATATGTACAGGTTTAGAAATAACCTAATACGCTAAAAGCTGTACCAGGAAGATTAGCTATGATTATATTTACTCAGCACGTACCATGTTTCTATGTTTCAAGATAGTGCTAAGTGCTAAAGAAAGTTTTAAAAATAGAGAAATGGTGTTTGTCCTTAAAAGATACTTAGTAACAACACAGGAAACAAAAGGTGTTGGCAAGGATGTGGAGAAAACAGAAACCCTGTTACACCATTGGTGGGAATGCAAACTGGTGTAGTCACTCGAGGAAACAGTATGGAGGTGCCTCAAAAAGTTAAAAACAGAACTACCCTGCAATCCAGAGATTGCACTACTAGGTATTTACCCAAAGAGTACAAAAACAGCAATTTGAAGGGATGCACGCACCCCAATGCATATAGGAGCATTATCAACAGTAGGATAGGCAAATTAGGGAAAGAGCCCAAATGTCTTTCGACTAATGAATGCATAAAGAAGGAGTGGTATTTATATACAATGGAAAATCACTCAGCCATAAAAAAAAAAAATGAAATCTTGCCATTTGCAACGAGATGAATTGAGCTATATTGTGTTATGCTAAGTGAAATAAAGTAAGAGAAAGAGAAATGATTTCACTCATGTGGAATTTAAGAACAAAAATGAACATGGGGGAAAAAAGGAAAACCAAGAAACAAACTCTTAACTATAGAGAACAAACTGATGGTTATGGGGGGGGGGGGGCATGGGTTAAACAGGTGATGGGGATTAAGGAGTGCTGTGCTTGTGATTAGCACCAGGTATTGTATGTTAAGTGTTGAATCGCTAAATTCTACACTTGAAACTAATATTAACTGTACGTTAACTGGAATTTAAATTAAAAGATACTTTCCAAAATAAAATATGATTTGTGCATTATATAGGTCAGACATTAAGTTCTACAGAGATTGAGAAAAGTTATAGGGTTGGTCCTACTAAGGTAGATGCAAATTAAAAAGATAAATTGGAGTGCCCTACTGGACCTGCCCTGAAGTTGCTCATTGCTTTTTTAATTCTACAATTTGCAATTCAACCTCTTATGGTTTTAGGAAAGGATTGGCTTAAACATTTTTAGAAAGATTGTCTCATTCCCCATGAATAGTGATTTCCTATAGAAAGTTCGTTCTAATTTAAAATATATTTATTTTTATCCTACGTATGAATAAAGAGAGAGATATCCAAGGTACTTTAACCACTTCCCAAAGAAGATTGCAATAGTCATTTATAACTAAGAAATGTTATAATATTTCATATTCATTGTAAGTCCTTATCACTAGATTTTACTGACTTATACTAAAGAGGAATTAGATTTGAGTATTTTTTGACATGTGACAAAATGTCTTCTATAATTGACAAAGAAAAACATTTTACTAACAGAAACAGAATTTTAAACTTGGATGGAAATATTTGTCACAAAGACTTACTCTGACCAGAATTCAGTCAGTGCAGCTTGAGAAAAGAAAATCCTTCCATAAATTTACTATGATGAAAATAAAGGGCTTTTGACCTACTCCTCACAAATATGCAGCCTCCATATCTGGGGACTGATTATAAAAGCTGATGACCAAAGAGTTTAGTGTGGTCTTGAAGCCCTTTTCTTGGAACTTTTAGTCCAAAATCAACAGAATTGGTTATAAACCCTGTGAAAAAATTCAATCATGGAAAATAAGAATCAGAAGTCTGCATTTCCTTACTATGAGTTCATTTAAGAAGAAACGAGTAGTGAGAGGAATTGAGTTCTTCATCTGACATGTTTTTCCCTACTGTGGCATTATGCTAATTAATCATGATACTGGATAGGAGAATAGTCTTTACCAAGGACAGTTATTTCCTATCCTTCCAAACAGACATACTTGGAGTGGAGAAGGATGGAGGGACTCCTACCTCTTGAGCCAGAGAAACTAAATCAATCCTGCTGAACAAGAAGTGACAGATGGCTCCTGTGGAATGGTGCCACTTTTTGTATTGACCAAAGCTTGAATGTGACTCTGCAAGTGGGTGGTAGAAAATGGTGCTAGAAGAAATAGTAAGAAGTGAGGAAATTACAAACCAGAAAACTAGGCTGTTGTAGGATGGAACGTTAAAGTCACCAAAATGAGAGTAGACATAGTTGATTGTAATGAAAGCCTTGGCCCTGCTTCTGCATGGAAAGCAGCACCATTTAAGCCACTTAACTCTTTGTTTTCTTTTTACCCCAGAGTTTTCCCCATCCAGTATTTCCTGCTGCTAAATTCATGTTACTGGAAATCATATTTTGACATTGTTATTCCGTTGTTCACAACCTATTGTGGCCTCTTTGATCCACAGGACTAAGAAAAAAACATTTTCTTATTCTGCATTTCTTGATTGTCTGAAACCCTTAACCTAGCCACCATATGTAAATTGGTTTTCCTATTATCTTTCTAATGTTTCTCTAAAACTGTAATCCTCATAGTAGGCCCTCAAAATTGTTGGCTCTATGAAGAAGTAAATGGTCAAGAAAGGCAGTACTAAGAATATTAAGATGATTCACTAGAAATTATTGGAAGGAAAACTCTACAGAGATTAGTATATTGCTGACTGAATATGATAGGGGAAACTATGGTAGCACAGAATCTGTTGTCTGGTATTTTGACAGTTTTTTTTTTTTTTCCTTTTCCAGGTCATAGCCCTTGACAGAATGTCAACAGATTCTTCTCTACCACCAAACTGTTTTCCTTTTAGCTGTCTATCTCTTAAGGTTCACAGGTAGGCTTTCCATAAAAGAGTGGTTTATTTAGTTCCAAGCAACTTGTCTCTCCATCCTCACCCCTACACTTTTTTTTCTTTTTAAGAGAGAGAGAGCATTAGCAGGGGAGAGTAACGGAGTGGAGGAGAGAATCTTAAGCAGGATCCACACCCAGCACAGAGCCCGATGTGGGGCTCCATCCCACAACCCTGGGATCATGACCTAAGCTGATGTCAAGAGTCAGATGCTCAACTCACTGAGCCACCCACATCCCCACACCCTTAATTTTTTTTTTAAATCTCAATTTTGGCTTCATTTATTTCATAGTTCTACATTACTTTCTCTCTCCATATATGATATCTGAGATTCTATATTCACTGATCCAGTTAGGCTTATCACATTGACTGTCAATAATTCTTACCTGATAAACATTTAGCTTATTTTTATGCCAATATACCTGTTGATTCTGAGGCGGGGGGGGGGGGGGGGAGAGCAACTATCAATCTACTTTAGAATGGTCTTTCCATTAAACGTGAAATATTTTTTTCTGATTATAATTTTAATCTAATTCTATAGTTCATTGTAGAAAATTAGGAAAATACCTAAAGTAAAAACAACATCACTAAATAAAAAGCCACTCACCCTCCTTGCACCCAATGATGAACATTATTTTGTTGTCTGCCTCGCCGGTGTTAAAGTTTTTCTACTTTTTTTTTTATGTAATAGGGTGTGCATTTAAGAAATAAAAAGATGCTAAGATCTCTTTTCCCCACTTCCACCAAAAGGAAAAAGAATCGATTTTCCAGTTACTTCCTCCAAGCCCATTTTGAAAGTCAAGAGTTTTTGGGTTCAGTTCCCTTTCTGAAAATTCAGTGTGTCTCTGAAGGGAGGCATTTGAGAGAAAGAGTCAGGGGAGGGGCACCTGGGTAGCTCAGTCAATTAAGTATCAGTCTCTTGGTTTTGGCTCAGTTGTGAGATCAAGCCCTGCATTGGGCTCTTGGCTGAGAGTGTGAAGCCTGATTTTGATCCTCTCTCTCTTTCTCTCACTGCCCCTCCCCTGAAAATAATTAAATAAACTTAAAAGAAAAAAATGAGTCAGGGGAAATTGAGTTCTTCCCCCTGAAGTGGAGAGATCTCCAGATTGGGAAATAGTTTTGGGATGCCACCTGTGTGCCAGTGGGGGAGCTACTATGACCACTGTCCCTGAAACTTCCAGAAGCAGGTGTGTTTGCAAGACAAATGGTAGGGACCATACTTGATAAGAATATGGTGTGGCTTTAGGAGTAATGAGGAGATGCTAACTATTGTGGATTAATAACTCGGTCCTTACCTATATTTTATGGCACTGCTTAAATTCAGTATTATTTTTAAGTTCCTTTGAGGTAGCAGGAGGCCATAACAATGATAACTTAAATTTTCTAATTATCCAGAGAATGGAGGCTTGGAGGATATTACATTAGAATTAGAAAGATATGGGAATATAGTATTTCCTATAGCCTGATGTTGGTATCTAAAATACATTCTTTTTTAAAAAAAATTTCAATGTCTACTTTTGAGACAGACAGACTGAGCAGGGGAGGGGCAGAGACAGAGACAAGAATCCAAAGCAGGCTCCAGGCTCTGAGCTGCCACCACAGAGCCCAATGCAAGGCTCGAACCCATGAAGTGTGAGATCATGACCTGAGCCGAAGTCAGATGCTTAGCTGACTGAGCCACCCAGGCACCCCAGTACCTAAATGACATTCTATTTGTCTCTCTCTGACTTTTCTTTCTCTGTACGTGTGCGTGCACACACACACATCTGTATACATATGTACATGTTAATGTGTATAAAACTAGTTTCAAGTTATAATTTGTGTCCCAATCTTCAACTTGCTTTAAAAAAATTTAATGATTTCCTGGTTCCAAGTACTCCCACACGCGATTATTTCATGGTTGCTTGGCTCTCTACTATCTATGTAGATGTTGCATACTTTATTATTAATTCTCCTAATTGACATGCTCCTAACGGTGGCTGAACATGGTTGTCTCTAAAATTCCCCTGTTATAAAAGTGCTGCAACAAAGATTCTTTTCACATAAAATTTTGTGTATAGCTTTCATTGTTTATTTAGAATACATACACCCCTGGAAGTGCGATATCAAGATATCACTTGTTGTGCCTAATTCCAAATTACCATCATGTTATTTGTAATAACTTCTATCACACCAACAGTGTGTGAGTATGCCATGTTTTCCCTCATTCCAGAAGGGATTGAAAATTTGAACCACATCAGTTCTGAAGGAAACACTTCTGGTAATCTTTGACAAATTCTAACAAGCCAGAAATGTGGTAGAATAATGGATAAAATAATGGTGCTGTTGTCTGAGTTTTCAAGAAGTAGAATGTGATATTCTGAAAACTGCTCAGTGAACTTGATGTTGATCTTTGGGGATGAACTCTAGAGTAGGTGCATTATTAGAAAGCTTATGAGTCTGGACTTTCATTTGGCTTAGGCAAGTATCTTTCAATGACTAATCACAGCATTACCACAGCCAATTGAATGACATTTGCACCCCCTAATAGAAATCTGTTTAATTAAATGCTGTACTACTGACTATATCTATTTAAAGAATGTCCTTTAATCTTCTTCCTGGATTTGGCAATCCAGATAACTGTTGTTTCAAGATATTCTTGAGTCATGCAGGGTGTTAGGCAATGACTCGTTAATAAGATTGTCTGTGTCTTTGACAAGTCAGTCATGGGGACTGATTGGCCTCAAATAATAACAGCATGAGTAAAAATGGTGGGGGAGTAATATGAAAGTGAGTAATTGAGTAAATATGATTCATTGATTGTCTTTAAAAAGCTATATTAGTATCAAAATAATATTAAAAGCTCATGTCTTATATGATTGTAAGGAACTTAAAAATGAAACCTGGATAAGTGGCCTATTACAAGATGTGAAAGAACCCTCTCTTTGGAAGGTTCTTGCTCCAGCTATGTGCTTGGCTAACTCCAACACTTCAAATCTTGATACAAATACTACCTTCTCAATGGAGCTAATACTAACTCTGCAACATGCCCCATATCCCAGTCCTTCCTATCCTGCTCTACGTTTTCTTTCCTCCACAGCAGGTATCCATTTCTAATATATGATACAGCATGTATGTTTATTACATTTATTATTTATTGTCTCCACTGCTAGCAGGTGAGCTTCAGGACTACCAGAATCTTTCTGTATAACTCAGTGATATAGCCTAAACATCAAGAACGCTTAGAAGGCACTCAAAATATAAGTGTTAGATGAAGTGAACTAAGAACTAAAAGTTTAGTAGTTTGGGTTACCTTAACTAATATGGATTCCACCTGGCTCATGTAGTAAAGAAAGCCATTTCCAAATTCATTTGAACACTGTTGGAAATACTTTCATTGGACTTCAATTTATGCACTTCCATTTAAATCCAGAGAGAGCTAAGCTGTGAGGATGTTCCTTCAGTACCATTAAAAGTGTAATTAAAAAAGTAGTCAAGTGAGTAAAATGAATTCTTACATTTTAGATTACTACTTGTCAAGGATGAAAGCAAACAGTGTAAAATAAAAACAAATTCTAGAATGTGAAAAAATCTTGTAGAACAGTGAGAATAAGTATACTTCTCTATATTGTTTCTAGAAATTATTTTAAAAATAGATATCCCTTTAGGACGCTTTTTGTAAAGTAGCAAAAAAAATTATTTGAAAATGATTTTGTTAAAATGCTCTGCTTTTGTAATCTAGTTTTAGAATATGTTGTTTTGTAGAATATGTTGTTTTGTAAAGCATGTTTCTAGTAGAAAGTTTATGCACTAGAATCAAGTCAGGTTTATTATTTAGTACTTAATACTAGACTTTTTGTAATAATGTAAAAGAAGTTATAAATTCCCCATTATGTTTAAATAGGTTGCTTTTCCACATATGCACATTATACATTTTTAAACAAAGACTTAATAATTACAGACATTTGTCAGTTTTTTGGTCACCAAGCATCAGAACCTCTGTGCCAAATATCTTTAATTCATTCCTCCAGATGAAGTCTCTATCCTTCTTTACCTGTTATCTGTGATAGCAGTATATCTGCTGTATATCACAGTATATCACAGTATATCACATGTCAACATGTTCATATCCCTCTAGGCTAGTTTCTAGATCAGTTTCTCGTTAGGTTTATCCAATGGGAAGCCCTAGGAGGAGATCAGAATGAGGTAAGGGGGTGGGGTGAATATATTTATCTTGCCCAGCTCTCTCCCTGAATGACCATCTTGAGCTGGCTGTCTTCAATCAAAGCTACTGTGCCTTGGTCAGTGTTTCTCTCTAGAGTGATAAGGCTACCAAAATAGCTTATGTGAAATTGTATTTTGTTGGTTAAATCTACATTTTCTAGTGTTGGTTAATACATAATCCCAGCAAAGTTGACCATTGTTTTACATTCCTGTTCCTTTCTCATTTTTGTTAGGTCATGCGATTGTAGAGTTTGCCTAAAAATTCAGAATAACAATTCTTTTGGGTTCTGTGCACTGCAAATAACTTATTTCAGTCTTTAATTTCCTTTTAAGTTCATTTGTGTGTTCTTTATAATGAATACAAATTTAATTTTAATGTGATAATACAATACTAATCCGTTCCTTATGGTTTGTTCTTTTTCTGTGTTTTACTTAAAAGCTTCTTTTCTATCCATGTGCAAAATATAGTTTCTATATTTTCTTCCTAAATTATTAAAATTTTGTTTTGTTTGGGTGGCTCAGTCGACAGAGCATCCACCTTGTGATTTTGGCTCAGAGCATGACCTAGGGTTGTGGGTCAAGTCCCTTGTTGGGCTCCGTGCTGTGTGTGGAGCCTGCTTGGGTCTCGGTCTTTATCTCCTCTCCCTCTCTCTCAGTCTTCCCCCACCCCCCACTCCTCTCCCCCTCTCATGCTCTCTCTCTCTCTCTAAAATTAAAATGTGTGACTTTAAACATTTATTTATTTAGCAACTCAACTCATCAGAAATAGCCATGAAGAAAATGGATAAAATATTGCTGTGTTGTTTCCCTAGCACTCTTTCAAATCCATCTACTATATTGGGAGACTATATTGAATTTTAAAGAACATGAAACTTAGCATTAGAAGACCTTATACTTGATTCTAATCTGCCACTTAGCTGTTCTGTGTCTTTGAGTTACATAATCTCTATTAGCCTCATATTTATTCATTTCTAATTATAACTTCTCACTGGATTAAAATTAAATTCATGTGATTATTACAAATTGTAAAACTACAGGTAAATTTTTTAAGGTTTACTTATTTTTGAGAGAGCGAGAGTGTGAATGAGTGGGAAGGGG
This sequence comes from Leopardus geoffroyi, assembly GCF_018350155.1. Classification (NCBI taxonomy): domain Eukaryota; kingdom Metazoa; phylum Chordata; class Mammalia; order Carnivora; family Felidae; genus Leopardus; species Leopardus geoffroyi. The sequence goes on along the minus strand of NC_059334.1, from coordinate 51,371,906 downwards.
CAGAGAGAAAGAGGGAAAGAAAGAATCCCAAGCAAGCTCTGCACTGTCAGGGCAGAGCCTGACAGGTGGCTCGACTTCACGAACTGTGAGACCATGAACTGAGCCAGAAATCAAGTCAGACGTTGATTGAACCACCCAGGCACCTGTACAAAAACATATTTTAATGAATATTCTTTTTTGAATTTCCAAGCAGGGACTTCCTGTTAAAAAATACTGACCAGTGCTCATGTTTCATTCATTGACTGAACTGATATTTATTGATCAGCTTTCAAATGCCAATTTCACTCTTCTTGAGAGCAAATTTTAGAGCCAGGTTAGGTGAAGACAAGAAAAGCAACAGTCATCATTCTACTTCAAAATCACTACACATGAAAAATTTGTTTTGTGTCTCTATGAGATTCAATAACTAAAAATAGAAAAACATTAATTCTTTATCTGCATATTTTGAATATCTTTAATTTCTGTTGAGATCATCTACATGATTATCTACATGATTTTATCCTACTATTGGAGCCAATTACCATATGAGGCCTGTAGACATAGCTAGCACACTGCTACTTTGAAAACCATATAGTAAATAAAAGTGGTCCACACTGGTCTATAAGATGCCCAAAATATCCAGAGCTTGAGCAAGATCAACCAGCCTTTTTGGCTACCACATTAACTGATTCAGAAGGTCTGATGAGCAATTTTATGAACTCTGTGGGGAGCATATGTTGTTATAAATGAAAACATCAGCTGCCAAGTGGTCTACCTTGGTCATTCAGCCTTAGATAAGAAAGCACATACAAATCAGCATGTTCATGTTGTTACCATGGTGACCATTCTGCTAAATGGATATCTTGAAAGATGCTGAGCATAAGACGGTTGTTTTAAAAGCAGGACTGGTAAAACCTATGTTTATATCACAGATTTAGTTTCAGTAGGAATTGAGTTGTGCCCCTATTGTGCGGCCAGATGTTTTATATCACTCTTTTCATAAAGCAGAAAGTCTGCTACACAGGCATTTCTTGTTTATGGATATTAGCATTCAGATGTTTCAACAGAATATTTTAAATTGGTTTCATGTAGTTGTTTGTATTGAGGGAAGAATCTCGGAAATGTATCAACCAAATCTCTGAAATACTGTTGTATATACAAAATTTAGCATCTTAAATTTTTTGTTTATATTTCATTGAGATATAATAGACATAAAACGTGGAAGTTTAAGGTGTGCAGCATGTTGATTTGATACAATTATATATTGCACTATGATTACCACTGTAGCATTAGCAAACACGTCTTTTATGTCCCATAAGTTTGTGGTGAGAACATTTAAGATGTAGTTTTTTAGCAACTTTGAGGTATATAACATGGTGTTGCCAACTATAATCACTGTGTACTGCATCAGATCTCCAGAACTTCTAATTGCAAGTTTGTACCCTTGACAAACATCACCGTCATTCCCCCAGTTCGCAGCCCCTGGCAAACACTATTCTACTCTCTTTGATTCCACATATACTTGATATCATGCAGTATTTGTCATTCTCTGACTTATTTCACTTAGTACAGTGCCCTCAAAGTCCATTCATGTTGCAAATAAGAGGATTTGCTTTTTTCTCATGGTGGAATAATATTCCATTGTATGTATATAACACAACTTCTTCATTAATCTGTTGATGAACACGTAGGTTGTTTACCTATCTTGGTTACCTTGAATATGCAGTGAATATGGGAATACAGATATATTCTTTGACATCCTGTCTCATTTCTTTTGGATGATATATACCCAGAAGTAGGATTTCTTGATCAAATGGTAGTTCTATTTTTAATTTTTTGAGGAAACTTTGTTCTGTATTCCACACTTGATCTTAGCCAAAAGGCCGAGAAGCGATCTGTATTCTATAGTGACTGAACCAATTTCTGTTGATATACTGAACAGTGCACAAAGTTTCCTGTTTTTCCACATCCTCATCATCACTTGCTGTCTCTTCTTGATAGCTAGTCTAACAGCGGTAAGATTGAATCCCATTGTTGTTTTGATTGGCATTTTCCCTGATTAGTGATGTTGAATATCTTTTCATGTATCTAACCTGTTGGCCATGTGTGGAAAAATGTCTGTTTAGTTTTTCTTTGGAAGACCTGAATCTTCTTTGGAAAAAAGTCTATTCAGTTTCTCTGTCAGTTTTTTAAATTATCGTTTTATTATTGACTTGTATGAGTTCTTTATATATCGTGGATACTAACTACTTATCCAATATGTGGTTTACCAAGATTTTCACCCATTCCATATGTTGCTTTTTCATATTGTCAATGATTTCATTTGCTATGCAGAGGCTTTTTAGTTTGGTAAGTCCCACTTGTTTGTTTTTGATGTTGTTGCTTGTGCTTTAGATCTTACATTCAAAAAAATTATTGCTGAAGACCAATGTGAAGGAGGTTTTTCTCTGTTTGCTCAAGGAACTCCACAGTTTTAGATTTTATGTTTAAATTTTAACACATTTTAATTTTTATGAGTGATGTAAGATACAGATTCAATTTCATTCTTCTCTGATTATCCAGTTTCTCCAACACCATTTATTGAAGAGACTGTTTTCCTGTTGAATATTCTTGGCTCCCTTAACAAACATCAGTTAACTGTGTATGTGTGGGTTTATTTCAGGGCGCATTCTATTCTATTTCGTTGGTGTGCAGGGGTCTATTTTTTATGCCAGTACCATACTGTTTTGGTTACAATAACTTTGTAGTATAGTTTGAAATCAGGAAATGTGATACCTCCAGCTTTGTTTACTTTCTCAAGATTGCTTTGGCTATTTGAGGTTGTATGAGATGCCATACAAATTTTAGGACTTTTGTTTTTCTCTTGCCTTGAAGAGTATGTCTGATGTTGAGGGCTTACTGTCTTGTCATCAAGTCAAATGGCTTTCTCTAGTGTATAAAAGCAGTAACACGTTATTAAACATTTTTGTTAGTGTGTTTTGTCTAATTTAGACAACTATTTAAATTGTCTAATGTATGAAATACTGAGAATGAAAAGTATATTAAAATCAAGTGCTATGTATATAAGCACCATTATGTTTTTTCATTTTTTATCATAAGTGTAGTTTTAAATTCCCTTCCCCCACCCCCATCCAGCTCTGATAACCATCAATTTGTTCTCTATAATTAAGCTTGTTTTTTGATTTGTCTTTTTTTTCCTTTGCTCGTTTTTTTCTTAAATTCCATATGAGTGAGACCATAAAGAATTTGTCTTTCTGACTTATTTCATTTAGCATTATACTCTCAAGCTGTATCCATTTTGTTGCAAATGGCAAGATTTTATAGCTTTTTATGGCTGAATAACAGTCCTTTGTGTGTGTGTGTGTGTATAAAACTTTATCCACTTATCTGGATGGACACTTGGGCTGCTTCCATAGTTTGGCTTTTGTAAATAATGCTTCAATAAACATAGGGGTGCGTGTATCCCTTTGAATTGGTGTTTTTGTATTTTTGAGGTAAATACTCAGTAGTGCAATTCCTGGATTGTAGGGTGGTTCCATTTTTAATTTTTTGAGGAAATTCCACAGTGTTTTACATAGTGGCTGTACCAGTTTGCTTTCCTACCAATGGTGCAAGAGGGTTCCTTTTTCTACACATCCTCACCAAAACTTGTTTCTTGTATTTTTGACTTTAGCCATTCTGCAAGGTATGAGTTAATAGCTCATTATGTATTTTTTATTTTTTACTTTTTTTAAGGTTCAATTTAAAAAAATTTTTTTTTTCAACGTTTATTTATTTTTGGGACAGAGAGAGACAGAGCATGAACGGGGGAGGGGCAGAGAAAGAGGGAGACACAGAATCAGAAACAGGCTCCAGGCTCTGAGCCATCAGCCCAGAGCCTGACGCGGGGCTCGAACTCACAGACCGCGAGATCGTGACCTGGCTGAAGTCGGACGCTTAACCGACTGCGCCACCCAGGCGCCCCTAAGGTTCAATTTTTAATCTCCCCACCCGATGTGTGGCTTGAACTTACAACCCTGAGATTAAGAGTAGCACATGCCACTGACTGAGCCAGCCAGGTGCCCCTTGTGGTTTTGATTTGCATTTCTCTAATGATGAGTGATGTTGAATGTCTTCACATGTGTCTGTTGGCCATCTGTGTATTGTCTTTAGAGAAACGTCTATTAATGTCTTCTGCCCATTTTTAAATTGAACTATTTGTTTTTTGGGTGTTGAATTGTATCAGGTTTTTGAAATATTCATTTATTTTGAGAGAGATCTAGAGAGATACAGTGCATGAGCAGGGGGCAGGGGCAAAGAGAGAATCCAAAGCAGACTCCATGTTATCAGTGCAAAGCTTGATGTGGGCTCGAATCCACGAACCATGAGATCATGACCTGAGCCAAAATGAAGAGTCAGAAGATTAACCACTGAGCCACCCAGGCACCCGATTTGTAACAGTTCTTTATATATTTTGGATATTAACCCTTTATCAGATATGTCATTTGCAAATATTGTCTGCCATTCAGTAGGTTGTCTTTTAATTTTGTTGATTGTTTTCTTTGCTGTGCAGAAGCTTTTTATTTTGATGTAGTCCTGATAGTTTATTTTTGCTTTTATCTCCCTTGCTTCAGGAGATGCATCTGGAAAAATGTTGCTATACTGATGTCAGAGAGATTATTGCCTCTGCTCTCTTCAATGTTTTTATGGTTTTAGGTCTCACATTTAGGTCTTTAATCCATTTTGAGTTTATTTTTGTGTATGGTGAAAGAAAGTGGTCCAGTTTCATTGTTCATCATGTGGACGCCCAGTGTTCCCAGTACCATTCTTTGAAGAGACGGTCTTTTTCCCATTATATATTCATTCCTCCTTTGTCAAAGATTGACTGTATAATTGTGGCTTTATTTCTGGGTTTTCTTTTCCATTGATCTTTGTGTCTATTTTTATACTAGTACCATACTGTTTTCATTACTCCCACTTTGTAATATAACTTGAAATCTGGAATTGTGAAACCCCCAGTTTTGTTTTTCTTTACCAAGATCGCTTTGGCCTTTCAAGATCTTTTGTGGTTTCATACAAATTTTAGGATCGTTTGTTCTAGTTCTGTGAAAAATACTGTTGGTGTTTTGATAGGGATTGCATTAAATGTGTAGATTGCGGGGCGCCTGGGTGGCGCAGTCGGTTAAGCGTCCGACTTCAGCCAGGTCACGATCTCGCGGTCCGTGAGTTTGAGCCCCGCGTCAGGCTCTGGGCTGATGGCTCAGAGCCTGGAGCCTGCTTCCGATTCTGTGTCTCCCTCTCTCTCTGCCCCTCCCCCGTTCATGCTCTGTCTCTCTCTGTCCCAAAAATAAATAAACATTGAAAAAAAAATTAAAAAAAAAAATGTGTAGATTGCTTTGAGTGATACAGATATTTTAACAGTATTTGTTCTTCCAGTTCATGAGCATGTCAAGTCTTTCCATTTCTCTGTGTTTGAATTTCTGTCATCAGTGTTTTTATAGTTTTCAGAGTACAGGTCTTTTACCTCTTTGGGTTAACTTTGTTTCTAGATGTTTATTGCTTTTGATCCAGTTGTAAATGTTTTTATTTAACATTTTAATCATTTTTGATAGCATGAGCAAGGTGGAAGGCAAAGAGAAAGGGAGACAGAGGATCTGAAGCAGGTTCTGTGCTGACAGCAGCAAGCCCCATGCGGGGCTTGAACTCATAAACTGCAAGATAATACCCTGAGCTTAAGTCAGAGGCTCAACCGACTGTGCCATCCAGGCACCCCCAAATGATTGTTTTCTTAATTTCACTTTCTGATGCTTCGTTATTAGTGTATAGGAATGCAACAGTTTTCTATACGTTGATTTTATATCCTGTGACTTTACTGAATTCATTTATCAGTTCTAGTTGTTGTTTAGTGTAGTCTTTAGGGTTTTCTGTAGATAGTATCATGTCATCTGCAAAAAGAGCTTCCTTTCTTTCTTACCAATTTGGATGCCTGTAGGATTGTTTTGTATCTGTGAAAATGCCACTAGAATTTTGATAGGGATTGCACTGAACCTATAGATGGCTTTGGGTAGTATGATACTATTCTATTATAGCTTAATCTAGTGTTTTCTCTGCGTGTCTGTCACTCCCAAGACAAGTATCATCAGTGCCTAGTGCTGTTTCTACATAGAAACAAGGAGGTTATAGTCGGTTACATATACTTCTAAGTGGAGCTCACTGCTACTAGTTCTCATTCCAACAAAAAATAATTGGCTTGTCTGTAAGAATGACTTGGGTCACAGTAGGAGGAATTTCTTTTTTTTTTTTTTAATTTTTTTTTTTAACGTTTATTTATTTTTGAGACAGAGACAGAGCATGAACGGGGGAGGGTCAGAGAGAGGGAGACATAGAATCCGAAACAAGCTCCAGGCTCTGAGCTGTCAGCACAGAGCCCCACGCGGGGCTCGAACTCATGGACCGCGAGATCATGACCTGACCTGAAGTCGGCCGCTTAACCGACTGAGCCACCCAGGCGCCCCAGGAATTTGTTTCTTGATGAGGGGCTAGGCAAGGATATAATTTATCATCCCAACAGGGTTGATTTTGAGAGTGAAAGAAGATGCAAAAATGATTTTAAAATTGTGATTTTTGAAATACGAACCAAATAGTCACATCATATTGATAAAAGTCTAAAGTAGTTTTCTTGAAAATCTGTTTTCAAAAAAAAATGTTTAAGTACATAAATGGAGGAAAATATACCATGCTAGCACTACTTTAAAAAAAAAAAAAACAGATTAACTATATTAATTTCAGAAAGAGTAGACTTGGGAGCAAGGAGACCTAATTCCTCACATGTATGTAACTAACAAAACAATGTCAATTTAAATGAGGCAAAAACTAATAGAATTGCAAGGAAAAACAGATGAATCAAGTATCCTAGCTGGAGCCTCATCATACCTTTATCAGAAGTAGACTGATCTAGCAGGCAGAATACCAAGAAATTAAGTAAAATAGTAGGCAATAATAACACCATCGATCTACTGGATATAATTGACCATCTATAGACTACTTATTCTGATGACAAAAGAACAATCCCCTCAAGCTCAGATAGAACATTCTGGGCCATACGACCTACCTTAAATTGAAAAGAATACAGTGTCTGCCTCCGAATCAAAATGGCATTAAACTAGAAATTGGCAGAAGGATAAGTGGAAAATCCCAGAATACCTAGAAATTAAATAACACATGGGTTAAAAAAGAAATCTCAAGAGCAATTAAAATCTATTTTAAACTAACTGAAAATCAAAACATACCAATTTGTGGAATGCCCCCAAAACAGCCCCTAGCGGGAAATTCATAGCATATGATATATATATTAGAAAAAAAAAAAAAAGGAAAAAAGAGCTAAAATCAATATTCTAAGCTTATACTTTGAGAAACCAGAAAAAGAGCAAATCTGAAGTGAGCAGAAGGAAAAATTAGAGCAGAATCAATGAAATGGAAAATAGGAACTCGGAGAAAATCAAGAATATGAAAAAATGGTTCCTTGAAAGGGTTAACAAAATTGATATGACCTGTTGGTTTTTTTTTTTTTAAGTAAGTGAATTTAAGTTAGAATTTTTGAAGACTTTCTATAGAACATATGGACAGAAAAATCTACTTAAATCACTATTTGAGTTTCCCCGAAGACCCGTAAAACTTACACACAAGTGATTTTTATCTTAGACATGGGTTTGGTAAGTCTGAGAAGAATCCTAGCAAGAGAAGTGCTTCATAGGTGAGAGATGTTGTTTGGGATTTTTTCGTTGGTTTTAAATAACATGAAAGAGAATAGTTGTACAAACTTAAACACAGGTCTGGCCAACACCACAGGAAGAGAAAAAAGGGTAATTATGTAGTGGCAACATGGTATAGTGCAGAAGAAGGGTGGATGAACTTAGGCAACTCACCCCACCTGTCTGGGCCTTTCCTCATCAGTAAGATGAGAATAGTGTCCTACTTCTCATGTACAACTGCAGTGGACTTTGATGAATGTACTGTGCCAAGGTCATTAAAATTTTTGAGCAGGAACAAAAGAGGAAGGAAACACCATGCATCAGATGAGATGCAAATGTATCAGCCATAAAACACTTAGGATACCCTGTGAGGAGCTAAATGAGCCTGCCTTGGTAAAGCATCCCGTTTGAGGAATTTATCTTAACTTCTTCTCTGTGGCATGTAGTCTTTTATTCTTGGTCCTTTTTTGGGTAATTTCCTCTCATGCCACCAGTGAGTTGACACATCAGGAACATGTGTCATAGTACAATATTAAAAGATATTATGCCTGAGGGGGTGCCTGTGTGGCTCAGTTGGCTAAGCATCCGACTATGGCTCAGGTCATGATCTCGGAGTTCATGAGTTCGAGCCCCACATAAGGCTCTGTACTGACTGTGCAGAGCCTACTTGGGATATTCATTCATTCTCTCTCTCTCTCCCTCTCTCTCTCTCTCTCTGCCCGTATCCCCCCCCCCCCAAAAAATAAACAAATTTAGAAAAAGACAGTATGCCTGAGCTAGTCCGTTCTAATGCTTAATGAGAAAAAGCCCATTCCTTCTTAAATAATCATTGTTAGCCCTTGATGTCAATATTAGGGAGTAGACTAAGGGTAGAAAATGAGAAGGCCCTAGGACATATTTTAACTAAAAATCTGCCTTACATGTTCTCAGGCCTTTCTGTTATATATCCTTTCTACCTCCTTTACCTGAGGTCCTTGGGAAACCCATGCTGTCAGAATGTCCTAAGACACTATGACGCTAAGATTTCTCAACCTGACCTGCTGTACTTCTCAAAAGGCCACAAATTCCTACCTCCCACTTGCACTCAAAACCTCCATGTTTTCTCTACAGCTAGCTCAGACCTGCGTATGGCAAAAAGATGCTGCTTAAACCACTTCACGGAAAGATTTAAATGACTGATCCTTGACAGCCCCGCCCACCTAGCCAAGATATTTGCATTTGAGGAAGAGGAAGCTTGTTAACTGAAATAGGTCATCAGTGAAATGGTTAGATGACATATCAAAGGGAAGAGTGGGGGAGGGGGAATCAGACTTTGACAGGAAAAGAGATTTAGGGAAAAATAGAAGAAATTAAACTCAATTTTGTCTGGCTGTCTGATTCCCAAGGGTGGTTTACTCTGGTCTCACAAATACTTCAGTGTATCAAGGTTAATACCAATGGTTCTCACGCTGCAATGCAAATAAGGGTGAATGTGCGTGTCCACATAGGTGTGTGAGTGTGTGTGTGTAGGTATAAAGGAAGCTAGTTTGATGACAGGGACAATAGTGTTGAATTCTTGTAGACTGAGGCCTGCCCACTTTTGATGCCTGATTGTGGTTTAAAATAAAAATCTAGCATTTACATGGAAGGTCGTAAATGTGAAAGAGACATTTTCTTCTGTTTGACTAATTGTGTCGTGTGTCAGTAAGAGACAGCACAGGGCAACATTGGGATGACTGTATTGGTTAAGCTTTGCTGAGCAACAAACCACCCTACAATATAGTGCCTTAAAGCAGTAATTCTTCATTTTCTCATGATTCTGTGGGTCAGCAATTTGAGATGAGCTCTGGTTTGTATGTACTGATTTTGCCTGGGCTCACCTATAAGGCAGCAGTTGGATAGGGGCTGGATTGTTTAAGGCAGACTCATTCAACATGCCTTGGATTATGTGGGCTTTCAGCTGTATACCTTCAATGTCCTCCACATAATGTCGCCATCAGGCTAGCTTAGACTCATTCACATGATAACACTAATTCCAGGAAGGCAAGAATTGAAGCTTTAAAGTTGCTCCTGGCCGGGATGCCCGGGTGGCTCAGTTGGTTAAGTGTCCGACTTTGGCCTAAGTCATGATCTCATGGTCCATGAGTTTGGGCCCCACATCGGGCTCTGTGCTGACAGCTCGGAGTCTGGAGCCTGCTTTGGATTCTGTATCTCCGTCTCTCTCTGCCCCTCCCCCATTTGTTATCGTTCTCTCTCTCTCTCTCTCTCTCTCTCTCTCTCTCTCTCTCTCTCAAAAATAAACATTAAAAAAAAATGGGGCGCCTGGGTGGCGCAGTCGGTTAAGCGTCTGACTTCAGCCAGGTCATGATCTCGCGGTCCGTGAGTTCGAGCCCCACGTCAGGCTCTGGGCTGATGGCTCAGAGCCTGGAGCCTGTTTCCGATTCTGTGTCTCCCTCTCTCTCTGCCCCTCCCCCGTTCATGCTCTGTCTCTCTCTGTCCCAAAAATAAATAAACGTTGAAAAAAAAAAACAAAACTGTGGCCAAGGCTCAGAATATATGAAGTGTTACTTCTCACTTCTGTCACATTCTGTTTACCAAAGCAAGTAGCAGAGCAGCTAGAATGTAGGGATGGATGGAGAAAGAGCCCCACTACTTGATGAAGCCAGCTGCAAAGAGCCACTTTCTAACCTTAGAAATAATAGCACAAAAGGTTTTAAGGGATTTTCTATTTGAGGTGTTTGCTTTATTTTTTTCCCCATCCTCTCTTTAGTCCAATGAGATTTTCTTTTAATTTGTTCAAAAGTCACAGTAGGAAGGCTCATGTTCCAATTATAAACTAGGCTTATGAGAACTGAGATGTTAGGTTGCTGATTATCCCATTTTAGGGAAAGTGAACAAAGCTGGACTTTATAGTTTTTAGAACATTACAGGAATGATATGTGATCTGTCTTTTCCAATAAATGGTCTCTAGTGGCACTCTTTGGAGGAAGTATAATCACTAAAAATTCATTATGTATCTCCCAAAGTTTTTATTTTAAACTGTTTGACCAGATGTGCCAAGTTATTTGCTTTACACATTTTCCAAATATTGACTTCTTTAAAGGATGTGTTTAGCTTGCATCCCTTGGGACACAGATTTATATTTCCTTACCACTCTTAATAAGGCTTGAAAGCTATTTTTTTTTGGTTGAACATCTTATTTTCATTTTTCAGGGTAAAAGGAAAACTGTTTATGGGACTATTTTATTAGTGTTTGTAATGAGAACATGTATAAGAAGCTTTGATTTCTTGTGGTAAGCTTCTGGTTGTGGTTAATTAGGGAATGAATGTCAGAGCTACAATTATGTTCTGAGAAGCTCATCTAAGTGTCTCCAAATCTAGCTTTGCATGACCTGGCTGTGCTTGTAAAATAAGGAATCAGAGACTCGGTCTATGATTGGCCCTAGAATCAGCAGTTTTGAAGAAGAACAAATAACTGTTTTGAGTCTCACCTTCCAAACAATGGAGATAGGGGGTATAATGGGAACAGGACCTGTCGTAAGACAATAGAGCAAAAGAGCAGCCTCTGGATACCGAAGGGTCCTTGTCCCTTCAGAGTGTAGTCTTGTACTGCAGTCTTTTCCATCTGTTTTTGTCCTATCAAAAGTACAATGCTTTGGGGGTAAGAGTTCTGATTACATGTATGACAACTTCTCTTCCCCATAATGCCAAATTTATGATTATAATCTAGTCCTCAAGGATTCTTTCATTCTGTTTCGTTTTGTTTCCAGATACATTTTCATGTGTGTGCTCTCTCGCTGTCTCTCTCTCTCTTTTTACTCATTTCTATTTTTGTTTTCTGGCACAATAAAAAATTTTTGATTAAAAAAATGAAAAATGAATATTCCTCCTATGACTTGAGTTGGATTATATAGAAAGTCAACATGACCACCTATGCTAAACCATCTATTGTTCTAGCAAAAAGCAAAACTTCCAATGAATATGTATCATTTGCAAACCATATCTCAAAATCAAGAGACGTTTTCTACTTGAGCTGATTTAAATAAATCTGATGTATACATTTTTTACATCGCTTAGCTCATTTGATGGAAACAATGAGCTCAAGGAAAGTGAGTTCCTGTTGCCGTTAGAAGTATCTGTTTCTCCAGTGTGTGCTACTAAATAAGATAATGTCTAATGATGTTTCTATGACTCACTGGACATTGTATACTTAAAAGACTCTTTGTCACAAGTGTAAATAGTTCATAATATCTCACACAAGATATTTATCATTTCATAAATGTCATCTCTTGAGAAGTCCCAAAAAGTTGGTCGTCTTAGTTCCATTCTAAAAATATTGCAACAAACTTACTGAGATTAAGTATAACCCTATGAAATTTTTTTCTCGATTTTACATTTATTCTTTATACATTTAATCCCACTACGAATGGTGCCACACACATTCACCTACTTTACTTCCTCAATTTAATTTTTACTTTGTTATGGCTATGTCACTATCAGTTGCAGCTGAATCCTTTGACATACAATGATGACATGTCCTTTCTTATAAATGAACGTAACAGCTACATTTATGTTCTGAGAAGTTGACCTAGATGTCTTGAGCTCTACTTCTGCATGACCTGGCCATGCCTGTAAAACAAGATAATCAGAGATGCAATCTATGAGGTGTTATTGACTATAAGTTGTACGTATTTAAGGTATGTAGTGTGGTATATGGGGTGATGGAGTTATAGGATACAAAGTTTCAGTTAATGATGAAAAACTTCTTGAGATCTCCTGTACAATATGGTAACTATCGTTAACAATATTGTATAAAAGATTTGCTAAACGAGTATCCTCATCTTGTGTCCTCACCACATGTACCAAAAATGGTAAATACATGAAATTATGAATATGTTAATTAGCTTGATTGTGGTAATCATTACACAAGGAATCTTTCATCGTCCTGCTTCTATTCCAAATCTGCCTTTTCTTTCCAGTTCCTGTTCGGCTTCTCACATCCAAAATTGATCTTCATATTACCAAATCTGATAGTCATTTTTCTATGCTTGTTTTATTTGCCTTCTAAGGAACAGTTAGTATCACTGGTCACTGTATCCTTTCTGAAGTTTTTTCTGGTTTCTGTGATGCAGTCTTTGCTGGACTCTGTTTCCTTGTTAACTCAGTACTTCTGCTTGAACTCTGAATGCTGGCATTTCCCAAATCAGCCTTGCAATTCCTTTTTTTTCTAGCTTCACTCTCTCACTACACAGTCTTATCCACTTTCATGATGTTAAATGCCAACTGTGCCCTGACTTTCACATTTTTACCACTAGCCCTGGTATAATCCTGGAATTAGATTAGAACACTTCTACTTAACAATTAGATGTCTAATAGGTGTCTTAAATCTAACAAGATCAAAACAGAACTGTTGACTCTGCAACCTGTTCCTCTCTCTGCTTTCCCCAATTCAAAACAGCATCATCCTTCTCCTGGTTTACTCAAACTAAAAATCCAGGCACCATTTTTTAAATTTTTTCCCCATCTCAAATTAAACCAATAACAAAGTTTACTTACTTTATCTCCACCATGTATTCAGAATCCATCCACACTTTCTATTTCAAAGTCTACCCAGGTCCAGTCTGCTCTTATCCCTTACCTCACCTACTATTGCATTGACCTTTTCTCCTTATTCCATGATTGGATACTATTTTTTGTTTGTTTCTTATCACTAGAGAAATTTTTTTTAACGTTTATTCATTTTCGAGACAGAGACAGAGTGCGAGAAGGGGAGGAGCAGAGAGAGGGAAACACAGAATCTGAAGCAGGCTTCAGGCTCCAAGCTGTCAGCACAGAGCCCGATGAGGGGCTGGAACTCAAAAACAGGAGATCATGATCTGAGCCAAAGTCAGACACTTAACTGACTGAGCCACCAAGGCATCCCTCACTAGTGAAACTTTTAAACATACACAAAACTAGGGAGAACATTACAATGAATCCCCATGAAAACTTCCTCTAGTTTCAATAATTAATACCCTCCCAGTCTTGTTTCGTCTGTTGTCTTCACTTTCTCTTTCCCAATCGATGCAGTGTTGTAAAAGAAAGCACAGACTTTATTTAATTTCACTGTAAATATTCCAGTATGTATCAGTAGCAGAAAGTGACGTATGTTTTTGGCATAACTATAACACCACTATACACTTACCAAAAACACCAGGAATTCTATTACATCATTCAGTGTTCAGCCCACTCTTAAATTTCCTAGGTAGTGTCCAAAATATCTTCGTATGGTTGTTCTGTTTTAATAAATCTTCAGGTAAGGTCCACACTTTGCATATGGTTCTTGGGTCACTTTTAATTTAGAATGTCCTCTCTTATATCTTCCATTTGTTAAACCGGTTTATTGGTCCTATAGTGTTAACTGCATTCTGGATTGGCTGATTGAATCTTCATAGTTCTTTAAACATACTTATCTCTCCATGTTTTTTTTTTTTTTCCTTAGATTGTTAGATTGAAAGACTTGATTATATTCAGGTCCGGTTTAGTTTGGACCTTACAGGTGATGTGCTGTGTACTTTCAGTTGTATCATACCAGGACTATCTAATATCTGGTTGTCCCCCTTGAAGTGATAATGAGATTAATCTGTGGAGCTCCCGTGATAACAGATTGGTCCACTAGTTATACAATTCCCAAATAACTTTTTTTTTCTTTTTTTAGGATTCCTCCACCTTTTTCTTTTTAGCTTGAAATGGCTACAATTTGATTCAATTTTTATTTGAGAAGAAACTATAAAACAATGTTTTTTAGTTTTTGTTGTTTGTTTGTTTTTTGTACCAAATAACTTTTTGTTTAAGTGTTCTAGGAACCAGGGATGGCCACTGCCTAGATCCATGATTTCAGTATTGGTTACAAAAAGCAATTTTAAAAGATTTGTCCTTTTACCTGCATATATTGACTGAAATTCCTCTATAAAGAACTTTCCCTCAGTAACTATATTATCCTGAAAGCCACTTTATATAGGAAAGATAAGATGAATGTTTGATGTTTGCTCTTTGTTTACCAATTTTCAGAATAATGAGCCAGTGCTTTGGAAACTTACAAGAAGAAAATTTTTACATTTTTTTGTTTTTATTGTCATTATGAATTTGCATGTTTGATGGGTGTGAGTCTATGAAATCTACTTCATATTATTTACCCCATTACAATGTTACTCCTCCATTTTTTTTAAGTTCATTCATTTTGAGAGGGACAGAGTGAGTGGGGGCAGGACAGAGAGAGAGGGGGAGAGAGAATCCCAAGCAGGCTCTGCACTGTCAGCATGGAGCCCGATGGGGACTCAGACTCTGGAAATGGGAGATCATGATCTGAGCAGAAACCAAGACTTGGATGCTTAACCGACTGAGCCATCCAGGCACCCCTCACAATGTTACTTTTATAATACATTCACTGCCCTGCAGCCAGTGTGCTCTTTGAAAAATTCAAATCACATGATGCCTGTCTGTCACTTACTATTCTCCAGTGTTTCGCCATTACAATTGAAATGTTCCCCAAATTCTTTACCCTAGAAAGACCTACCTAGCCTCCCCTGCTTAGTTTTCTGACTTGACTCATACAGATCTCCCTCTTCAGCATTAGTGCTACTGTTTCTGAAATACCTGTCCTTCAGGGACCATGCCCTGTCTGCTTTCTCTGTCAGTGCTGTTATTCCTGACCTTTGCACATGTCCTTCTGTGGCCACCTAGTTATTTTCCATCAAATCACCTGCCATGTATTCTTGGTATAGAACTCCCTGATGTTTTCCTTAATAATGTTTTTTTCTTTTATCTTTGTTTTTCTCTCTCTCTTTTGGACTTTAAGTCCTATTGAGAGCAGGATCTTGATTATCTTGCCCACCATTGAATCTTTATTGCCTAAAAGAAGCCTAGCACTAGTGTCTTGATAAATATATTTTTAAGTGTTTATTTATTCAAGAGGGCACACACGTGCACAAGTAGGGGGAGGGCCAGAGAGAGAGAGAGAGAGACAGAGAGAGAGAGAGACAGAGACAGAATCTGAAGCATGCTCCAGGCTCTGAGCTGCCAGCATAGAGTCTGATGCAGCGCTTAAAGCCATGAACTTTGAGATCATGACCTGAGCCGAAGTTGGATGCTCAACCCACTTAGCCACCTAGGCTACCCTCAGTAAATATTTGAGTTACTGACTGAATGAATGAAGGACTCAGCCAATTTAAGGCTGAATCCCTCCGGAAAAAAGGATCCTTGAGGTCCACATACAGACTAGTGACTTCTTGGTGGAAGGCAAGTCTGCCGTAGTGCTGAGGAGGCTGGGATTGCCCCAACCCAAGGGTGCCAAGTGCCAACTTAAAAGTGAATAGAGAGGGGCGCCTGGGTGGCGCAGTCGGTTAAGCGTCCGACTTCAGCCAGGTCACGATCTCGCGGTCCGGGAGTTCGAGCCCCGCATCGGGCTCTGGGCTGATGGCTCAGAGCCTGGAGCCTGTTTCCGATTCTGTGTCTCCCTCTCTCGCTGCCCCTCCCCCGTTCATGCTCTGTCTCTCTCTGTCCCAAAAATAAAATAAACGTTGAAAAAAAAAATTAAAAAAAAAAAAAAAAAAGTGAATAGAGGAAAAAAACCCTTTTTGAATAATTTCACATAAATAGAAAAATAAATCAAGGCAATTTATTTTTAAATCTTGTTAGTCTTTCACAACAGAAGTATAAACTTCAACTAATAGTAATTTAAGTTTTACAGTTTGAAAATTTGTTTCCTATTGTTAGCAGTGCCATAAAATTTGTTAAAATTTCATCACATTGCAGAGGAACACACAGATCTTTTGGTGTTTCTTATTTGTCACTGCATAAAATTTCATGTTGCAAGGAAATTGCCAAAAGACTTCTAGACTGACATGCTAAATAGAAAAAATGTCAAAAAATAGAATAAAAAAAACACTTTTATCTTTTGGGTTTTTTTTAGAGAGAGAGTATAAGCAAGGGAAAGGGGCAAATGGAGAGAGAGAATCTTAAGCAGACTCCATGCCCAATGCAGAGTCTGACTTGGGGCTTAATTTTCATTTTAAACATTACTTTAAATATACTTTAATGAAGAAAGCATTTGTGTTTCCTACTGCAGCAACTATTTGAAGTTTAATTTTGCCCAGTTTGAGGAGGTGGTAATTGATTCTAATTATTAACAATTTTCCTTTCATTAAAATGCACCAAAGCAAAGAGGGGGAAAAAACTCATCTAGAAAAATGGGTAAAAATATCCACGAGGAGGAGGCATTTCACAGAGAAGGAAATATGAATGGTAAACCAGTACCTAAATAGCTGTGGAACCTCATTACTAACCAGAGGAACATAAAGTGAAGACCATAGTAATTACACTTTTGCACACGGTATATTGGCAAAAGTTTAGAAGTAAAATTTCCAAGTATGAGTGAAGATACAAATCAAAGAAAATTCATAAGCAATTGTTGGTGAGTAAACTGATAAACCAACTGTGAAAAACACCCAGGTGCTGTCCTAAAAAGTTGCAAATACACCTATGCTCTTACACAAATTTCCCATTCGCACTCGTGTACCTTAGAGAATCTCGTGACAATTGACAATGAGACATGTAAAAGAATATTTGTAAAAACTTGTTTTAAGTTTTTTAAAAGGTACTGATACAAACTACAAATGTCCACTGGGAAGAAAATAAATAATAGTGTGTGTGTGTGTGTGTGTGTATATGTATATGGAAAGTAGAATAAAGTAACAGAATGAAGTAATAAAGAATAAAATATAAATATATATTAAAAATATAAAATTGTATAATTACATAATATATAAATTTTCAGTGTATAATATACATTGAATATATTAAATATATAACAAATATAAGAATTAAAATATGTATTATATATGAATACATAACATGTAATTATATATGATATAAAATATATAATAAAGCAGAAAGAATAATAAAGAATAAAGTGGAAGGAATAAAAGAATTATAGCTACTCACAAGAACATGGATAAATCTTAAAACTACCATATTGAAGGAAGAAGGCAAATCTTGGAAGACTACGTAAAGTATATATTTTTGTAAAGTTTGAAGGAAGCAAAACTAAACAATATGTTGCTTAGAGGTTTACATACATACACTAAAGTAATTCTTAAGGGAATTCAGCATTGTGGTTACTTCCGGGTGATTGGCAGGGCATCATAGGACACAGGTAGGTTTAATTTTATCTGTAATATTTTAAGGTGGCGGATTCATAGGTTTTGTTTATTATTTTACTCCAAATTTTATATATGTTTCTGCTGCCAGGAATGGATAATAGGTTAAGATCAACTTTTCCATAGAATCTGTCCAAAATGTGTAAAATATCTGACTGAAGTTACTGGAAAACTATCAAGGAAGTGGGAATTTTCAGGCCATAGTCTCTAAGAACAAGGAAGCTAAGAGAATTATTTAGGCACTTAGGATATCACTTACCTGCTAGGTGATTACAGATTATTTAGAAAGGATACTGAATAAAAGGTGAAAAGCTGGGGGTGCCTGGGTGATAAGTGACTTCGGCTCTGGTCGTGATCTCACAGCTTGTGAGTTCGAGCCCCGTGTTAGGCTCTGACAGCTCAGACCTGGAGCCTGCTTTGGATTCTCTGTCTCCATCTCTCCCTGCCTTTTCCTCTCTCACTTTCTGTTGCTGTCTCTCTCAAAAATAAACAAACATTAAAAAAGAGAAAAACCAAGCATAGTTTTCCTTAGTCTGTGGAGCTAGAAGGGAAAAGAAAGGAAGAGAAAGGGAAAAGAAACAGAAATCATGAAGGAGAAAGTTACTATTTCAAAATGAGATTCTGATGGGGTACACCATGTAGTTTTTTTTTTTTTTCAACGTTTATTTATTTTTGGGACAGAGAGAGACAGAGCATGAACGGGGGAGGGGCAGAGAGAGAGGGAGACACAGAATCGGAAACAGGCTCCAGGCGCTGAGCCATCAGCCCAGAGCCCGACGCAGGGCTCGAACTCACGGACCGCGAGATCGTGACCTGGCTGAAGTCGGACGCTTAACCGACTGCGCCACCCAGGCGCCCCTACACCATGTAGTTTTTGATGAATAGCAAATAGAATAGCTCTCAGAAGGACTGATGCCCATCTTTAAATCATCTCAAACCTAGTTCAGAAGACTCGCTCCAGCCTAGCTCCCTACAAGAAGCAAAATAAATTATTTCTGAAGGAAAATAACATCATACAGAACTTCAAATTATCTCTACAATTTTTGACATGCAATGTTCAGCCCTTAATCAAAAACAGTGAGATTTACAAGCACACAAAACTGATCAAAAGCCAAGGGACAGTAAATATTAGAACTAAACCCAAAAGAAATACAGATACTGAAATTAGAAGGCACATACTTAATAAAAACACAAAAGTATACTTAATATGTTCAAGACATTACAAGTGGAGAATTTAAAAAGAAAACAAAAATAGCATATAACTAAGAAAATATAAAAACTGAAGCTAATAGAATGAGTTTAATTGGGAGATAGGATTGACAAAAATCTAGGCTCAAGTATGAGGGACAAAGGCTGGAAAATAGTAAAGGGAGTCTAAGAGGCATATGAAACACAGAGGAAAGGTGTCACATGACCCAGTTGGTGCTCCAGAAAGATAATAAAGAGGGCAGAATAAATATTTGAAGAGAGAGTGACTAGTATCTTTTGTCAGGTTTGGAAAGTTATCAATCTACAGATTCAGTAAGTGCTAGTAACCTTAACTAGACCTCTAAGTAGAAAAATAACTAAAAACATGTGTAAGTGCATCATAGGAAAAATGCTGAACATTAAAGACATCTAAACTATTTTAAAAGCTGCCAGGAAACAAAAGAACATATCATCTGAACAGGAGTAACAATAAGATTAATGATGATTTCTCAACAGAAATAATGGCAGCCAGAAGACCATGGAATAATATCTTTCAAGTAGAGAATGATGCTGGACAACCTCGAATTCTATATCAGCAAATATAGGCTTTAAAAGTGAAAGAGATATAAAGAAATTTTCAGACAAGAAATTCAGAGCCTTTAATCACCAAATTCATACTAAAGAATATATTAAAGTTCATTCTTCAAACACAAGCCAAATTATCCCCCAATGAGTACAAAGTTCTGCAAAAAGGAATAGAGAACAAAGGGGGTAAATATGTAGTAAAAACAAAATTAATGTAGAGTTTATAATACAATAATATCTTGTGGGACTTAATACTTAAATTGCATGCAATAATAGCACAAAATCTGGTGAGTAGCTAGGTGATATGAATTAAATTATTCTATGGTACCTGCATTTTCTGGAAGGTGATAGATTGCTCATTTTATAAAACTTTGATAAATGAAGGTTATAGATCATAACTTCACCATAACCACTAAAAAAACAGTAAAAGAATATATAACTAATAAACTAAGAAAGGGACCAGGAACAAAAAATAATGATAAAACCACAAGGAAGAAAAGAAATCAAAAGAGAGATAAATAGAAAACAAATATTAAGATAGATTTAAACTAAAGCACAAGAAATATGGAATAAATATATAAATGCTTCATTTAATTATTTTTCCTGTTTATTTCTGAGATTGAGTGTGTGAGTGGGGGAAGGAAGGGCAGAGAGGGTGAAAACAGGATCTGAAGCAGGCTCTGTGCTGACAGCAGAGAGCCCAACTCAAGGCTCAAGCTCCCAAACCGTGAGATCATGAGTCGAGCTGAAGTCGGACACTTAACCGACTAAACACGAAGGCACCCCAATGCTCCATTTTAAAAATAACAATTGGGGTGCCTTGGGTGGCTCAGTCATTTAAGCTACCAGCTCTTGATTTCAGCTCAGGTCATGATCTCACTGTTGTGAGATAGAGTCCCATGTTGAGCTCTGCCCTCACAATGTAGAGCCTACTTGGGATTCTCTCTCCCCCTCTCTTTATCTCAAAACAAATAATAAATAAACTTTAAAAAATAAATAAAAAGGGTTGTCAGATTGGATAAAAGAAGATATACATGCTTCCTCAAGAGATAAAATTCCAGTATAGGAATACATGAAGTTTCAACATAACTGAAAAATTTACAAAAATTAAGAAAATTTGTGCCTAGACTGATTTGACTAATTAAAATAATATTAAATAGAAAAATAGAGGGGCCTCCTAGAACCTAGGAGGCTCAGTTGAGTGTCTGATTTCGGCTCAGGTCATGATCTTACAGTTGATGCGTTTGAACCCCACGTCAGACCCTGTGCTGACAGCTTGGAGCCTGGAGCCTGCTTCAGATTCTGTATCTCCCTCTCTCTTTGCCCCTCCCCACCCTCACTCTGTCTCTCAAAAATAAATAAACATTAAAAAATTAAAAAAAAAAAAACGGGTATTCATAATGAGAGATCAATCTATCAAAAAGATATAACACTTTAAATTTTTTGTATGTAATGGAATAGTTTCAATATTTATGAAGCAAAAGTTGACGGAAATAAAATAGCAATAAGATTGGTAAACATCTGAAAAGGTTAACAAAGAACAAAAGAGAGAAGACATATATAGCCAACTCAAGAATGAAAACAGAAAGAGGACACTCAGACGACATATGATACTATATTTGAAAATGTGGATAAGATGGAGACAGGAGTAAATAGAACATTTGATTAGTCCTGTATGCTTGAAGAAAATTTAGAGAATTTGTGAAAGAATTTATAAAAATCTCCTAACAAAGGAACCCTCTAGCCCAGAAGCCCAGATGACTTTACTGGTCAACTCTACCAAATATTTACAGGAGAAGGAGCACAATCTTGCCCAAACTCTTGCAGAATTAATAGATAATATTTCCCAATTCATTTTATGGCACCACCATCCCAGAGAATGAGTGTATTATTTGTGTAATTAAAATTAACTTAAAATGTATGCGTTTGTAGAGGTTGAAGATATTTCTGGAAGGAGACCCAAGAAACCACTAACAGAAATTGACTCCAAAGAGAAGAGGCACTGGTGTAGGAGAAAAATTTACCCTTTATTATATATTTCTTAGTACTATTTGAATAGTACTTGGGTGTCACTGCTCCATCCTAAGAACTATTAAAAAGCTAAATAAACTAAAAACTCAATAACTTTTCTTAGATCTGTAAGAAAAAAAGAAGTCCTGGAGAAAATCACTGCTTCCAACGTTCAAGAGCCTGGCAGGCAAATATAAAGAGTCACAAGTTGCTAGAAGAAAGTATTAATCAAGCCCACCTAACCTAGGGGATGGGAAATACCCAACTCCACCCACATTAGCCATCATGTCCTACCCACCTAAGGGAATGGGGATACTGAGAAACATGTGTGAAGTTCGCAGTCCAGAGGCTAAGGCTTACTAAAAGACTGGCCCTCATCATAGGATTGCAGAAGGCCTCCCGTTACCTACACTTTACTAGAACATGAGTAAGGCCTCTTTACAACAGTCAACTATTGACCTTGGGTGAGAATGAGAATGGGTCTAGATTCATGGCTGTAACAAATATATTATGCTGGTGGGGGCGGTGGGTAAGGAGGAGGCTATCCATGTGAGGGGTCAAGGAGTAATACTTGTACCTTGAGCTCAATTTTGCTGTGAACCTAAAGCTTCTCTAAAAAATAGTCTATTAAAATTAAAAAAAAATTTGAAAGAGTTACTTTGCATTTTTACTTAACTACATATACAT